>NC_136061.1:214444826-215118993 GCF_964261635.1 Lissotriton helveticus | reverse complement strand
AGCACACGAGCAGTGTACTGCATGACGAGCTCATGAGCATCGAAGGGGTTAAGAAAGGCAATTGTTTCGACCCCTGTTGTTATAGACCTAATTTTTTGATTGATTCAGTGGTCAAATAGGTGTGCCGTGTCATATGTAACATAATTTTCAATTGGGTAAAGGATAATATAATTCTGTGCAAAATTGAATTCGTATTTACAGAAAGCTTGGGTAGAATGGAGCAATGTCTAATCTTACACCTACTTATTATTAAATATTCCATCGCGAAAGCCCACCCTTTGTACCAGACTTGAATGGATCTTTCAAGCAACATTGACCAAGTGAATAGATCTACGCTCTGGTACACCTAATCCAAATTGGTCTCGACCCGCTGCTGGTAGATTATCTATCTGCACTACATTCAAATCTATCCGCCACAGTTAAGTATGAAAACAATGATGTATACTAATGTTCGTTTAGCACCGAACATGGAGTAGCACATGTTGCGTCTGAGCCCCACTGTTATTTATCCTTTACTTTAACAATCTTAATTACTTTTTATTGAAATGTAGGCAGCATATGACTATGATCAATGATAAGGGTATCCCCTGCACTCTAATATGGGGAGGTTGTTGTCATAATGGCCCACACACCTAATAGCCTTAAAGTTTTAGTTGTTGTTTTTGTTTCCTTCATGGATGATATTGATCTCCAGACCAACTACGCTAAATTGTATGTGCTGTCCTGTGGCTCTAACAGCTCCAGGATGTGCACCATTCAGTGAATAAGAAAATCCTTATGAAAACCCTGGATGTTTTTTTGATTTCCACAGTACTTCGTTATTGTGACTAATCACTAGGCACCAAACATTTTGCCAGTCTATCAGCACAGTTTTTAATTTTGCAAGCAATATCTTCAACAAATCAGTAGCGCTCCTCATTGAACTTTATAAACCACAATGAATTTTAATTGCAGTGTGTGGAGCCGGGGTCTGGGGTTATGTCAAAGATGTTGAACTTTTCGGAGAATCAATGTTGTTGACGTTTGCTTTCTGTCCCATTAAACTGTCCACAATTTTTCTGCCATGAAGAGCTGTGTTCGAAATATATTTCTGATTTTATAAAACGTGCTCCCCTCTTTTTATGGGTATCAATTTGGAGTAACCCTGAGGCTGTTTTTAATCATTATGTAATTTTAGATTGTATAAAATGTGACAACAGTACATTGATACAATTGCTCTTTTATATAAATTCGAAGCTGGAGGATTTGGGCAGACCACCACTCTTCTCTCACCCCTCTATGATTAAGAAAACAGACAAACATGTGGGTCAAAAATGTGTATTTTGAATGTAGATGCTTTGGCAGGGAGGCTATTGAGCTGACCAACCCCTCTTTAACGCGCTATATTATACTACAAATGTGTGATGGAATCACACCATACTGATTAAATATTGCTAGTGAGTGGGAAATGTCGCTTCTGTTCTGGTTTAGAATTTACACTATATGCCATCTTTTTAGTTTTCCACTGAGACAGTATAGTAGTAAGTCAATCGGCCTTTGCCCATGTGATGGATGAGTCTTCCGAACAGTCATAAATGTATTTTTTTTGTTTGTAAATTTGTTATTTTGTATGTAAAAGCTTTCTTAGTCCTTTTGCTTGAAAGGAATAACTTCAAGATGTGATTTTTATGATTATATATCCTATATTCAAGAATGACGAATAAAGGGAAGTAAAGAAAAAAAAAATCTATGGGAAGGGTAAGCAACCTGTGAGAAATTAAAAATGCAGCACAGAAAATAAAGAGATTGATATTTATTATTAGAACGGGCATATCAATATTATAATAGCATGTTTACTTCAGAACAATTGCGAGTAATTTTTGTCTTGGTAAACGAAATGATTCATTTGCAACAATTTTGACCCTGCTGTCCCTGTACAAAGTAATTTCCCTGACATTCTACATTACATGCCTGCTCTCCCATCAATATAATACTTGATGCATACAGAACTTCCAAGCTTCACAGTCTAAAAAGTGCTCCCTGGGTATCCTTCTGCCTGGGGTACCAGGGGATTATGAGCAAACGTCCTCAGTTATTATATCTTGCAGTGCCAAAATTCAGATGGCCTGCTATCCCCCGCTCTGTAGTAAAAACTATGTCCTGAACTCTGGAGGGAAGAGATCTGTGTTCCTGAGTCATATGCAATGGCAGTGGCAGCAGTTGCAATAGTTGGCACTGGAAATGAAAGTGGGTTGCTCCAGAGTTGTCAACCCGAGATACATGTTGGACACTGGGACTGAATTTTTTTTTTTTTTACAAGTTAAGTGCTGCTGACAGGCTTGCGGGAACAAAGCAGATCCTTCTTTTAATTGGCAGACAGAACAGTGTTTCTTTCACAAAAAATGTTATTGGAGTTTTTGCTTGACAATAGCCCGGAGGACAAAATACCATTTCAGTGGATCGTCGGATACATTGTGTGGCTTTATCCTATTGGGAATACTAAGGAGTAATAGAAACAATAAGAAAGAAATACAATAATGAAAAACAAACGCGTGCGCAATAACCTTCCGGTGTTTCCTCCACCTGCCCAGCCCACCGCTTATAGCCGGACACTTAGATACATTAATGAGCAAGAGTATCTGCATAAGTCAGTGCTTAATTTGTAAAATATTAAGTGCAGGTGCTCAATTTTTTTTAGGAGGCCACACGCACTTTTGCAGCTCAGTGCACTTTCTCCATAGACTCCATTCACTTCCTTTCTTGGTTCCACCCACATCCACAAGCCTCAAAACATCAGAGTAACCTCCTCACATCTTGAGTTGCGCAAAAAGCTGAAGACATGTCTCTTCACATAAGCACCTCCGGGACTTCACATCTACACAGCTGCCCAAGTGCCTGAATACCCTCTCGGGTGATTAGTGTGATACACAAATCAATATATCATAACATAATGTAACATATGGCCTATGACAACAACTAAAAAGTGAACCCAGTGTCAAAAGGAAGCCCCTGAATGCCAAAGGTATGACCAACCTCTTGGAAGCCCCAGGCTTGGGGTCTCTACACTCTGAATACAGGAGCCCTTCAACCCAATAAACTCTATGGGTGCCACTAGCATTCCCTGCAGCCTCAGCAGCAGCTTGATGTCTGAGGGGTTCAAGAGAAGGGCAGTCCACCGGCGCCTGCCTCAGATCTGCCCTGGAAGGGCCCCCTCCCCCAAGAAACTCAACCTGATCAGGTTCAAGTTCTTCTAGGACAGTTCCTTCTTTAGGCTCACAATCAGCTTCCTCAGAAGACTGATCCTCACTCTGAGGCACGGGGGAAGGCACTGCCTTAACCCTACTGCTCCTTTTCCTAGTAGGCAACTGGTCCATTATTCCAGAATCCAGTGCCTGTTCAGTGTTAGACATTTTGACCTGTGACCTAATCACTGCAAGGACATGTGCTGAGATACCTAACATTTCTGCATGAGTCCTAAACTCCACTTCAGACCAGGCTGAAGTCTCTAGGTCATTGCCAAGCAAACATTCTACAGGGAGGTCTGAGCTAACAACAACCTTCTTAACCCCTTGGCTGCTCATGACGAGCTCAGCTCGTCGTGGCACACAGTGCTTGTGTGCTCATGACGAGCTCAGCTCGTCATGACACCCACCCCAGGAAATCCCTCTGGTGCAGGCACCAGAGAGATTCCCTTCTCTCCCCCAAAGCCTCGGGAGCTGGGGAGGAGCTTCCCCAGCTCCCGAGGCTTCCCCCCCTGGCTAGTGCACTTGTCAGTGGACAGTCCAATACGCCCAGAGCACTAAAGAAATCTGTGTTTAAGGATTGGTTACTTGCCAGTCAATCATGTTCTCATCCAGGGGTATACTCAAAGTCATAATCTATGAATAATTCCCGCCCATGTGCGGGATCCCGGAGTATATAGAAAATACATATATATATATATATATATATATATATATATATATATAAATATATATATATACATACACATATGTGAAACATATACATGCAGATATAGAATTGTTTCCAACATGGCAACAAATGCCGAAATTACATAGGTTTGCATTGTAAAAAACACAACACCCTCCTAGCCCATAAGGAAAAGAGGACATGCACTGAAAAGTTGCATTCAGCAATGCTTTATTGCCACAAGGAAAACTTGGAATTGCAGGCAGTTGCCTGTAGGCAGCATAGCAGAGCATTAATGAAACAAAGAAAAAAACTGACATCTTGCCTTTAAGGCTTCCAAGGGTTATGGTACCGTGCCTTTAAGGCCTGCAGGAGACCCTCTGCTCCCATCATGCACAACAGGTGACAGTTAGGTCAGTTCTTTTGAACGGTGCATTCTGTATAGACACCGGAGTATAAAAACAATGAATATAGAACAACTCCAGTAATGCTCGTCCGGGGAGGGGGGAGGGGAGGGGGGGGGGGGTCGCTTATGACTTTGATGAGTACACCCCTGGATGAGAACTAGGATTACAGGTAAGTAACTAATGCTTCTCATCCAGGGGATACTCCTCAATAGTCATAATCTATGAATAGAGTAGCAAACCCATACCCAGTACCTCGCGAACGAGCAACAGAGTATATAGAACATGAAAAAATGTTACATTCAAATTGCAATCAGGCAAACAAATTTCGCAAGGAGGCCTGCCCAACCTGGGCATTGGCCTGTGCATCAGAATCTAAACAGTAATGGTGTGTTAAGGTATGTACTGATCCGCCTTGTTTCTAGCTTACAGATTTCAGACATTGGAACATTGCGAAGGAGAACTGTGGTAGAAGCTTTCCCTCTGGTAGAATGTGCCTTAAGTTTGCATTGTAATGTCTTGTTAGCTAACTGGTAGGATAAAGCTATACAAGAGACAATCCATCGAGAAATGGATCTTTTGGATGCAGGCAGACCGGTATTAGTGGAACCATAGTTAATGAAAAGCCGGTCAGACTTCCTAAGTGTGTGAATCTTGGCCAGGTAAATGTCAGTACTCTCCTGAGTTCTAAAGAATGTAATGATCTCTAAGAAGGAGTCGATGGTTTAGGAAAGAAGGCGGGCAGAGTAATAACCTGATTAATGTGAAAATCCGAGACTACCTTGGGAAGGCAGCTCGGATTAGTATGTAACACCACTCTAGTGGCATAAAATACAGTGTAAGGCTCTTTACAGCAAAGCGCCTGAATCGCGCTCACCCTGCGGGCTGAAGTGATGGCTACTAAAAAAACAGCCTTCCAGGTCAAAGGCTGCAAAGACGCCTTATGAATAGGCTCGAATGGAGCACCCATCAGTTTAGTAAGAACAATGTCAAGTTCCCAAGGCGGAGAAGGGGATCTTGTGAGAAGTTAGCCTGGCATATGATGTCCACTAGTTCTAGTGGGCACCTTACACAGTCTAATCGACCCTTATTGATGATGGTTGTAAAGTCAACCTTATAGAAAGCTATCCTGGTGGTAGCATGAACCAGCAGTCTTCAGGCTAAGACTTCAGTAGGCGAGTTAAGCGAGTTGTTTAACCATATATAATCCATTGAGTACCAAATGAAAGGATGCCACACAAGGTATATATCAAATATATATGCATTTAATCTAAACACAACCCCTCTGCACATCTTACTGGAGGATAAACCTTCCTGAGTCCCTCCAGAAAGTCCTTGACCACTGGCATTTTAAAGAATGACCCTGGGACCAGAGACTTCCTGTAAGCCGTATTTGCAGCCAGGTGGACTCTGATGGAGGAATATTGCAGGCCGGACTTTGCCACGTATAACAGGTAGGGAAGGACTACTTGCTCCTGACCCGTGGTTGGATCTAAAGCGTTATCCTTGCACCACAGGTAAAATCTCTTCCATTTGAAAGCATAAGACTTCCTGGTGGAGGGTCTTTTTTCTTCCTTGAGAATACCTGCCACTCCCCAAAGCCGGAAATGTCTTGAGCGACTTCGTCGTTTAGCACCCAATCGTGCGCTTCTACAAAGTCTCTGCTGAGAATATCTGCCTGTACGTTCAAGTTCCCTAGCAGGTGAACAGCAACGATCGTGAGATTCCTCGCCAGAAGCCACTTCCATATGGTCTGAGATTCCAGAGACAGGACCCTTGACCTGGTACCTCCCTGTTTGTTCAGATAATACATAGTAGTTGTGTTGTCTGTCTGAATCTGAATTGAACGGGACCGGAGAGAAGGGTACAGGGACTTGAGAGCCAGATGAACTGCCCGTAGTTCCAGGAAGTTGGTGTGATAACTTCGCTCTGTCTCGGACCAGAGACCTTGAACCTGAAGCTGGCCCATGTGAGCTCCCCAACCTTGCAGTGAGGCATCCGTAACAATAGTCTGGGTAGGGAGGACTTGATGAAAGGGAACCCCTTGAAGGAGATTCAACCGTTTCATCCACCATTTGATGGAGTCTCTGGCAACCTGAGGAAGAGACACCCGATCGTCCCAACGGCCTGACGGCTGAGTCCACTGATCTTCGAGGGACTGCTGCAGAGGCCGCATGTGAAGTCTGGCATTGGGCGCAATGAAGAAACACAATGAAGATGCATGAGGTCGTCGACTCCGGCAGAGATGACACCTGCCTTGCTGTAGGATGTGGAGAGCTGAAAAGAGCTCGAGCCTTGTTCAGCATTGATGATAACCTTTCCTCAGAAGGACACACGCTTGACCTTGCGGTGTCCAGGGAAGCGCCCAAGTAATGTATCGTCTGTGTCGGGTTGAGGATTGATTTTTTTGTAGTTGACTTGCAACCCCAGGGAGTGAAGAAGTTGGAGACAGTAGTTGAGATGGCTCTGGAGCAGGGAAGGTGTGGAACTCTTCAAGAGCCAATCGTCTACTTAGGGTTAGACTAAGATTTTCAGCTTGCAGAGGAACGCAGCTACCACCGCCATGCACTTGGAGAACGTTCAGGGGGCGGATTTGAGCCTGAACTGAAGTACTCGGTACTGATAGATCTGTTGAGACACAGAGAACCTGAGGAATTTACGTTGCTTCACTGAAACAAGAATGTGAAAGTAGGTGTCCTGCAGGTCGATGGCATACATCCAGTCCCCCTGGCGAAGATGAGGGAATATCTGTTGTAGGGCTAGCATCCGAAATTTATCTTTCTTTATAAACCTGTTCAGCAGACGCAGGTCAAGAATAGGTCTGTACTCTTTGGTTACTCCTAGTTTTTGGACCAGGAAGTACAGTGAGTATACTACTTGGTTTCGTTGAAGAAGAGGAACCTCTTCTATGGCTTTCTTGGAGAGAAGGGTATACACCTCGCCTTGTAACAGTAGCTTGTGTTGTTGCGGAAGGCATTTCAATTGTGGAGGCACTTGAGGGGGGGTGGAGACTTGAACCTTAGTAAGTAACCATGCTGCACAATATTCAGCACCCATCTGTCTCTTATTATGGTTTCCCACTCTTCCAGGTGAAAAACAATACTCCTTCCTACAGGAGTGGCGAACGGGTGTGGAGGAAGAAATGCCGCACTGCTTTGGACGCTGCTTGGAGGGTGGCTGTTGCTGTTTGTTGTTCCCCCTTCCTCGACCAGCGCGTTTCTGCTGGAATGGCGACCTCTGCTGGTTTTGGGAGGACCATTGAGGGGTTTGAACCCTCTGCTGGAAGGGGTGCTTGTCGTATTGATGGAAGCGTTTGCGAAAGTCCTTCCGCTTCTCCAGTCCAACTGCTTTGACTGTGTCTAGCTCGGTCTTCATTTTTGTCATCTCCTTATCAGCGTGAGATCCGAATAAGGAGGATCCGTTAAAAGGAAAATTCAGGATCCTTTTCTGGGTGTCCGGTTTAAGGCTTGTGAGGCGCAACCATGCTGTGCGCCGCAAGCAGATGCCGTGTGCATATCCATGCACTGCAAGGTCTGAGGTGTCTGCAGCAGTGCTGGTGACCTGGTTTGCTACTATACCACCCTCCTGCAAGATCTCTTGGAAGTCCTGTCGATTTTCCTTGGGCTGTTTGTCAGTACACCGAGTTAGAGAGTCCCAAAGAGACCTGTCGTAGCGCCCAAGAAGGGCTGAGGCTCTTGCTATTTTCATAGATGAAGCAGACGTGCTACAAATTCTTCCTGTCACCAGAGTCCATTTGCTTGTTGTCCTTTTCTGGAGGAACTGAAGCTGACGAGGCTGCGGAGTGTGCTTTCCTGGCGGCTGCCACAATGACTGAGTCCGCCAGAGGATCAGCCCTAAGGAACAAGGGGTCTTGGTCTGGAGCCTTGTACTTCTTTGGTATCCTTGACGGAACTTAACCCACTGTAGCAGGGGTGAGGAACGTGGCCATAGCTGGTTCTAGAAAGCCAGGCACCAGTGGTAGGAGAGGTCTGCGACCTGTACGATGGCGCAATGTCTCGAAAATGACCGAAGTCATGACCACAGGAGTATACAAACTGATTTTCAGTTTCTTAGCTCCTCTGCAAAGCATGTCAGAGAAAGTCCCAATGTCATCAATGGGAGACACCCTTGAAGGTGGAGTAGATGACAGGGTTGGTGAGTAGTCTTGAACAGAAGACCTAGTAGAAGAAGACCAGGTGGATGATCTTCTGCGCCTCCTCTTGTGTGAAGATTCGTGGTACGAGCTGTGACGACCCCTTGAAAGTGATTGGCGTGTGGAAGGAGACCTTGGACGTTTGGAAGGCGACTTTGATGGTTTGTCATGAGCGCCTCTCGCAGGGTCTCTTGAGGGTCTAGAGGGAGAATATGTCTGTAAGTAGTCCGAGCCCGGACTTCTGCGGTCGACTGTCCCTCTGACATCCTTCAGCCACCGTGGCGACAGCCCGAAAGCCTGTTTTTCGCCAGTCCTTGTGGATCTCTCTGGTGAAATCTGAACAATATTCAGCCCTGGGGATGATGAAGGGGCTCTTGACGTCGATTGGGATCTTGACGTTGATCTGATCCATACCTCTTCAATGACCGCTGCATTGTTGTCCCTTGACGCCAAATGCATTGCTTTTGATGAGGTCTGGGTCACCTTCGCTGTCGATCTATGCGACGATCTACCAGTTCTCGACGTTGGTCTCGACGTCTATCTATGTGGCGATCTACTGTATGGACTTCGTCCTGTCTTCGGCGTCGACCGCCCACCTCACATGGCCTTGACGTCGACCGCCCACGTTGATGGGGGGACCTCGAAGCCCACCTCACATGGCGTCTTGATGACGTCGACCTCCTTGACGTTGAATGCCGTGACCTTGACAACGTTCGACGTCGACAGCCTGTCCACTCGCGGCTTGGTCTTCTCCGGCGAGTCTCTCGACGCCGAACCTCGAGAGGGTGGCGGAGAATGCCTCGACAGCGACGGATGTCTCGACGTCGACGGGCAGTCATAGGTCTCTCTGGACCCACAGCCTTCAAGTCCGAAGTGCTGTGCCTCGACGCCGACTTACTGGCATGCGGCAGAAGGGTCACGACGTCTAGACAATGACTTGTACCTCGACGCTGCAGAGTGCCTCGGCCTCTTCGACGGCGATCTCGACGTCGAACATTCAGTCACCTGCTGGAGTCAGGGGAGGTGGAACGACGCCGTTTTCGATGTTGCTTGCTGGAGGAGAGGGCGCGGATGTCTCCATGGTCACCCCCATGATGACTTCTATCCTTCTCCAGCTGGGCATGAAGCTTCATGCGCTTTCTGTCACGCAGAGTCCTTTTTGAAAACTTCTGGCAATGGTAATACTTGTCAGAGTGTTGTGAAGAAGGAAGAGTGTGGGTCTGACAGTGCCATTTTCTTGCCACAGGAAGGACATTTCCAAAATAAAGCAGGCATTTTGACTGTAATTTTATTTTTTTTTAAACAGAAAACCAGTAGAATAAACCTCTAGATCTCCAGAAATGTCGAATTTTTCAAGAAAAATTGAATATATCAATTTCAGTCAAAAAACTGAAGAGCTCAAACTCCAGGATCCTCTCAGAAGGAGCCGGAAAAAAGAACTGACCTAACTGTCACCTGTGGCGCATGATGGGAGCAGAGGGTTTCTGCAGGTCTTAAAGGCACGGTACCCTAACACTTGGAAGCCTTAAAGGCAAGGTGTCAGTTTTTCCTTTGTTTCATTATTGCTCTGCTATGCAGTCTACAGGCAACTGCCTGCAATTACAAAGATAAATTGTCCCCGAGCACATAGATACAAATTCTTAAATTGTCACAAGAGAAAAGATATCACAATATTTCGGGGCGACACTTCGCCCCAAATCCAATGGCACAGCAGAATGCTGCTTGCGCAATTTTTTTATAAAAGTACTCAAATGTATTCAAGGTTCTCCTATTTTATATCCTATTGTTCAATTGAATCCCTCTTTTTGTTCCACACGTAGGGGAACATGCCAATTTTCAAGAGTTTCTCATGTTCGTGATTGTCCATCCGGACCTTTTTACAAGAACACGTACAAATGCAGCAATTCATCCAAGGCAGTTTTTTATTTAACCCAATGCATTTCGGGCATTTTTGAGCCCTTCGTCAGGGGTCACTACAAATGACAATGAAACAAACATTATTAATGAATCCATCATTAGGTAGTCAATACAGAACCACAATAATCAGTGCGAAAATGAATGTACCACTATTGTCATTAAAACATCACTTTATGCTTTTGCTAATTTCCCAATGCATGCGCAGTCTAATAACTTTCCTTTCTTTTTAACCAGACTGGTTCCAACCCTCCTCCCCCAAGTATATCTCCCTTTATTAAATTAGTGGTTCCCTCTAGCTGAAGGCTTGACCTTAAGTCCAGCTCCTGACCTTCTCTGTGTGTGCACACTTTAAAGAATCTCGTATCTACCCTTCCTTACATGCACCCATTCATTCTCCTTATCCAGCAATCATTCATTTCCTTGCTCAATTCTATCCACCTCCTTATACTCCTCACTGTTACCTCCCAGCCTTTTCCTTATCATACTCACTCTTTCATTTATCCATGTGCCATTCACATCATTTTCACCACACACTCCTCCTCTGCACCCGTATCCACATTAAATCATCGTTTTCCCAACACTCTCCCAGCCTCCAAAATTCCTAAACTTCAAACATCCCCCTCTCCTTCCGCTCTCCATCTCTCCTCTTTACCATGCATTCTCCCCACGCCTCCGGCCTCCCACGTTTCAAAACAAACTCAATCTACCAAATATCACGTACCTGACTGCACTCGGTAACATTTCCTTACTCCTTACATACTTTCGGCGTCTGTGTTTCCCATGCTTCTCAAACCGCCTACTTTTAGACACACCCATACCCAAGCTCCTCCTGCTATCTCAACTCCTAATTAACCAACTCCTTAACACACCTGCACTGAAACCCGCCCTTCGTTCTCAAATCCTACTCTTCCCACAATGCACCTTAATAATAAATGCAAATATCGTCTTTCCACGTATTCCGGTGAAAATCAAGTTTTGACATGTATCTAAAATAACTGCTAAGAGTACAAAACCGCACTTATGAAAAAGTTCAAGCTTGTTCCAGTGAGGCTTTCCAATACAAGTTGCAATAATACAAGTTGTAATACATTTAGGTGCCCCTTCAATAGAATATTGTTGGATGAACCAGGTCTTCCGCCGTACGTGTGGAGATAGCACTTTTGTTCAGGGTTCATCATAAAGTTCATCTTTGTCGTGGGGTGCAAACCCGAATTAGGGCAATGTTATGAAGTCAATTGTAAATGGTGGGGAATGCACACCCTCTTTAATCATGATTCATCATCGTTTTCCACTCCATTCGTTCAATGTTGCGTGCTCACAGGTTTGTGGTGCCTTGCCCAGGTGGCACCCGGTTACTACATCACAATATTTCGGGGCGACACTTCGCCCCAAATCCAATGGCACAGCAGAATGCTGCTTGCGCAATTTTTTTTATAAAAGTACTCAAATGTATTCAAGGTTCTCCTATTTTATATCCTATTGTTCAATTGAATCCCTCTTTTTGTTCCACACGTAGGGTAACATGCCAATTTTCAAGAGTTTCTCATGTTCGTGATTGTCCATCCGGACCTTTTTACAAGAACACGTACAAATGCAGCAATTCATCCAAGGCAGTTTTTTATTTAACCCAATGCATTTCGGGCATTTTTGAGCCCTTCGTCAGGGGTCACTACAAATGACAATGAAACAAACATTATTAATGAATCCATCATTAGGTAGTCAATACAGAACCACAATAATCAGTGCGAAAATGAATGTACCACTATTGTCATTAAAACATCACTTTATGCTTTTGCTAATTTCCCAATGCATGCGCAGTCTAATAACTTTCCTTTCTTTTTAACCAGAGTGGTTCCAACCCTCCTCCCCCAAGTATATCTCCCTTTATTAAATTAGTGGTTCCCTCTAGCTGAAGGCTTGACCTTAAGTCCAGCTCCTGACCTTCTCTGTGTGTGCACACTTTAAAGAATCTCGTATCTACCCTTCCTTACATGCACCCATTCATTCTCCTTATCCAGCAATCATTCATTTCCTTGCTCAACTCTATCCACCTCCTTATACTCCTCACTGTTACCTCCCAGCCTTTTCCTTATCATACTCACTCTTTCATTTATCCATGTGCCATTCACATCATTTTCACCACACACTCCTCCTCTGCACCCGTATCCACATTAAATCATCGTTTTCCCAACACTCTCCCAGCCTCCAAAATTCCTAAACTTCAAACATCCCCCTCTCCTTCCGCTCTCCATCTCTCCTCTTTACCATGCATTCTCCCCACGCCTCCGGCCTCCCACGTTTCAAAACAAACTCTTAATCTACCAAATATCACGTACCTGACTGCACTCGGTAACATTTCCTTACTCCTTACATACTTTCGGCGTCTGTGTTTCCCATGCTTCTCAAAACGCCTACTTTTAAACACACCCATACCCAAGCTCCTCCTGCTATCTCAACTCCTAATTAACCAACTCCTTAACACACCTGCACTGAAACCCGCCCTTCGTTCTCAAATCCTACTCTTCCCACAATGCACCTTAATAATAAATGCAAATATCGTCTTTCCGATAGATCAAAGGACCAATGCCAACACGTGTTTCGTCAGAGGGTACAATTACCCAAGTGACTTCTTCAGGGCAAAAGTTTCAATCAGAATATGAAGTCATATAAACCAATTCCAGAAGATAGTAATTCCTCAAATATTACTGAGAACTCAATCCATTTTCTATCTCAGAGTTCTTCTTGTAGAGTAAAATATAATTAGGATCAAGGAGAGTGCTCCTCACGCCGTCAATAAGGATTCCGTTTTCATTTCTTTTAATGGTAATTGTACCCTCTGACGAAACACGTGTTGGCATTGGTCCTTTGATCTATTGGCTACATTTCTATATCAATTTGAAGGAGACTATGAAGAATTTTGTTGATATATGAAGAGAAAAGAAATGAAAATTAAAGGAATTTGACTTGATGAACTTTGAAAGAACATTTTTGATTGTGGTTATCTTTTCTCTTGTGACAATTTAAGAATTTGTATCTATGTGCTCGGGGACAATTTATCTTTGTTATTGAACTCCCTGGTTCCAGAGGAGTCCTTTTTTGGGGGCGCTGGTGGCCGTTTTCCCCTGTTCCCTTGAGCCGCTTTATTAGGAGAATATTACACCAGTTGTTGTTGCGCAAGATTTACCCAGCCACTATCAGGTTTTGTGTTGCCTGCAATTACAAGTTTTCGTTGTGGCAATAAAGCATTGTTGAATGCAACTTTTCAGCGCATGTCCTCTTTTCCTTATGGGCTAGGATGGTGTTGTGTTTTTTACAATGCAAACTTATGTAATTTCGGCATTTGTTGCCATGTTGGAAACTATTCTAGGCTGCATGTATATGTTTCACATATGTATACATATGTGTATATATATATATATATATATATATATATATATATATATATATATATATATATATATATATATATATATATATATATATTTATATGTATTTTCTATATACTCCAGGATCCAGCACATGGGCGAGGATTATACTTAGATTATGACTATTGATGAGTATCCCCTGGATGAGAACGTGCAGTTCACAGGTTTAAGTCCTGTTGGGTCTGAATAACTTTCAGCCTTAAGAGGCCACAAGAAGGGCACCACTGACCACTGGTTTCACTATTATATACAAATTAGCTTGCAAGTTGGACTGTGTTGGAACCCGAAGGTCTCTGGTTGGCACAGGTAGGTACTTGTGACAAGCAGGGACCCTGAGCTCCAAGTCAGGGCAAGGGAACTACTCCTTCGAATAACCCCTGCTCACCCTCTAGGTAGTGTGGCGCAAGCAGACAAGGCTAATCCTCAGGGCGATAGTAAGTTAAGCATTTATGATCACACACAGTAAACCCACTGACCCACCACAAATGGACACCAGTCAAATGGTTGTATCAAAAATATGTATACTTTATATAAAAGATCTGTTCAAGCAGGATTATCACAAGACCATGTAACATGTAACGATTCGAGGCCACCAGATTATAATAGGCAAGAGTTTACTCTTTCAATGTTCGTTGTTCAGCAAGGTACGATGACAGGGAAATAAGAACGTTGCGGACCCTGGATCCGATGTGCACTCGGGACGGAGTTCAAGTGTACCTTGCTTGTGGAAGTCCGAGGCGTTTCAGGCGCGGCTGGTGAGGGCGGACTCCGAACGAGGCCGATGGTTCTCCAGAGGATCTCTCCGGCTCAAATTCCCCCTCGAGGAGCGAGGTGGAGGAGCTAGACTGTGGAGGGTTGCGGCGATCCGGGGTCGATGCAGCTCACGGGGCGAGGCGCCGTTCAGGCTTGCGGGGCGTACTACTTCTTAGCACGCCGGGTCATACTCATGGATCTGTGAGGGGCGTCGCGTTCTATGGCAGACGGGTGCAGCACCAGACTTCCGGTGCCACTGTACGGGGAGGCCTTTCTTGAGGTGCGGCACGGGTCTTGGTATGCAGGAGGGCAAAGCGAGACAGTCGGGTACGTTACGACGTACGGACCGTCCGAGGCTGTGGAATGCGCTCCGTGCAGATTCCGGCGGGAGAAGATGAGAGGTGCACAACGCGCTCCGTTAGCGGCGAGGTGACAGGAGAGCAGGCGGCCGGCACTGAAGCGGAGAGCGACTCAGGGATGAGCGGGGCTCTCTACGGTGGGGCGACCAGGCTCCGAGCGGTCACGACCTGGGAGGGGGGCGAAGGCACCCGAGTCACAACTCCGGCGAGGGAATAAGAACTAAGGCCCAACAGTAGACGGGCACAAGCAGATAGAACCCAATGGTCCTGGGGTTCCGTTCAGGGGGCAAGCTCTCGATCGAGCCCTTGGAGATCGTTTCAGGCACAAGTCTACAAAGTCCTTTCTGGTCCTTTCCTCTCCGTTCTCAGCAAGGCACCACTGCAGGCCAGTCTTACAGGATTCAGACCGGTTTCCGTCCTTCAGCTTCTCTTGGTCCTTCTAGTCAGGCAGAGGTTCGTCGTGGTCAAAACTGGATCTGATTTGTAAGGAGCGGAGCTCATATATTTATACTGCGATTCTTTTGTCTTTGCAGGCCAGGGGGCCTGAGCCTAGTTCAACCCGGTTCTGGAGTACTCTGTTTACAGGAAGCTGCTGTCTTCTTTCAGAGTGGGGGCAGGGACATCAGACGCTCCGCAGGGGGGTGGAGCCAGCATTGTGGCGGTGGAGCACAACCCTACTCAGAGTCAAGGACTACTCCGCCCACCCATCCTGGTGCAAGCACCCTATCCACCACCTGGGGGTTCCAACTGTCCCCGGGAATCTCCCAGCCCTGTCACTCACACCAACCAGACAACCGATACACATCCTGGCAGAGGCGGGCTAAATAGTTAGGCGCGCAAAGGCTATCTTTCTAAAAGTAGCATTTGCAAACACAGGATATTAAAATAAACCTTACTAAAGGAAGTATTTTATTATTCTGGGTTCAGGCATACTAAACTCGACCTGCTACCGTGTTCCTTGAGTCTGCCGGGACTATAGCGTGTAATAGTTCCGACAGCTCATCTTGGCCTAAGGGAACCGGTAGCCCTTCCATAGTGAAGAACGAAAAAGGGCGGTAATTCACTACGAGGACATGCCACACTCAGGCTTGTCCTACCTTACGCTTCAATGCACCCTGCCCGTAGGCCTACCATAGGGGCGACTGACATGGAGGTTAGGGAAGGTTCAGGGACTGGCAAGTGTGGGCACTTGCGCAGTCAGCGTGACAGTACGAGACTGTACGCGGGGTCTGCAATGGCGGACCCGAGTCATGTCTTACAAGGCCGCTTCTGTGGGTGGCGCAACCAGCGCTGCAGGCCCACTAGCAGCATTTGTATCTACAAGCCCCGGCACTCCTCGTGCACAATAACGGGGACTGACAGTAAACCAAATAAGCCAATCGTGGAAATCAATTGTACTGCACTCAAGTTTATTTATTTTTATTTGCTTTGGTACTCAACTGAGGACCACAAATATTTTAGACGTAAAATTCAGGTTATTTACAACAGTAACATTTCTTGTGCTAATACAATGTTAAAAAAGATTTTAAAAATTTATAAAAGTTATAACAGACAAATTCATTTGGCGGGAATTTACATAGAGTAATCAGTTCCTTTGCTGAGTTAATCCTACATTTAATGTATATGGCTTGCAAGTACCGCTTCCTTGCCATTACCACCTTTGGATTTAAACAGGCAAACATTAGATGCTCGACATCTTGCTCTCCTCCATTACACAAATTACATTTAGAGTTTTCCTTTAAGTGTCATTTGGCTGTTACAGTTTTGACTGGTAAAATACCGAACCGCAGCAAAACAGTCACTCTCCTGACAGAATGATTTAGGTTGAAAGCGATGTACTGTTGAATTTTCTTGTAGGTTATAGTTTCAGTAAGATTCCTATATGTAGATAGTTTAGAACAATGCAGAAGGTCTAGATCAAAGCTCAGCCTTGAGGTGAAATGTTTCAAAAAGAGTTTAAGTTGGAATGGTGTTGGGATGGTGTTCAGGCTAGCAGCAAATCAATATTAATCTCCGCTAGCTTAAAGGCAACTGACATGTTTTTCTTAAAAACGTGTTTGGGGGGGCGTGGCCAAGATGGCGGCTTGAATAGACGTATCTCGAGAGGCTCCCCGGCCCTAAGCCCCATTATCACGTAATTTCTAGCTATCACCCCCTGTGACTCAGCCCAAACCAAGCTTGACCCTTTCTGCTGCCTTGGAGAGCTACCGATCGGACTTCTCTGGGCGATTGACCGCCTGTGGCCCCGCTTTCCCAGCCGCCGGGGAGGACAGCGTAATGGCAACGGGGGTCTGAGCCCTTCCACCGCGCGGCTGCACCGCGGAGGCTGCATGCACCACACCGGAGCGCCGTGGAATAGCACACCGGACTGCAGAGAAGCGAACCCAGCGGCTGCGGGAGATAGCCGGGGGACGCGGTGCGCCCCGACCCCCCCCCCCCCGGACACAGAGCGTCTCGCAGGAGGACCCCTGGCAAATCCAGGCCCCGGCGTGGGCCTACCAGACGACCGGACTGGGCCGACCCCGGCGGACCCACGGCGCCCACGTCCTGCGCATACCAACCCTGCTCCACTGAGGGACCGCCGACCAGACCTTTGGGCGCCAACGGACGCTGACGACCCGCGGCTTCCGCTGATGCTGCGACCGGTGCACCGGCGAAGAAGGTTAGAGCCCTTCCGCCGCGCGCCTACACCCCGACGGCTGCGGGCGTAGACAGGCCTGCCAGTCCTGCGGTCGACCACCCACGAAAAGACACCCAGAACATCTCACGGCGGAGTACCTGAGGGTTCGGTGATCCCAGCCTTCCCGGGCGGCCCGTGCCTCGTCAGCAGCCAGCCACCGACTTCGGGCCCCGGCGTGGGCCTCCAGGCGCATACCCGCGCCCTCTCTTGGCGGGCCTACGGAACCGCACGGAGCGCCGGCCTCCGGTACTGCACGCTCTCGCCGGCCATCCCCCACCTCATCAGCGGCCCCTGGGAGGGGCGCGCCGGGATCGGTGGCTCCGCTCCGCCGGTGCTTCGTACACCCCAGCGGGAGCCCTCTGGACACTCTAGGCCCCGGCGTGGGCCTATCGGGGGGCGGCATAGACTCAGCCCACAGCGCCGTACAACGGGCGGGGCGTCGTTCACCCGCCCCTCACATCTCACCGGCATCCCCCCCGCATCCCCGATTGCCAGCGGGGAGATACCACCTGAGCTGGGGCCTACTCACCCGGCCCCTCCGGGAACAGCGAACCCCACCGGAAGCCTCCTGCCACTTTGCGCCCCGGCGAGGGCCTGCTCGATGGTCGGAGAGATCTCCGTCCGCCACTCCACCCACGGCGGACATCTCACGAAGCGGCGTCGGCCCGCCACCGGGGGAGTCCCAGAGCCCCCCCACCCCCTGATTTCCCGGCGGAGAGATACACCAACGACGTGAGAAGCCACCCAGCAGTGCACCCCCGCATTGAAAACGACCCCTTGGACGAGGGGCATCAGGTGAGCGGCGCCCCGCGACCTGGACTACCGCTTGCTTCCCCCCCCCTGGGTCCCTGCACTCTCTGCCGGGTGCCCCTCGACTGCTGAGGTCGGTGACACAACCCTGCTGGACATTGCCCTGGGCCCCCGCTCGCCGGAGCCGTCGGCCCCGGCCTCCTCCCTGTTGCCTGTTGTCCGCTGTCCACCGGATCCCCCGCTTGGTCAATAGGGACGTCAGTGGACATCTCCGCGGCCTCCGGCTGCTCCCGAGGCGCTGCTCTTCTGCCTGGCGCCTAAGCACTCTTCCTAGGTCCACGTTACTCTTCCTCTCTCAGGCATAACCTTGCTCAACGAGGCACGGTGGCCCCAGCCCGACTAACCTGGTCGCCTCTACCCCCACCACCTCACTAGCCACAACGCACCCTGAGCGCCGCCCTTGCAGCGCCCCACGAGAGACTCTTCCTCCGGCCGCCCCCAAGGCAACCTGCGGAGCCTCTTCTTGGGCCGCCGCTCCTCGCCTCTTCGCGGGACCCGGAGCCGGCTCTGGTTCGTCCACTACCCTCCACGGTTCATCTCATTGCTGGACGATCACTCGACGACCTCCGACGACACCCGCCAGTTGGCCCACCACCCTGTTCTGGACACAATGACGCACTCTAGTCGCAAAGGGACCCGGAATGTTGTGGAACTCATGCATAAAGCAGCGTCGAAAGGAGACAAGACCCAGCCACAGTCGTCCCCGAAACCCCCCGCGAGCCCTCAGCCGCAGGACGAAGACTCCGCTCCGATTACGAAAGCCTTCCTGGCCTCCCTCTTCAACACACTGCGTGAAGACTTCCAGACTCTAAAACAGGACTTGGCTGGGGAACAACGCGAACTCCGCCGTGACATTGACGGCCTGGGTGAGCAAGTTGCCTCTCTGGAAGAAGCTGATCGGTCCCGCAGTGGGGAGGTGGAGAGACTCCAGCAGGAAATTCTGCGACTTCAGGATCAACAGGTGGACTTACAGTCGCACTCTGAGGACTTGGAGAACCGCTCCAGGCGGAATAACATAAGGGTCAGGGGTGTTCCGTTGAAAGCTGAAAAGGACAGTGTGACCAACTACCTTCAGGACCTATTCAGAGACATCCTGGGGGAGACGAGCGACTTTGAAATCCGAATCGACAGAGCGCACAGGGTGGGCATGACGCGCAGGGCGCCAGCACCACCTTCGGACATCCTAGCGTTCCTGCCGGACTTCCCCCTGAAGGAACGCATCCTTAGAGAGGCCAGGAAAGCACAACCCATCAAATTTCGCGATGACCCTGTAGCCCTTTTTCAGGATCTCTCTAATATCACCCTACAAAAGCGCAAGTCCTTCAGACCTGCGACGAACTTCCTGAGAGATGCCGGGATACCCTACTCCTGGGGCCACCCGTTCCGTCTGATCTTCAGGTGGAACGGATCCCTTCACCAGCTTAGATCACTCCGCGACATCTGCTCCCTACTTGGGATCGACATGCCGGACAGTTCAACCTCCAGGGACGCCTCTCCGTCCCGGTCGCAAGAAGACCCGCCTCGCCCTACAAAAGACGGCTGGCAGACGGTCCGCAGGAGGAGAACGCCGAGAACCATCCCGAAACCAGACCCGATCACGGTCGCCCAGGAACGAGAAGCTGCAGTACAGGAAGTGGCAGATAACACAGCACCCGACCTGTAGAACATTGCCCTTGTGAACCTTGACCAGCTTGGGGGTGTTCTCTCATTCGCACATGGCTTAACTGGGGTCTGGGCCGGGGAGCCGCCAACTGGGCTGCAACCACGGTACCCCTTTCTTTGACATTCTACGGACCTGTGCCCTGCACGACTAGGCCCGAGACTTGTACCGGTTTCTGTTGGGGGGGGATGTTCTGGGAGGGGATGGGGAAGTTGGGGATGGGGGGTTCAGTACTTGAGGGGGGTTGGGAAGGTCCACTCTGTTGGGGTTAGGGTGGCCACGGGGGGGAGGGAATTATTGGGGGGGACCAGTACGCCATGGGGTCCTTACACACATCGGGGATGGCCCACGTTTTCCACCATTGCGCTGCGTCTTGCACTACTGAGCCAGCTCGCACCCTCATACCCCAGCGATGGCTGACACGCTCAAAATCCTGTCTCTTAACGTCAAGGGACTCAACAACCCGATTAAGCGCAGGGCTATCATCTCCTACCTAGAAAACTCTGAGGCTGACGTATGCCTGCTGCAGGAAACCCACCTCTTAGCCAAGGACTGGCACAGGCTGCGCTCCCGCGCTTTCCCACAGCAACTCTTCTCCTCTTTCCCATCAAAGAAAGCTGGGGTGGCTATACTCATATCACGGCGCTTCAAAGGCAAGGTAGGGGCCAAAATAGGGGAAATTAAGGGACGCCTTGTAGTCCACGCTTTCCAGATAGGCACTACCACCTACGCGATAGGCTCCATCTATTCCCCCAATACAGGTCAGGAACCCTTCTTGCTATCCGCGATCTCAGAAGCGTTTCAAGCACCTCACACCCACATGCTCCTAGGGGGGGACCTTAACCTCGTCATGGATACAGTCAAGGATAGATCGGGGCACCGTTACAGAGACACTGGGGCGATTTCGCAGAAGGGCATCACCTGGCTACATGACAGAGATATCTCGGACCTTTGGCGACACGCACACCCACTTACAACGCAATACACATTCTACTCACACGTACACCACACTTACGCACGCATAGACCACTTCATGGGCTCCTCGACCCTCATTCCCCACATCGCTACAGTGTCAATTGTCCCGGCAGCCCTCTCAGACCATCAAGCAGTGGAACTGACGCTTAACGTGCCCAGTTCGCCGCGCGCTCCGGGATCGTGGAGGCTTAACGAAACCCTCTTACAAAAACCGGCGGTGATCCGCCAACTTCATAAATGTATCTCAGACTACTTGGCCACCAACGACACCCCTGATGTGTCAATGCCGTCCTTATGGGGAGCTTTGAAAGCTGTCGTTAGGGGGGAGCTGATAGCAATATCCGCCGCTGACGCCAAACTTCGCAAAGAAAAGAGGGGCGACCTCTCCGACAAGGTCGCGGAGTTGGAGAGAGTTCCCAGTCGCACTGGTGCCCCGAGAATTTGGCGCCAACTTAAGGCCGCGCGGGCTCAGTTGGCTAGTCTCGACACTGACAGGGCAGAATTTGCCGCTCTTCGCCTCCGTCACACGTACTACGTGGGGGGCAACCGCACCGGCCGGCTCCTGGCCAGCGCCTTGAAAGCCAAACTCCAACACTCCAAAATCACGAAGCTACTAGACGAAGCCGGCGATGCGGTTACTGAGGACGCACAGATTGCCTCGGCCTTTCGCTCCTACTACGCCTCTCTCTATAGCGCGGATAAAGCGTCCCCGACGGCCATTGACGCCTACTTGCAATCGGCAGACATTACGCCGTTATGTTCGGCGAACGTGGAAACCCTTGATGCCCCCATTCGCCCCGACGAGATCCTTGCTGCCATTGCACGCCTCCGTCCTCTTAAATCTCCGGGCCCTGACGGCTTCTCCTCGGGCTTTTATAAATCCTTTGGCCTTGTCCTGGCGCCTATTCTCGCCAGGCTATTTAACTCCTTTGAAGGGCCGAGTTCCATCCCGCCCGATATGCTTGCAGCCGACATTGTAGTCCTGCCTAAGCCGGGCAAACCCCCAACGCACTGCTCCGCGTTTTGCCCCATCTCCTTGCTCAATCTAGATCTGAAGCTATTCACGGGGGTGCTGGCGGCTCGCCTGGGTCCCTGCCTCCCAGGCATCCTCGAACCGGACCAATCGGGCTTTGTCCCGAACCGCCAGTGCAGCGACAACACCAAAAGACTCCTGCACCTCGTGGACAAAGCCCACTTTCAGGTCTCCGACTCTGCCCTATTGGCCATCGATGCAGAGAAGGCTTTTGACCGTGTCGATTGGACCTACTTACAGGCGGTGCTGCGACGCTACCACCTGGGCGACCGGTTTCAGGCCTGGATCGCGAGCTGCTACCAACGTCCCTTGGCGCGCGTCCGGCTGGGTGGCTTCAAGTCCGACCCCTTCGAGATCCAGAGAGGAACCCGCCAGGGGTGTCCCCTCTCACCCCTCCTGTTTGCTCTATATGTGGAGCCCTTAGCGCAGAAGATCCGCGACAATCCCCACATTATAGGAATGTCTTTCGGCAACGAACCCCACGTGGTGGGACTATACGCAGACGACATAATCGCCGCGTTGGACCGCCCCTCTACCTCCATACCAGCGTTTTTGGCGGAGCTGGCACAATTCGGCGAGGTATCTGGTTTCAAGGTTAACCAGGGGAAGTCCCTGATACTGCCCCTAGGCAGCCATGCTCTTCCCAATAACCCACCACCCACCTTCGGTTGCCAACTGCGGTCCACCACTCGGCTGCCTTACCTGGGGATTACCCTGACCTCCTCCACGGTCTCGACGGTCAATCACAACTACTCTGCTCTATCATCCCGGATCCGGGCTGACCTCGCGCGTTGGTCGAAGCAGCCCCTCTCCTTGCTTGGGAGGATCGCGGCGGTGAAGATGTCGGTCCTACCCAAAATATTATACATCTTTCAGACCCTCCCGGTGTCGCCGCCAACGGGAATGCTAGCTGACCTCCAACATGATCTTCATCAATTTGTGTGGGAGAAGAAACGCGCCAGACTACATCAACGAGTAGCGCACAGGACTGTAGATGAGGGCGGCCTCGGGATCCCAAACTTGTTGCAATACTTCCAGGCCACGCAAATCCGATATTTAGTGGAGTGGTACCGGCCCGAATCAGAGAAGAGATGGCTCTTTCAGGACAGGGCCATGGCACAGACCTCCCTGTGGAAGATACCATTTCTTGCTCGCCGGCACAGGCCACGCTACCTCCTCCGCTCCCCTATTACTCGGACCACTATGGCAATCTGGGACATGGTAGCGGTCAAACGGGGCCTCACGACCTTCCCATCCCCGCTTACCCCGCTTTTTGACAACCTCGCATTCCTACCAGGCACGGACACTCAGGCTTTCCTGCAATGGCGTGATACGCCTTGCCGATCAGCTGGGCACCTCTTTGACATGGACGGTTTCCTCTCTCTCGCCGACATCTCGCGAGACTATGGAGTGGATAACCCTCACCTGTTTCAATATTTCCAAATCCGCCATTGGCTCCTGAGGCCGGACGTTGCCCCCCTGGTAGGCCGGCAAATGACACCGTTCGAACGCTGGCTTGTGTCCAAGGACTCAGATAAACATCTTATCTCGGACCTCTATCGGCTGCTCTCCCCTGCTGTCGACCCTGCGAAAACTGCTGGACAGCGGCGATGGGAAGCTGAACTTGGGAGACCTCTTTCCTCCATAGAATGGAACCACATATATTACAGGGCCGCCCACACTACCCGCAATACCAAAGCCAAGGAATCAGCGATAAAACTGGCTATCTATTGGCACCTTACCCCAGCGAGACTCAATCAAGGCAACCCGACTCGAAGCGCGCTGTGTTGGAGAGGATGTGGCAGCCGGGGTACATTGACTCACCTCCTGTGGGAATGTCCCGCCTTGCAAGAGTACTGGAAGGTCGTCCTGGACGATATTGATTCCACGTTCGACACTGAGATCCCACGCTTCCCAGCTTACACACTCCTAGGGCATCCCAATGCACTTACATTCCCCCTGCGATCAGCTCGCGGCAAGCAGATGGGCATCGCTATGCAGGCTGCGTCGCAACACGTCCTGTCGCTCTGGGGCTCCACTATCCCACCCACCCACACGGGCTGGCTACACAAGCTATGGTTCACGTTGGGCATGGAACGGATCCAGGCCACACTCACACATACCACCAACACATTCCGCACTGCCTGGCAGCCGCTCCTGACGTTGCTCTCCAGGGAATTCCACGAAATCACCTGCCCGAAGTACCTTCGCATCCTACGACTTACAGACTGCATGGTGGACCGTACGCGGCCAGAGGCACTTTGATACATCTAGACTAGCTATCACTCAAACGATTACTATTGAAAACTGGCGTACTGGTGGGGTGGGGGGGGCGTTAGAGTTGGGGGTTGGGGGGGGAGGAGGGTTCTTAAGGCTGGCCTGTGTACTGTCGCCCCGACTGGGGGCTTCTTTCGACCTCCAGGCACCACCTTTCCATCTGGGCATGCTCATCCTGCTCACCTGACGCTTACTAGAGAAGACATGTTTGTCTGTCTCGCTTGCCCAACTTGCCTGTTGATGTCCATTGCTATGCCATGCCTGTTTTCTCCGTTTTAAAACTCAATAAAAAACACTTTGAAATTAAAAACGTGTTTGGGGGAGTCACAGTCCATTGTTTCTATTTTGAGCAGAGATCGAAGAGTTCCTTCCTCGGCGTGCAGGAGATTATATGCCCACCTGATGACATTAGCAATTCCTCGGGAGTAGGAGCTGGTTAATGAGAACTCGAGGCGAAGAGCTTGTACAGGAACGGCCTGTGATACCTTCATTAGTCTCCGTAATATTTTTCCTTCTTTTAGATCTAGGAAGTTCCACTGGTTTATGGGAATATATTCCAAGGCGTATGATAGTACAGGCGGTATCTTAACACTATATACCTTGAGCAGAGAAGAGCAATGCCTGTATCCTGACGCTGCGTATAGTCTTGCAAGAGCTCCCGCATGTACATCAGCTTTTCTAGTCAGGTTCACAGTGTGTGACCGATTTTGTAGAGACTTGGTAAAGATCCTGCCTAGATAGGTGTATACATTTACTTCTTCCACTTTGTCTCCACCAAGGGTCCAGTTGTATTTAGAACTCTTTTTCTTTCCTGAAAAAGAAACTATTTTTGTTTTGGTAATGTTAGGAATTAAGTAATTTTCCTCCGTATATTTGTTCAGTGCCTGGAGATTGCTTTGTAGTCCGAATGGTGTTAGATCTAATATGACAATATCGTCTGCGTATAACAGTGTGTGTATGTTATGGGAGGCAACTTTTGGTGGAAAATTGCGCGCTTGTTGGAGACATTGAGGCATATCATTGAGATAGAGTGAAAAGAGTAGGGGAGCAAGGAGACATCCCTGTTTGAGGCCATTGTGGGTCAGGATAGGGCTGGTTAGGCCCCTTTCTCTCCCCATTTGTACCTGGCACCAGGTGTCTGTATGCAATGATATTAATATTCGTAGTAACTTGTCAGGGATACCCATTTTACTAAGTTTTCCCCAGAGTATTCTCCTGTCCACCCTATCGAACGCAGTCGAAAAGTCAATAAAAGCTGCATAAACAGCCTGAGATTTGTTGGACACATATTTATCTAGGATAGTTTGAAGAATGGCAATATTGTCCGTGACTGAATGCTTTGGTCTGAAGCCAGCTTGATATCGAGGGATCAGTCCAGATGAGAAGGCCCAGTTTTTAAGTTGATCCAGGACTTCCGCCGTGAAGATCTTTCCAGTGGCATCCAGCAAAGCAATTTGTCTGTAGTTACCAAGTTGTAGTCTTGATCCCTTTTTATGTATAGGTATGATGATACTCCCCTTCCACGACTTCGGGATTACCCCAGTACTAAGAATGTAGTTGAAGAGGGGGGAAAGCATCCTGCTCCACCCTTTTGGATCGATCTGGAGGACTTTGATTGGGATTTCATCTGGCCCAGTTGCTCCTGTTGATCTCGCTCTTCTTATGTGTATCTCGATAGAAAGGGGAGTGGATGTTCCAATGTTTGGAATTTCAGTTTCTGAGTTACTAGAGAACTTGTAGACCGTTTCTGAATTATTGTTGAGTTTGTATAGATTAGTGAGATAGGTTTCCCATTCGTTTTGGGGCACAGGAATACTTTGTAATGTTTTTTTCGTGCCCGTTTCTTTGGCGATTATAGTCCAGTAGGCACGTTGGTTGTTCTGTTTAGCTGCTATCTGCAGATCCACTCAATTTTGATCTTGGGTTATTCTCTTGTGCTTTTCTTTTTCTCTCTTCCGTTGGTTCTTTAGTTTGTTAATTTCTGCTTGCCTAGAGGATGAAGCTTCTAAGAACTGTGCTCTTATCAGTTTATTTAGCAGCTTTATTCCAGTGTCTGATTATGGATTTTTGTTTTTAGTCTTTGTAGATCTTGGTTGCGTCAACTTTTTCTGCAATTTTTGCGTTAGTTCTTTTATGATCAGTTCAAAATTCTTTATTGGGTTTACAGAGTGTGTTGTTTCAAGAATCTGGTTAATGGCTATAATATTAGTTATCTTATTGAGTGTCGCTGAGTTCCAATAAATCCGCCTTTGGTTTTGATTTACCATGACTGTACTGTGCTTGTACATGATTTGGGTAGGTGTACATGGTAGAGTTTTCCACTCTGTAGATAACTGTAGGATAGCGTGATCGCTTCCGTGAACAAACTTTATTTTTAGTTGTAGGGCGGATCCGAACAAGTCTAGACTGGATATCATATAATCCAAAAGTGTGTTACTATTATTCCCCTGTCTCGTATTTGAAGCGGGGATGTCGCCTTCCACATTCCCGTTTTAAATTATTCCATTTAGCGTTGGCAGCGATGGTAGTAGAATTTTTCCCCTTTGATCCGCCTTGTTCCCTTTGGGGAATAATGGTGTGGAAATTTCTAACGCCTCTTCTTTACACCAGTTAGACCATTTTGATATTTCTTTATTGGAAACTTTTCCATTTAGATCCCCCATGATGAGGAACGATGGATAGTCATGCCTTTCAATTATTTGATCTATGTCATCCAGGATCTCTGTCATCATTCCGTCCATTTTTGCTCCGGGCGGGATATATACATTAAAGATTAGTACGTTATTTTGGGGGTCTAAAAGGTTTGTCCTACACTTAACCTTAATACATTGATAATTATAAGAAGTCATAGGAATTATTTCTTGGGCCCAGTCATACTCTTCACTTAGTAAAATTGCAATCCCACCCTTCGCATGCCCCCGCTTGACCCGCAGGGCAGGGATGCCATATATGAAGTATACCTCCAGATTGAAATTTTGTGTACTCCAGGTTTCTTGTAGGGCCACGATAGCTGGAGAGTTTTTGACTAATTCTGCCATTTTTTCTTTAGTTTTTCCCGCTATATTCCAGGAAGAGATCACTAAGCCTGTGCTAAACAGAAGAGCTAATGTCTTTCGTTTGTTTGTTACTGTTCAGGGTCTCAGAGATCCAGTCCCATGACTGGTCCCTCTGTGTTGTTTCCTTACTGCGAGTGCTTTTGCTCCAGATTTCCCTTTCGCCATTCTTTACTGAAACAAATAAATTTGCTGCTGATTGATCTAAGGGATAGGTATTTTTATTTATGATTTGGAGCGTTTTTTGAGAGGATTCGAGCGGATACATCATTTTGTAGACTTCATTTTTTTTTTACTGGAATCAAGTCATAACCACATTTGTGGAGGATCTCGCTCTCCTTGAGGATAATTCCTGGTAAGGTTGGGGACCAGAATTCTACAATTGCAATTTTTGTTTGCGCTTTGTCTGGGAACATTACTAGTTTGATCTCATTTGACGCTAAAAATGTTAGCGACTGGATCTGTTGCAGTAGGTTGATGATTCGACCGCGATTAAGTGGAGCTTCATCAATAGGGAATAACTCTGTGATTTGTAAGTAGTTGGAACTTATCTCCTCTACTTGGGATTCTTTTCCCTGTGATTCTGCATATCCTACTAATGTTCCTCTTAGGCTTACACTTTCCGAGTTGTGTATGAAGTCTGTAGCCTTTGGATTTAGTGTGGAATATTGGCAAAGATTTTTGCTGTTGGTTTTCACCTGTATCTTCTGCTGCATCAAACTCGGTGTCAAGGGCAGATTTGGTCTTGTTCATAACCTGGTGATGCGTTAGGTAGGGGAGTGGTACTCTGAAATTTGATTTTTGTGGCCTTCTTCTTTTTGAATCTTCTTAGGGCCTTTCTCTTTTTTGTCTTTCTTTGCAGTTGTTCCTTCTCTGTTTTTTCCGAGTCTTGTACTTCTTCACTAGTTAACCCAGCGTTTTCTTCAGGGTCAAGTATTACGGGATTGGTCATGTTTAATTTGGATTTGCTTTGTGCAAATATTGGGTAGTACGTTACAGATTGTTGATGTGGTTCTAAGTTAGTTTGCTCTTTAAAGAGTTTTCTGAGGGAATATACGGTGATATCACTCTGCTTTCCCACACTTTCGCCAGATGATTTCTTCCCGGTTTGTGTTGCAATTTCTTTTTTTGAGGGAGGCGGCATAGTGTCCTTTTTTATTTTTAAGGTGTCACCAATTATCTCTTAGTACAAAAATAAAGGTGTAGGGTCCTACAACTGACCAACCTGGACCTCAATAGTTGAGAAACAGAACAAAATGGCTGATCATGAAAATTGAAACCAAAGTATGTAACCACACAACCAATAAGTTTTGTGTAGCCCAGGGTTAAGACATTCCCAACAACTTGCGTATTTTTCAAAAGCAACTTTTATATTATTCCATAAAAAATGGCATCAAATAGACACTCCGTCACAACAGTTAGTGCAAAAACTTGGAAGAATATATACACATATATACAACAAATATCTGTACATCACATTGAAGGCAACATACACTTGAAAAAATGATGAATAACAATATAATACAATTATTGTGATGACACCAACATCAATATACAAAATAAATTCAAAGGCATACGTTTGCGAAATGAACACTTTTTATGCAATTCATTACAGAAATAAACCAGTCCTTTGGTAATGGCATGTGAACAGGGCGGACACTGAGGTGGAATGGCCTGCCTGTCACACAACGCCTGTGAATAGTAATTTATAAGGAGTCGCAGGTAGGGCCCACAGAATTGGTATGAATTTGTCCCTAGCTGCACCCTCCGTTCTTAACACAGGCTGGGGGTCAACGCGTTTCGAACCTCGTTTGTTCTAGGTTCTCCTCAGGACGAGGACTGGATAAGAGATTACCTTCTCAGCCAACACGTTGACTGCGTGGAGAGAAGGGGAAACACCGGAATGAGTCTGGTTATGGTGTCAAAAGGTGCCGCGGTGTGGGGCGCCTTAGGCGAGCTGTGTTATTCAGCACGGACTCACATCATCGCTTGCTGATGTATTATTCAAATGGAGAAGGCTGCACCCGTCGTGCGCTGTTCAGAGGGAACGGGCCGCACTGCTTGCTCAAGCTGGCGAAGGGGAATCAATCTCTCGCTGTCTGCACCCGTCGTGCGCTGTTCAGAGGGAACGGACCGCGCTACTTGCTCAAGCTGGCGAAGGGGAATCAATCTCTCGCTGTTTGGAGCCTTTCGTAGGTGAGTCCGCGATGTTCGTCTGCCTGTGGGGTCAGATTAGTGACACTAATCTGACCCCACAGGCAGACGAACATCGCGGACTCACCTACGAAAGGCTCCAAACAGCGAGAGATTGATTCCCCTTCGCTTGAGCAAGCAGTGCGGCCCGTTCCCTCTGAACAGCGCACGACGGGTGCAGCCTTCTCCATTTGAATAATACATCAGCAAGCGATGATGTGAGTCCGTGCTGAATAACACAGCTCGCCTAAGGCGCCCCACACCGCGACACCTTTTGACACCATAACCAGAATCATTCCGGTGTTTCCCCTTCTCTCCACGCAGTCAACGTGTTGGCTGAGAAGGTAATCTCTTATCCAGTCCTCGTCCTGAGGAGAACCTAGAACAAACGAGGTTCGAAACGCGTTGACCCCCAGCCTGTGTTAAGAACGGAGGGTGCAGCTAGGGACAAATTCATACCAATTCTGTGGGCCCTACCTGCGACTCCTTATAAATTACTATTCACAGGCGTTGTGTGACAGGCAGGCCATTCCACCTCAGTGTCCGCCCTGTTCACATGCCATTACCAAAGGACTGGTTTATTTCTGTAATGAATTGCATAAAAAGTGTTCATTTCGCAAACGTATGCCTTTGAATTTATTTTGTATATTGATGTTGGTGTCATCACAATAATTGTATTATATTGTTATTCATCATTTTTTCAAGTGTATGTTGCCTTCAATGTGATGTACAGATATTTGTTGTATATATGTGTATATATTCTTCCAAGTTTTTGCACTAACTGTTGTGACGGAGTGTCTATTTGATGCCATTTTTTATGGAATAATATAAAAGTTGCTTTTGAAAAATACGCAAGTTGTTGGGAATGTCTTAACCCTGGGCTACACAAAACTTATTGGTTGTGTGGTTACATACTTTGGTTTCAATTTTCATGATCAGCCATTTTGTTCTGTTTCTCACCAATTATCTCTTGGCATTTGCCACAGATTCCTGTTGATTTTGTTGTTTTTGATGACCGAATTTGTTCTTTCTTCTTTTTTTCCTCGACCAGAAATTTTAAAATTCCAATTTGTACGTCAAGTGTTTGATCAGAATTTCCCAATATGTTACCTAAATGTTTGAGGACTGATTCCAGGATATCTTGTAAAACAAACATTGATTTAGAAACTGGTGTGTAATGATTGATCAAGCTGGTGGTTTTGAAGATAGAAAGATCTGGTGAATTTTCGAGATGGCCCTCCATATCTGTTGGTTTTTGTGGAGTACTGATCTGTATGTTGTCGTTCCTCCTTTGGTGTTTCATTTGAGGTATTCCATCCTTGGTGCAGGTATCTGGGAAAGGGATGTTGCAGTCAAAAGACTGTTGTATTTTGGAAAGATCCGGTGTTATTGATCCGGGTGCCTTTAAGTCGGAGGTTGAGTCCACTTGTTCCATAAAGGTATTTTTTTCCCCTGCTTCTGGGATTATTTGGGTACCGTTTTCAATTCCGTAATACCTACTGTTTCCAAGTTTGCCTGTTCTTTTATTATATGGTCCTTTTCATCTGGGTTTGCTTTTGCGAAATACTTTCTGATTCTAGGAGTTGCTATTGTCTTTCCGTTTCTTACTGCTTTATTGGTGCTCTTCCTGATTGCGTCGTCCGTTCCCATTCTTTTCATGAAGATGGTTCTGGATCTGAGCTTCTTATAGGCCATTGCACTATTTTAAGTCAGTTAGAGGTGACACGTTGTTGTCCAGAGGTCCAGGCGGGGGCGGAGACTATATATATTTTCCCCTTCTATTCCCTGCTTATGTCCCACATTAGAAGTGCCTGCTTCCAATAGACACTGTCAGGTAGTTAGACTTCGGGGCCAATGCCCGGCGTGTCGCTCATGCAAGGCCAGCACCAGCGCCCAAATCCAATTCCCCAAGTTCGTTCCTATAGGATTATACAGTTTTTTTTTATTTTTAGGGCCAGCTCTGGACTCCTCGCCACTTTCCGCTTGAAGCAAGGGGACTGACATAAAGGAATGCTTTCTGGTGAGTTATTACTATGTATAAAGAGTGGCCAGGTGAAGAGGTAATACGGCTGGTTGGCTCACCTTAGTTCCCTTGCTGTGCTCTACTGGAGCATCCCACTCGGTGGACCGCAGCTCTTGCCTCCTTGCCCAGGAGGATACTATATTGCCGGTCTATTCGATATGGTCCTCCATATTGCAAGTTCCAAACACCGTAACACCAAAGCACCCGGCTCGCACACCTCCTGTGCCGGTGCTGGTGCAGTAAGGTCGGTTGTCAGAGATGCAGAGGGAGCAGGAGTGCAAGAGGGGTCCTCCTGTCTTTAAACAATGCTGGCCGCTGCTGCCGCCCGCCGCCTTCTATTCACCTCTGCGGCAGCGGTAACAGCCTCTCAAGAATGCAGGGAGTACGGGCGGGGTCCGCTATGCGGACGTCGTGCCGGTGTCGGTGCCGCTGCGCGCCGCCTTCTCTTCACCACGGCGGCGGCGGCGGCAACAGCGGGTTGGTCGGTTTCGCTCGGAGATGCTGGGAGGGGGTGCGGGAGGAATCTTCTGTGCCGAGTCCGATGTCTTGCCGCCGGTGCTTCTCCAGCAGCACGCCGCCGTCTCTACAGCACGGCGGCGGCGGTGGCAGCTACGGGTTCTCCTGCGTTTTTTTCAGCTTTTCGGCTCCTTTGGAGTTTGGCTCTGCTCCTCCGTACTGCTGCACCCTCCGCTCCTGCTCTCACTCGTTGCTCCTCCTCTTCATCACAAGTGGGGTCAGTCTGCCTTCATTGGTTGTACAATCAATTGTACATACACTTTACATTGGGAGCACTTGCACTGCGGCACGGATTGGCTGTGGCGCAGTGCCCTGAGCGTCGAACACCAGCAAAACATCGGAGGCACATCAGCAAAAAGAGGAAGGGAGACTCACGCCAAGGTGCCAGGTCTAACACGTGTCCCCTCCAGCTGAAATGTGGGGAGAACTACCCTTGCCCAGGGAGTTCCTCATCACTAAGGCGGAAAAACCTTGACAGACCGTCAGCGTTGGCGTGGTCTGTGCCCGGGCGGTGTTCCACCGTAAAGTCCATACTCTGTAGAGAAATGGACCACCTCAACAGTTTCGGGTTCTCACCCCTCATTTGCATCAACCATCTGAGGGGCCTGTGGTCCGTCTGAACTCGGAAGTGAGACCCAAACAAGTAGGGTCTTAGCTTCTTCAGGGCCCAGACCACAGCAAAAGCTTCCCGCTCAATCGTACTCCACTTCTGTTCCCGTGGAAGTAACCTCTGACTGATGAAGGCCACAGGGTGGTCCCAGCCCTCCTCAGTCGTCTGTGAAAGGACAGCCTCAATCCCATGCTCTGAAGCGTCTGTCTGCACTACAAACTCTTTGGAGAAATCAGGAGCCAGGAGCACGGGCGCCGTGCACATGGCTTTCTTCAGGGTGTCGAATGCTACCTGACAGGCGTCAGTCCAGATCACTTTCCGGGGCTGCTTCTTCGAAGTCAGCTCGGTCAAGGGGGCAACGATGGTGCCGTATCCCTTGACGAACCTCCTGTAGTACCCGGTGAGTCCGAGGAAGGCCCTCACCTCCGTTTGGGTCTTGGGGGCTTCCCAAGCCAGGATGGTCTGAATTTTGGGTTGCAGGGGCGCCACCTGGCCGCTCCCAACTTGGTGTCCCAAATACACCACCGAACCCTGCCCGATCTGGCACTTGCTTGCCTTGATCGTGAGGTCTGCCTTGCGCAGAGCCGCCAACACTTCCCACAGGTGTCGCAAGTGTTCCTCCCACGTACTGCTGAACACTGCGATGTCGTCCAGGTAGGCGGCACTGAACGCGTCCAGTCCAACCAACACCCGGTTGACCAACCTCTGGAAGGTGGCAGGGGCGTTTTTCATCCCGGTAGTGCCCATCTGGGGTTGAAAACGCGGACCTCTCCTTGGCCCCGTCAGTTAAGGCGATCTGCCAGTACCCAGACGTTAAGTCAAACGTACTGAGGTACCGGGCAGCCCCCAACCGATCGATGAGCTCATCAGCTCGGGGGATGGGATGCGCGTCGGTCTTCGTGACCGAATTGAGTCCTCGATAGTCCACACAGAACCGTAGTTCGGGTGTGGCTCCCGGCGTCGCAGCCTTCGGGACCAAGACCACTGGGCTGGCCCAAGGACTGCTGGAGGACTCAATCACCCCAAGAGCAAACATCTTCGAGACTTCCTCCTTGATGCAAGCTCGGACCCTGTTAGTCACGCGGTAGGCCTTGTGATTCACCGGCAAGCTATCTCCCGTGTCCACATCATGGACGCACCACTCTGTGATACCCAGAACCAGGGAGAACAAGTCAGAGAATTGCCCCAGCAGCTGGCGGCAATCACTCTGCTGCTCAGGGGTCAGGGAGGGTGAGAGGTTAACTCCATCCGCTGACCCGTCTCGCTCGGAGGCCACCAAGAGGTCCGGAAGAGGCTCGGTCTCCTCCTCCATTCCGTCATCGGTTGCCAACAGCATGCCCACTTCGGGCCTCTCCAAGTGGGGCTTAAGGCGGTTAACATGTAGGACCCTCAAAGGGTTCCTGGGAGTTTGCAAGTTCACCAGGTAGGTGACAGGACTCTTGCGCTCCACAACCTCAAATGGACCCGTCCACTTATCCTGAAGTGCACAGGGCTCCACTGGGGCCAAGACCCACAGTTGAAGCTCCACCAGAGTGGCATTCTGGTCGTACCACCGCTTCATCTCCTCCTGGCTGGCTTCCAGGTTTGCCTCAGCAAGTTTCCTGAATCGCCTGGTCTGGTTTCGGAAGGCCAGCATGTAGCTATATACATTCTGGGGAGGTTTCCTGGGAGATTGCTCCCACCCTTCCCGAACCAGACTCAGAGGTCCTCGGACCGGGTGACCGTACAGAAGCTCGAAGGGACTGAACCCGAGCGACTTCTGTGGCACCTCTCGGTACGTTAACAGTAGGCATGGCAAGAGGACGTCCCACTTACGCCTCATTGGTCCTTCTAGGCCCATGATCATGCCTTTCAAGGTTCGGTTGAATCTTTCAACCAACCCGTTTCCTTGGGGATGGTAAGGGGTGGTGAACTTGTACGTTACACCACACTCTTGCCAAAGGGATTTCATATACTTCGATATGAAGTTGGTACCTCTGTCAGACACCACCTCTAGAGGGAATCCTACTCGAGAGAAAATCCCCATCAGCGCTCGTCCCACCACGGGGGCCGTCACTGTTCTCAGAGGGATGGCTTCAGGGTACCGGGTGGCATGGTCCACCAAGACCAGGATGAACCTGTTGCCCATGGCTGTCTTGGGGTCCAGAGGCCCCACAATGTCAATTCCCACTCGTTGGAATGGGGTACTGACGACGGGGAATGGTTGGAGGGGAGCCTTGTTCTTCCCTCCACACTTACCACTGGCTTGGCAAGTCGGGCATGTTCTACAGTGAGCATCTGAGCTCCTGTGCATCTGGGGCCAGTAAAAGTGGGTGGCAAGCCTGTCATAGGTCTTGTCCATTCCCAGATGTCCTGCTAACGGCACATCGTGAGCCAAACCCAGTAGGAAGGTTCTGAACTTCTGGGGTACCACCAGCACACGGGCTGACCCAGGTTCAGCAGCCTTAGGTCTACTGGGAGATCGTTCTCCCAGTAGACCAAGTGTTTCCCGGACTGAACACCATTGGCCTGGTCTGCTGCCGCATCCCTACGAGAGAAGGGCACTCTCTCTGCTCCTTGCAGAATTCCTCCCTGGAAGGACCTCCCTCTTGCTGCCAATGGGTCAGCTCAGGCAGGTCTCCCAGTTCGGCGTTCTGTTCCCCGGTAGGCTCCAGGGCATCCCCCTCGGGGTCTGCATCCTCCTGGGCCGTGGGAACTTCGGGAGCCGGCTGTCCGCGCCCCCTACGCCTTCTCTCTAAGGCCGGTTCCTGGGCCTCTCCTTCAGGCTCCAGGACCTCTTCGACACCCCTACTGGCTGCCATGGACCGTGTGGTCACGCACGCCCAGTCGGGTAGACCCACCATCCGCAGATGAGTCGTTTTCCCCACCTTTCCCCAAGGGGAGTTCTCCAAATCGTTCCCTAGCAGACAATCTACAGGCATGGAGGTCCTCACAGCGACTTGCAGAGTACCAGAGACCCCCCCCCCACTCAAAGGGAACCTGAGCCATCGGACACTGGCTCTCAGAATTGTCAGCGTTGACAACCCTACCGTAGGCGTGCGATACTACCTGCTCCTGAGACACCAGGTGCTGCCTCACTGCAGTCACACTGGCTCCTGTATCTCGATGAGCCTCCGCCTTCTTACCGTTGATGGTCACTACCTGCGCATATTTTTTAGTGTTATTGGGCAGGTAGTTTTCGGGGACCATCTCACTGTCTCCTAGCGAGACCAGGGTCATCTGTACGGGATCCCCACCCAGTTGGACGGCTACTTCCTCCCCAAAGTTAACATTAGCTAGTTGCCGGGGTGGAGCACCAGTGGGTGCGGGTTTTGCGAACAAGCGACACTTAGGACCAGAGGCAATGTGACCCAGGTCGCCACACCTAAAACAGGTGATGGGCCCCTTTGGAACAGGTTTACCTGTCGGGGCCCCGGTTGATTTCGGGGGTGGGGAAGACTGAGAACCTTTCCATTGGTTCCCTTGGGGATTACTTTGGGGGCCTTTTTGGGACCCTTTCTGTTTTCCCTTGTCCCCCCACTCTTCTGCTGGGGACCCTGCCCACCTTTGGCTGAGTCTCCCACTGGTCCCTTGTGGACCCTGGTGCTGAGCCAGCGGTCCGCTTCCTCAGCAAGCTTCCTCGGGTTGGACAGCTTGCTATCGATCAGGTGCTGGCGTAACTCAGGAAAACAATTATCCGACAAGTGCTCCCATGCTATCAAATCAAGCAGCCCTTGAAAATCATTTAGCTTACTACCCTTCACCCAACCATCCAGCGCTCTGCAGAAAAAGGTCACATACTCCACATACGTACCCCCTTGAATCTTCACACACTTCCTAAACCGCTGTCGGTACATTTCAGGAGTTAAACCAAACCGATTAATCAGGGCTTCTTTCATTCGTGGGTAGGAATTGGACTCTTCGGAAGGGAGATCTAACAGGGTATCCCGCCCCTCGGTCAGGAACCGTCCCCACAACCCCGCTCCCCAATCCTTCTCAGGGACCACCGGGAAGACATGGCTACCTCGTAGGCCCGGAACCACTGCCCTATGTCATCTCCCTTAAAGTACTCCTTCACCACATCTTTCGGTACGTAGGCCCTTGACTCTACCTGGGCTGGCGTTGTGCTGCCACCAGGAGCTGCGTCCAAGCTCTTTGCTTTCAGCTCCAATTCTTTAATGCGTATCTCGTGCTCCAGCTGGAGCCTTTTCTCTTCCATGGCCATCTGGCCCTTCAATCTGGCCATCTCCACTTCATGCGCTCTGGTTGCGGCCCTGTCCGCCAGCTCTTCTGACGATAGGCCTCCCTGCACCTCGCTAAGGCTATCAGGTGGATCCACCACCACCCAATTTGCTGGCTCTCTGGACTCTCTCCAGGCTTTCAGTGCCGTGATGCGTTGGACTCTGGTTTTGCAGCCCGCCTGGGAAACTCGAAACTTTTCGCACAGGGCTCTCAATTGCTCGAGTTTGCAATTTTCTAGCCCTTCCCAGGTTGGCCGATAATCACCTCAAACTAAATGCTCTGAAAACTGAGTTCCTTCTGATCTCACCTCCTGCGAAAATTACCACCACCCAAATCTGGCTCAATCACCTAACAGCACTCAATGTCCAACCCACCATCGTGGATTCTGCGAAATCCCTAGGCATCACACTTGACGCCAAGCTCAACATGCAACAGCACGTTAGCAAAGCAACGAAAGGAGCTAATTTCCAAATCAACACATTGAGGAAACTTAAACCCTTCTTCCCAGCCAAGGACTTCCAAACTGCTGTACAAGCCCTAGTCATCCCCCGCATAGACTATGGAATTGTGGCCCTCAGCGGACTCCCTCTATCAACAACCGCACCCCTAAGAGCCTCCCTGAACGCTGCCGCGAGACTCATTACTGGCTCAAGAAAACACTCGCATATATCCCCTGACTTAAAATCACTGAAATGGCTGCCTTTTGAAGCCAGAATACAGCTGAAAATTGCCGTTATGACACACTCGGCCGTACACCACAAGGCACCCAACTACCTCACTCAAAAGTTGTCTATATCAGGAGGTTCGAGATCCAACAGAAGTACAAAAAGTCTACTCCTAAAACCTCGTAGATTCCGGAAGGAAAAAACATACAAACGCTCCTTCTCAGGAATGGCACCCAGGATCTGGAATGCACTCCCTCCTGAAACCAGGCTTATCTCCTCCACTGCATTCTTCAAGAACGAGGTGAAAACCATCCTTATGGCCAAGTTCACCTGAACTTTACTGTTGTTGGATCAGAGACTTTGCACCGCTTTTTATCATTGGTTACCTGATTGTCTATTGGCATTATATTCTTACTTGACTGCAATCCTATTATGCTACTCACTACCAACTACTATATGGTACACATTAGTTTGTTGAATCACCCTCTTGTTGCCCCTACCCCTTGTTCTCTCTAATTCTAAGAAAATGGTATAAGCCATCCCTACAGCCAAAGTTCACCTGAACTCTATTGTAGTTGGATCAAAGACTTTGCGCCGTCTTATATTACTGGTTACCTGATTGTTTATTGGTATTTTATCTGTACATGACTGCTATCCTATTATGCTACTGACTATTATACTGTGCCCAATAGTCTGTTTAGTCACCCTCCTGTTGCCCCTACCCCTGTCTCTGTGAAGCGCTCTGATATCTGTAAAGATCTTGTTTGCGCTATATAAAACTTTGAATAAATATATAAATAAATAAATAACATTGTCGATTCCAGAGATCACAGAGAGTACAACGGAGGGTGCTTGTACCGGAAGTGAACCAGGCATGGTTGGGAGATTGGAGATCTCTCGGCGAGAACGTAATCAGTGGCTTCGTTACTTGGTCTGCTCTCACTACGTGGCGATCAGTAATTCACTGTATGTAAATCATAAATGCAAATCCGAAATCCTCACCGCTGGTACCAATGTTGGAACCCGAAGGTCTCTGGTTGGCACAGGTAGGCACTTGTGACAAGCAGGGACACCGAGCTCCAAGTCAGGGCAAGGGAACTACTCCTTCGAATAACCCCTGCTCACCCTCTAGGTAGTGTGGCGCGAGCAGACAAGGCTAATCCTCAGGGCGATAGTAAGTTAAGCATTTATGATCACACACAGTAAACCCACTGACCCACCACAAATGGACACCAGTCAAATGGTTGTATCAAAAATACGTATACTTTATATAAAAGATCTGTTCAAGCAGGATTATCACAAGACCATGTAACATGTAACGATTCGAGGCCACCAGATTATAATAGGCAAGAGTTTACTCTTTCAATGTTCGTTGTTCATCAAGGTACGATGACAGGGAAATAAGAACGTTGCAGACCCTGGATCCGATGTGAACTCGGGACGGAGTTCAAGTGTACCTTGCTTGTGGAAGTCCGAGGCGTTTCAGGCGCGGCTGGTGAGGGCGGACTCCGAACGAGGCCGACGGTTCTCCAGAGGATCTCTCCGGCTCAAGTCCCCCTCGAGGAGCGAGGTGGAGGAGCTAGACTGTGGAGGGTTGCGGCGATCCGGGGTCGATGCAGCTCACGGGGCGAGGCGCCGTTCATGCCTGCGGGGCGTACTACTTCTTAGCACGCCGGGTCGTACTCGTGGATCTGTGAGGGGCGTCGCGTTCTATGGCAGACGGGTGCAGCACCAGGCTTCCGGTACCACTGTACGGGGAGGCCTTTCTTGAGGTGCGGCACGGGTCTTGGTATGCAGGAGGGCAAAGCGAGACAGTCTGGTATGTTACGACGTACGGACCGTCCGAGGCTGTGGAATGCGCTCCGTGCAGATTCTGGCGGGAGAAGATGAGAGGTGCACAACGTGCTCCGTTAGCGGCGAGGTGACAGGAGAGCAGGCGGCCCGGCACTGAAGCGGAGAGCGACTCAGGGATGAGCGGGGCTCTCTACGGCGGGGCGACCAGGCTCCGAGCTGTCACGACCTGGGAGGGGGCGAAGGCACCTGAGTCACAACTCCGGCGAGGGAATAAGAACTAAGGCCCAACAGCAGACGGGCACAAGCAGATAGAACCCAATGGTCCTGGGGTTCCGTTCAGGGGGCAAGCTCTCGATCGAGCCCTTGGAGATCGTTTCAGGCACAAGTCTACAAAGTCCTTTCTGGTCCTTTCCTCTCCGTTCTCAGCAAGGCACCACTGCAGGCCAGTCTTACAGGATTCAGACCGGTTTCCGTCCTTCAGCTTCTCTTGGTCCTTCTAGTCAGGCAGAGGTTCGTCGTGGTCAAAACTGGATCTGATTTGTAAGGAGCGGAGCTCCTATATTTATACTGCGATTCTTTTGTCTTTGCAGGCCAGGGGGCCTGAGCCTAGTTCAACCCAGTTCTGGAGTACTCTGTTTACAGGAAGCTGCCGTCTTCTTTCAGAGTGCGGGCAGGGACATCAGACGCTCCGCAGGGGGGTGGAGCCAGCATTGTGGCGGTGGAGCACAACCCTACTCAGAGTCAAGGACTACTCCGCCCACCCATCCTGGTGCAAGCACCCTATCCACCACCTGGGGGTTCCAACTGTCCCCGGGAATCTCCCAGCCCTGTCACTCACACCAACCAGACAACCGATACACATCCTGGCAGAGGCGGGCTAAATAGTTAGGCGTGCAAAAGCTATCTTTCTAAAAGTAGCATTTGCAAACACAGGATATTAAAATAAACCTTACTAAAGGAAGTATTTTATTATTCTGGGTTCAGGCATACTAAACTCGACCTGCTACCGTGTTCCTTGAGTCTGCCGGGACTATAGCGTGTAATAGTTCCGACAGCTCATCTTGGCCTAAGGGAACCGGTAGCCCTTCCATAGCGAAGAACGAAAAAGGGCGGTAATTCACTACGAGGACATGCCACACTCTAGGCTTGTCCTACCTTACGCTTTAATGCACCCTGCCCGTAGGCCTACCATAGGGGCGACTGACATGGAGGTTAGGGAAGGTTCAGGGACTGGCAAGCGTAGGCACTTGCGCAGTCAGCGTGACAGTACGAGACTGTACGCGGGGTCTGCAATGGCGGACCCGAGTCATGTCTTACAAGGCCGCTTCTGTGGGTGGCGCAACCAGCGCTGCAGGCCCACTAGCAGCATTTGTATCTACAAGCCCCGGCACTCCTCGTGCACGATACTGGGGACTGACAGTAAACCAAATAAGCCAATCGTGGAAATCAATTGTACATACACTTTACATTGGGAGCACTTGCACTGCGGCACGGATTGGCCGTGGCGCAGTGCCCTGAGCGTCGAACACCAGCAAAACATCGGAGGCACATCAGCAAAAAGAGGAAGGGAGACTCACGCCAAGGTGCCAGGTCTAACAGACTGTAAATGGTAATATGGAATTTATCTCTGTCTCTAAGAGGCAAAATGCCTGATTTAATATGGGTGGTCTGATCACAATGACATAGGGTGAGGAGGAAACTTTGAATTCTTAAAATCCACTCAGAACGGACATAGAAAGCAGGTCAACGGAGAGATGATGCATGTAACATTATTTTGAATCTGTTGTATGAAATAGTGCTTCTGCCTTTCGAAGAATGGTAGCAGGAGGAGAGATGACTCATTCTACTTCTTTAAGAAACAGACTGTCATGTATAGAATCTGTGAGTCATTCCAACAGGCTGATTTCTTTTACCAGGCTGGTAGGTCTATGAATGAGTCAGTTACATCTTCTGCTCCACCAGCTGAGTTTTGGCCACTCCGCTTAACATGTAATTCGGAGTTCTGGCCAAATTCTGCCAACCGCCGTATGGCAGAATTTTTACTCGATGTTGCACCCCAACTTTAAGCTGGCGAGTGTGAGCAAGAATTGGTGTCCCCTAGCATGATTTGGAGGGCACCAGTCAAGATTTTCCTGTTGCAGGCAGTTGCGACCGTTTGCGGTGAGAAAGCTGCTGCTAGGGTAGAAAATCTACTTCAGCGGCAGCAAAAACAACCCGAGAAGCAGCGTCCTCTGGCACGCTGTGTAGTGCAGTTTGCGCTGATTTTTCAGCACAAACAAGCTCCTGGCACTAAAAATCAGCACAATCACCAATTTCCACCTGTTCACAGAACTCTGTGGAATCTCGTTGAGTTTTCATGTAACTCTGCGAAATTGTGCACTGTTAGTCCACGAGTTCGGCCAACACCTACTCTTATCCAGCCTGACGAGCAATTGACTACTAAAACTGTCTTAACCATTTTGAGCTACAGCTGGATGAGCCATCTTCTGATTTCAAATCATAGTCTAAACACCTTTGGTGACACTCTTCATTGGAATCGTGGGTCAAAGACTTTGCAATATCTTAAATCAAAAGTGAACGATCAATGCAAGTTGAGAAGGATAAGCCAAAGCCCAAGTGTAAAACTTGACCTACTCTTGAAGAAATGTACCTACAATCAGTAGGAAGTTAAAAGCCGACATCAGGCTGAGCTTGCATCATATACAGGCTGAGCAGGGTTATTCTGCTAGGCTGACACTAAAGTCAGTTTATTAAATGATAACAGTACGGATTGTAGAGTTAAATCACATGCCCATTACCCACAAAGACATAAAAATAAAACGAAAACAAAAGCTGAAGTTAAAATAGATTAGCACCCTGCATGGAAAGCTAATGTTGACTCAACCAGTCAGAATTTGTAGACTGAGCACCTGGAGGTGAGACGGCGATTCGAAACCAATAGTGGCATGCCAGAAGAAAGGAACATACAGTGAACTCCGAGTCTGGAGGTGGGCAACTGGGAGCAAAAAACTGCATAGTTAATCTACGTTTTGGAAATTAACCCTGGGAAGGAAGAAACCCACTCCAAAATGTGGGGAGAGGGGTTTGGAGGATCTTGAGTTCTGCGTAATGAATGAGATTTAAATACAAGGTCACGAGCAAGACAAAGAGGTGGGCTATTGCTTAGCTAAAATTATAAAGGCAACAGAAGGAATAGTCATCAAGTATGACTAATTAAAGGAATCTGGGCAAATAAATAGCTGTAAAGGAATTGTTGAATCAGGATCCCAAGTAGGGGGCCTGATTAAAATAAACGGTCCAACTCTTGACTCTCCAATTCTCTCAAAGGGCACAGGAGCAGATGTTATCAGCTCCATGGATAACACAATGGATGATAAAGGCAAACAATTGAAAACATTTGCGAGTATTCTCTGGGAGAGGAAAGAAAATGTGAATGTCTTAGCAAATATATCATAACAAAAGCAAATAAGCTTAACACCACTTCTATTCTGACCGAGCACTGTATAAAACTAAAGATTAGGGTAAAGATTGAAGCAGAACTCTACTTGAAAATCCAAAATCGCCTTGAGGAAACAAAAGTTATCCTCACAAATAGGAGGCATCAAGCCCTGACAACCCTGCATCAAGCAATTGATGTCTCAAACGCCATCGCAAAAAATTATTGTTAATACTTTAGTTAGAGCTATCAGTATAGAAAATGGCTGAGGTTATGGAAGTGGAAGAATATGTAAAGAAATAAACCTGAACCTTGGAGGCAAATGGATCAAACAAACTGTTCGAAAGCCAAAATCAAATTGATTAATTAGATTCAACAGATTCAGAAGAATATTAGCTGATTTCAGAGCAAGGAAGCCAATCTCATCCAAATGAGGGCTGCCTATCTGATCTGGAATACAAAGAACCCTCCCCCCTTTCTGGAGCCACGAGAATGCCTGAATCTGTGAGGACCCAATGCAACTTTAATCTGGACAAAGAGATAAGTATGAATCAGTCAATAAAAGGATTACTTTAAGATATCATATAGGAGGCGCAAAAAACATGCAGGTCACTAGAAAAGTGAGGGAGTGAACTGGAGCAAATGAAAGACAAGTTGGAAAGCCTACATTAAACAGTGGACAGATATCCCACTGTGCTGCAGGGGTAGAACAAAATGTTACAACTTTGAGAATCTAAGTACAGATAGAAAAAGAGAAATGGATATGGTATTTAAAAAAAAGTACAAAGTCCACAAATTTAAAATAATAGTGATGACATTACGTTTTTTTGCCCGCCCTGACTTCTGCCATGTCACTGTAGAAAGAAGGTGGAGGCTAAGGCAGTTGATCGCTCCGTTCCAGGGTCTCAGTTCCGAGGCATACTTGCTGTACCCTGCAAGGTTATAGGTGGTATCAACGGGGCAGGTCAAAATTTCTTTTTCTGAGGTGAAGGCGCAGCAGTATCTGGAAGAATTAACAGGGCAGAAGGGGGGATGAGGGTACAGAGATAAGGAGTAGGCAATTCATGAAGGGGGCTAGCAGGGTACTATTGGGACAGATTAGAACTCTTATGCCTCGTTTACCACTCAGTCTTCTCTTATGCTAAAGTTTGGTGGAGGGGTAAGGGTATTTTGAGTTGGCACTGATGAGAGTAAGGGGAACACTAACTGGAGTAAACAACTCACTGGAAGGGGGGAGGCTGCGATGGCTGTGAGCTAGGCGACCACGCATAGGTCATGCTTGACCTATTTGTCTGTAAGGGGGGTGGGGGCTGGGCCCAAGGGGCGGTCTGGCAGGAGGGGGGCAGGGTCAGGGGGTATGAGGGATGAGGAGGGGGCACAAAGGGGAATACACGCAGCACAGTTTAGCACGATATCCAAGTTTCTTTAATTTCCTGGCAGTAAAGACGGCCCTTCCATTTCACGTATTTTAATGAGTGTGCGGAAAGCATCAATAAATGTTTGTGGGCTCAACGATCACATGAAAAGACAGCGAGTGGCCGCCATGCTGAGATCAATGCGATTAGACCATGTATGTTTGCAGGAGACACACATAGAAGGGCTGAGGGGATATTTACTGGAACAGTTGGGTTTTTGGCTGCTTGCACATACTATGCAGGGCTCCAAGACTAGTGGGGTGACTGTGTTAGCCAAAAGAAGCGACACTATAGTTAAAAGGAAACTTGAGGACCAATGGGGTAGATGGGTCCTTCATGAGTGTTTAGTACAGGGGGAAACAATCACATTAGTCTCAGTTTATGGGTCAACCCAAGATGACCGAGATATTTTTGAGTTTTTGGATTCAGAATTGGCCTTATGACCAGAGTCAATACTTTGTTGTGGAGACTTTAATATTAACGGGTTGGCAGGCTTAGGGATTGGGGGGGAGGGGCAAGCATATCTGGGCCGCATGAAGAAGACATGTCGTGCGATAGTTGATCTGGCCCAGCATAATTCGCTACTTGACGTTTGGGCATCTTTAAACCCCTCAGGCTCTGGTAGTACATATTATTCAGCGCCACATAAGGTTTGCGTAAAACTGGACCACTTTTTAGTCTCTAATTCCCTAATGGCAAGAACTCAGATTGAGAAATTCCCCCGGATCGTCTCCGACCATAACCCTTTCGTATTTATCCTTAAACTCGGTGGGGTAGTAAAACGGGAGAGCACCTGGACATTCGAAAGGGCACTACTTAAGGATGAGGAATATATAAAACGCATGAATGAATGGATCGTTGCCTTTTGGGATATTAACAGAGGAAGTACCTCTACAGGTATGGCATGGGATGCATTTAAGGCGGGCATAAGAGGGGAGACCCTGAGCTATAGTTTACATAAACAGAAACAGGCAGATACAAGAGTGAAGGATTTTGTAAGGTTTTGTTGCGGTGGTGGAGGAACTGAACATAGCAATTCAGCAAAGGATGCCTTTAGAGCAAATCCTACTTAAACTTATAAATGGGGTGGGGTCGCACACTACTCACCCACCGGCGGTATCGCCCCTAAGGACTCTGGTTAATGTAGTTACGTGTTCCGCGATGCATCTTCTTTCGATTCTCTGCTATCTTCGCTGTCTTCACCATCCCTGGACACGTGTTTCGGGGTATCACCCCTCTTCAGCAGGGATAGGCCGTGTTCTGGGGTTGCCGGTGGCTGCCAAATATCTGCCAGGTTTAGTACCACTCAGGCGCGCAGGTGCGGGGTCCCAGACTCGTCAGCCAACTGCTCAAGGGAGCTTTAACATTGCAAATGGGGGTGGGGTCGCACACTACTCACACACCGGCGGTATCGCCCCCAAGGACTCTGGTTAATGTAGTTACGTGTTCCGCGATGCACCTTCTTTCGATTCTCTGCTATCTTCGCTGTCTTCACCATCCCTGGACACGTGTTTCGGGGTATCACCCCTCTTCAGCAGGGATAGGCCGTGTTCTGGGGTTGCCGGTGGCTGCCAAATATCTGCCAGGTTTAGTACCACTCAGGCGCGCAGGTGCGGTGTCCCAGGCTCGTCAGCCAACTGATCAAGGGAGCTTTAACATTACAAATGGGGGTGGGGTCGCACACTACTCACACACCGGCGGTATCGCCCCTAAGGACTCTGGTTAATGTAGTTACGTGTTCCGCGATGCATCTTCTTTCGATTCTCTGCTATCTTCGCTGTCTTCACCATCCCTGGACACGCGTTTCGGGGTATCACCCCTCTTCAGCAGGGATAGGTCGTGTTCTGGGGTTGCCGGTGGCTGCCAAATATCTGCCAGGTTTAGTACCAGTCAGGCACGAGGGTGCGGGGTCCCAGGCTCGTCAGCCAACTGCTCAAGGGAGCACTTAAACTTATAGCGGCTAAAGCCGTGGCAGTGGAGGATATTGCTAGTAAGGCCCCAGTTAATTTTATGACTAGGAAAGAAAAATGTCACGAATTGAGCGAGAGGGCGGGGCACACCCTTGTAATTCGTACGAGGCAGAAGGCGGCAGCAGGGGAAATAAGAGACATATCGGAAGGTAGAGTGGGTACTGTAACAGATTCTGGAGCAATACGGGAAGTCTTTATGTTATTTTACGCCAAATTATACGAGGATCAACCAAGGGAAGCAATAGCGGCCCAGGAATACCTAAGGGACATAGCAGCTCCTGGTCTTCCTGAAGAAGAGAAGGCGGCACTTGACCTCCCACTTACTCTTGAGGAGATATTTGGGGCATTAAACAAACAATCTTGCATCAGGGAAAGCGGCAGGCCCGGATCAGGTATCCTTAGAGTTTTACAAAGTTTTTCAAAAGGTATTCAGTAGGGTCGCCTGGGACTACCTCTGGATGACCATGAGGTGGAGCAGTATAGGGGAGGGATTTATAAAAGCAATGCAAGCTCTCTATAGAGGCCCTACGGCCCAGCTCAGAATTAATAAAGGGTGTACTGCGCCTTTTCTAATTAAGCGGGGGACTCGGCAGGGGTGCCCATGCTCGCCACTTCTCTTTGCCCTCTATATTGATCCACTGCTACGCAGGCTGGATTCAAGCAATAGGATTCTACCGCTAAAAGCGCAAGGACGAGATTTTAAAACATTTGCGTGTGCAGACGACGTGGCAGTCGTCACCTCATGGCCTGTCACGACGGCTGAGGAGGTGGAGGCAGAAGCTCAGCTATTTGGGCAGGTCTCAGGATATGCACTTAATAGGGCTAAAATCCAGATAATTAAAAATAGCAGGGCAATGTGCGATGACGGGCGGGTGGTCAATTCAGCAGTATACTTGGGGGTCAGTATCTCGGCTTGATAAAACAGTGGAGAGGAATATGGAGCCTTTGATCGCTAGAGTCAAACATGACCTTGATAGGATGCATAACCTCAATAGTGGGGCGGACGAACGTGATAAAAATGATTATATTACCGAAGGTTCTTTACTTTTTCAGGACAATTCCACTTTTTTTTTTAGGCCAAATGGTTTGTGCCATTGGAACAAATAATGAACAGATTTATATGGGCACATGGCAAGACAAGGAGGGCATCGAAGTATATGGCTCTTCCTAGGGCTAGAGGAGGCTGGGCGGTCCCTGATTTCAAAATGTATTATTGGGCGGCGGCACTTTTGTACATGCAGGGATTGTTAGGTGGAGGGATAGGGGACTCAAAAGTAAAAGCTTGTTCCACCGACATATACGCAGCGATTCTGGGCGAAGAAGCTGGGAGCTGCTTTCTTAATTGTGCTGATTTGAGCTATTATAAGAAGACGAGGTTCAAGACGATGCAAGCAGCCTATAAGATATGGGCAGCATTTTCGAAAAAATATGGACTCGGAAGTTTTAACGCCCATACTCGTGTGTGTAGGAATGTGTCCCTCCCAAGAGAAATATTTGCGGATTTAGTTATGGCTTGGTGGCAAACGCAGGGAATTCTGAAGCTCGGAGATGTGATGGGGCCTGCTGGGTTCCTCCAGTTTGCAGAGTTACAGGCGTTATACGGGATTGACAGAAGGAGCTTCTTCCAATACCTGCAGTTCCGGAGCTTCTTTTCTAAAAAGCAGGGAGGTTCAACAGGGTTCAGTAAGAACAAGATCCTTGAGTTATCAAAAGGGGGGCGGACTGCTCTATCTGCAGATTTTATTCAGAGCTCTCTGCAACAAAGATGGATGACTTGGCGAAATTTGGCACCAAATGGGCAGAGAAACTGGGGATAGAGCAGGACTGCTTTGAGGAATAATTGGAAATGGGACAAACCTTGCTATGCTCAGCTGGATTACAGGCCCAGCATTATAAGACAATATATTCCCTATATTATACGCCTGCTAGGATAGCTCAGTGGGGGCATCAATTGCCCGCGCTGCAATTCCTCGGAGGCAGACATAACTCACATTTTTGCTAGCTGCCCGCAGCTGTATACACTCCACAGAGCCATAGAAACATTTTTCGATAAGTCTCTGGGGATCAAGATCACCCTTACACCTGTATTGATTATACTGGGAATTACCGGTGCACCTGAGCAGAGTTCCTATGCCTACTTTTTGTTTATGGCTATGGCTGTTTTACGTATGGATATGGCAAAGGAATGGTTGGATAGAGCACCCCCAACAGTCCATCAATGGTTAGCTAATCTCCTTGCGGTGTTTAATTTGGAGATGGGGATCTACGCAAGGAGGGGAATGAGGGGCAGAGCGCTCGGGAGGCGAATCTGGGAACCTATCCAGAGGTGGAAGGAAAAGTTAAAAAATGTGGGTTAGGCCATTTAGGCCGATGGGCTAGGTTTCTTTTTGCTTCTTTTCTCTTCTTTTCTTTCCCCTTCTCTTTCTTTAACTTGATTCATATTGTTGTTGTTTTTTTTTTGCATCCTAGAAATGTGATCATAAAAAGTAGTCCAATGTATGGAATGTATGGAAATTGTGGTATTTCTTTTTGCTGTGCTGTAACTCTAAAAAAACTTTTGATAAAAATATTTAAAAAAATTAAAAAGGAAACTTTCCTACACGGGAGTTAGGAACAATTTTTATTCTATGTCGTGGACAGGAGGCAGAGGCGAGGATTATGCTGGTTCAAAGCTTGCTCACCACCAAATGAGCCATATCCAGCACCGGCTTGAAGTAAAATCTCTTAAAAGTAGAGTCTGCAGACCAATCCACAGCGTTCATATGTCCTCTAATCTCGCTCCCAGCTAGAAAGCCTTGGAAGCCATGACTCCTATGGCGGAACGTGACCCGAAGCACCTGGCATACTTCTTGCATAACCAACGCACCCACAGTGCAATGTTGGGAGAGGACACTGCTGCAGGCTGCTTCTTCAGTGCAATAAGGAGTTGTCTCTTGCCCGGGGGTCGTAACTCTTCTAACATTTGTTCATACACCTTCAGACACTGAGCCACACACAGCTTTGGAGAGTATGGAAAGGCTGGGTACATAATAGTTCTGGTATTGGACTTAGTCCGTCGACAAATTGTGAAAGATACCCCAGTAGGGGGAAAAATCCTGACTGGCTCGGGGCTCGGACATCAGATACCCTTTTGCAGGAAACTAGGCATAGCAGCATCACCAGTTTAGCTGAAAGCTCTGTTCAGGATAGCAACTTGTTTTGTTGCCAGGATAAGAATAGGTTGAGCACCTAGAGTCCCCGAGTACTGAGTATCTTAGAGAGGGCGGGAGGGACAGTCTAATTCCTCTAAGGAGTCTACACACAAAAGGGTGTTCTTCCACAGGTGCACCATCCACCAGAGTGTGGTTGGCAGAGATGGCGGAGCGGAAAGTGTTGATAGACCGAAATGCCAATTCTTCCATTGCTAGGTCCACTAAAAAATGTAATATCTGTACTACGTCAGCGACTACAGGATCGAAAACACCTTCACAGAGACACACATGTCCATTGGGTCCAAGCTGACTTGTACCTCTTAACAGTATTGTCGGCCAACACCTCAGACAGAAGTTTCTCATCCTGGCCGAAAGGCCCGGGACCAACCATTGTCCCCTATAATCCGCCGAGCAATCAGGGTTAGAGTGCTTTCCAACACCAATTGGTGAGGAATCCGATCGGGATTGAGAAGGAGGTAAGGAAACCGGAGGAGTTGGATTGGAAAAGTTCCAGAAGAACTGGGCACCACAATTGAGACGCACAGATCGGTGTGACCATGACCACCTCTACCTGCTGTCGTCGGATCTGGGTTGAGGCTTGGGCGATCAAGGCGAAAGGCAAAAAGGCATACCCCTTCTCTGGAGTCCAATTCTGTAGAAAAGTATGAGTTACAGCTGCATGAGGGTTTGGCCTTCAGCTGCAGAACCGGCACATCTAATGGTCCAGCCGAGAAGGATGCTAACAGGTCTACTGAACACAGACCCCATCTCTCCTGCAACTAGGCAAACACTTCTGGTTCGAGTTTCTAAAGGTCGGAGTCCCACAAATGGCGGAGAGTGCCAGTCTACTACCTGAGGTTCCTGGCCCGGCAGGTATTGAGCTGTCACTGAGACTTAATGATCCAGGCAATATTGCAAAAAACTGGTCGCTAAGTTTGAGAGGTCCCTGGAGAGCGTGCCCCAAGGTGGTTGGTGTATCATAGTCCATCTTGAGCAGCACACAAGATTGGGCCATGTTCTTCATCCAACATTGGACCGCGAAGGAGCCGGCCAAGAGTTCCAAGCAGTTGATGTGTAAGGATTGCTCCTGCGGGGACCATTAACCTACTGTTGAGAACTCGTCACAATGTGTGCCTCAACCGGACCTGCTGGCATCTGACTCTATGACGAGGTCTCGGGCTGATCCGAAGATCGCCCTCCTATTACAGGTCTCTAACTGCGAAAGCCACCAGGAAATTTCTGCTCGCACCTCGCCATGAGGGGGGCCGTCAGAGTAAGTAAGGCACTTGCAAAGGTGTAAGCCGCTGCAGGATCAAATAATGCAAGGGACTTGGAAAGATGGACTGGAACAAGGAGGATAGGAGCCCGACTAGGCAGGCAATCCGCACAATAAAGTACGCAGTTTTACCAATGTTCGCCGCAGTTCGTGCCTTATTTCTATGATCTTCTGGGATGGTAAACTGAGAATAGAAGTTGTGTAAGCTATTGTGAACCCTAGAAAGGTTGTTGTTTGGGGTGACACCAGAAGGGATTTCCATAAATTATCCATGAGGTCAATTGCAGTCTGCAAGTAGATCGAGCGCTGATGAGGGCACTGTGCCATTAGGAGCATGTTGTCCAGGTAAAGACTGAGGCAGATCCCCTGCGCTCGAAGGTTCTCTACCACAGGTCAGAGAAACTTGGTGAAGCAACAAAGAGCGAAGGACAGGCCGAATGGAAGACTTGAAATGGTCGAAGAACATCTCACAGGAGGTGAATGCCTTCCATTGTGAAATGCCAGTATACTAACAATCTGTTGAATTCCCGAAGATTTATTAAAGGGCGTTGACCTCATCGACCTTGTCTACTAGAAAAATATTACTGACACAACCGTGAGGGTGAGTGCCTGTCAGCCAAATAGCTTGCTTGGACAACAAAGCTTGGGCCTCCACATCTATCAAGGTTATGTCCCCTGATATTAATTGGATTGGTCGCGGTCTGAACACTATAAAGGGAGTACCATACACATTTTTGGGGAAACCCTGAATTGTTTGCAGGACCCAAGCGTCCGCAATAAGACCCCACCAAGCGTGGATGAAAGACGCCAGCCTGCCTACTACCTGTACCATCGAGGAAGGGTGAACGCTCACCGGAGTTGGTGTTGTTGGCTTGTCCTCTGGAGCCTTTCCCTCGGTACCGCTGACCCCTGGTGAAGGAAAAGTTTGCAAAGTGAGATTGATCCTAGTAGCCGTAGCCACGCCTGGAGACTTGCCCTCTTGATTAGGGTTGGGGTGCAAATTAGCCAACCAAGCGGCCCCAACTATGGTCAGCCCCTTGGGAAACCCAGGAAGGCAACACCTGCTTTATTGAAATCTGGACTTTATCTAGGGAAGTGAACGTATTCACAAATTGATGATTGGTTCTCCAAAGAGTCCCCCTTGGGCCACTGCTCCTGCTTCTGAGGTGGCAAGGTCCCCAAGTTACGGGTCCACCTTGATTAGCAGAGACTGTCTGCGTTCTGTAGACAGCGGACAGCTGGAGTTACCTATAAAGATAACAGCCCTCCGCGCCCATCCCGAAAGGGCCTCCAGAGAAATGTTATGTTATGTTATATTGAGTTTGTATAGCGCACGGCTACTCTGAAAGAGTGTCCCGGCGCTTTCCACAGGCAGCTCGGTGTAGAATAACACAACAAGGAACAACAGATACAAAGAAAGAAAAGAAAAACCCACCAGAAAAAGCCTAAAGATTAAAAAGACTAAAGATTAAAAAGCCAGGTCTTCAGGCTCTTCCTGAACTGAAGCAGATTGGAGGTGCTGCGTAGCGCCAGCGGAAGCGAGTTCCACAACTGGGGAGCCTTGAAGCTGAAGGAGCGCCCCCCAGAGCGGGCCTTCCTCACACGCGGGACCACGGCATTAAAGAGAGATTCGGACCGCAGTGAGCGGGCTGGGCGATATAAGGCCAATCTTCGCTGCAGGTATCCAGCACCTAAACCAAACAATGCTTTGTGCATCAGCGTCAGGGATTTAAACATGATCCGCTTCCGGATAGGCAGCCAGTGAAGCGTATGCAGCAACCCAGAAGCTTGTGCACGCCTATGCAGGCCAAAAATGGCGCGGGCCGCAGAGTTTTGTGCCACCTGCAGGCGCTGGACCAGATAATCAGGAAGGCCAAGGAAAAGGGCGTTGGCGTAATCCAACCTGGATCCAATGAGCGCTTGCACAGTAATGCGCCTATGCTCCACAGACAGCAGTGGTAGGAACTTGCGGAGCATCTTCAGAATGCCGAAACAGGTGCCGGCCAGCCCAAGGACATGAGCTCTCAATGAAAGCTTGTTGTCCAGCTTGACACCAAGGTTTTTGGCGACCTGTGATGACTGTGCGGGAGGACACATGTCAGACGGCCACCATTGCCGCCATTCAGGGTCGGTGACACAGCCAAAGAATAAGACCTCCGACTTACTGGAGTTGGCCTTCAAACTGTTCCGCTGGAACCAGTCGAAGACCATTCCCAGACAGCCCCGAATACTCTCTCCATCAAATGCCTGGTCTTTACCGCATGTGAAGAGGAGTGTAACCCGAAGCCTTGGCATCCTCTGCCATGTCTAGGATCTTGGTTATCTGGCCTATGGCACCTAAAAGCTTGTCCTGGAAAGCCCCCCTGGGTCAGTCAATGCCCTTTTTAGGGTCTTTGATAAACTTAGCCAAGAAGATGGTTATCTTCGGGTCTATGTCAGGCATTTGGCCTACCTTCCCCTCACCTTCCCCTCTAAACTGGGTCTAGGGCACTTCGCTCTTAGGCAACTATGCGCCTCTTTCTCTAGTGGTCTGCATAGGCGGTTGGCCACATATTGCGCCACCTTGTCACAAGGTAATTCACTGGGAGTGGGGATGGCCGCCATGGTCTGGAGGACCCTGCCTCCTCTTCAGAGGGAGGTTCATCATCTTGCGGGTCTGGGGATAGTGGGACCGGGATTACCTGCTGGGGCTCTGGGACCAAAGATGGGTAAGGCGGGGAAAAGTGTTGCCATAACGGTGTGCTTTAACCGGTTAAATGTGTCACACCCTCCTCTCGGAGACACTTTGCAGGTGTGGTAGCTGCATCCAACGGAGCTAGGAACGCAGGAAAAGGACCTGTCATCCCAAGGGAGATATTCCAAATATCCTAAGCACCCCAAGGGAAAAATAGGTCCGTGCAGGTGCCACTGGTGCAGCAGACCCCTCACTAGGGTAGTATGCGCAGACAGATAGCTGTTAATTGGGGTATGAGGTCACGGTCAAAGGTTTTTTTCGTAGGCAGAGCCACACTGATAAGGGTCTAAGCCCGGGAACACTTCCTCTGGTGCCGGTAGGGTAATGAGGTTAATAACCTAGGAGCGTGTTCCCTTAACTAACTCTCGTTGTCACTAGATAGGATACAGACCCCCAGGTGGCATAATGATAACACAGTGCCAACCCTGAGCACAGAGCGCCAGTCTGCTTAGTAACAGGCAAGGTATTTGGGCATAGTACAGACTCCAAAAGCGGGGCGTCATTCTCGAGGCCAAGGCTCACAGAAGCTCAGCACCCGATGCACGATTCCTATCCTGTCAATGCTGTAACTGACAGGAATCGCGGGTGGAGGGACGCCGGAGTCACAGTGCCACCTGGCGGGCGATGGACCACACCGCGACACTTAATTAGCAGCCATGGAGGAGCGGAAAAACGCTCTAGCAACCGAGGGAATATCAACGCTGTCAACACTCACAAGGTATTTGCAATCACAATGCCAACAATATACACGCTTGCATCCAAAACATCCAAACAAGGATGAAAAACAACTAAACTCAAGGCTGCGAGCAGCAAAGACAGAGAGGCATCATAGATGAGGACGGACTATTACTGTTATGGACTACCACGGCAGTCTGATTGGTTGTTTTTTTCAATACATTTCCAGAGACTCATGGGATTGATAGCTCCTCATTTTTTTCAAAAGAAAGTTAAAGCACGCATCACCGAGGCTGAAACAAGGATCACCGGCGTGGAAGACGACGTGGCAATATTGAAGAAGAAAGTCGCCGCCATGGAAGGGATCCAGAAAGGCCTGGCGCTTCGGGCGGAGGATGCCGAAGGACAGGCCCGGCGCAACATCCTACGGTTCGTCGGTTTTCCGGAGGATTGTGAAAAAGGAAACATGGAGGCCTTTCTTGCTCAATGGCTGGAGGGGTGGTTGCCGCCGGAGTCCCTCTCTCGCTGCTTTGTCATTGAGCGGGCACACAGGGTGCTTGCTCCGAAGCCGCCGGTTGGAGAGCGCCCACGGCCTGTAATAGCCAAACTGCTTAACTATCACGATAGGGACACTATCCTAAAGCAGGCTCAGCTGAAGGAACCCCTTATGTGCGACAATCATCGGATTATGATATTCCCGGACTACACTAAGCTAGTACAGCGACAACGGCAATCCTTCACAGAGGCCAAGGCTCGCCTGCGGGGACTCAAAATCCAGTACGCCCTCCTTTACCCAGCCCGCCTGCGAGTGATTTATCAATCCCGGACCATGTTCTTCAAATCTACGGAAGAAGTGTTTACATGGACTGACAAGACGGTTCGGGTTCGGCCGCACACTCCACCGGCTCGGGATTCTGATTCATCCTCCTCAACGGCGCCGCGGCAGACCCACCGACGCGCTCATAGTAGGAGCAACTGGCGGTCCCAATCCACTAAGAGGTCCCCCACCGAGAAGAGCGCTGCGGAGGAGACTGCTCCTCCGGGCTCTCAGGAGGCAGATTCTTGAAAGGAGAAGGGACATGTGGTACATAACTGTGTTGGGTTGCGGACTGGACTCTGCAGGGGGCTGAGAGTGACCCGGCCTGAGATGTCGGACGCTGGCCGAAGCGCCGCTAACCTGCGTTACAGACTTGACTAACAGTTATGGGATGCGGGGTGGGAGAGGGTGGGGGGGGGATGGTGAGGCGGACTATTGCTCCAGGGTAGCGGCAGTCCAGTCGTCCGCAGACGTTACTTGCCTCCTAGTGGGGCTAGTTGGGGGTTGAGGGTGTGGTTAATGGGGATCCATTGGAGTGGGTGGCCGCTGACCTCCCGTTGGGGGTTAGGGCACTCCTGCGCCGCGACAGATACTTCAATGTTGTTGAGGTATAGGGGGGGGGGGCAGTTTTCCGGGAGTTGGGTTGGGGCTGGGTCCGAGGGTGGGGGGACGTGTAATGTTTGGGTCCACAGGGGTAGCTTGTTCACACACGATGGTCCACCAGGTTCGGTTCATGTCCTATGGACAGTTGCACTCACCTACACCCAGGCGATTGCAGATCTTTCCAGTTGATGGCGGCTAGAGGTTCTGCTTCGGAGCTCCCCAGTGCTGCGCTGCGAATAGTGAGTTGGAATGTGAGGGGCATGCTAGATAAAATTAAAAGAGGCGCTGTGCTGCGACAGGGGAAAAAGGAGAAGGCTGATGTTCTACTGTTGCAAGAGACTCATCTCCTAGGGACTAAGACTCTGAGTTTACAGCGCTATGGGTATCATCTAGTGTTCCATGCTGGTTTTGTCCGGGGATCCCGGGGTGTGGCGGTCTTGGTTCGCCGCAGGGTGTCTTATGTTCATTCTACACATTGGATAGACGCCCAGGGCAGATATGTTTTTGTTAAAGGAATGATTGGTGGGGAACCAGTGGTCTTTGGTAGTGTGTATGCCCCCCCCCCTTGCAAGGGTATTTGGTGGAGAGGCTGTTCACTGTTTGGGCTGAGATTCCGGAAACGCTGGCGGTGATAGGAGGCGATTGGAATGACGTTATGGATGGAACCGTGGATCGCTACAGGCCGAATGGCGGACAGCTGGTGGCTGCCCCTACGAGACTGCATGACATGGTGAGAGGCATGGGATGGACAGATGCATGGCGCTATCAACACACACACAGTCGGGAATATACATATGTTTCGGCGGTCCATCAGTCCTTCTCACGGTTAGACTACTTGTTCGTCCCATGCGCCAAGATAGGAAGAGTGACATCGATGGCTATACTGCCGCGTGGGCTTTCTGACCACTCCCCCATTACGATTGATATCCTTCTTGACAGGAGGCGGCAGCCTTTTCGGTGGTGCCTCTCTACCTGGCACCTGCAACAGGACGACTATCAGTCCCATATGCGGGAGGCCATCGCTCACTACTGGGATGACAACGAGAGGTCGGGATCGGACGTGGTGACCCTCTGGGAGGCCATGAAGCCTACACTCAGGGGAGTGGATATAGCCTGGTGTGCGAGGGCCCGTAGGGCGCGGGGAGAAGATCTGGAGAGGGCGGCGGATCGCGTCCGCACTCTAGAGACACGATCCACGGAGACCGGGGCAGAGGAGGACATACGACGGCTACTGCAGGCGCAGAGTGATGCTGCTTCCCTACACCTTGAAGAGTCATGCCACTTATGGCTTGCAACGCAGAGTAGAATATACCAATGGGGGGCCAAATCCAGCTCAATGTTGTATAGGCTGTGCCAGGGCACGTTCCAAGCTCAGACGCTGCCGGCGCTGAGAGATGAGGCCGGGAATTCTTTATCCGATCCAAGGGTCATTGCCGACAGTTTTGCGTGCTATTATGAAGCGCAATACACTCCTAGAGATTCTCTCCCAGCGGAGGCTGTAGACAAATTTCTAGCGGACCTCCCGCCACGGGGGATCTCCGATAAAGAGCGTGACCGTCTTGAGATTCCATTGTCCATTGAGTAATTGGGCAAGGCACTTGGTGAACTGAACGCCGGGAAGGCCCCAGGGCCGAACGGTTTCCCGTGCGAGTTTTTTCGGAAATACCATCTCCAGTTAGGGCCCCATTTCAAGAAGGCATTAGATGCTGCTAGAGAGTTGGGTCATCTGCCGCCGGACTGGAGGCATGCCGAGATCGTGGTGTTCTGCAAACCGGGAAGACCACCGAATCGTATCGCCCTATCTCACTTCTGAACATCGAGGCGAAGATACTGGCGAAAGCGCTCGCCAACCGCCTCCTCCCATTGATTACCACTCTGGTCCACCTGGACCAGGCTGGCTTAATGCCACACAGGGCCACCAGACACAACATTAGGCGGGCCCAGGTGGCCTTGGAAATGATGCGAGCCACCGGCTCCCAGGCGGCGCTTTTGTTGGCTGATATTGATAGAGCCTTCGACTCACTGAGCTGGGTTTACTTGCAAGCACTTCTACCCAGTCTAAATCTCGGTCCTCATTTTCTCTCGTATATACGGCTGCTATATACCGATTTGACAGCGTCTGTGCGAGTGGCCGGTGCGATTTCAGACGTCTTCCCCATCGGGCGGGGTACCCGGCAGGGATGCCCACTCTCGCCGTACCTATTCGCTCTCGCGATGGAACCTCTCGCGGCATGGGTGCGTATAGACGCGCAGATGAAGGGATTCGAATGGGAGGCTGGGCCGTCAGACAGAATTGGGCTTTACGCGGACGACGTGCTGTTCTTTCTTACAGATCTCAATAGGTCGGGCCCAAGAGTTCTTGACATCATGAGGGTGTTTGGAGAGGTTTCGGGGCTTAACCTCAACGTAAAGAAATCCGTTTTGTGGACCCTGGGCAGCGGTTTGGCTCTTGGTAATTGGGCGTCCGCCCTACAGAAGGCGACAAAAGGTATCAAGTATCTTGGGGTGTTCCTGACAGACATCCCTGGAGTCTCGTGGGAGCGTAATATTGTTCCGGTCTGGGACAGGTTCCGGTCGGATATGAAAACATGGTCCCGTATGCCCTTGAACTTGTATGGCCGGTCGGCCATCATTAAGATGGTGGCTCTCCCCCGTCTGCTATATCAACTGCAGAATCATCCCTATCCTATCTCGCCACAATGGTTTCGCCAAGTTAACTCGGCGCTGGGCCGCTTTCTCTGGGCTGGAGGTGCTATTCGTGTGGCCCTTCGCACCTGTTTCCTTTCTGTGTACTGCGGTGGCCTGGCGTCATCGGACATCCTCTCCTACTATCAAGCGTCCCATCTATTGATACTCAACGATTGGTGGTATGGGGATCGGGGCGATCCGGCGTATGCTCTGGAGAGGTATTTAATGGAACCAGATACTTTGCACACGTTATTGTACTCGGCGGGTAAGAGGCAGAGGCGCCGGTGGTTACGCAGGTTGTCTTCCAGGTTTGGCGTCGAGCACTTAGTCGTATGGGATGGTGGAATAGGCTGACTGGGGAGACCCCGCTGTGGCAGAACGGCCGCTTGCCGGCCTTGTCGACTTTGCAGGGGTTTCGCGGCTGGGACTCGATAGGGATCTCGGCGCTGGGTCATGTCATGAGGGGCACAACCCTTAAATCCTTTCAGGAGCTGAGGGATGAGTACGATATGCCGCGTACCCAGTTCTTCAAGTACCTGCAGTTCCGCCACGCTATCTCCCCCTCCTTGGAGGGGTTAGACTCCCTGCCGGAATTTAGTCCGCTAGAAGCCAAATTATTTATGGGAGAATTGACAGAAAAGAAAATATCCTGCATCTATCAATCACTGGTTATCCATTGTTCCTCCTCCCTGGACGGCCTGCGGTCTAAATGGGAGAGGGATGTCGGAGAAATTGACGAGGAGGGGTGAAGGGAGGCCCTTGCGGCCCCAAGGGAAGCGGCCATAGCCGTACGACTGCGCTTTATCCAATTTAAATACCTACATAGGGCTTACTACACGAGAGAGAGGCTGTGGCGAGCCGGATTGATTGCCTTCCCCGATTGTCTGAGGTGTGGCAGAGAGGTGGGCACGTTCCTTCATACCGTGTGGTCCTGTGGGGCACTGGAGAGGTATTGGGGGCGTATATGGGACTGTTTGGATGAGGTTCTGGGTTGGCAGCTTCCACGTACATCACAACTGGGCCTCCTACATGTCTTGGAGCAGGTGGGTGGCAACATATATAAAAGGCACTTGTTACTCCTGGGTCTTACAGTGGCCAAGAGGGATGTGGCCCGCGCCTGGAAAGACCCTAGGGCTCCCCCGATTGAGGTATGGAAACGGGGCTTAGACTATTATATGGGACTGGAACGTCCAGTGTTTGAGGCCCGTGGCTGCCCCAGAAAGCACTATAAAATTTGGAAGAGGTGGGCGGAATACAGGGGGCTGTGGCTGGAACCGCCGCCGCGGCAGGATGTAACTCAAGACCAATTGTCCTGAGAACCGGGGTGAGGGTGAGAGTGTATTACCACTACTGTATAGACTGATTAGCTTAGATCCAGGTGACCATCGTGAACAGGGCTAGTGTGGGACCCGGGAGGGGGTGGTTTTACGGGGTTGGGGGGTGCGGGTAGGTTCATGTTAATGTCTTATCCTGCTTACTGTACCGATTGCTATGCTATGCTTCTTGATTATATGCTCACAGCCCCTCCGGTGTGCGGAGTGCTGTGGATGTCTTGCAATCATATCTGAAATGTCAATAAAATTTGGTTCTGAAAAAAAAAAAAGAAAGTTAAAGGAGATGTTTTAAAAAAGGCTGCTATGCTAATTAAGCGAAGAGAGATAACCATAATCCTCGCCTGTGACATAGAATCTCATAAATCCGATATAGAAGGGCCTTCTACATGCAAAGGTAAATAAGTCTATTACTTGAACACATAGAATTCTGTTTTGGGAAACACAAATTATGGGCCACCGTATACAATAAACGTGTATTTCCAAGATAATATAAAAAAAAAAAATCAGATAATTGTAGAAGCCCAGGAGATTTAAACTGCAAAGTCCGTGTAAGATTTTACACAGATATTTTCCAGATGTGTCCTATAAAGTAGTTCAACAAGGGAGAAAAATGCAGAATTTGATGATATAAAATCCGGAGGTTTCCAAGCCTGACTGTATAGCACTCAAACCAGAAGGCTTTGTGGAAAGGGAAGCTTCGGATATTTAAAAATGTTGTGGAGGTTCAGAAATGTCTGCAAGAAATTAACAAAAGTCAGTATGTTAATAAAGTGTATTAAATCCAATGAAAGTTAGAAATAGTATATGGAAAGGACCTGAGGAAATTAAATTAAATGAGAAATTACCTTAATTTAATTTGAGATATCTATAGATATATATATTTATAAAATCTCTATAGCATATGGTTTGATATTGCCTGAAACAAAAAAGAACAAGAGTAAAATGCTCAGAAATGGGTTTGCCATCAACTCCGCTCTACAAAATGATATTATATTGCTACTATTTGACTACTCTGAATGAGGAGTTTAAAGAAACCTGGATGAATAGGGAAATATTTTTTTTTTTTTTTTCCAAAAACCTTTATTGAAAGACACATAGAAGTACAAGCGCAGGCCTACAACCACAGGGGCCGGCCGCAAAAGCAGGAGAATCAAAAAAAGGGCAACATCAATGCGTACAATAGAATGAATACAGGATAGACGTGAGATAAAGACGTTAAACAGTCAGCGCCAGGATAAGAAAGGTTTCATTTTACATTTAATAGAGGAGGCAGCAACCATATCTACCGGGCGTCACGCAACATATACAGAAAAAGAGGGGGGGGGGCGGGATGGAGACAGCCCCCCACGCAATCAATTAACCCTAGTAGGGCGAAGCCCAAAGACATCCCACGCCCAGCGAAGGTTCAAAAATAAAGGACAAATGTCAGCAAACAAATAACGTGGACGCCACATGTACAGCCCTCCCGCCCCGGAAAAGGAGAAAGTGCGGACACGTACGAAACAAAGGAGTGAAAACAAAGGGACATAGCCCACCCCCTGAAAAAAGCAAAAAGGGACCATAGAATAAAACAAACTAAAACAACAAACACCCCCCCCCCCCCCACCCTACATCACTGTAATGGCTACGGCCTACCCCACTAAACAGCGTGCCTGTCGCCCAGAGTCACCCGAAATATAGAAGAAAGAGAAAGGGAATAATAACAAAGAAAGAGAAAGAAGAAGGAGAGAGAAGGAGAGGAAAAAGAAGGACAGGAGAGGAGAGGAGCCAGCGATCGAAACATGGAATACTACCCCACCCGCAACAACGGAGCACCAATCGAGGTCGAAAAGGACATTGAAAAAAGCCCACACAAGGATGAAAAACAAGAACTAACCAAAATAATGAGGCCTGGAGACGCCAATTAAAAGGGTCCCACAGGTACTCCGGCACAATCACCCCTGTCCACTTTTATGAAGAGTCGAGCTTCCAGACCCCGCCACGGCCGAAAAGCAGAATGATACAGTGGGTCCATACCAGTCCAGGAAGGCCAGTGGGATCTCCGCAAAACACCTTCCCGGCCAACAAGAAGCAACCAGGAGAACTCGGCAGCAGTCAGAATGCAAAAGTACCTCAACGATCCACGTGGCCAAGCACAATATCTGGGCTGTCCAGCACGAAGCAGAGAAATCAGGATGTAGGAAACACTGCAGCATCGGCACCGGGTCCACATGATCCCATAGAATCAAACACCCAGCTGGAGATCCCAGCACAGCAGCCGGAGAAGTTTCAACCATTACAATTCGGGAAGACGACACCGCGTCACAAAATGGCGGAGCAGCCATGGCGGAGATCCGCGACTCCAAGTCTCGGCATTTCAAGGACAGGTCGATCCCCAGAGCAGCCAGGGCGGACAAAACAGCACTCCGAGTAGGGGCCGCCCGAACCAAACGAGGGCTGGAGAGAACAAATGCAGCAACTTCCCTGTCTCCAGGAGAAAGACTCTCCGAGGGGCCATCCGCCATCTTAAGCACAGCGCCCGCCGCCATCATCGTGGGCGCCTCCAAGTCCACCAGGAGCACCGGCGGCCCCAGGGCACACAACCGATCCGCAGCGGATGGCGCTCGGCGGAGAAAGGAGAGTCACCAGAAGAACGGGCGTGCTCCCCACAACACTCGGGGGGAGCCCAGCACCGGACCCCGGGCGGGACAAGCAACAGGAGTGGGCTACCCACTTGAGGGGTGCCGGACAGCGCGGCTCATCGTCTTCGGGCCGGCAGGCAATCGGACATACGGGGTGGCCCACACGCGGGGGTGGGTCCGCTCCAGGGCTTCCGGCCCGCGGCACTCAGGCTCCCAGCACCGGGTCTCTCCACCGGTTCCGGACCGCCGGTACTCCGAACATCTCCGGGCAAGCACAGCACTCGAGGCCCCGGCGTCAGGGCCGGGAAGGCCAGCAAGGCAACAAGAGCAGAACGCCGAAATGACTGCACGCCAGAGCCCCGGACAAGGATGGTAAGTGAAGGCTCTTCCTTAGTGACCAAATTCGGAACACCCCGAACAGGATGAAATACAGGATAGGTGGCGGGGAGGAAGAAATCACGGAGCGAGGCGGTTATGCGACTGTTCCGATCGCCATCTTGGCTCCTCCCCCGAATAGGGAAATATTAAACAGTTATCTGATATATAAATTAATATTTGAAGAAGATAATACCAATGGTAAATTTCTTGTCTGGAATGCCAAGACATGGACCTCATCTAAATAAATTTAAGAAAATAAGAAATACCAAAACATACCAGTTCAAGGTAGAAGCCTGACACATTTTAGGCTTTCAAAAATATTATCAAGAACTATATTGTGGCGATCTGACACAGGTTTTGGGAGTAACCAAAAAACAACACAGAGAGAAAAAGGGTCAAAGGGATATTTAAAGACTTGCCCAGATTTACATCCCCTAACGTTCAATACTAATAACACAAGAAACCGGGGGTCTCAGAAAAAGCCAATAAGTTAGCTCACTGGCTGGAACTCCTTACTAAGTGAGTTAGGACTCAAATTCCTATTCGGCCTCAAAGACAGAGAAACAACAGTAGACAAAAAACAAAGACACAAGTGATTGCCGGTGAGACTCAAAAGCAAGTCAATGGATTCCCATCAATAAATCGTGAAGATCAATTTTCTCATTTGGTCATCCAAGAGTTGGGATGGTATGTCTCTAGATCATAGAGACTCTTTCCATACCCACTGTATCAGACTGAGATGGGTCAAACCCACAATCACTTTCCGACCATGAGAAATAGATTATATGGGAAATAGTGCAGTGCAAAACTACTGTCTACTGTTGTTTCTCTGTCTTTGAGGCCGAATAGGAATTTGAGTCCTAACTCACTTAGTAAGGAGTTCCGGCCAGTGAGCTAACTTATTGGCTTTTTCTGAGACCTCCGGTTTCTTGTGTTATTAGTAACAGGTTTTGGGAGTGCCAGTACAAACTACAACTAAACTCAGAGGAAGGCCCCAGAAATTAATATAACCATGCACTAATGAAGAAATTACAAATTTGATGCATGCTCTTCCATCCATTTTAGTGCCATGGCCTTTCCTTTGAAATAGATACACTTTTTCGGGAAGAACTGGCTCTACATTTTTATTTAATGGAATATTTGCAGGAGAAGATCCTTCACAGTCTTCTTTGGAAAGGGAAGTTGATAGTCTTTCAGACACCAAGACATGGTTCTTAAAGCTATAGATCATGCCATGAGATCACACTGCTGAATTCGAACTACAAGATTTTGGTGAAAGTATTCATAATACAACTGGTCAGTATCACCCACAGAATAATTTTCCCGAACCAGACAAAGATTATCCCCAGAAGCCTTTTAGTAGCTATTGTTCATAAGAAGTGATTGATTGTGGAAAAGGACGCCCTTTGGCTATATGGTTGCTTGAAGCAGAAAAAGCATCTCATTGGTTAAATTGGACATATCTGTAAAAGGTTTTATCTTGTATGGGGATTACTGCTCATTTCAAGGTATAACAAACTTTGTACTGGGGCGTCTTGGCAGATTAAATGGCAGAGGAGAGATTTGGATGTAATGAGTTACTCAACAAAGCTGTTCCTTCTCTCCACTTCAATTGTTTTGTTTACTCTCAGGTTTACCACTCTCAGGGTATATTTAGCTCAAATATCCCTGGGATTCATTAAAACACTACAATATGTGGGTGATATTGCATTATTTTTAGATCCTAACTAACATAATATAACCACATTCAAACATGTCCGGTTACAGGAAAAATAAAGCTAAAACAGAGGGGATATTAGTCATTACTACTACCTACTTCTAATTCAAATGCTAAAAGTTCGAGCATGATGTTGGAGAGGCTTGTTTGTTAACTTGGTATGTGAGTAAACGTATCTGCAGCGCTTTCTTGCTAAACTGATCACCACACTTGGCACAATACACCACCTTCTATTGTAGGTGAATTTATTTAGTGAAAGTGATAATTCTGACCAAATCCTATCTTCAATTCAATATCTCCCCTAAATCTCAGGACATTCTTTTTTTTAACAAAATGAACCAACTTACTGTTACTTTTATTTGACTAGGTAAGATACAGAGAGTGTTAAGAAAGAAATGATGTGCACCACTGATGAATGTAGTCTGGATATTGGCAGGTTTCAAACCATATTGCTTTTTTACCATGGATTTCACTCATTCGCTGTGGGATGTACCCCATCGCAAATGCCCTCAGGTCTTGACAATTTTATCCAAACTTGCACTGAACTATGGCTTGGTTGGTTATACAGCTAAATGTTAAGGAATAACAATTTTCATAAAGCTTACATTTAAGACTCAACAGGCTTTCTGATGGAGTTATATAAAAGACAAAACTCCCGAAAATGGGTGAGTGCAAATCTCTTTCAGACACCCGTACATTGCTGAATTAATTGACTTAAGGTTTGAAAAGAGGAAAGGCAATGAAAAGCAATGCAAGCAATGCAAGCAACCTCCAGAATGCTATGAGCAGAGGGCAATAATGCTTAAAAACTGCTTTTTACCAGGACCAAGTCAGTTCTACAATGGTTATCAATCAGGAGTTTGTAAAGCACGGCTACCCACATATGAGGGTCTCAAAGCGCTTGGGGGGTGGGGGGCTGCAGATTTATCAGGGTGCTGGTTTCATTCGAAGAGCCAGGTCTTGGGACAGCGATGGGGATTAACTGAGGCAGAGGGGCATGGTGTTCCTGGTCTTAGTGGCAAGGTAAGAGAAGGATCTTTCTCCAGTTCTGGTGCTCAGGTTCTGTGGGACGGTGGCCAGTGACAGTTGTGTTGATCAAAGGGGTCCTGTTGGGTGCGTGGAATGAGAGGCAGTGGTTCAAGTATGCTGGTCTGGCATTGAGGTGGGCCTTGTATGAATAGGTGACGAGGTTGAAGGTTAGTCTTTTGTCAACTTAGAGCCAGTTGAGCTCATGCAGGTGTTGTGTGATGTGGCTGCGGCGGGGATGTTTAGGACCAGTCTGGCTGCAGTGTTTTTAACGTTTTAGCGCCTTCTGAAGAGTTTCTAGGTGATGCCGGCATAGAATGCCTTGCCGTAGTCGAGTCTGCTTCTGATGAGGGCATCGGTGACCGTCGTCCTGGATTCAGTGGGGATCCATCTGAAGGTCTTTCGGAGCAGGCGGAGCCTGTTGATACATGACGAGAAGACAGCTTTGATCTGGCAGTTCATGATGAGTGAGGTGTCCAGTATGATGCAAAGGTTGCGTTCATGGTCCGTGGGTGTGGGGAGTGTTCAGAGGGCAGCAGCTTGCTAGGAGTCGTACCAAGTGGAGGAGGTGGATCCCAGGATGAGGACTACTGTCTTGTCCGAGTTGAGCTTGAGGCAAATGTCTCTCATCCAGGCTGTAACAGCTTTCATCCCTTCATTGGAAGTTGTTCTTGGCGACTGTGGGTTCTTTGGTGAGCATCGGAGATGATGTTGAGTCCATGGTTTTCGACGATGGTTGTGTGGGGGGGGCAAGGTACACGTTGATGAGGGTGGGGCTCAGGGAGGAGCCCTGAGGCACTCTGCAGCTGATCTCTGTAGGTTCTGAGAGGTACAGTGGTAGTCTGACACCGCTGTGTTTTGCCGGTGAGGAAGGAGCGGATGAGTCCATGGCTTTGCCGCAGATGCTGATGTCATGGAGTCTAGTGTTTAGGGTGCGGTGGGAGACCGTGTCAAAGGCTGCCGAGAGGCCCAGGAGGATGAGGGCCGCAGTTTTGCCCTGGTCGAGGAGCGAGTGGATGTAGTCGGTGGCAGCGAGGAGGGTGGTCTTGGTGCTGTAGTTGCTTCGGAAACCAGATTGGGAGATGTCCAGGGCGTGGTTGGCTTCGATGTGCTCGGCAAGATTGGCGTTGATGGATTGTTCAATAACCCTGGCTGGGAAGGGGAGCAGTGAGATGGGCCTGAAATTCTTGAGGTCCCTCGGGTCCAAGGAAGGCTTCTTCAGCTGGGGGTTGATCTTGGCGTGTTTCCAGTCATCGGGGGAGGTGAAGGATTCAATTGAGCAGTTGATGGTGCTGCATAGCTCGGGTGCAATGGCAGCTCTGTGGAAGATGTGGTGCGAACAGGGATCTGATGGGGAAACAGAGTGAATGCTCTTCATGGTCTTGAGGGTGTCGTCCGTGGTGAGTGGGGTCCAGTTGAGCATGATCTGCTAGGGGTGTTGACGTTGGTTGCAGTGGGTTTGTCTTGGGTGTTTAAGCGGTCGTTGATCTGCTTGATCATGTGGTTGAAGAAGCTGCAGAGTCTGTTGCAGGGTGGGATGTCTGTGGTCTCACTGTTGGGTTTGGCAAACTCTTTAATGATGGCAAAGAGTTATTTGCAGTTGTGTGCGTTTTGAATTACTTTCCTCCTGAATCTATATGACTTATGTATTTCCTTCTTATTGACTCTAAATTGCTTATCAATTATCTTTCGGAAATCTAGATGGTGTATGAATTACCTTCTCAGTAAATCTTGATTGGCAAAACCTTGTAAAGGCTGTCAAGTTGAATGTTTTTAATGTTTTACATTTCAAATAACTCAAGTTTTGGGAGTCTACGTAAAACAAAAATGGATGCAGAACCAGGCCAGAAAAATTGTGTCCACCTGGCATACTAATCTCCCTACAATCTATCAGCAAAAATGAGGAAGCACTGTCAGCTGAGAGTTCAAAATGTAGCAGTGGTCCTCCACCAGTGTGGCCGAGGCCCTGCTGACCTGTTTGACTAGCGGGTTGCCCACCAGGCCCTGAATGAGGCCCAAACAATTGTTTGTTATGAGGTTGTTTCTGCAATTTGGTAATATATGCTGAACCTTTTTATAGAAGAGATGCACGGTTCTGCAGGAAAAAAGTATCTTGTGGGTGCTTTATTCAAAGTGAACACGAATGCACACATCACATTTTTTACATTTGAAATTTAATCTTGCATACATGGTATTTGCAGATTATCTCTGGCTACTAATATAAGCTGCATCACACTGGTATGTCCCAAACAAGTTTAAATGTGTATGTAATAAGTTTGTGAGTTAGGCTGACCATCCACTGTGAACACCCTAATTCCCAGCCAGACTCTATGTGACAACTTAGCAGAATTCTTCGGAAAAAAGGTATAGGCAGTATATAGGAATTTGACACTACTCAGACTATTAACTTACCCATTTCAGAGAAACAATTTTTTAAAACCAAATCATCAAGATTTTCAGAACGCTCTGCCTCTCGCAAGTGGGTGTCAGAATTAATAGGGGTAACTAAGTCAGGAGCCCCATCTGACCCATGCCCGTCGTGAGCGCTTCAGGAGTTAGCAAGCACAGTTGCTACGGCTCTTACTACCTTACTGAACAGCATCATCAATATGGGTATCTTCCCCACTGATTGGAAAAAGGTGTCCATCCTCCCTTAGCTCAAGAAATCATCCCTAAACCCAAACAAAGAAAATAACTATTGCCCCATATTGCACCTTCCCATGCCAGCTCAAATGTAAGAGAAGCATTTGAACATCCCCCTCTCTAAATATTTAACCAAAATCAGATTCTGGATGCAGCACAGTTTAGCTTTAGAAAAGCCCCCAGCACAGAATCGGCAATGGAAGTGGCCTCGCAAGATTTACGTCATATCATGAACAATAGAGGTAAGGCTGTGGTGGTCCTTTTGGACCTATCCGCAGCCTCCGACATGGTGAGTCACACTATCTTGAAGCAACATCTAGCGGAGATAGGGGTCTGTCGTCCTGCCTATGATCTCCTATGTTTTTTTCTCACAGGTAAAGACCAATCGATCACATTTGGAGATTTTTCCTTCAAACCATTCTCCTTGCCCTGTGGTATCCTGCAAGGGTCCTCCTTAAACCCCACGTCATTTAATATTTATGTAGCCTCATTAGCACAGCTAATAAGATCTTTTGGTTTCTCAACCATATCCTTCACTGATGACACTCAAATTGTAGTGTCAGTCACTGGCAGTATGGAGGAAGTGGTGCATCGTTTCAACAACTGTATGCTAATAATCGTTAGCTGGATGAATAGGAGGTGCTCCTCTTTGGAAAGGACACTACGTTTTGGAACCTCTCCAGGTGGCCACCGGCCTTGAGCCCTCTTTCAATACCGGTAAGCAAAGTGAGAAATCTTGTGGTAATATTTGACTCCAAACTATGCTTTACTGACCTGACCAACAAGCTAATTTCTCTTGTTTTCTCATGCTAAAATAACTAAAGAAAATCATGTATTTTATTCCTTTTGAACTACAAAAAACAGTCATTGTATCTCTGGTCTATTAGATTACTGCAATGCCCTTTATTTGGGCATGCAACAAGGCTCTCTGAGGAAACTGCAGAGGGTACAGAATGTTGCGGCACGCCTATTCAAGAACATTTGGGAGTCCGATTCAGTCTTGAACACACTAATGGAGATTCACTGGCTCCCAGTAAAAAAGAGAGTGGCCTTCAAAGCACTGTGTACAGCGCATAAAGCGCTCTATCATACCGGTCCAGAATACTTAACGAGAAAATTCTCCTGGTATGTTCTAAGGAGATATCTTTAATCAGCATTCACCAAAACAGTGATGGTAGCCAAAATTTGCAAGGAATCTTGGAGGGGTGGGGGCAGAAGCGTCGTCTACTCCACCTGTCAGCTATGGAAGCACCTGCCCTAGCAACTTAGAGGCCATTCAAATCTGAACACATCTCAAAGCTTCGTTATTTTCGCTCCTTGTGAGGATCATAGATGAGTGCTACTGGACTGGAGCAATGTAATAAGTATTAATTATAGATGCAAGAAAAGCCCATGATCTAGGTGCCATAAATAAAAAAAGAATAAACAAAAACAGCAGCTGTATTATGCTATATACATGCAATTGAGTCATTACGCTGGGTCACTACAGTGTCACGACGCGTATGCAGGTTAACACGTCATCACACTCTTTTTGTTTTCCTTATTTCTCCAATGCTGTATAACACTGACAAAAAGTATTTCTTTTTCTGATTTTTCTGATGCTGCACATCATCTTTTTTTTACAAAGGTGAGACCTGCTGCCTTTTTTATTTATTTTTATTTTGGCTGTTTAATACAGCACGAACTTTCCCCAAATAGTGTATCAGAACGTTGTACAGAAAACAGATAAGTTATTCATACAGGAAGAAATGCACAAAAGGCAGGCAAATCATAACATACAGGGAGAAATGCAATAAGGAATACACAAGCAGCAAAACATATACAATATAACAATCAGTTGGCATAATCTGCTCCAGGTGTGCTCCTGAAAATTAGTCAAGCTGAGTGGCTATAGGGCTACTCTTGACGGACGCATTATTTCTTCTTTTATTAAAGGAGAAAGTTAAGGGGTTAGATCTGATTGCAGGAGGCAGTGCGTTTCAAATTCTGGGGGCTTGACTGGAGAAGGAGCCGGTGTAAGTTATCTTTTTTGTGGTATCAGCAGTTTTGAAGTTGGCACTTCTTAAGAAGGGACTACCACCAGACATTTCACCGGAGTGTTATGGTGCAGGGTATTGTGAGTCATGCAGGCTATCTTCAGCTGGATTTGTGCTTCAAACGGGAGCCAATTTAGATGTAATAGAACTGGAATAATGTGGTTGAATCTTCTGGATCCCGTGATGAGCCTGGCAGCAAAGTTCAGTATGGCCCTTAGCGGCGCTAACTAAGCTTTAGGTAAGCCTGCAAGTGTAGCACTCCCTTAGTATAGTCAGGAAATGACTAGGAATTGGACAGCTAAGTGAAGGTCATTCGGAGGCTAAATGGATTTGAATTTCCTTAGTGTGCTCAGATGGTAGTTGGCTCCTGTGGTGGTTGCACTGAAGTGATCTTGCATATTCAAGTATTTGTCTAGCGTTATACCAAATGATCTAGTACAGTCAATAACGTGGGGGGGGGGCAGTTGAGAGCTGTAAGTTGATTAAGCCATTCTACTATTCTACTATGAGGGCAGAGTGTTTGTATGGGACGATCTGGAGGAATTCAGTGTTGAGCAGAAGGGCATTGAGGGTTAATCATTGTTGGGTTTTCAATAGGGTGCAGTTGAGAGTTTTGATATCTTCTGGTGAGGAGATTTTCAAGTACACTTGTGTATCATCCGCATACATGTGGTACTGAATGTTTGAATTTTTAAAAATGTTGGTAAGAGGTTCCATGAACAAGTTGAATAACATGGGTGAGAGCGTGGATCCTTGAGGAACTCCATTCAAGACCAAAGTAGGGTCAGAAGGGGTATGGACGACTTACATTTTTTGTGTTCTGTTATTTAGGAACGAGGCAAACCAGTTTAAAAAGGGACCAGATAGCCCCACCCTAGCTCCAGAAGGCCAATCAAACTGTCACGCTTGACTTTATCTCAGGCAGATGAGAGATCAAGAAGTACAAGCAGGCCCGATTGGTTATGATCAAGCAATATCAGGGTGTACAATCTACAATCTGCGTAAGAGCCGTTTCAGGGATTTGTCCCATTCTGAATCCAGACTGGCAATGGGCAAGGAGGTGAAACTACTCTATATTGTTGCGGAGTAGCAGGTGTACAGTTTTCTCCAGTAGTAGTGCTAGAGTCGGGATGTTCGTGATTGAACAGAAGTCATTAGGTCTAATGGGTCTGCATCCGGATTTTTTTAAGATCGGGGTAATTTAATCTATCTTTAAGCAGTCAAGATTCAGGCCTTGAGAGAGATGCATTGACAATCTTAGACTAGAGCAGGAGTATGAAAGAACTAAGCTCTTTGATGAGATTGGCGGAAAGAGGATAATTGAAGTGGGTGGAGGGTTTTATTGAGATTAATGTTTGGAGTACCTCGGCTTCATCTGGAATTTTAAGGGTATTCCAAGTAGCATTATTTTTTTGTAGAATGAACAGTAAGAGGGGATCTCATCAGATGCTGTACTGGGAGGAGGCTGGGCAGGACCTAACTTACTAGACACTGTGAGGTAAGTCGCAATTCAGCTTTAACCTTCTTTTCAGTGAAATTGGAGGAGAATTTGTCTCCGCTGGGTAATGCTTCAGTGTCTCCCGAGAGGTGGTTAGGTTTATCAATTGTTTGTTGTCTGGCAATTTGGAATCTTTTTTTGGGGGGCATTTTTTTCCCTTTCAAGTTGAGTCCTAAAGTATTCAGCTTTTGATTTTTAATGCTAGCTTCCCTTCAAAAAAGGTTCTAAAGGGTATTTACTGGTGGATGGTAGCCTCGAAGGCTTTCAGAACTACTGCTCCACTTTCACTCACAGGGGTCTTCCTGGATTTCAAAGATGAGATTAGTTTAGAAACTTTCTGGGATGGCATAGCAAAGCCACTAGATGGAAAGCTCTACTTCCAACTCAGAATTGGTAGTTTACCTGTTAGAGCATTCACATCTCGGTGGTCAAATGGTGGAAATGCTTCATGTCCCTGTTGCCCGGCCACCTTGGAATCAACGAGCCATATGCTATTTGAGTGCCCTGCGTACTCTGCTCCACGCAGAGCTTGGTTGCGCCCAATGTGTAAACTATTGGGGACCAGGAGTGGCGCGGTAGCGACTAGAATTATTCGCACAAGCGCTAATCCTCCTGTATATATTGCAGTGGCAAAGTTCTTAGGATGGTCCTGGGCTATTAGGAGCAGTGTGATGAAGGGGTAACTAGGCCATACGTCCTGTTAAAGGAATCTTTTGTATATTGTGTATAGTGTATTATAATAATTATGATTATGAATTTCATGTCCTTTTAAATAATTGTAGTAATTATGATTATGAATGTTATGCCCTTTTAAACAATTGAGATGAATTGTATTTTAGATATCATGAATTTCATGTTTTTAACTTTTGAGATGAATTTTCTGTATTTTATGCTTTTATGACAATTGTAGAATAAAGCTCGCTTGAATTGAATTGGATTTTCTGTTGAGTTTAATGTAGGAGCTTCTTGTCGACAAAGTGTTTGAGATGTGCTAAGGAGGGAGTGATTCTCCATGATCTCTCGGCAAGCCTTATGTGGTGCCTTTCCTCGTTAAGGTTACCATTGAAGCATGGATTTGGAGTGTCTTCTGGGTATTCTTTCTAGTTGCTGCAGAGCGATGGTATCAAGAATGTCCGACGTGGAATGGATAATCTCCACAGTAGAGATAATGTATTTTCACTTCTAAAGCAGCAAAAAGAAAAACAACTGTGAAAGCAGTTTAACCCCGGATCTTGAAAAATAAAAGTTTTGTCTACTGACAATTTTCCTGCCAACCTCCAATATTATGGCGTGTTGTGTCATTTTGAAGATGAGCTTCGGGAGCACAACTACATCCTTGGTTTACTGCAGTCAGCATTCACATGCTTCATGCACCTGTGGTGGCAGTCACGATGTTCTGTTCAAGATCATTGATGCTGTTAGGTGAACTAATTCAGCTCACTCTCTGCCCAGAAAGGAAAAATATGAGGCTTTTGGGGAAGACAACAAAAAGGAAAAAAGAGTAAAGGAAGCTGCATAACACACACAGGTACAGGTGGACAGAAAGAATCTTCGAGCAGAATGTCAAGTGGAATATAAGGGTCATTAGAGGGATGTAGACAGTGGGCGGTATATGGCGAAGAGGGTTAGAGCTTATGGCCATCAGGGCTAGACCAGATATCAAGCGCTAGCACAGTCAGTCGACCTGTACAGGCAATGGGGAGCAGCCAAGAGTTCCAACTGCAAGGAGTTCAAGAAGAGCAATGACAAGGCCAGCTCTCAAACAAGTGGGGCATCAAGCATAGGGAAGCAGAGAAAGTAACAGTCTACGGCGAGGTAAATAATAGAAAAAGGACAAGTCGTCTGGCCAACTGGGAAGTGACTTGGTGTAGAAGTAAAGCAACTAGTGAGGTAGCAGCCAGTTGTGCTAAAGAAAATACTGGGGAGATGGCAGGTTGGCTGTCCAAGACGACTTTCCAGAGACAATCATTAACTGTCTGCATGCTACTAAAGCCAAAAGTCAGCTGGGTCAGATCACAGCAGCAGGGGATAAGACAGCTCTACTTGTTCGCAGAGATTGGCAGAAACACAAAGTGTATCAGAGTGTAAAGTGGATAGGATGGACAGCCGGTTCATAACACGAGGCTAGCGGAAACTTAGGGTGATATAATATCATAAAAGGCCAACAACTTAAGATCAGCTAGAAGGGGAGAAGGTGTCCCACTGCCAGTAGAAAGGCTATAAAATGGGAATGATGGAAAGCAATGAGCTGGAAAGCATGATGAGATATAGAAGTGTTCGAGAATTGAGTGAGGAACAAGAAGCAGACAGAATAGCAGAAGGCTGTTGGTGACCTGACGGAACCGGCGCACAGCATAAAGAATCAAAATAAAGAAAGGAAGGAACAGTGAAGGCTGGTCTCTAGCATGTTCGAGGGATCCTAGAAAGGCCTGGTAGTAAACATAGTCCAGTTAAATAGGTTAACATGAAAGAGAAAAAAAGACAGGATAATCTCGAATAGGATAAACAAAGATAGGCCATATGAAGTGCATGGGTTTTTGAGCTAAAGACACAGGGCAACAAAGGGTATCCCCACACTTTCCCTTTTATGGCTTTTTGTCTCAGATTCTGGAATGAGGCACTGAAGATGGTAAATAGTTAGTATGTAAGGGATGTTGCTTCAGCAATTTCTATTGACCAGAGACAGCAGCAGGCATGTATTTGTTCTTTAGTATACATACACAATGGTGAACTGTTGCATCACCTTACCTTGCAATCAAAATAAACAATCTGTCAAAAGCAAATACGAAATGGAAGCAACATAAAATAAACCCTGGGACCACTAATTTCCACCTACAGGTAAGTGTTGGTAAAGGATATCACATGTCATCAATTTACTCTGGTCATTGTACTACAGTGAGATATGCACCAGGTGACTTATGAGCATATATGCATTTACTTATGTTATTTGTGTCAAACAGGGAAAGATACCATTTGACAGGACAAGTTGTACATGGAAACATAACCACTGCAGAAAAGGTAGTCAAAGAAGTGTACTCATTGCCCTAAAGCCCATATTTATCACCGCCATAACGAAGAAACCTTCAGGTTATCCTCATGACCCAGCAAACTACTGACCCATATTTTTCAGTGCTTTCCATGAGCTCTCATTACAAGAATTCCTACGGGTGGTATGCACTAAAATCAATGTTATTTCAATTCCATTTTTCATAATGGACAATTAGGTTTTCCACTAGCAAGAGAAATGACAGCTTGTATGACTAAAGTTTCCCTTTCAGTCACAGCTACTACTTTCAGGCAGATATTTCCCTTTCAGTCAACAATGGTTGGACTGGGATTCCTCTTTTATATCCAAATCTTTGCTATGATTCCCTTTCTTAACCCCCCTTCCAATCAGTGCTTAATGGCTTACAGTTTCCGCTTGTATGAATTAGATTCAACTTTCAGTCCCAGCTTCTATGGTTGGGATCCCCTTTCAGTCACTATCACATTACGCTACTACGACCATCCTTCAAGTCACAGGTTCTATGGCTGAGATCGCTCTTCCAGAACAACCTGGAGGTGAGCTGGAGGGCTACCAGTGGTTGGTCAGAGTTGGGGATCCAGTAGGTCAAAAGCCCTCCAACACATCTGGCCCTCTTAAAGTGTAAAATCTGAAGCAAGGCCTGCATTCAAGTTTTTGAGTGGATCACAGACCAACAGCAAATTAGACAAAAAGCTGGGAGAATTTTTGTAGCAAGTCTAGTGTGTAAGGTAGAGGACCTAGGAGTTGTTTCAACGGGAACCAGTTAGAGACCACCCAGGCCGTCAGAGACATGATCAAATGTCCACAGCTACAGTCCACCCTGTTCTCAGAAGCATATTCGGAATCTGATGAAGTCTTTTCAACAAAAACGGTGGCAGGGCAACCCCTATATATAGGATTCCTCCTCCATGACCAAATACATACATCTGCTTCAAACGGTGAGAAAAACATTGATTTGGATTGGATCCAAAATTATAAGGATGGAACGGACAGAAAATCTACTCCTTTGGCCCAAATGTCTTTAAATACTGGACAAGTGTATTTAGGTAGCAACAAAATGTCAATTAGTAAAACAAAGGTGAATTAATCATTTAGCCCAAAAGTATGATGTTAGATTTTCTATAAACATGTTCCGGTTTTAGAACAGTTAACCCACAGAACACTGCTGTATGTAAAGCGTTCTTCTGTTACTAGTACGGACCCCTTCAGTATGAACAAGGAGTACATTTCTTTCGCAGGGCATGAGAAATGTTTATCAATGTATTAAACACTGACATTCAATCTACTATTGTAGGACATTTTTAGGTCTCGACTATTATATCCCGCAGGGATAGATAGGCGAGATTATAGTAGGCAGTTCAAAAACTCTACCAAACTTGCGGATCGCGTACAGTTCATGTGAGCTATGCGCGTGCACGCCATCGCCAGCCACGTCACACCACCATTTGTCTGTGCCTCGCATCAGACTTCAAAGACTGCCGCTCCCCCGCCCCCTGCGTGCACATCGCGCACCACCATTTCTCTGTGCCTTGCATCAGTCGTCAAAGGCTGCCAATCCCCCCCACCCCCCCACCACAGCAATGCCGAGAGCTTGTTTACTTTACCTCACACACTGTACTCCTACTTCTATTATTGCTGCATCTTGCTTTCTACTCTCGGTAACGCACTCTCCTGCCACTTTTCCTCTCTATACCTATCTCTCTGCCCCACAGCCTTGCACTCTCTCTGCCACTTATCCTCATGGTATTCTCTCTTGTGCTCAGTCCCTTTGCTCCACACTTTGCTTTGCCACTTACCCTTATGTTCTTCGCTCATCGTGCCTACTTGTTTTCTCTTTGCTTGTTGTATTTCCTACTAATGCAGGCGCCACGCGCATAACTTTTTTTGTACATGAACACCATGCTTCATGTTATAGCACGGCGCCCTCTTTCATGTTTATTTTTTTATCACCATGGCGCCCGCTTTATAAACTGCCATGCCCAACTCTTTTATATAGACGGGCGCTGCGCTTTATGTTTCATCGAGGCACCCGCTTTTATGTTTAACATCGCTATAGCTATAACTCTCGTGAATGCTCAAGCAATCCAGGAGTGTGTGCGTGTTTCCCAGCTGTGTCCCTCCTGTCCTCCTTTCCCCCTCCTGCTCCATGTTGCTGTCTCTCATGTGTCGTCTTTTACTGTAGTGTAGTTCCTATATTCCCAATAGGCTCTGCGCATTGGAATAGTGTATCCTGTAGTTTAGACGTAGGACTGGGTCTCTACCGAATATACTAAACTTAATTGTGCGTATGCCAGCTAGCTCAGAGGTCACTAGAAACTTTCTTGAATAAACAAGAAGGGATTAGTTTCTGACAACCGCTTAAAACATAACAACTTTGTTCCCCAAGAATAAGAAATATATCTCTAGAGTCGCGGAAACAATAGATAGTTATTTCACTCAGTCAATCGTGCATGCTTCGTTTCACCAGAGGTGGAGAGAAATAGAGAGACGGGCGTTTTCAATAAAAGGGTATTTATTAGACAGTCTTCTTTCTAAAGCAAAAGAAATGAACTGCTGCAATCGTAATACTTGCTGTAAAGTACAGAGCGTATAATACGAAGAGTATTATAAAATAATACTGTAAAAGCATGATATGGTTTCGAAGCCATAAGATACCTAAAATGCATAAAATACATACAGTGATAAATAATGGCTAAAAGTACTCAACTGGTGCTTTTAAAATACGCCTACCCCAGTGTACCTAACCTGGGTCTAGTACAATGGAGGAAGTAAGTAAGGTGTAGCCTAATTTTAGTATTATTTGCCAAGAATCTATTCCAAGAATTCTCTTAGGGTCTAATCAGCTCTGTACCTTGGTTTTTGAATGTAGGAGGTCTTGTATCTCTCTCTCAGGACTCGATTTCCCAGCAACCCGCAAGGGTAGCTTGGAAACACTGGAGCTGGATTTCTCGGCAGGAGAAAGTACAGTGTCTCTCAGTGCATCAGCTGGAGGGTCGGCTACCTTCGGCACTTGCTGCAGCAGGGCGCGTCGGGCAAGTAGATAGTCGAACTGCTCCAAACCACTGTGTATTTGTTTGGACAAGTATGGGCATATTTATACCTTGAAGGTGACGAGTTTGAAGTAAGATTGGACATAATAACGTCATCAGAGACTTAATTCTCTGAAAACTCCATGATTTCTTGGATAACTTAATATTCATGCAGGGGGCAGTCCCTGACTGCTGAAGGCGGGTTTTTCCAAGAAATCGTTGTATATTTTCGGAACTAGTGCAAGTAGCCAAGCCGTATTAGGACTTCTTGAGCTATGTCTTAATATGGTTATGATTTTTATGCCTATAAAAGTATTCGGTATTTTATCTATACTACTATAATAAAGGAAGAACTTTCAGCCTTTGAGGCGGGTAAACTCGGGAACCACAGCGCCAATCCACACACCCGATACACCGTTGGAATCGTCAGGGTGTGTAGATGGTTATAGGCTATATAAATAAATAAATAAATGTTATTTAAAAAATTTAAAGTAAAAAAAAAGTAGTCCCTCCGAAGTAGCGCCGGCCGCGACGTGCGTGCTCACGTCAGGAGGAGGAGGAGCGGCGTCCAGGAGCGCGACGAGGAGCGGCGGACATGGCGCGGGGGAGGAGCGGTGACGTGAGGAGCAGCAGACAGGCCAGCGGCGGTGCGAGCAGCGGACAGGCGGGAGGAGCGGCGGCTCAGGTAAGGGGACCCATGTCGGGGCAGGCGGGGGTCGGGGCAGGCGGGGTTCGAGGCAGGCGGGGGTCGGGGCAGGCCGGGGACAGGCCGGGCGTGGGCCCGGGCTGCTGCACAATGTCGGGGCACAATGTTGCACAATGTTGCACCCGGACAAGGTCGGGATGGGCTGCTAGTACCTATATAAGGGCATGAATCGGGAAAATTACACTAGGGTCCTAAAACGCTATACAACACCCACTCCACGTATTATGTCTAATATTACTAAATCTATAAGTATAAGAAACATAACTAAAGCATGTGTTCATAAGTCCACCCAAATACATGAAATGCATTAAACATGGTTACATGAGTATTTGTCTTGCACGCATTTTACAAGCAATGGCTGTCATTACCAAATGCTATCTAAATGAAACATGAAATGACAGTTATGAAATGGCTCTAAATTTACAAAAGAAAAAAAGTCGAGACCATCCATAGCATAATATATAAACAGTTAAAGTTTTCATGAGATAATGCCAAATATTTGTCTATAGGAAGTATCAAATGAATCTCTTGTTCTCTAAGAATAGTTCTACTTTAAGCAGATTACTTTGTGCCAAGTGAAAAGGGTCTATTCTGGGATGCAGAGAAAAAGTTTTCAAGTGTAGATTGTAGAAACATAGAGTTCCCAAGTTAGAGGGTTTGTTTTGAAAAACCGAAGGCCAAATTTCAGAGTTCATGGAACGCTGTGTGCACTTTCAAAAGTTATTCTCGGTGTCGGGAGAAAAAATCAAATCATCTAAGCTGGCAAAGAAACCATCTACCCTAGTTGGTGAAAGTGGTACTACTTCATCAAGTAGATCAAATGTGCATAGATGTGAACCATCGCCGTCAGCATTAGTCGCATTAGCAATGTTCGATGTAGATGGTGCCTGTTGTGCCACATACCTCACCAAGAGCTGGATTTGCTGGTGAGATCTCAATGAATGCCGTCATCAGGATTGGCAGCCATTGGGGGCAACATGATGCACGAGTCGTTACCGGACCTAGCAAGGCGTCAACATCCGTTGACAGTGTTGATGGAAGTGTAAGACAGATGTCTAACATGCATTCTTCTCCGCAAAGCAGGCATCGTAGAACAGGTAAGATGCTATCTTGCCAGATTGGTCTGAATGAAGGAACCAAGTGGTATTCAGATCTCTTAAACGAGCCAAGCCAAGAATATGTGTAATTCTGACACGATACCGCATGGCTAGGAGAGCTTGTTCCATGGTAGTCTGGGTATCATTGGTGACTGGACTTGCCATATCGGAGCAGGAGAAATAAAAATAGAATTCCTGCTACGAGTCCCAAAATGAGAGGCAGACCGCCGAACACAGAGTGCACGAAATTTGGAAAAATGCAGAGGACTGCTTCGAATGGTGTTAACAGTCCCGAAAAGATTGTCTTAAATACATGCGCGATGCCACTGGTATCAGACATGTTTAAGATTTGACCTAACATTTCTGCGCAATTTACTGGGCAGTTTGTTGATAATAATGCATGTATCTCTGCAGAGGTCCTTGCAACTTGCAGATCATACATTTCTCTAGAGGAGGTCAGTGGCACAGTTTTTTGCAAAAGAATGGCTTTCATTCTGCTTAAAGTATCAATTTTTATAGAAGAGATAGTCAGTGAAGGCCATAACGCCGTCTCCCTGTCTGTAGTACTCTTTGGATACAATACTTGCATACAAGTGACCCTGGCTGACACACTAACCAGATAGGCTCTTCCTGGCAACATGCCACAACAGCTGTGATCGTTGAGCATAACGTAGCTCTCATTGGAAAGCTGCCTAAAAATTGGTTCTATCATGGCCGCTGGAGTACCGTGCATGTGGAAAGAAAGGTTATTTAAAGAACCTTCGCAGGCTCCCTGTAAATTAATACCTTCACATAAAAGTGTACCGCTTAGTGAGTTTTTACAGTTCTTTGTACTAAGAAATACCTCCTTTCCCCCACTCCAACATTTGTGTGTGTATGGCAAAGACCAGGTCGACTTAATGTATCCTTTACCCAACCTTTCATACAGGCCTGCTGGTATATGCTGTAGACAATACTGAAATTGGAAAATCGTCACTGGTATCGAGATGGTGCCATGCATTATCCATTCAACGACAGGCTTCTCAGAAACGGTCAGTTTTTCAATGCTCAGCACCCTATAGCCTGCTCCTCTTTGTGCCAAAGAGATTTGTTTATCTGTAAGGTTAAAGAAAGTAAACAATGACGTGGTATTGATTAGACGCCATGGCACAAAGCCTGAACGGAGATTTTGCCATGTCCAGCCTAGTAGCATTATAGAACGCAATTGAGACTGGCCATGTTGTAACATTCGCAAATCCTGTTCTATTATGTCAATGGCAGATGATACAATGCTGTCCAAAGAATAAATTCTGGAGGACAGAGTCGTTAACGCATTGTCCACTACAGAGAGTGCTTTCTCTAAATGAATACGATCAATTTCTCGTATTTTTTCTGCAGTTTTCCATTTGCGTTATTTTCCAAGCTTCGTTGTACGCAGCATATATACCGGTGTATATGAAACGTTTTTGTCGCTGTTGCGAGGCCCAGGTAAGAAGTCTCGCAAGTCAACGTCTTCTTTAAGTAAAGTTAAGTGTTGTTTAATTTCTGGAAGTGTGGATTTCTGTAAACAGTCAAGGCATAGTTTTCCTACACTGTATTTGGTGACTATCCCTGGATGTTGTCTCTGGGAGTACCTTGGATCTGGCCTATTCATTTTGAACCCTTCTGTTTTGTTCATTAATCTATCTTGACAGTTATTCGTGTCTATGGGCCAGATTAACCATTTTTTCCAATCAGGATTGGTTCTGTTGGGTTTTTAAATCTGTTTTACGTCTACCTCCTCATCTGCAGTTCCATTACTGTCAGGTGTGGCCTTAAGTATGGACAGTTTGTTTAAATCTTTTATCTTAGCTAAGCCAAGACATGATGTTTGTTGAACGCTGTCGTTCAAAAATATGATTTGTTCTGGTATAATGCAGGCTCTGAACAAGGCTTCTAAACCCTGCACCTGCCATTCTTTTGTGCCCCAGACAGTTTTTGTCTCAATGTTGTCTTGCCAAAAGTTAAAACCTAATGTAGACAGCTGAGCATAAAAGTTTGCTGAATAAATTTGTTTAGTATTGGTCAACATGGTTTTCATTCCTGTCTTATTTATATTTTTAAAATAAAACATTTCTGGATTTGTCACATTAAAACCTGTAAAGTATGGAAATTTCTCATAAAATATTTTAGAGCTGCCTTTTGGTGGCGTTGGACAATGTTCCCATTGATTATACGTAAAAACATTTCTAGAATTTACAGATTTGTGCAAACAATGGTGACCAAAATGATTGTAACAAAACAGTTCTTCATAACTTGTTGAACCTTATAAGTGTTCATGTTTTTGAAATTCTGCTGACTTTTCTAAGTCTGACATCATATTATTAACAGTTTCAAAGTCCCAATCATCTGAAAAGGAGGTTGATGAAACAAAATCACTTAAAGAAACCTTGAACTGGTGTGGAATTTTCAACAGTTCCACTGGGCCCAAAATGTCTTGGTCAGTTGAGTCCCATGCTATACCACCAGGTATAGGAACGGCTGTGATGTTCACTGATGACAGGTCTCTTCGCTCACGATGAGATGATTTGTAAGGTTGCAGGAGTAAGTTGATGTTCTTACTTGCTGTGTCCATTGTACTGTATTTTCCATCTATCATTCGTCCCAAACCTAAAACCAGAATGAGCCATAGTTGTAAAAAAAGTACACCCAATCCTATCCAAAATTCAACCCATGGTGAAACCAGATATGTTTTCTCAAGTTGATGAAAGAGTTCTGTTATTTTTTCTTTGAAAGTTTTATTAACTGTAGTTGTTTCAGGTTCACTGGGATCCTCAGAAAAGTTATCGCAGTTGATAAAATAGCCAAAGGCAGTTCTGTCAATAGTTGGTATCGCATCCGGATTCTTTGAAATCACTGGAGTTGCTTCCTCCTTTGACATGTTTGTATAGTCAGATGCTACATCATTGTAGACAGGAGTTTCTTGACAAACTGATATTTGGGTATCAAGAGGGACGAGTTCCATAGCTTTGTTGCTTAGTCCTTCTTTTCTCACTGTAGGTTTATCAAAGGTGATAAGTCTTTCAGTTTGAACCTCTTGAATAGTAGCCAGATTTGGTCGTCTGCTACTTCTTGGGAGTCCACTGGGCCTACTACTTATTATCGGCCACATGATGTGGTTTTACCAGGTCAATTGATATTGTTCTGTTCTCCCTATTAACAGCAAGCGGCGGTAGTAACACTGATCTTGTTCCAAGAATTGCTAAGACAGGTACTGCTTTTCTATAAGAAGGCCCAAATTCCTTCTTCACCACGATCTTTTCCCTGACTAGATCCCCAATCTTTGGAATCCAGACAGATCTTGCTGGGACAGGTGGTTTTTCTTCAGTGGTCATTGGCTTTTGTGTTGTGTTACTCAGACTTCTTCTTGTTTCATTTAAGTCCTGTAAAACAGCCAAACGGTCTTTGATATCAAAGGGTTTCTGTTCCACCACTGAAGTTTGACAATCAAGGTCCTGGAAAAGCATTCTAGTACCAAATAATATTTCATTTGCAGTGATTCCCCCCAGAGAATTTCTTGGCAGATTATTAAGACTTCTTTGGACACTATTTAGATGTTTGACCCACCCGTCACCGGAACTTAGTACCCTAGCTGTTATAGATTGCTTTATGTCACGGTTTTTTCTTACCACTACCGCATTTCCCTCAGGATGGAAGGGACTCGAAAACCGCAATGCAACGCCCAAGCTGGCCATGGCCTCCTTGTAAGCTCGGGAGCTAAACGCAGGACCCTGGTCAGAATGTAGCGTGCCGATTGCATATGTGCTGATAAAGACTCGCAAATGTTTTATATCAGTTCTGGCGCCAGCCGAGCACTGGGGCCACATCCAAATGAATCTTGTCTTAATATTTGTGGGACCGCGTACGTCTATGGCGACGTCTGCGTGTAGAAAGCCTGATACGGTCTAACAATGGTGTCTGGACTGGGCTGGCTATACTGTAGTCTGGTACCTGGTGGTTTTCGAAGCTATGATCTTTGTAACAGGTGTCACAGTTAATTCCGAATTTGTAAACTTCGACACTCATTCCTGGCCACCAGTACATCTCTTCTAATTCTATTAGAGATTCTAGTGGAGTGGTGTGGCTTACTGGTTAGAGGCGGCAGACCCGGGAGCAGAGGACGGCCTGGACCAGGGATCAATTCCCGACGCGACAGGGTCTTGGACCAGGGTCAACGGACTCGATTATTCTCGCCAAGGTGCCTACTCAAACTAGGGATCACACTCGGCAACTCTGGGCATTAGCTTGCCTCATCTCCACAACGGCCCCCCACATACGCCGGGGATGCCTGGTTTCACCTTGGAGATACCCAGTAGGGACCATCTCACAGGGAAAGCCAGGACGGGTTCCCCAGCGGTCTACAGCGCAGAGCTACTCCTTCGGGAGTCGATTCTAGCGCTTTAGAAACCCACAATCAATCAATCAATCAATCAAGATCCCTTGATGTCTCAGACCCTCTCCCATATGTGCTTCGTGAACCAAAGCACCTCTCTGGTTCCTGTTTAGGATTACTCTGTCCCCCACTCCAGGGATTCGAGCAAAAGGAACGGATTTTGCATCAATTATGTATGTATATGTGAGTGGATAGTTTAGAGGTAACGCTGCATAGCTACCTTCCATTGAGGCTTTGACTGCTAGCATTGCTTCACTGTCTATTTTCGTTTTTGAACGAGCGATTGCAGCTACGGAAGCCGTTTGCACAGCTGTCTACGCGGCCTCATCAGCCAATGAATTCCCTTCAACGTGAACGCCATCATGCTGATGACTCAGTGTTTGAATCACCGGAGTCTTTTGTAGTTCTTTTTGCAAAAGAACTACTTGTTCCCATAGTATTTTATGCTTAATTGTGCCACCTTTAGCGTCTTTGAAGCCGTTCTGAACCCAGTTCTGCAAGTATTCATCGTAAGATTGAACGCAGTAATACGAATCGCACACTATGAGTGTGGGGAATTCGCGATCGGTATTTTCAAGCGCCATTTTGAAAGCCTGTAGTTCAGCTCGCTGAGCTGTACAGTCTCCGATAGATTGAGTTTTAGTGTCATAGGTCTAAATTTACCTTCGCGCCTGCGACCTTTAACAATCGCGCACGCAGCACTATAAGCTTGTTTACCCCCAATCGCGGGATGTGCTGAGCCGTCTGTATATATTATACAGCCGTAATGTTCAAGTGTCAGAATTTCAGTTGGCAGAGGACATTCTAATAAGTATTGTAGGAATTCTTGTGTTTTTAAATATGGATCAAAAATGTATTCAACGTCCGTGGCAGCAAGAGAATTAACCCATTGTATCGATCTCGGATGTAGAGCTTTTGCATTTGGAATGCTTGCTTTCGTTACTGCCTCCAAGGCAGGCACAGGTGTAACGATTTTAATGCGTTTACCCTGTGCAAGGGCTCTTTCTTTTGCTACAGCAGTCTGAACCGCTGTCAGTATTTTTTCTGTTGAAGCGAAATTCATTTCAGCTTGTGTGTACGAGTGTGACTTGTATGCTATTGGTACCGTTTCACCTTCGTTAAAGGTTAGGTACGTGAATCCGCATCTCCCTGGGATGATTCGGATCACTAGGTTGCGCAGGTTGTCGCGTGTTTGTAACTGTGTTTTTGCTAACATTTCTGTTTGCACTGAACGCAACATTTCTGTGTGTTTTTGTGTCCAATTAGTAAGTTTTAAATCAGGCTGATTAGTTTGTAGAGAGGTTTAACCCTTTCTGCATAATTTAGAACATAAGTTCTTCCAAAATTCAGGAAACCTAGAATTTACTACGTTTTTCTGCGTTTTTGGAGGTTGGAGCAGCGCACATTTCTCCAAAAAGTTTGCTGCCAGACTTTTGCCTTCACTTGATAACTCATATCCCAAAAATAGGACGTTGAGATGGGCAATTCGTGATTTCTTGAAATTCAATTTATACCCTTCAGAAGCAAATCCAAGTATTATGGTGTTCACTATTTTTAAGTGCACGTCCGAATCCTCATCTGTAAGATAGATGTCATCGACATAGGACAATGCCTCATCATCGTACATTTGTAGTAACTCCGTTACTCTGGCTGAAAATAACCCTGGACTATTCTTTTTTTTAAATATTTTTTTTTTTATTTAATAGTAAGACAAGAGGAGGCAGTACAAATATCAGGTGTCAGACAGTAAAATGCGGAGCAGGGACAGGCGGGGGAGTAATACAGACAAATAATCAATATAAGGAACACATAGCGTATCGCGATTACGGATATTGGAGATAGGGGAATAAACAGTCTATCTTACGATCCAAAACCATCCCACCCGCGAGTCCCCATCCTCAATGATACAGGATAATTAAAGCCAGTTTGGACACCCGGACAATAAAGGATCCGTGGAGAATAAACAGCCCACCTCTCGTAGAAAGGAAAAAGGAAAAAGCAAAAGGGCCATAGAAAAAAAACAAAGGCAAAATAAAAAAAACCTCCCCTAACCCCCCACCCTGCACCCCTGCAATGGCTAAGGCCTAACCCCACTAGCAGCGTGCCTGTCGCCCAAGAACTACCCTAAAGGAAGGGGAAAAGATAAAGTGGAGGAGGAGAAAGCAAACACACTCCCGGTCTCCCGTACCCCCCGCCAATAGCGACCACCCCGAGACGTAGTAAAACCAATATTCAGTAAAATATACAAACCAGTCGGTGGAGTTTAGTCAAAAACCACCCAACTCCCGTCACAGTATAGGCACAACCCCAGCCTTGCATAAAGCTATTTTATCAAGCCCAAGCGATCAAGTTCAGCCCTGGCCAGTACGGTCTTTCATAAGAGTCTTTCTCACTCGAGCCGCCATCTTGATGGAAAAGGCAAAGCGTTCACAAAAGTTCATGTCGGTGCTGCAGGATCGAAAACAGGATAAAAGTTCACAAAGTCCACCAATCGAACGAGGAAAGGTGTCCAAGAACAGCGAGTATCTCCAACAGTCACTGAGGAACTTGTTACCACACAGAAGACCGTCTATAGACGTATTAGGCGTCTGCAGAATCGGGCAGGAGAAGCTGGCGATAATCACGGGCTGGCTTGTTGTTAAATGGGAACCGCCAAGGCTCATTAAATCCGGGATCTGCACGGGGACCTCGATCTCAGGCGTGCAGTGCACCGCTGGTACCATAGCTAGCTGGGAACTGAACGAAGAATCATCCTCCGGTCCCAGGATACCGTCCACTTTCACAATCAGTGTCCGGAAAACAGCGATAGTGTGCGAATGGAGCGCCCCAATGGCGGCCATGACGGCCTGCAGCGAGGGCGTGCCTTCCGTCCGCCCCATCCCCTCTCAATAGGCGATAGAGCAGGATTTGAACCCCGGAGGCCGGCTACTCCGGGGTAACAGGCCACGCAAATCCGATGTCGAGCAGTGGGAGCTCCTCAGCCCGTCGACCCCGAGAGGGTAGCAAGGTCTCCGGGCACCAGACCCCGACCACGGCAGCCGGTGTGGCACGCTGGTGTGTCCACGGTGTAGACCGTTAACAGGGTCGTCACCAAAAATCAACAATTCACGGCACACTTCAGGAGACCGGGCTCAGTCCAGGTCTCGTGGCCGATGTTGATCAATTCCGACCCGGGTAGGCTAGAAATCGAGTCCCCGGCTTCCACACGTTGTTAGGCCGAGAATGGAAACACGGCGTATCATCGTCAGCTGATAAGGTAGAAAACTCGGGATTGCACCTTTAGAAGCAGAAAAACTTCACGAACACGGGAGTCTGGCGTGAGTTCAGGATTAAAGGCAGGATATTCGAGCTGCTGGCGGAGGTCGGCGGAGCCGGGAGCTTACGCGGCCATCTTGATTGCTGGCGTAGCTCCTCCCCCTGGACTATTCTTGAATCCCTGGGGGAAGACGGCAAAATTGTCGCTATGCCCCCATTATGGAGAGAGCGGCCAAATACCTGCTTTCAGGTGCAATGTTTTGACAAAAGAAACCATTTGAGATAGCTAATGTAGTTTTATATTTTATGCGCACAATGTTATTCATCAGTGCTGCACTATGTGCGTTTTGTACTGCAAAAGTTTTGCAACAGGAATTTAGATGTCTGTAATACAAAAAAATGACGATATGAATTGTCTGGTTTGGAGACAGGAAACAAAGGATTGTTCATTGATGAGGTGCATGTTTCAATCACCCCTTGGTATTCAAGTTGATTTAAAATCTCCCTGACCTGTTCTTTAGCTTCCTGTTTTACAGGTTATTGCCTTTGCATTGTTGGTTGAGTTTTCAACTGGATTTTATGGTGAGGGGAATCCTCATCATATCCTACATGATTTTTGTATAGTGCTGGGGCCTGGGCTACAGCCCATTTCTTAGCATATGTGTATTTTTTATGAATTGGAATGGGATTTGATTTGATATCTTCGCTATGTGGGCACTCCCTGACAAATTCAGGTGGCCAGTCTTGTTCAGCTAGTAGGATGTCATAACCCTTAGACAGCTTCTCCCAAAAGAGTGCTCTAATTTTTCTTGGTTTGTCACCCTCCATCCGGAGTGTTACTTCATATAACTTATGTAGTACACTAACCCTAGTATCTGCAGTTTTAACTTGGATGCTTTCATTCAAGTCCACTGTCTCCAGATGATCCTTCAGGATCTTGCGAGCTATGGTTACCTCTGCTGCGCTGTCTAGCATTGTTTGGGCCCACTCCCCGTTCTTGAGTTATGTCCTCAAGATCCTCGGCATGTCTGATGTTTAGACTTGCTACCTTCTTTTTTGGAAATTGGCTTTTCTTATTTTTTAGAACGTGCTGTTCGTCTTTGGATTTCACTCGTTCTTCTTTTTTGTTCTGAACGTCTGGTATTATCGCCATATACGGGACATCATGTGTTTTAGTGTAGATTGAAGCAAAGACTGTACCTCAAGTGTCGCAGTCCTCTACGTGTGGTGCAATCCCCATTGGTAAACAGATTGTCAGAATCCTGTGTTTCTCATGAGGTATACTATCAGGGAATACTGCCTGTATTTGAGTATTTTTTTGGGCTAACCAGAATGGAATTTGTTCTCGTTTTGCGGGCAATTTACCAATGACTGACTGTATAGTCTGTGGTGTAATTTTGTTTGTGTTCCCTTGATAAGGGATGTGCTGTGGAATTCTTACAGCTGTTTGGACTGTTAAAGTCCCCATGACATATTGAACCAACTGCCTGTGTATTTTAATCAGCTGTTTTAGCTGAGCTAACAACTCAGGACCTGTCATTCTTTCAATATCAGGATGTGGTGTATAGCTGGCTAGTACCGGCCATGTGGCTCCTGGCCTACCAAGTGGACCGAGTCTGGTAATGTGATTTTGATATTGTAGGGCGCCATTAAACCAGAGCTGATGCTCTTGGTAAGTTAGTGAAATTTCAACGTCCTCGAAAGGTACGTATTCCGCTGGTGGTTCCTCTAATTTATAGTAGTGGAACTCGTGTGTTGCTGCATGAAACAGAATCCATGAATAGAATACCTCTGTCTGCCGATATTAATGTGCCTCTATAACAAATATTACTTTACCACCTCTTGGTGATATTCCCTTTTCTATAAGTTTTATAGTAATGGTTTTCCTTATATTTGCCGAGATGAGTATAGCATCCGGGTCATTTTGTTGAAGTCTTGTGTCATCCAAAACTGCCTGAGCTGCTAGTGCAGCTCTTTCTCTCACTCTTTCGTTGGCACTTTCCATCATTTTGTTGACCGAAAGTGTTTGCAGAACCAAAGATTAGGTGCACAATATTTTGGAACACTGTATCCTTAAACGTTGAACAAACTAAAAACTAATATATAGGATTTTTTCGTCCTACTCAGTTTAAAGTGGATATTTTATCCTTTAACCCACTCCAGAAGTCTTTTGGAGTAGGTTTACGGGAAAAAGGGGTCTGTGTGAATAGCACGACTGAGTTACTCTAATATCTAGCGTTAAATTATCACCTTACCAAACGTTGGGCGCCATGTAGTGTAGTTCCTATATTCCCAATAGGCTCTGTGCATTGGAATAGTGTATCCTGTAGTTTAGACGTAGGACTGAAGTCAACTAGGTCTCTAACGAATATACTAAACTTAATTGTGTGTGTGTGTGTGTGCCAGCTAGCTCAGAGGTCACTAGAAACTTTCTCGAATAAAGAAGAAGGGATTAGTTTCTGACAACCGCTTAAAACATGACAACTTTGTTCCCCAAGAATAATATATCACTAGAGTCGCGGAAACAATAGATAGTTATTTCACTCAGTCAATTGTGCATGCTTCGTTTCACCAGAGGTGCAGAGAAATAGAGAGACGGGCGTTTTCAATAAAAGGGTATTTATTAAACAGTCTTCTTTCTCAAGCATAAGAAATGAACTGCTGCAATCAAAATACTTGCTGTAAAGTACAGAGCGTATAATACAAAGAGTATTATAAATTAATACTGTAAAAGCATGATATGGTTTCTTAGCCATAAGATACCTAAAATGCATAAAATACATACAGTGATAAATAATGACTAAAAGTACTCAACTGGGGCTTTTAAAATCGCCTACCCCGTTGTACCTAACCTAGGACTAGTACAAGGGAAGAAGTAAGTAAGGAGTAGCCTAGTTTTAGTATTTGCCAAGAATCTATTCCAAGAATTCTCTTAGGGTCTAATTAGCTCCGTACCTTGGTTTTAGAATGTAGGCGGTCTTGTATCTCTCTCGCAGGACTCGATTTCCCAGCAACCCGCAAGGGTAGCCTGGAAACACTGGAGCTTGATTTCTCGGCAGGAGAAAGTACAGTGTCTCTAAGTGCGTCAGCTGGAGGGTCGGCTTCCTTCGGCACTTGCTGCAGCAGCGCGCGTCGGGCAAGTAGATAGTCGAACTGCTTCAAACCACCGTGTGTTTGTTTGGACAAGTGTGGGCATTTTTATACCTTGAAGGTGCCGAGTTTGACGTAAGATTGGACATAATAACGTCATCAGAGAGTTAATTCTCTGAAAACTCCATGATTTCTTGGATAACTTAATATTCATGCAGGGGGAAGTCCCTGACTGCTGAAGTCGGGTTTTTCCAAGAAATCGTTGTAGATTTTCGGAACTAGTGGAAGTAGCCAAGCCGTATTAGGACTACTTGAGCTATGTCTTAATATGGTTATGATTTTTATGCCTATATAAGGATACGGTATTTTATACCTATATAAGGGCATGAATCGGGAAAATTGCACTAGGGTGCTAAAACGCTATACAACATTACATCTCTATGTATAAGGTCAGTCTGTCCGGGTGTCTGAAGCTTCAGGTTGTGTACAGCTATGGTAAGTCAATACTGTGCACCACGTTGTAGTGAACATTGGTGTAACACCCCCACATACATCATTCAGGGGCGCCACCACATCACTCGGGGGCACCACCACATCACTCAGGGGCACCTCCACATCACTCGGGGACACCACCACATCACTCGAGGACACCACCACATCACTCGGGGACACCACCACATCACTCGGGGACACCACCACATCACTCGGTGACACCACCACATCACTCAGCCCAACCACATCATCACTCAGCACCACAACAGCACTGTCCTTGCTTGCTACCAACAAGCATTTGCCATAGCCAATAGGACTCGCATTAGGAAAGTGTAAGCTATTGGCTTTGTGAATAACAATGCTATTAATTTATATATTTTCAAAGCCAACACATATTAAAAAAAAAATGTCATTTACAATACCAATAGCTCACACTTTCCTAATGCGAGACCTATTGCATTGCAAATGCTTGTTCTCCTTACTATTCTTTTGAGGAGAAAGAAATGAGTGCAATACTCGCCTCTTTTACTAGAGGGCGTGGTCCTCCAATTTTTATTAAAAGGACAAGTTTCGAGATAATATTTTTTACCTGAAATGCTATAAGATGTATGGCGGGTACATTATGTTATTATTTTGTACATGGCCATTTCAGGCACAAATTGCGATGGTAAACTAAAAAGGCCACGGAAAACGAAACCTCAGAGAGACATATAGGGTCACTAGAAAATATATGAGATGATGGTTTTTTTTTTTGCCCATATGCAGAGCCAAGGAGAAGTAACAGTTTTTTTTTGTGATTTTATATACATACAATAAAAACAAAAAGTGATATGGGCTTCCCGCCCCCGAGGTATTGTTTGATTTACTCCTGTCTTATCCTTCTCCTACACTTATTCCTATTTTTCTTCTCCTTTCTCTATCCTTTATCCTCCATTAACCTATAAGTAACAGGATTTTAATGAGATTTCAATATTAGAACACTGTAATATGAAATGGGCCAGGTGCTCTGGAGGAAAAGTCGTTTTACAGAAAAAGGTGTGCATGTGATGCATACTTGCTAGCATTTAGGTACTGCTAAGAGGGAGATTTAAAGAAAATATCCGATGGCACTGAATGTGCTCATTCACTTAGGTTAAAGTGGGTGAATTGTTGAACGGGAGAAAGCTAACATAACTGGAACACTTTTTAATAAAAGTCCACAAAATCACCAGTTTCCTGTGTAAACTGGGATGGTTGACATTTATGATGGTGGGATGCAAACAGAATGCTAGGGTTCAAGGATGCATTAGATTGGGAGCGATTCTCTCAATATGATGTGCACCCCATGGACAACATCTTGGTAGAGGCGATCATTCAACCTGGACAGCAATTCCTTAAAATGCTTCTGGTAGAGGAAGGGACATTACACAACTTTGGACTGCCAATGGCGCCACATGGATGAAACGTGTATCATACTGAGCACGTCAATGTACGCCTATTTACAACAGGCAGGCTATTAGTGGAAAATACAGAAAATAAACAAGGCTGATGGAACATTTTTTCCCTGCTGCTGAAGCATCTCAGACGAAGGTTAGGAAGGGCAGTTCCAGTTATTCCAAAAGGCAAAGAAGGGTGGCAGCTGCTACCCTGGCTACTCCTAATTGATGGTCATGAAAGCCCAGAGCTCAAAACTCAATTGGTAGAATTGAAAAGTTGCTGCCCAGACTCCAAACTTGTATATTTGTTTTTAGGGCTAGGTATGGCTTGGAGAGGTGAAACCAGGCAGGCACGGATCAACATCACACCCAAGGATGTGAAATTGAAGAAGAGAGGCAGGAATTGTAGGTGTTGAGATAACGTTCAACTCCCAGGAGTATGGTGCTCACATATATTTTAAAATTCAAAAAAAGATATTAGCTTAAATCAAAGAGTTTGGCAGTAAAAATCTTAGGAGTGATATTTAATGGGTATAGAGCAGAACAAACACGTAGATAACAGCCTTTCTTCATAGCATATGTTTATGTAAAATGGTTGGGGGAGAATGGGGGAGAATGAGGCAAAAAATGGAAGGCAGGGTTTGGACTACCATGGTCCCAGTGCATTTAGATTGGACAGGGGACCACTTAAGTCCAGTGGCTGTAGTAGTTTTACCAGTGCACTCCATGCTGGTAGGGAATAATGTTTTCAGTCCTTATTTTTACATTTTCTGGTGTAGTAGTTTAGTTTCGAAGACAAGTGCCCGCATGCCACATGTGACAACTTTAGCCAGTTCTGGCTTTTTTCATACTGGGAATTTTGCACACATACTTGAGATTTTGCAAACACAACCACAAATCCTACAGTACAATGTGCTGTTGGCCACTTGGTATCAATGCACTAGAGTTCAACTGATTTCAAGAAATATTCCAGTTCCATGAATGCAAGTTTCTGATAAAAGCTTCTAGTATAAAACGTTGACAGACTCAAGGGGTGCTGAGGCACTACTTAGAAGACTCGTATTAATTAAGGCTGCTTGACATAGCTGTCAATTACCCCAGTTCATGATGGAGCATTTTAGACAGCAACACTAGACATGCTAGGAAATAGTTTCACTTTTCCCATTACGATCTGTCTGTAAGTCCAAGCTTTCTAAGTTACGGGTATCTAAAAAGCCAGAACTAGCGGAGTCACCCTTATGACACCAGGTCTGTCGGCACGAAGGATCCTTAGGGTGCCGCATTCCTCAGCCTTTCAGTGAACAACTGATGCATGGCACTCAACTTTCCCTCATTTGAAGAATGTCCAGCTCCTTGCAGTCTTGTTCACTATCCCGGAGTGCCAAGTATGGTATTATTCACCTCAGCAAATCACTATTCATAGGGGGAGCATATGAAGAACCGATGGTAAAGTCTGAACTATTAAAGAACAAGCAGATGATGCTCCAAGTCTTAGCTGGTCCAAGCTAGTGTTCCACAGAGTGTTGACTTTCGATGGATACGTCCAAACAGCTGCTTTTATCTGAGAATTTATTTGTTATTGCCATTTGTTAATACAGAAGAGGACACCCACAGAAACCACAGTCTCAAGCCTGATGTCCAATCAGTACAGTGCCATTTAACATGACATTCAGAGATAATCTGATACTGGGGATAAAAGTGAAATCACATGCCATAAGCATACAGTGTGTTAGAATATGAAATCTCGCAAAATCGTCAAACCGGCAAGCAGGCCATGACACTACCGTGAACAAACCAACATCCGCCTTATCAACAATAATTGCTCCTGACAATATGTGAAATCTCGCAGCCAAGCCTTGAGGGTAGGAGCAGGTTTTGGCCTCCAGCACAGTGCCACCTCTTGGCTAGTAGTGCGAGCATGGCAGTGAGTCGGCGTTGAGAAGCAGGAACATTAGAGACAAACCCAAGGAGTCCCACCAAAGTGGCGCATGGTGGTAGGTGCCCAGTGATGGTGTGTATGGTTGTGTAAATGTCCTCTCAGAATGACACCACCCTCTGATATTGCCATGCCAGATGGATGTAGGGGGCCTCATGGGAACCACAACAACAGCAATGAGGATCTGGGGCGAGCCGTAATTTAAAAACTTTAGCAGAGTGAGATATAGATGGTAGAGAAATTTGAAATGTTTCAAACGCAGTTTGTAGTTGAGGGAGAGAGATTACAGTTGGCTGCAGCAAAATTCCCATTGATTATCTGTCAGAGGGGAGTCGATATCCCCGTCCCATGCTTTGCGTGCAGCTGAAGTGGTGATCGGTGAGGCGGTTTTCATACAGTAATAAAAGCGCATAAGTAATTTGCGTGGGGATGAAGATGCAAGGATAAGTCAAAGTGCTGAAAGAGGTGGCAGAGCAAAAGGGAAAGCGTTGTGAATTGCACAACAAGCAGCCCTAAATTGGTAATAAAGAATGTCTTGGAGGGTAGGAATTGGGGAGGTCATGGCCTCGAAGGAGGGATGAATTGATCAGAGAATGTCTTCAGCTATCGCCATCGTGCCCGCAGCACAGCACCCCAGTCATGAAGTGGCAGGATCTGGGGGTTGTTACTGAGGAAAATTAATGGGGCATACAGACAAGTCAGCTTAGCTCGCTTGCGCAAACTCTCCCATGCCCAGCGTAGGCAGACTACAGTGTCAATTTCAGCCCTCTGTGTTTTGTAAGGTATGTAGATCACCATTGTCAAGAGCTACAGGATGCGCGGTCCAATTATATGGTTGTCTATGGCTAGAATGAAGTTGGACGAAGCCAATGCGCTTGGGCGCACAAAGCATATAGCTTCATGTAAAGCGCCCCCCTACCACCCTGGGCAAGCGGCAGAGTGAGGAGGTCCCAAGACACACACGGTTGTTCATTCGCCCATATCAGTGTTGTCAGATTGGATCTGGTATGCTTAAAACATTGTGCCACCAGAGGAAGGGAAAAGTTAATTAACAAATGTAAAAACGTAGGGAAGACTATTATCTTCAATATAGATGTGTGTCCTGCTAGAGACAGTGGCAGTTTAGACCAGACCGGAATTCTGTCTTTCAGCCAATGGATGGCCCACTGTAGCTAGCACACCAAAATTCTTCAGGGTCATTTCTTAGCCATGTAGCTAAGTACCAAATTGGTTTTGACACACATTTTATTCTGTATAGAATGGCAGAATCCAGTCAGTGAGTGGAAATAAAATGGATTTCGACCAGTTGATTTGTATTCCTGAATAGTCACCAAATTGTACTACCTCGCACATCAAAGGAACAAGGTTCACATGCAGGTCATTTGCGTAAAGTGTGATATCATCAGCGTTCATCCATCCTGGTGGTACAACCGATGCTCCTATTTGCATGGCATTGTCAGTGCCAAGCCGCCAGCGGTTCCCTTGCTATCGCAACAAGCATTGGCATAGTCAATAGGTAGCGTCTTTGGGACCTTTTAAGTGTTTAGCCATGCAACAGTTGATGTTGTTGCACCAAGGATATGGTCCTGCATAACTAAATACTTATAAGGTCCCAAAGGCGAGACCTATTGGCTATGCCAATGCTTGTTAAATATGTGGCCTGTCTGTGCTATGTTGGATGTGTGCAGTGTTGTGCCTAATGCGTGCTCCTGAGGTTATGCATGTGATGTGCAGTAGGTAATGCGTATATATGCTACTGTGCTGGGCATGTGTGTGATTAGCATGGCCATTTACGCAGTGCTCGCCAAAAACTACATTTTCTGTTGCCGAATTTGTGATAACTGTATTTATCACCCACGCAATGCATTCATTTTAAAACTCTGAGAAGGATGAAAGGCTGCGCTGGGCTCGTGTTATCAGAACCTTTGTGCTGGATGTCACACACACAGTGCCTCGCAGCAAATGCTCAACCCACTGAGCTGCATCACCAACTTGTAAGCACTGTGCAGAGGAGAGAGGCTCTTCTTGAGCCAACTTTTATGTAGGATCACAAAATCAATGGTCGAAAATATAACCATACATCTTTTTAAAAGTATGCTGAGCCTCAAACTGATAGGCGCGTTCCAAACTGCCCCAATGTTTACAGCTAAAAGAGCTCACTCACTAAATAAAAGGAAAGGTCGGAGATGGATGGGAAGTGAAAGAAAGAAGAAAAAGGCCAGAGGAATAACGATGCGTGGTGAAAAAGAGATAGAGAAAGGTGGTAAGTGAGAAACAGAAAAAAGTTAGACGGAGTTAAGGAGAGTAACAGATAGGTAGAATGCTCTCTGGCAATGGGGATGAGTACAGTGTTCTCTTGATTACTCTGATTAAATCTCGGAACATCCATTCTTATTAGGCAACTTTTAAGAGCAATGATGTCATCAAAAGAGGCAATTTTCATGTATAGTTGTGTGTCACATGTATAGGGGTGGACCGACAGCCTGCCTCGTTCGTAAGTCTCTTAGCACATCTATGTACAGACTGAAGTATGCAGGTGTCAGGATTGGGCCTAGTGGTACTCTACATGAGACTGTGGCACAGTCAGAACCAGTATCTTCTATTTTACACAGGCATTTGTGGTTGATGTGGTATGAGATGAACTATACCCTTGACTCATTTGTGTTTCTTATTGTTCTCAAAGGGCCTTTGATGTGCAATTGTGTCAAAGGATGCTTCGAGATCCAGAAAGACAAGTGGCCTGTTCCACCATGATCCAAAAGGTGGCGAACGTCATTAAGAATTTTAGTGACAGTAGTTTCAGTGCTGCAGCGTATTTGCAACCAGTAGATATTCATGGAAGGTGTGTGACTGATCTGTAGTTTATAGAGTGGTATCAGTTCACTTTTTTTTATATATTAGAGTGATTTGTCTAATCTTTAAGAATTGGAGGGAAATACCTTTTTCAAGGGAAGAAATTATTTTGTGGCACTACATTTAGGGAAAAGAGGGGGCCGCGCCGGGAAGATGGCGTGCGTGAGGGAAAGGGCGGCCGGGCGGAGCAGCAGGACTGCAGGATGGCCGTGGTCGAGAATTGTCCTCCTGTGGTCCAACACAGGGACAGTGACAGCGGCCCCAGATGGGGTCCCCAGCAGGCAGGGGCCAAGGAGCTGGGAGAGCTGTACTCACCATGTCTGGCACCTAGGACGGGTTAGGGAGGCCGTTTAACAGCTGTGGCGTTGGAGAATGTGATGGGATGAGGGTCTAGTGAGAGGCATACAGCCGTAGTGAGACGGGTGGGAAGTAATGCACTATAGCTTTTCGCCCTTGAAGCTGGCTTGTGAAGGGGTGGGGCAGGATGAGCGCAGCCGGGGAGAAAGCTTAATGATGTGTGAAGAGAGAGTTAATGCTAAAGCTACAGCTTGTATGTGTTTAATGCTAATTAACCAAGAAGCAGATGTGCATAGGAGGCGCCGGCTAGAGGAACTGTGATCCCTGTGTTTGGTGAGAAAGTGCATTGGCCTACCCAGGGTTATCCATCGATGTTCCTCTTCCTGAAGGAAAAGGGATACTCCCTGGTCAGGAATTCAAAATGCTTGGGTGACAGACTGAACATGCCCAGCTCTATGGAATGTGTTGTGGGGAATGCTCTATGTGTATCGAGTGGGAGTACTATGATAGACAAATCCTCAAAACCGGGGAACTGTTTGAATAAAGATTTATTCATAAGAATAAGGAGCACACTGGAAAGCACCCTCTTCCACGAAAGTCGAGATGTTGGGTAATGATACTGCAGTGGTGGGTGTAGAAAAAGTGCTGTGTGCCTGCTTCACTAAGAGAAGTGCCCATGTCATTTAGGGAGGGGGTGGGACGGAGTAGGAGCTTCACCATTTGTTATATATATATATATATATATATATATATATATATATATATATATAGCTAGGAGACGCGCCCATAATATTGCAGAGCGAGGTTGTTTAACGAAATGTAGAGGCTCTCATGGCAGTTGTGAATGGCTCCAAGAGCTCGGCTCATCGATGTCCGAACGGAGAGGACACAGAACCGATGGGAGTGGAGGGGGTGTTCTGGGAGGTGAGAGAAGTATGTATGTGAACAGCAGGGCTTTAAGTGGGATTTAAAACGAGCATTGGCTGCGCTGCCCTACCCACGCGCAACGAAAAAAAAGTGTTGTGCACGTCGCACACGCGAAAGTGAAAGAGATTGAGCGTGCTTGTGCGCGTGAGAGTAAGCTGGTCGCCGCTTTGGAAGCACTTTCAAAAGGCCAGTTACTAAATGTCTCGTTGACAGCGCATGCGCGCTGGATCAGCGAGACCTAAAAAGTGACAGCAGGCATCCTTGTCTCGTGCCACGAATGATTGGGAAGGGATCGGAGAGTAATCGATTCAACTGAACCGGAGCCGTGGGCATAGTGTAAAGGAGCTGTATTTGCCTGAGGAATTGTGGGCTGAAACTAAGATGTGCTAGCAGGGGAAAGCGTATGCCCATTCCAGGGAATCAAACACCTTGGTGGAATCTAAAAGAGCAGCAGTGGCAGAGATCTGGGGGCTCAGATCATGCATAAACGCGAAGATGGTGAGCAGGTTATTTTAGGTGGAACTTCTTGCGATAAACCCCGATTAATCAGGCCGAACGATGGTTGACAGGAGCCGTAGCAAGCGATTAGCAAGGACCTCGGCATAGATTTTGTTATCGATGGTATTTAATGAGAGAGGCCTGTAGGAGTTGCATTGGTTTGCCGGTTTGTCCGGTTAAAGAAGCGTTATTATTACAGCTATTCTCAGAAAGGGCAGCAAGTTCCCTACGTCTAATGATTTCTGAAACATAGCAGGAAGTTGCAGGGACAGCAAGGAGGTAAACTCCTTGTAAAAGGCAGTGGTCAGGCCATTTAGTCCGGACGCCTTGTCACCAGCTAGGCTATGATGACCTGTTCCATTTCCTCCATAGTAATGGGCAAATGTAAATAGACACAGTGAGCATGAACGAGCCATAGCAACTGTATAGAGTCAAAATATTCAGTTAGCTCAGCTGACCCCAGAACAGGGGTGGCCATGTATAAGTCAGAATAGAAAGAGGTCATTACTCGCAACAGGTCCAAAGGGGAGGAAGGAGCAGGGTTAGACTCCTCATCCAGGAGTTCCACTACATATGCAGAATTTCTTGTTCTGCGTAGCATGCCTGCAAGTGTCTTGCCCGGGCAATCACCCTCTCCGAATCTCTGAGCCTGTGAGTACCACGAGTTTCACCAATAGCTTTGTCGTGAAACTTAGACAATGCATCCCTGATGTGAGCTAGTTTGGTACCATCTTAGGACTGAACATAGTCCAACTTCCAAGCCCGAATGTCTACTTCAGGTCGAGAGAGGCGGTCCTAAATGGCCTTCAGAACTCAAGACTGTTTAAAAATGCTTGCTCCCCGAATTACCCCTTTGAAGGCCTCCCAAAGTGTGGATGGTAATTCAACGTTATTGGCTAACAAATCCACTATCTCTATGCAAATCTCCTGTTGGAATGGCGTGTTACGCTGCGCATTCGGTGACAGTCGCCTGGTGAACACATGGGGAGCTGCAGTTCCAGCAGAACTGGGGCATAGTCCGATAATGTGCGAGGAAGAGGGACCACTCTAGTGGTTCATGACTAGACATTCCTAGAAGTTAGTCAGTAGTCTATCCTGGACCAAGTGTTAAGGTGCACTAATACGCATGTACCTTCCAAAGTGTTCATGTGTGCGTGTCTACAGACGTCTCGTAAGTAATTATCTTGTATGATTGTATTGAGTGTCTGTACCGTTGTAGGGTACGGTTTCCTTGAGGTGCTGCAGCGGTCTAGCTATTCATCAAGAGCTACATTGAAATCTCCACCCAGATTATCGCAGGGGCGTCAAGGCCTGAAATTAGTCCATTAGATTGGTAAAAGATGTTGAAAAGCGCCTCAGATGTGCACTATCCCTGGGTTAACCCCATAGCATACAGGTGATAGCAGCAATACCCCTTCTCCTTTGCATATTCCGGTACATACTTTCTTTAAAAAAAGATACGACCCATAGCTTTGCCCTTTCAAACATACCTGCTTTATTATTTCCATCCAATTTCTGTTTGCAGCAGCAGAATCACTAAATATGGCCTGCATGCCCATATGTGTTTCCTGTGCACACTGTTCCACAGGCATCACACTGCACCTCATTGAGGAGGTCAAAGTAGGGTGAAAGCAGTCTCAGAGAGCTTGTGTTCCCATCTAGATGGGACCGGCCTGGCAGTTCAGGCTGGCTTGTTCTCATAGCATAACACAAGGAACTCGAAAGGAGGGTCCAAGGGATTAAGTTTAAAGACCCGCGAGAAGTAATTCCCCTAAAAAATCACAATCATAACACAAAATACTTCTCGGGTCTAAGGTAGCCTGAAATCAGTATGGGAAGAAAGAGGTGAATGTACGTCTCTCTAACAAATCCCTTATTGAGGTGGCCAGCCTTAAGGATGAGCAATCCAGGTTGACATGAGTCAACACTTTCTGCAGTTACTCCAACAAAATCAAAAAGAGTATTCTAAAACATTGGAAAATTTTGAACATCGGTAGAAAACCTCTACCCACTCCTTTGTTTGCATTCAAAAGGAGCACGAACATCAAGGATCAGATTGTACCTACAAGGCCGAGATTTAAGCACAAACCCTCAAACCAGGAGTCACTATGGGGATTACCGCCTGTCAAAGGACACTTTCCATGCGGTTCCTGTGCATCATGTCCTCAGACAACACGCATGACAGAAGTCGACATTGGCACTAACAAACCCTGGATTCTACAGAGACATACCAACTGCAATAGTGAGAAAGTGGTCTATTTGATCATCTGCCTGTGTGGCTTACGCTACGTGGGGAGGACCACGCGCAAAATAAAAACAAGGATACTAGAGCACATAAGCAACATCCGGTGTGAAAAAAGATCTACAAAACTGACCAATCACTTCTTAGACATGAATCATCATGCAGACGAATTGCGGTGGACTGTTCTTGAACAACCGTATGTTCCTCCACATATTATGGACATATCGAAATTCCTGTTCCGAAGGGTACAAAGGTGGGTGCATCGGATCAAGAGCGATGTTACAGGGTTGAATGAAGAAATTCCCTGGCTATCGTTGTGAAAACATCTGACAGACCCTTGCTATGCAGGATTCACAGTCATTCATGCAAAACATTGATTGGCCCAATGAATAGTAAAATCATTATTACATATCACACACACAAATAAAACTCTTTAATGTCCAAGTTCTGCCGATTAATACAATACAATCACACATGCATGATTATCAGTTAGAACAACCGGCAGGACATTTACAATGTTGAAGTGCAACAGGGGTTGTTCTTTTTTTAGCTTTTTTTTTTTTTTTTTATTTAAAAAACTTTTATTGGCATATAGAAAAACCATACAAATATATATATATATATAGGTGGAGCGTACAATAGCGTTTTTTTTTTCTATAACAGTCCATTTGTGGATGCGCGCTCTTATCGTTTGTTTTCCCTCAATTACAAGAAGGGAAGAAAGAGAAAAAGAACTCAAACATCTTCCTATGGAAAAACAAAAAACCAAGGATAAGCCTACAAAAACTAAGGGGTTGTTCTTAATAAAGCTAGCCGGTCTTCAAAGATGAGCAGTGTCAGCACAAGCTCTGCTCACAGAAATGCGCATTACAGAGCATGTGCGGTGACAAACACTGTGTCTGCACACGCGCAGTGAAACTCACAGGCATCGCCCCTAGACACCTTGAGGTCTCATGCTTTTTCGCCGGTATTTAAATACTTTACTCTCCCCCCGTCGGTACCTCCGATTACAATTTCTGTACTACGACGGTGTACCGACGGAGAGCTAAGCCGGGGAAATGAGCATGGCGGCCGAGCTTTGTTTTTGTCCTTAACATAACAAGACCTTTATCTTTAATATAGGCAAGCCTCTTTAACACTTTTAAGGCTCCTTGCAAAAATGTTAGATATATGTGAAATGCCCTATGAATAATGATTTAGAGCGCGTATGGAGCTTTGTAATACTAAGTTTCCAAACTACAGGGTACAGTCATTTACGCGCTGCTAACTTAGCTCGAACTACTAGCGCGTGGTCTTTGACTATGTTGACACCGTAATTAAAGCATACTCGTAACTATCACCCTTTGTCTGGGATAGCTGCCACTGGACTGCGCCTAGTAGCGAGTGTGTACCGTGCATGAACGTATTTCACACAAATCAGCACAATACATCAACAGCTGCACAACCGAGAGCACATCGCCCATGACTGTATTTGTACACACCAATGCGATATATTTACAGTGGCACGAGTTCGTTGCACAACATCAATGCAAATATACTTACAGTGGCACGAGTCTAGCGCACTATGATGCCTTTGTGTGATGGTTCCTTCAACCTAACGACAAGAATATAGGAGATACTGACTACAGATAAATGTGCCAGATGAAATTAACTAGCATGTATTCTCTTAAGTGTTAGATTATAATTTTGCTGACAGACAGTGTTATTTCATCCATGTTCCACTGTGTCCTGACCTGTTAGGTACACCACCAGCACATCATTATGATTCTTATAGATAGGTGTCCATACTACATACCAGAGTTGTGTGACGCATTCTTATTGTTTCAGAGCGGAGCTCCCTTCCCTGAGTTGTAACCAGGTTGAAGTAGGTTAGCTTGTCCTACAAATTTGAGTGAGTAGATATTACAGGAGTACCTTATTGGACTCAACAGTGATATACGACTAGTTATTCATTATAAGCTTGTTTCATGTTGGGCTTTGTACACTATTTTAATTTGTTGCAATTTATCTATGTCTCACTCCTATAGGCAAGTTCCAGTAATACCGAATCACACACAGGATTACTGGTTTGATATCATTATTTATTTCTTCTTCACTTTTTTCTCAGCGGCAGCTTTGTTTACCCTTTGGTCCTGGTGAAAGCCTACATACTTTTATAGATTGCGAAGGCTGAAACATGTCGACCTCTACACATCTTAGCAGTTTAATTTGATCCTGCTTTGCACTGCTTTTTAATCCTGCCAGTTCGGACGGGCCAATAAAGAATCTTTTCATCCACACTAGGCAGTTTTAATTCACTTCCACTCACTTATCGTGCTGCACCCTCACAACACCATACTACTCGCATGTGGGATTTTAGCATCCGTAACAACTTTTGAAGAGTAACTAAAACATCCCAGATCTCCTACCTCACAGTGAGGTAGTTGGAGCCCTCAGTGGGACTAGGTTTTCCCACTGGGAGGAGAAGCCCAAATGATGAAGCATGCCACCTATCGTGGGTGATTCACGGGCATTCGTCCTGAAAGGGATTATTCCTCTTTTGGGGTTTGTTAGAGAGACATACATTCACCTCTTTCTTCCTTTTTCTTCCCATACTGATTTCAGGCTACCTTAGACCCGAGAAGTCTTTTGCGTTATGGTTGTTCTCATAGCAGCCAGACCATAACTGGTTTACATATGGCAGGTCTTCACATACGATGTCACAGCGGGACAAAAAAGGATGGGCGGAATTGAGGCTCCATGGGATAGGCATTAGCTGAGATTAATTTAATATAAGGGGACACCATGACCTGCAATTCAGAGAACGTTTGCACCCAGTCAAAAAGTAGCTGGCTTCATTTTGCAGTGAGGCCTAAAGTTGGACTTGTGGTACTGAAGGAAGGCTTCGGATTTCATTTTGTCATGGAGTTGGTTACCTGAGCCTTCTCAGTAATGTTTCTCAGGAAAGGAATGTGTGGAACGGGGCGTAATTTGTGCTGGTTGTTGTGATCCAAGTTGGAGTTTCTGAGGTGTGCTAGGATCGGTCTGGTCGCAAGGACATCTTGTCTTGGAAGGTGGTCTGCAAAAGAGATACAATTAGGAGCAGTGTAAATATTTCTCCAGATATCTTTCACAGTATTCGAGGGGATGATATTGTGTTCATATCACGTGGTCTTTAACTGGAAAAGTGTTGCCTTGTCGGTGGAGAGGTTCAAAGCATATACTATTTGAGTGAGATGAAAGACAGGATTGACAGATCGATTTTAGGAATGCTGTCCTGTCTGATCTGGTCTGCCATATTCTTGATAAAGTTGTTGGTAGCTATGATAGCCTTTAAAGAGCGTCTTGCTTTGTTAGGGGCTCTCACTCTTGATTCTGTAGTTACAGATGGCCTAGGACTTTACAATGCGATGATTGCATGAGTTAGAGTTGTTCAGGGAGACGAGTATGATGGCACCTGAAAGTGTCTGGTGAGGAGATTGTTGATACTCACCCTGCTTTAACTCTGTGACGAGAGCTCGATTACTGTATCTCTAAAATGCCTTGTGTGCTGCAACTGTATCGATTTACTGGCTTTAGCCACTCCTGACTTACTTATTTTGTTAAAATTGCGGTCATTTCCACACGTGCTTCATTGCCAGGCCATGACAGAGCAAGGAGGAAGCATGAGAGAAAGAGGGTTTGCAACAGCAGCCTAATCTGTGATCTTTCCTGGCCTTACAGTGTTTGTTGTTACAGTCTGCCAGCCATTTGCAATACGTGTTCGCAATTCTCGTCATAGACTGCTTCCCTCTGCACCACAGGAGACTTTCCTCGTACTCATCTGTGCCATGCTAAGAACATTTGCCAGAATCAGTGGTGGTTTTATTCGTTTCTTATGAAAAGACGCTGAGCAGCAGTGCTCTGTTATTATTAGTCAGACTGCTTTGTCATTGTTGAAGAGGTGAAAATAACAGTGTGTGACCAGCTGACGTAAAGTGTGGAGTAGGCGTCCATTGATTCTCTTGGTATTTGGCACATACTGTTCAATATATAGTATTCACCATCTCTGGTGCGTTAGATATCGAAATGTTCTTTCAGACGTCTTTATCATGTTTTCCAGAATGCTATTAGCAGATCCTCAATGTCATCTCCTACCAGATTGACAAACAGACTGCCTGCATGGGCGTCAGAAATGTTGTCCTTGTCGCATGCTCTTAGTTCTCACATTTACTAAGGCATTTCTCCTATCCGTGCCCAGCATGCATATTGGCATCAGATATTCTGAATGGCAGGGGTCTGGGGAACATGATGAAACTTTTCCTTTCATCATCCACCGATACAGTAGGATCATCCATTCCCAGATTAAACGAATGGGAGGGGCAGCACGTCAGGCAAAGCAGGCAGCAATGGTGGCACAAAGCCCAAAATTCAAGAGGGAGGACACCTATACCGGATACTACGTATTTTATTTGTGTACTTGTTCAGCATGAATCACCCAAAGGTATCAGAAGACATCATATAGAACAGAAGGGTAATCGAAAATAACATCTTAGGAGTTCAGAGAACACTTTCACATCATCATGAGGAACTGTAGAAATCAGTGCAATTTAGGTACGTATCTGAAGGAAAGCATGAAAGGTGCAGCATCAGACCAGTGTTTTATTTGTAAAAGAATAAGCATACCAGGACCCAGAGGTTTTCTCAGATATCTGCCACTGATGCTGAAGAATGACAGGGTTGCCGAATACTGAGGTTGTCTTGTCTTTTTCTCACACCACTATACACTCCCTGCAACTTCATCTCATTCTTGCAGGTTACTTTTCAACCCTCCTTTCTACCTTTGTTACGGTTTTCAGCCTTTCTTCCTTGATTCCCACCTTTTTTGCCTTTTACACTCCTGTGCGGAGTCAAAGCCTGATGGTGAAAAATAAGTCCCGGTCCCCAAACAGGAGACTGCAACCACCAGCTCAATTAATAACTTCATTAGGCTAAAAACAGATAACACACATCTGTGTGTGATCTGTGGCTGTGCCAAACAAGTAATGGCACAGCCAATAGGTCTCGCCTTTGGTATCTTATAAGTGTTTAATTATCCAGCACAATATCCTTGGTGCAACAACTGTTGAATGGCTAAACACTTATAAGGTTTCAAAGGCGAGACCTATTGGCTATGCCAATGCTTGTATATCTTTTTAGTTGGTCAATGGGTGATGCAGCCTAAAGCATTGTAAACAAGGCTATTGTGCTGCATAACCAAATACTTATAAGGGCCCAAAAGCGAGACCTATTGGCTATGCCAATGCTTGTTTAGAACAATAGGGGGTATGATACTACAAAAACTACAAAATAAATAAGATAAAGCAAGCTCCACAGCCGTTGGTACTAAAAATCCCGTCTGTGTTGGTAGAGCGTCCGATGGGAGCTAGATAACCATTTTTATTTGTTTGTTTTATGGGCAAGGCCTAGTCACCAGAGGGATGGAAGGAACTTGAGGGAGCACTGCTTTAGTGACTGATTGGCGCTGCTCGTGCCCAGCGAATGGTTTGTAAGGGCAAGCAGAGCCTGTCTGGCTATCGCTAGCCCCAGGCGCTAGTTGGCCAGGACATGCATTCCAGACACTTTTGCTTTTTGAAATATTCTGATGAAAAGCAGCAGGCGCCCCATTGTCCATGAACGTTTCTCTGAAATGAAAGCAAGACAATTAACCCATGATCAGATATTTTGTGCTTCTGGCCTCGTTTTCACTTTCTAATGACGTCACTACTAACCTTATCTTATCTTTTACTGTGCTTTTACACTGCATATCTTCACTCAAGCAAAAAGCACAAGGTTGTATGTCAGTGGAGGTCTCTGTAACAAAGCAGGCATTGAAGGCCAGCTTTAGTCACTAGGCATCTTTATAAAATGATGAGTTCCTAAGCGCCACACGCCAATCACACCCCATTTTAGAGTTATACAAAAACCGTAACAAATGTCTTCCTACTCTCTTGTCAGGGTGTGACCCGGCTCCTGGAGTGCAGCAATGCGTTAACGGGGGGTGCACCAACAGCTGGTCCTCGCCTATATCTGAAGTAACAGGAAGGGGGTGGGGGCTTATCGCATCAAGAAAGAATTAGCGCCCCAGTGATGGGAGGGAACCGTGCCAACGATACATATGCGCTCTTCATGCGCAAGGCTTAAGCGTCCGCTGTGGTGCGAGAGACAGGAGACTGGACCTTTGTTCACACCCTGCTTCCCTAGTGAAATGATTGTGAAGCATTAACAAAACATGACGTGTGAAAGGTCTGCCATAATCGGATGTGAAGGGGAATTTATACTCCTAGGGGTGCGGGGCTGTCACAATGAGATATCATTCAAGCCACTGGGACAGGTGTTAGCAACAGTCCATAGTTGCAAAGGGCTGGAAGAGACCTGGAAAAGAGAAAGCGACCGGGACTGCGCTCTTAGGGCACTATAGCGCTGTGTTTATTGAAAATACATCGCATATATAGAAGAAGTTAGCATAGTGCAGTTTTTGTGCCGCAGCATCACAGATGGAGGGTGTAAACTGTCTGCTTTGCTGGCATTAACCCCGCCCCAACTTATAATGAGTGTTGCAGTGTTTTTCACAAAAAATGGGCAGAGAAGTGGCAAAGGGCGTGACTGTAGCCTCATATGCCGCCACTTTCCGCCCTTGGAACATGAATGTTGGCACTGTCCTCACTGAAATGCCTGACGCCCTAACACACGCAGTTATCTTCCTTACATAAATGCACAGACGCTTGCGCTGCCAGGGTCTAGTCCTGTAACTCTAACAATCATCAGCAACAGGTTTTCTAGAACGAGGCTTTGGTTAATGACGTCAGCTGGGACATTGAGGTGCCCCTTTATACATACATGGTTATGCTCATATGGTTTCAAGAGACTGGGCTTTGATCAGAAGTGTGAAAAAAAACAAGAAACACTTTTAATCCAATGCTGGGCACAGAATACAGCTGCTCCGAGTACTCCTCTCTGTTTCGACAGAGCACAACGATGCCGAAGTTGTTGGTTTCCAGGAAACGCACTCAATAGGCGCTGACATTCTACACGCAAACGGCCACGTTCTGAGCGCTGCAATGACATGGAGCTGGCATTACTTTGTCGAAAATGCGGTCAAACAGGATCAAATAAAATAAATCCTTGTAGAGAGGATGGGATCAAAATAGCTTTCTCAGCCGCTCGCTTCCTGGTCCAACCACTGCTACTAGGCGTCAGACTGCCCTGAATTCAAGGACACCGATGAAACATCCGCTGCCCCACCACATATGAAGGTGCTCCGGTCTACGCCACTGCAAAGAAGTGCCACTCCAGGGATGGCAGAAATCGAGTTGAAGTAAGAGGTTTATTTGGTACAGCCTTTCAACCAGCAGGGCAGCCAGCAAATGACCCAACCGCTATACGCACAAGAAAAAAAGAGAAAAACAAACGCACACGCGCGCCTCGTGCTACAGAAGGAGGCAGCGCGGGGAGGGAAGACAGGAGGGTGCCTGCGCCTGTGTCCCTTCCAGGAACGAGCAGGGGCACCATATGTTTGCAAGTTAATTACAAACATATGGTGTCCAAGCTCGACCCCGCAAGGGAATTGCCAGACGTGCAAGCGTTGCCATTGAAGGCAATGTAACACGTGCACTTTTGTGCCTGAAAAGGCGCATCGATGGCTGAAGGTCTTTCTCCTCCGCAGCGCATGCGCGCTGCTAGGTGAGACCTAAACAAAGAAAGGCACTTGATCATGGCATTGTGGTTAATTATATCGCAAAAGGTTATAACATTAATTGCATCTATAAAACTTTTAAGGTATTGCTGAACACAATGTATCAGTATTGCGCCAATCTGGAGTAGGATTAATTTGCAGATCAAAGCTGCATTGTTGCCTTTTGTTTACGAGGATGCATGTGTGCTTTGAATGAAGACACATAAAAGGAGATACACAGGGACGGACTGGCTGTAGCGGGAACCAGGCGTTCTCCCGGTGAGCCGTAAGGCTGGGGGCTAGTTTTATTACTGGCATCCGGTTTTGCAGCAGTGCTTCTCAGTTACCATATATACATTTTTACCAATTTATACAGATTGTTTAAGCTAATTCTATACTAAAAACATTCAATTAAAAAAGAACAATTTTTCTGTTCACTAAGCTATACTCTGCGATGATCAACTTAATTTCAATGCAGATGGTCTTTCGACATATACAGGCTTCTTTCGATTACAGCACACTATAGTTGATCAGAAAAACCTGATTAAGTGAGGTACACAGAATAATTAATATACGGTTGTAATCCAAAAATAAATATCAAATAACTCACGACATTTAAAAAGATGCACATGTTTGGTTGTAAACATAAAAACCTAAATTTAAAGGCTAAAGTCAGAAAAAAATACAAGTGCTCTGTGCATCTTCTTTTGGAAAAGCTATCCGGATTAATACTAGCAGCAAAAATGTTTTATAAAGTGCACAATCAAGTGCTAATGCTCTAAGCATCCTCTACGGAATACTCCTAACCAACAGTTAACTAGCGGCAAATGTGTCTCATAAAGTGCACATATTAACCTGAAAAGACGACTAACACGTCCGAAAAAAAGTGCAAGTGCTCTGTGCAACTTTTTGGGAAAATATTTTCCAACCTCCCCTAACAGGGTACATATATCAACATTTGTAAAGCGCACAATCACCCGTAATGGTATTTTTATAAAATACGCAATAAAGTGCAAGTGCTCTATGCTTCCACATGGAATGGTCCTTGCCAACAGTAACTAGCGCCATACAGTTTCCTGAAAAATGCACATGCTCTAAGCATCCTCTATGGAACACTCTTTACCAACACTTAACTAGCAGCAAAAAGAATCTTATGAGATGCATGTAAGAACTTGAAAAGATGACTAACTTGTCGGCAAAAAGTGCAAGTGCTCTGTGCAACTTTTTGGGAAAATATTTCCCAACCTCCACTCGCAGCAGGATATTTTTATAAGATACGCAATAAAGTGCAAGTTCTCTATGCACCCACATTAAATGGTCCTTACAAACAGTAATTAGCGCCATACAATTTCTTTAAAAAAATGCACATGCACAGTTGAAGTTTAACTAACCATACAGAATGGGCAAAAATACAAGTTCTATATACATTCAAATCACCAAAACTTTTTACGATCTTAATAAATATTTAAAAATTCTTTAAAAAAGCGAACATTTTTAAAACACATCAGTTCGGATGAAGGGGACAGAAGGCAATTACGGGCCTGTTCTGCTGTGGAAATATTATACTTTAAAAAACGAATCCTTAAATATCTACGTCGTATTGCATGGAGTGCAGGGCACACAAACAAAACATGATTCAAATCATGTATACCAAAATTACATAGCTGACAATACCTTTCATATTTGGGAATACCCTCCCAGGAACCGGTTACAATTTTTAAGGGTAATAAATTCAATCTTAATAACAGGATAACCCTACGTACGTTTCAGGTTCCATAGGACATAAGGTTGGGAATTTTTAACAATGGTACTCCCAACAATATAATCCATACTTCTATTCATTGAGCACAATTTCAAATCTCTTTCACGAAAAACCACATATATTGTTTTCTTAATTATCTTCTTTAAGGCTGTTTTACATAAAACAGCTGCCCCGTCCATATCTAATCCAAACATTCTTAATGCTTTTAAATAATTTCTAAAAAATAGCACTTTTTCCCAACATATTTACAAATATTTCCCTGTGCAACGCCGCCCTTAGTGAATTGTCAAAACCGTTTATCAGAGCATTACCCCACCTTAAACACGCAGCCATTGATAACACATATGTGGAAAGGAGACCAAATTCAACTCTAAGCGCTGCGATCGGTGCTGCACGATTTAGGTTACATATTTGGCACCAGATCTTTCCTTCCACTTTCTCAAATTTGGCCCACTCTTGCGCATCTATAGTTTCGCATGTATTTATCTTCCCATTTAGCACATGAAACGTTGTTGACGGCGCTCCAAAGTTCTGCTCACTCTCAGGAGCCCTCTTCCTCCTCACCCCATAGGGCCTCTCTCACTTAGGCCACTCAGTGAGTTGTCTTATTTACAACCCTTAGAAACAAAAACAGTTATATCACTAACTTTATTTTGTTATTATAAAATTGACATAACTCATGGCAGTAATAGCAGGATTCATAGGAGGGGAATCCCCTGCCACAATTGCTCCATTCACCACTTAGTAAATGATGATGGGTTTCTTGCCGCATCCATAGTCTATTGTAATTCCCATCTTACCCCTGCCTTTTCTTGTCCCACCCTCACCCACATTTCCATCCTTACACCCACAGGAAACTCCTGCCTTGAGCTTGTGTTGCAATTCATTGAAATTAAATGTACCCCTCTCTTTTTTTGGTCTCACTTAACTAGTGCATGTGCTCTCACTTGCAAGACATACTGTTTTCAAAACAGCGAGCTTAAAGACTACCCGTTGCTTAACATTAGCTGGCTTCATTGTCACTCTCATTTGCTTGCTTCTTGTTTGTCAGCTCCAGTGGGCTTTCTCCCTTCACTTGTGTTAGTCCCTCCCATTGAGCATGTTATGTTATGTGTATGTTTAAAGTGCCCTATCCTGGAAATGAGCAGCAGTGTGCCTCTAGCCCTGCTTGCTGTAAGTTGTTTAATTGAAAAGCCATGCCTTCAGCTTCTTATGGAATTCAAGAAGAGAGGAGGCAGCTCTGATGTGGAGTAGTAGGCCATTCCATGCTTTAGAAGTGATGCAAGAGAATGCCTGTCCTCCTGGTCTGGCTTTTTGTATGGATGGGATGTCTTCGAGTAGAAGCCCTGCGGAGCGGAGTGATTGGTGGAAGGAGATAAGACTGTTCAGATAGGTGAGGCGTATTAAATGAGTTTTTTTGTTTAAGAGCCATTGGAGCCCCTGAGGTGTGGGGTGAGTTCTCTGTGGGCGGTTGAGTAGGAGTCTGCTTGCTAAGTTCTGGATGGTATGTACTTCTAGTGAGTTGCTTAGTGGTCCCAGGGTTGATGGAGGTACCCATAGTCCAACTTGCTACTGACTGGGGCGAGTGACAGTTATTCTAGAGTTGCTTGATTGCCAGTTGAAGAGGTTCTTCAGCATGTTCAGGGGGTGGAAGCAGGATGCAGTGACGGTACCGACTTGTTGCATCATGTCCAGTTTCCTGTCAATATTATTCTGAGGTTACTGGCGTGCTGGGTGTGTGTCCGAGTTCAGCTGGCCACCAGTTGAAGTCCCATGATAAGGTGTTCTTCTTGTAGATCACTACTTCTGTCTTGTTGGTGTTGAGCTTGAGACAGTTGGCTTTCATCCAGTTAGCTACTTTGTTCTTGCAGGCTGTGAACTTGATTCTAGTGTTGTGGGTCTTGTCTGAGTGGGAGCGAGTTGCGTGTCATTGGCGTAAGAGAATGTTTATGTTGTGTGCGTGGATGACATTGGCTAGAGGGATCATGTAAGCATTGAAGATGGGGGTGTTGAGTGATGAACCTTGAGGCACTCCGCGGATGAGCTGTTGGGCTTCGGTGGAGTAAGGTGCCCTGCTGACAGACTGTGATTTATACTTTAAGAAGCAGATCCATGTGACAGCGGGTTTTTGGATGTCAATCTTGTGTAGGTGCCTGATGAGGATAAGATGTGAGGCCATGTCAAATGCTGCATAGAGGCTCAGGAGAAACAGGGCTGCAATGTCTCCTGCCTCCGTTGTCCATATTGCCTCCACCAATCTCCTTCCCTTTGTTGTCTGTGTTGCTCCTTGCACCTGCTTTGCCCCTCCCACCAACCAACCCCCGTTGTCAGGGTTGCCCCCACCACTGCCCTTCCTCCATTGTCCTAGCTGCCCCTGCCACTCGCCCTTCCTCTGTTGTCTGTATTGCAGCCAGCACTGGCCACATCTTAGCATTTTTTCCCAAACCCTCCAATATCTGTGTTGCTTGCCCACATGCCCTCCATCCCACCCTGTTGCCCCCTGCTCTCCCTCTACAATAATAAAGCACTATGAGGAGGCCAGCGATGACTACTTCGTAACGTTTTTGTTTAAACTTTTAGCCATGCTGATGTGCAACTTTGCTAAAAACATTAAAACAACCATTACTTCACCTAGTTGCGCTCTATTGGATTTGCCAAGGCTTTTACTTCTTAAAGCAGGAGAAACGCATGAAACTCTACCCTGTATAGTCTTCATTATATAGCACTGTGTGGTATATGGATGGATGCTTGGGTAGGCAGAAGGTACAGGACTCCCTTCATGGTATCGCTGCCCACATATTTCTATGTCCCAGGTTTGTGTCAATTCCCCTGTAGTAACTGCTGTATTTTTCCAGGACATTGATGATTCTTAACGGTCTTCTTCAGGTTTTCCCCAGCTACAGTCCTAGCTCTTACGACATGGTCTCCATGGAAAGTCTGAGCTGTCCGCCTGTGTCCTAGTATGAAATGAGTTCCTAGAGTGTCCTTTGTTGCAACATGGATCTCAACAGCCGGGGTTTCCATGTATAAGCAGCGCTCCTGTCCAGCTTTTTTATGTGCTTTCTAGTTCTTGAAGTATTAAGTTCATCACATTAAAAAAGTCATAATTACAAGTACAAGACTGCAAAAAATCTTGTCTGGATGCAACTGGGTGATGGACCCAGCCCGTTGTGACTGCAGTAATCTGCTCCACTCTAACGATTTAGTGCTAGGAAGACAAACACAGATGCCCCTTTTTTTCACGGTATCTCTAAAACTGTGGGTTCGGGGGAAAAGACTGCCACCGCCATGTAAGGTTGAGACATATACCAACTTGTATATAGCTCCATTGTGCGTAGACTGAAAGATAACTGCTGACAAAAAATCACATCACGGAAGCCGCGTGAGAGAGTGGAGGCGAGAACTACGACTTCAAATAAATGAGAATTTCTCAATATCTCTCGACCTGACGGCTCATGGGGCACTGACTCCTCTTGCTAGCCTATTTTCAGAAATACTGATAGAGCTAAATCAAACATATATTTATACCACAAAGGTATTGTATAATTTTTTTAATTCACTTGTATATACACTTTTCACATATTGATAGCAACCAGTGAGTGTCAGAGGGATCTACTCCGTCCTGACGAAGGGGCTGCCATAAGCCTCGAAACATGTTGACTTTTCAAGGAGAATCAGCACATTAATTGCTTTGACTCTCCGACACACTGTTTTTATTAATACCAGCCTATGACCAATAAAGTTTTTTTAAATCCAGGAGGCCAGGTATTTTTTAACATCACTTTGCCATTCACCCCTGACCCTACCTCACTCTCTCAAATACACCTCACATAGCACTTACAAAATCAAAGTGCTCCAGCGTAGTGCCAGTCGCAGCACGCCCCGTCCCGCGGCAGGGCGGGAAGACCCCGATGATGAAGCATGACACCAAGGGCCCTTTTGGTGTGTGAGGGGTATTTTAACAAATAGTGTGCATGTCTCACATCCATGGACATACAAGAAACCTCCTAGAGGTGGATCTCTTTGTTTTCCAAATACTTTTCTATATACCAACTTGTATTTAGCTCCATTGTGCGTAGACTGAAGGATAACTGCTGACAAAAAATGTCAAAGTAAATGTATATAAAGTCTAGAAATCTGATGGATAAAGTGGAAGAGGAACTGATGATAGTAGATCCCCAACTGTGCAAATACACAAGATATTTCACAGTTCTGGTCACATATCAGACATGATGGTAACAGGTAGGAAAATGCTAGATCATGGCGCAACAACTATTTTAGGAACTCTCATTTTTAAGCCCACTCTGGTTGTTCAATGACAAGCTGCCATTAATTTTAACACACTTTGTCTTATTGGTTTTCAAAAAGGGCAACACGATGAAAAACAAACACACAACATAAAAAGTAGTGCAAAGTGTTTGTGCGCAAGCACTGTATGTCCCACTAGAGTATTGCAATAGACTTATACAAAAATAATTTCCAAATTTCCAAACAAGGCAGTTCCGATGCAGCCGGACAACACATAGTAAGGGATACCGAGGCCCTCTGTCCAAGCCACCAAACAAGACTCACAGAAGGAGATCGAACCTTACCACACTTGGCTATCGCATCATCTGGTCACATCAATATACAGCACGCAGACGTCTCGCTTCATCCTCTGAGCCAGAGTCCAAATCTTAAATCCCCGCATCAGTACATTTATCAAGAAGCCTCCCCATTTCATCACATCTTCTGTAGCCGTGCGCCTGTTTGGGAAAGACGCATGTGTTACTCCTCCGCCACCCCCGCCCCCCACTCGAGTAAATCCCTAAACCAGAAGGACATCTGCAGCAGTTTAGTCCCGTCATCCAATGGCCACCCTTCCTTTAGACAGCAAAAGTGCAAGCTGGGAGAGTTTGTACAGGATCTTCCGCCCTTTGGGTTTTCTTTACCAATGCCAGCAGGGGGCAAGAGCGATCTCAATGCCAGCGCTTCCTCGATCCTAGGGAGTACCTCCGTCCAAAACCCTTGAACTATAGTACAGGTCTAGGCAAGATGCAGAAAGGAGGCCCCCATCACCCCACACTGTGCACATCTCGCTGCCCAGGTGGAATCTATCTTGTTGAGTTGACAAGGAGTTATATACGTGCGGTGCTAACAGTTTAAGTGCAGTAATTTAAACCTGTTATTAGAGGTCACTGTTCTCACAAGTAACAGCGGTGCCGCAGCGTTGGGGTGGATGTCTAGGGACGATGCAGAGGGGAAATTCATTATTTATTTAATTTTCCCTCAGCATCGTTCCTCGAAATCCCTGCCCCAGGCAGAACCACCGGCCCACCGCTGTTACTTGCATGGACCGCGGCTGGCAAGACCCTCAAGGACCCTGTTCATGTTCAGAAACTGGTGGACGGTTTCAGTATCGGTAACCAGTGGTCGAAGTGGGGAAAAAAAAGTAGGGGAACTGGGGGTGGAGAATCAGGGGGCGGGAATAACCGAAGATTGAATCAGTGGGCGGAGTCAGGGGTGTGGCTAGAAATAGCAAAACATATCAATTTTTAGTACGTTTAGCATTTCACTGACCAGTTACAGCTTATAACGTTATTTAATTAAAACAATGGATAAACATGTTTATTTGAGGTTTAATTCAGGAAAAAGCAAACACTCATAGGGAATCCAGGTTTATGTAAAGCAAGTGAAATATAAGCAGGAACAACATGTTACCTTAATGCTTTTACTCTCATTGTTCAGAAACCCATGATTAATGTTTGTGTCAAAGATTGAGGTCATGAATACAGGGCTCCTCCTGTACACGTGTTGAGCAGGGCTCAGAAGAGAAAGGCACTCTTCCGGAGAATCTAGACTCACGGAAACCCACAAAGGCTCCTTCAGATTCATTTTAGCCAGCTAGATGCTCAATCATAATATAGCAAAAAGAACAACTGGTGGACAGAATGCAGAACAATATCATACATTCACCCCAGTACAGAGATCTGGGCCCAAGTCCACTGATTCTTTGCTCACCATGCCATTCCAGTTTGGACCCAGCCATATGCAAATCAGCCTTGATCCTGCACCCAATGGGAAGAGTCCAGCCCGAACTGCCAGGCCAGGTCCTCCCTGGACTGGAAACAAGCATCCTAGGACCAGTTTCGGGCTTTCAGCCCTCATCAGCCAGGATAGCTTGATTCCAGTGGCATGGAGAGCATGGGACTCATGTGTGAGCATACCTGTCCCACTCGGGGTGACCAATGCAAAAAGGATAATTGATGGACAGAATGCAGAACAATGTTATACATTCACCCCAGTTCAGAGATCTGGTCTTAAATCCATCGTTTTTTGCTCACCATGCCATTCCAGTTTGGACCCAGCCATATGCAAATCAGTCTTGATCCTGAGCCCAATGAGAACAGTCCTGCCCGAACTGCCAGGCCATATGTATTCAAGTGTCCTTTCATTCGGGAAGTGAACACAAAGCAGTACCGACTGAACTATGCACATAACATATTGCTCTTTTGATATGCATGATACCTGTTCTTTGCAGCAGGCATATTAGTCCTCTGCACTACCTTAAATGAGTAAAACAGTCACTAGACAAAACGTGCTCCCATCTCTCTCCAGCAGGTACATAGATCACCAAAGTTATCTTGGCACTTGTATTGTTCACCAAAACCTGCTGAATATACAAAGAACTTTGCAGTGTTTTTAAAACTCCTGCACTTGTACAAAACCAGTCCCCCCAAACTAAACTGGCCCCTACCCTTCCAGTCGCCCTGGGAAATGCCTGCTCCTGCCCATTCACTGCTCCTGTCCAGTCAGTACTCCTGCTCATGCTTGAGCAACACTCCTGCTTCATCAATTCCCCTGCCCCCTCCCTTCTCCAGGCCCGTCACTTCTCCTGGCCCGTCACTGCTCCTGCCCCGTTCACCGCTCCTGCCCCGTTCACCGCTCCTGCCCCGTTCACCGCTCCTGCCCCGTTCACCGCTCCTGCCCCGTTCACCGCTCCTTTCCCGTTCACCGCTCCTGCCCCGTTCACCGCTCCTGCCCCGTTCACCGCTCCTGCCCCGTTCACCGCTCCTGCTCATGCCTAATCACCTCTCCTGCACATCACCTCTCCTGCCAGGTTGCCTCTCCTGCCAGGTTGCCTCTCCTGCCCGGTTGCCTCTTCTTCCTCCGTCGCTTCTCCTGTCCCGTCACTTCTCCTGTCCCGTCACTTCTCCTGTCCCGTCACTTCTCCTGTCCCGTCACTTCTCCTGTCCCGTCACTTCTCCTGTCCCGTCACTTCTCCTGTCCCGTCACTTCTCCTGTCCCGTCACTTCTCCTGTCTCGTCACTTCTCCTGTCTCGTCACTTCTCCTGTCCTGTCACTTTTCCTGCCCCGTTCACTGCCCCTGCCCCATTCAATAGCCCTGCCCCATTCACTGCTCCTGCCCCGCACACTGCTCCGGCCCCGTTCACAGCTCCGGCCCCGTTCACAGCTCTGGCCCCGTTCACAGCTCCGGCCCCCTTCACTGCCCCTGTCCGGTGACCACTCCTGCTCATGCCTAATCACCGCTCCTGCCCCATTACTTCTACTGCTTCGTCACTTCTCCTGCCCCGTCACCTCTCCTGCCCCGTCACCTCTCCTGCCCCGTCACCTCTCCTGCCCAGTCACCTCTCCTGCCCAACACATCACCTGCCTGTCATGTCACCTGCCCGTCACTTCTTGTGCCCGGTCACCTCTCCTGCCCTGTTGCCTCTCCTTCCAGGTCACCTCTCCTGCCCGGAGAGTATGCGTGAGTTCGCAGCCCAATATGACCAAACGCCTGGCAAGGAGGAAGGCAATGTCAAAAGGTCATCGTCAAGGAGCGCGCAACTGCGCGAGCATCGCAATCAACCAGATCTTTCTGCCCATCCTTTTAATCCACCCAAGCTTACCCATATACAGGGGGAAACACCAGAGAGCACCCAAATGGCCTCCATTTGGCCGCTACTATTAAAGACAATGGAAACCATAGGCGTCGCCATGTCCTACCATGCGGACAAATTGGACACGCAAGTCGACCTGCTTATCCTCTTGGCCTTTCACGTTCAGGGCATTGAATGAAACTTAAAAGACTTAAACAACATGATCACGAGGGTGCAACTCAACAAGGACTCCACCTTCTATACATGCCACTGTTCAGACATAATAGATAAACTGGCCACAGCACCAAGCCTGATGACCCAGATATTGGGGGCTGTTACGGAATCCCCAACGAACTTACTTACGGCAACCACCGCTACCAGAAGACAAGCAACTAGCCAACAGCACACTAAAGAGGGTCCAGGCAGGCCGCCTGAGGTGAGCAGCGGCGAAGCAAACTTGGAAACCCAAGACCTACCACATCCCTCCACCTCTAACGACATTATGACGCCAACAAGTGCACACGAACATACTCTAGCTGACCACGGAGAGGAAGCATATCCAACTCAGGCGTCCCCACTAATTGCGGCACTCAATCCCAATCTTACCGTTCAGGTACATGCGCTCACCAAAAGAGAAAGGAAGCGCCAAAGGAAAGCTAGAAAAGCAAAAGCTCACAGGCAAGGCGCATCATCAAAGCTCCCTAAAAAAACCAACAACGACCTCAGCAACAGTGATGACAAAGAGCAGTTAGAGGGTACTCCACCTCAAATAAGAACAACTCCAGACCCTAAAAGGCTTACCCCTTAACAAGGTTATAACCCCTCCAAAAAGAGTCATAAATTGCAGAAATTCAATTCAGAACGCAATAAAAACGTTCAGCATCTTCAACCCACCCAGAGATAAGCCAACTCGCAAGTCAGCAAATGATGAGCAAGTCATTAACCCAAACATCAAGAGAAGAAAAAGCTCAAAGGATACCATCTTATCCATTCAAGCATCAGAAAACAATAGACAAGTTGGCATAGACAAACACGTAAAAATCAAAGAACCAAAGCCACGAGACCTGCAGGAGGGAGACACACAAGCTTCACAAGTCCTAGTCCTCAACGAACAAGTAATCACAAGCAGTGCACAGCCAGATAATCAGCACACCTTAGAGCTAAAGATGGACCGGGAAGGAATGTCTCCCCCTTTCATCAAAGTTTGTAGACGACCAAAAAATCAAAAGCGGCACATCTTAGGCAACAAAATTGAGCTAATCCCGAAATACTGCTTAAGAGGGACCCATGACATCTTGAACAGAGGGGCAATCTTAAGACTCCTAGAGGAATTACCAGGTCTGAGCCACTTAAAATCATGTGATTTGGAATTAGTAGAGTTTAAACCAAACCCGTTCCAACCAGGCTCCGAGTCCACGATAACAACCTGGATTGATCACACCGTCACAGAACTAATCCTGACTCATTGGGAGGATTTTGCCTCATGGGGCATTGATCTAAAGGAAGTGGAGCCAGCTCGATATCCCAGTCCTCTGCGGAAACAAAATCCAAAACGAGGCCTCCTAAAAAATGCTAAAGGACCAGAGTTAAGAGGCAGCATAGAAGAAGAAGGCCAACAATTCAGGCAAATCACAATCACGATTGCCCGTCAGGTGAATTACCTGCCCGAAAGGCACCACCGGCCCCTCCGGCATCAATCCATAGGAACACAGACTGACCCAACAGCAGACCAATGGTTGGGAAAGAGCAAGGCTGCACGTTCTGCTCATGGAACGTCAATGGTCTAAAAGCGAAGCTGGAGGAAGAAGACTTTATAGAGTTTATTACTCAATTCAAAATACTAATGTTCCAGGAAACATGGCAGACTGAAAACACGCCTCTTGTGGGATACAAAGAATTCTTCACACCATCCCAAAAGGAGGCCCGCTCCGGCAGGGCAAAAGGAGGCTTATCCACTTTTATATCGACGGACCTTCTATGGCAACTCAGTCATATTGACCTAGATTCTACATGGATGCAATGCGTTAAAACTGAAATTTCCCCAAAAATGGGCCTCCTGATCGTGAACCTCTATATGCACCCCAGTGGAAAACATAAGGGGAAGAGGATAAAACAACTAGTTACTGCAATCAACGCGCTAAAGTCCACCTATCCAAGCGAATACATGCTTATAACAGGACATTTTAATATGAATCTAATCCAACGTCAGGAGGGAAGCCTCCCTACCCATATACCCCCTAGGCAGGGCAACCTTTGCAGACAAAGTGCAATAGGAAGGAAATGCGCCATGGAATTGGAATCCCTCCAATTGTACACCTTAAATGGAAGGGGTCCTTTGGATACACCGGCTGCCCTAACGAGGGTTTCTAAAAATTCAGGATCAACTATAGACTATACTCTGGCCGACCCCGACCTATTCTTTTACATCCGAAACTTCCATATCCAGGAACGCGGGGAAAGTGATCATCTCCCACAGCCCTTCACCTTGACAAAAAAGTCTGAGCAAGCGCTGCCCCTATCTATGAAAAAACCCAGATCTTCAATTTACAAAGGCTACATTGGAATGAAGAAAACCTCTCCAAGCTACTGGCGTCATGCCATGCATTGCTCTCACAATCTGATACATCAATGGATATAATAAAGATCTGGGAGTCCTTTGTAGTGGACCTAAACAAGAAATTTCAATCCAACCACAGAGGACAAAAACTTATAAGAAACAGAGGAGGGAAATGGTACACCCCAAAGCTGCGACAACTAAAAAGGCAAATAAATGCATTTCTCAGGGCCGAACGAAAAAAGGATCCTCACTTCTCACAACATACTCTGAAAATAATTGCAGCCTTAAAAAAAGAGCTAAAAAGAGACTAATCTGGCCAAGAGAATGCATAGGGAAAAACTAGCGTGCACTATACTCCATGCTAGTAAGCTGCAGAACTCAAAAGACTTTTGGGCAAAAATAAACTTCATGCTCAACGGCAAACATCGGCAGTTCAACTCAGACATGACTGACCAGCTTTGGTGTAGCCACATCGATCTATTATACAATTTTACCTTTGATACACCATTAGAAAATAAAGTTGCGCCTCTTCCGGAGTGCGCCCTGTCAAGCCTGAGAACAACGACAGACTCAAAGCCTGCTCACCCCAAAACTACCTGCGAACAGCCAATAACAAAGCATATAGGTGACAACGACCTGATGACACTAACGCAGGTCTTGAACACCATAAAATCATTGAGAGCAGATGGAGCCCCCGGACCAAATGGTCTCCCCAACGCCCTATTCAAGAAAGACCCCACATTTTGGGCCAGCCAATTACTCCCTCTATTTTGTCATAGTGTAAAGACCGGGAATATTCCCGAATCGTGGAGGGGCAGCATTTTACACCCAATACATAAAGCTGGGTCTCGCTCTGACCCTAATAACTACAGGTTAATCGCCTTAATAGATGTGGAGGCAAAGATCTATGCGTCAAATATACTGGTAGAACTGGAGGCTTGGGTAAGCAGCATAGGGTTAATCCCCCCGACTCAAACAGGTTTTCGCCCAGGAATGGGAACTCTTACCAACTTATCTACAATAACCCTACTAGCAAAAAGGGCAATTGACAACTCTAACGCGCTGTATACTTGTTTTTTGGACTTAAAAGCGGCCTTTGATAAAGTACCAAGATCCAAACTCTGGGCCAAAACAAAAGCCTGGGGTGCGCCGCCAAAGCTAATGGGAGCAATTATAGAGCTGTACTCACAAACATGGGTCCAAGTGAAAAAAGGAGACGGCCGATGTCTGACAAAGAAATTCCGCACATTTAACGGTTTAAAACAAGGCTGCGTATTGGCCCCCTGCCTTTTCAACATTTATACAGCGGACCTAGAAAGCGATTTACGCTCTATTCAGGGAGATCCACCAAAATTGGGTAATTTACCCATAATGAGCTTACAATACGCAGACGACATAGTGCTTTTGTCACAAACTCCTCTCGGCCTACAGCGCATGATCTCTAAGCTAGCGTCGTACCTCTCGAATGCGCAACCGACAATAAACCTCAAAAAAACAAACGTCTTATGTTTCTCCGGCTCTCGAAAGAAAAGACAAAAATGTATCTGGAAGATAAACTCCATTACATTAACCGAGGTAGACCAATATAAATACCTGGGCATCTTACTGGACTATCAACTAAAATATAAACAGCACTTGGAACAGGGGAAATCAAAAGCTAAACAGCTCCAATTTGCTTTCAAAACAGTCCAAAAACATCTACGTGGAAACTCTACTGCCCACATCTTAAAGATCGTAGCTGCCAAATTCTTGCCATCACTCACATATGGTTCTGAGATGATGGCAACCCGGGACTTTACAGCGCTAAACCTCGCCCAATCAAGCCTCTTTAAAAACCTTTTCTCAATCCCGCGCTATATTTCGCAAGCCCAAATACGCTTGGAATACGGTCTCACAAATCAGCTCCCGGCAAGACAAGGAGCGCTAGTCAAACATTATTGGCGAATGAGGGATGCAGAAGATCACTCCCTGGCACATCTGTGCTGGCTGGAAGTGGAAAAACAGGCTGGACTTCCCAATTCAATATATAAGTCCCTCAGGCAAGCGCTGCAATCATTAGCACTGGAAGAATCTTGGCATGCACCCATGACTTACACTGCTTTCAAAATGCGACCAACAATGCAACCAAACAAGCGTCCCTATTAATGGACAAAGCTGCCGTGGCTGGTAAAAACCACGCCTGGTTTGTACTGCCATCATACATCAATTTGAAGCCTCATCCATTCTTGCAAGACTGCATCAGGGACCATTACAAAAGGAAATTAAGCCTGCTAAGGTTGGGCTGCTTTGTGAGCAAAGATATCACCCCCAAATGGCAACAGTCGTGGCCAACCTCGGACTGCCGCCTTTGTAACAACGGCGCAGAATCATTACTGCATTTAATTTGTATATGCCCTGCACTTCAGAAACCAAGGAAAGTGCTTTTGTTACCACTCTTGAGAGTTGCTCAGGTGAGAACCAGCAGGGAGGCCGTCATCATATGCCTCAGCGGGTCCTGGATAAAACTGTCTTGCAATACCATAACATTTTTGGAGCATGCTGCTCAGGAGCTGGGAAATAAGGCTGCAACCAAGGAGGACTCAGAAAAATAGGTCTGGACACAGTCGCCCATGGACCCACCTTTATTTTCCTAACGGACTCTTTTGTTCCCGCTCCCTAGCACTTCAATTCATGTCACAAAAGTGCACCCTGATCCAATCTTACATCTTACTTTCCCTCTTACACCACCTCTTGAAAAGCCCACGAAAATGTAAGGCATAAAAGCGTACTCTGATCCAATTCATAAAACCTCTCCAAAATGTATAATCCCCCTAAGACCACTTTCCCGAAAAGCCCGTGTAATTTTATATTCTTTCTCTTTCCTTATTTTTCTTCGTTTTATTTTGACTTGAAGCTGTTTTTGTGTTGTTTTAAAAATGTAAATATCGACTAAATGGTGGTAAGATCCACCCTTTTATGATTTTATTATAAATCAAATAAAAGTATTGATTACTTACTCTCCTGCCCGGTCGCCTCTCCTGCCCCATCACTGCTCCTGCTCCGTTCACTACTCCTGCCCCGTTCACTGCTCCTGCCCCGTTCACTGCTCCTGCCCCGTTCACTGCTCCTGCCCCGTTCACTGCTCCTGCCCCGTTCACTGCTCCTGCCCCGTTCACTGCTCCTGCCCCGTTCACTGCTCCTGCCCCGTTCACTGCTCCTGCCCCGTTCACTGCTCCTGCCCCGTTCACTGCTCCTGCCCCGTTCACTGCTCCTGCCCCGTTCACTGCTCCTGCCCCGTTCACTGCTCCTGCCCCGTTCACTGCTCCTGCCCCGTTCACTGCTCCTGCCCCGTACACTGCTCCTGCCCCGTACACTGCTCCTGCCCCATTCACTGCTCCTGCCCCATTCACTGCTCCTGCCCCATTCACTGCTTCTGTCCTGTTCACTGCTCATGCTCCGTTCACCGCTCCTGTCCTTTCACCGCTCTCGCCCGGTTACCGCTCTAGCTAATGCCCTGTCACCTCTCCTGCCCCGTCACCTCTCCTGCCCCGTCACCTCTCCTGCCCCGTCACCTCTCCTGCCCCGTCACCTCTCCTGCCCAGTTACCTCTCCTGCCCAGTTACCTCTCCTGCCCAGTTACCTTTCCTGCCTAATCACCTCTCCTTTCCTGTTGCCTCTCCTGCCCTGTCACTGCTCCTGGCCCGTCACTTTTCCTGTCTCGTCACATTTCCTACCTCGTCACTTTTCCTGCCCAGTCACTGCTCCTGCTCGTTCACTGCTCCTGCCCGTTCACTGCTCCTGTCTGGACAGCACTCCTGCCCGATCACCACTCCAGCCACATCACTTCTCCTGTCCCATCACTTCACCTGCCCCGTTCACTGCTCTTATACGTTCACTGCCTTTATCCGTTCCCTGCTCCTGCCGGTTACCACTCCTGCCCATGCCTAATCACCGCTCCTGCCCCTTCACTTCTCCTGCCCCATCACTTCTCTTGCCCCATCACTTCTCCTGCCCCGTCACCTCTCCTGCCCCGTCACCTCTCCTGCCCCGTCACCTCTCCTGCCCCGTCACCTCTCCTGTCCCGTCACCTCTCCTGTCCCGTCACTGCTTCTGACATGTCAACTCTCCTGCCCGGTCACTTCCCCTTTCCGTTACTTCCCCTGCCCTGTCACTTCTCCTGCCCTGTCACTTCTCCTGCCCTGTCACTTCTCCAGCCCTGTCACTTCTCCAGCCCTGTCACTTCTCCAGCCCTGTCACTTCTCCAGCCCTGTCACTTCTCCAGCCCTGTCACTTCTCCAGCCCTGTCACTTCTCCAGCCCTGTCACTTCTCCTGTCCTGTCACTTCTCCTGCCCGTGCCCGTTAATTCTCCTGCCCGGTCACCTCTCCTGCCCTAGTACCTCTCCTTTCCTGTCGCCTCTTCTGTCCGGTCACAGCTCCTGCCCAGTTCACTCCTTGTACAGCATTGAAAAATGCAAGTTCCCCACAGTACTCTGTCTGGGGAAAGCTCCTCGGTAATCACCAACTCAAATCTCACTGGCACTTGATATGGTAAAGGCAGAGAGCGGGCGCATTGTCATTCGAAAGGGGATAATCTGCCTCAATCGGAATGACAATGGGCCTGCCCTCAGTCTGTGAGAGCTCAGGAGTTCACAGAGAAGTGCGAGCAGCCCCTGGAAGCTGAATGAAAAAAAGTGATCGTTTTTAAGTAGGACTATTCTTGCCGTCCCAGGATGCTTTTTTGAAAGTAAGAAGTAGGGAAACGGACTGAAATAATTTTTAGAAGTAGGGGCACGCCGTGCCCCTCTGTTCCCACCCACTTCTACCACTGTGGGTAACCATTATGCTCAGGTATTGGAAGCTCTCGGTTTCCCAGTGGATCCCCAGGTCTAGAAGTTGTTCAACAGGTTTTTCCTACAAGTCTCCCGGAGGAAATAGCAATGTCTTCCTAATATTAACCAGTAGGCCGTAAACCTCGTCAAACTCAGCCAGTAACATCATCTGGATTGGCACCGCCCTTTGAGGGGAATGAACATATATAAATGCGCCAACTGCGTACAGTGAGATATCATGCTTGGCATCACTCACCTGACAGTAACTCCTTCGATAGTTCACCTACCACCTTGGCACGCACCATTAGGTCTGTGTAGAACAGCATCGCCTAGTCACAGAAGACAGGAGCAAACCCCATCCCCGCGCAACACCACTATCAGATAATCCCACTCCACGGTATCAATGGCCTTATCCAAGTCTATAGATACGAGAGCCATTTCCTGGTCGTCAGCCATGGATTTGTGAAGCACATGCGTGAGCCAATGGAGATTAAAAGCCATACTGTGAGCTTGCATGAACCCGCATTGGTCTTCAGGCACCAGTACTCGCGTGATCTCCGCCTAGTCTCATTACCAACAACTTACAGAAAAGCTTAACCTCTAAATTTAGCATAATGAGTGGTCAGTATGAGGAAAGGTCTGCTGGGTACCCTCCTGGTTTTAGCATGAGGCAAACTCTGGAAATACGCCACAAGGACACACAGAATGTCCTCCCTGCTGGTCACCATCCTGGGCACAGAGTTGCAGCATTGGGAAGGCGGGTTCTCTAATAGAGCACGCTAGAAGCCTACCAGACTTATCTTCTCTATGCAATTGTTGGCGAAACGTCTTAAGAGTATATTTATACACTATACAGAGTGTCCCACAGCCCTTGAAGGGCACGCTGAGTGCTCATCACCATGGCTCGCCTCTGCGCCAAACCCACCTCTGAACTATGAAGCTCTGCCAGGCATTGTTCCTGCACCTAAATGTCAGCTTCCAGTTGTCTTCAGACCCCACAGTTGGTCCCTATGCACACCCCTCTTATGACCGAACTAAGAGCCTCTTGTTCAGCAGCTCTGGTGGAGGTGCTCCCCCAGTTATCCACCAGAAAGTAAGTGTGGTCACCAGATAGTCCCTGCAGACCACATCTGTCAGGAGCTCAGCGGGCTTGCGCCAACGGACCAGCACCCCACCACATCCAGAGGAACATTGGCACATGATCAGAAAGGAACCATCCCAGGTGAGTATTCACGCTCAAGCTTGCAGGGTCTACCCCCGGTCCAGGCGGCTACAAGCGTTATGCGTCAGAGAGTGGCAGGTGTGTTCCCAGCCCTCTGGGTAAAGCACTCGTCATCCATTCAAAAACAGAGTGGTGATGCCTGAGGCGGTGGCACAAGGAGTTTGCTGCATATAAATTCTTTGGCATAGATCCAGGTGTGAGCAAACTGCCGGCACCATCTTGACAGAGTGTTGGTGCCTGGAGGCGGTGGCCTCTGAGCTCCATTGGCCCCTGGAAGAGAAGAACTAACAACAGAATCACAGATACAACCCATGGCTAAAAGCGCTCATTGGGTCCCAGCAACCGCCCCCCACCCACCCTCCATTCCTCCACACTCTGTCGGCCCCTCCCAGATCCATGGAGGCCAAGATCATCAACCAACCAGAATCAAACATAGTACATCATGCGTCAAACGCTCAGACTAACATTAATCTTGATATCTATCCGGAATCATGGGCTGACCCTCCTCCCTGCCCATCCCCAAAATGAATTTCCCTACTAGTAAATAAAATTGTATAACACCCCGTCATCATAATAAGAGAGCATATGCTCTGCCCCTTGCCGCAGCCTCTCCCACAGGAGCTAGCCACTCCCCTGTGGCCTGGGAACGTTCGGACTCTACACCCCACCCCAGACCCCAACCATGAGTCACTAAAGTATGTGCCTGGAATGACCCTACAGAGATGGTGGAGAGGCCAACTATACGCTAATGGATATTCTGCTTTTGCCAGGGGCGCCTTTATCTGGGTTAGACCAGGAAACCCCTTTCAAGCAGATGAATCAATAGATGTCGAGGGGCAATATTGTGGAAAATCGCAGATAATTGCCGTTAGCATAAGCTAAAGCCATTTTGGTTGTGGCATCCATTTTTGTTAGCCATATGATTCTGCCGTCTTCACTGTTGCCTGCCTTTCTATTCTGCTTGAGTCATCAACTTTAGTTAACTCTTTCAGTACTGAGCCAGAGCACTGAGTAAGCTCAGAAAGACCTGTAGCTGCTAGAATGCACCTGTTTTAGAATGTAACTGTCAGGCTATTTCAACTGATGTTCTGTCTCCCCTCCCACTTTGCTGACTTATGACCATGTTAGTCGATAGCTATTCCTGTGTATGCCTGTACCTTCTATTTGAGTCTCCATGCTTACTCAGCAACAAACCATGTATATAAGACCCATGGTTTCTGTATTCCATTGATGTAGTCCTACTCATATGTGATTAATAAACTTGTTATTTGATATTCCAGCTTCAGTGCCAATCTCTATTTTGGTGGTTTAAGGACCAGTGGACAGATAAGGGTGAACCCTTGCACCGGTGGGCCCCTAAAAAGGCTAATTTCCACAATATGTCCTTGAAGAGGGGCGCCTAGACTGTAGGCACATTGTACTGGGCTCAATATATGCACCCAGCAGAGATCAGTCAACATTTTCTAGACATACTGTGAGGCAAACTCTCCGACTGGCATGGTATACCCTGGCTGCTAGGTGGGGATTTTAATTGTGTGTTAGATGTGTATCTTGAACGCTCTTTTCCTCCCCTCCCCGGCACACCCGCAACATTTTCTTAGAGGGCATTAAATGCCTGGATGACGCAATGGCATCTTGTAGATGTCTGGAGACAAAGAAACCCCACAGATAAGGAGTACTCCTACTATTCAGACTCCCACAGTTTACAGGTTTAGTTGGATAGACTGCTTTGCACGTGAGACGTCTTAACCGCAGTGATCATGACCAAATATCTGGGGAGAATCCATTCTGATCATAATCCACAAACACTGCAAATGTCATGGGATAATGCCGTTGCAACCATCCCCAGGTGGCGCTTACATTAGGAGACACTGGAAGACATATAATTTCATGGGGCACTCAGCATAGAAATCATACATTATTTCAATGACAATGCTGGCTCTGTGACATCACACCTAACCGAGTGGGATGCTTTCAAAGTGGTAATTTGGGGACACTGCCTAAGTATGCAAATAGGTTTGCGTAAAGTAATTGAGACAGACATTAATAAGGTGGAGGAAGGGCTAATCCACCTTGAAACACAAGTAGGCAAAGATCTACTAATTAAACCACGACTTCAGAAGAACAGAGCAGAACACCTCAGATTTCTAGATAGATTTAGATGCCTCAACTATACATCGGTCTCAGCACGTACCCACAGTACCGCAGACAAAGCAGGGCGCCTGCTTGCATGGCTTATTAAACAAGAGGACGCCTGGTCGCCCATAACGTCGATCCGGTCCCCACAGGGCACACTTCTATATACACAACAGGAAATACACTCTGAATTTACACAACACTATACAGAACTGTACAGATCTGCCACCTCGCGACTGCCTGAGAAGAGCCAACAATTGCTTATGGAAATCGTCCTTCCCAACATAAGCCCTGAGCAGAGATTAGACCTTGACGCACAAGTAGCCCTGGAAGAAATCGTAGCCAGCATACGTGTTCTGGCCACAGGGAAATCCCCAGGCCCAGACGGCCTTCAAACTGAATTCTTAAGGCATACACCATGCTGCTAGTACCGCAATTAAAAATGATGTATGAAGCAGCACTGTCAACCTACACGCTTACGAAAACGCAATGTGAAGCACTGTTAATCTCTCTCCCCAAACCGGACAGGTACCACACTACACTGGGCTCAAACAGACGGCTAGCACTACTTAATACCGATTATAAAATGTTACCTTCTGTAATCTCGGCTAGACTTGTACCATTGGTACAATCGCTGGTGCACCCTGACCAAAATGGCTTTGTGCCAACTCTTAACACCTCTCTCAACATACAGAGATTTTTTCGGCTTCAAGAATACACCACACATTCCTGGCCTAGCTCGGGATACCTGGCCCTAGAATTAGAGAAAACCTTTGATTCACTTGAATGGCCCTACCTGTTTGAAGTCCTCCGACAGTATGGTTTCGGAGCCACCTTCCTTAATCTGGTCAAACTTCTGTATATGCAACCTCTCATCTAGGTAAGCACAAGACAAATAATATTAGAGAGCTTAGCTATAGACAGAGGCACTAGATCAGGGTGCCCTCTATCCCCATTATTATTTTCATTGGCCATGGAGCCACAGGCTGCCCAACTCAGCCGGACTGGAGATGATTGGGGCATTCCCTTGGAAGAATGGACTCAACATTGTATCCTTGTACGCCAACTACCTACTGCTATTTATCAGGGACATGGATAATGTTCCAGATACCACAACAGAGATCCTACATCGGTTCGGGGGGCTATGGGGATTGAAAGTAAAATGGAATAAGTCGCTTTAAAGCTGAGTCAGTCACAGATCCCTAGACTTATGGTCAATGAAGTACTTATTAGATGGCAGACAACTTCCTTCCATTACTTGGGCATCTACGTGTACCATAGTACAACAAACATCATGGGTGGCAACCTCGTGAGAGCCATTTCCTCCATCCAGTCCCAAATAAAGTTCTGGAAAACGCTGCTGATAAATGTGATGGGTAGAATAGCATGGATTAAAATGGTTATACTGCCAAGACTATTGTACTATTTTGAAAACCTACCTGTTTATGTCCAGGCCAAAACATTTCGAGACCTGGAACAAATGCTCCGGGATCTCATCTGGAATAAGGGGTGCCACAGAGTGGCACTATGGAAGTTCTACATGCCCATGGACAAAGGTGGACTGGTGGTTCCCAATTCTGAAATATACTACCTAGCTGCACAGTTGTAGTGGGTAACAAAGTGGTTGGCAGGAATATAATTAACCGAAACTGCTATGATGCAACAATCCTGGTCATTATATAAGATATGACACATATTTCACCCTATGGCTCGATCCCCCATCCCAGAGCCAACCTCCCTGGCCTTGGCTTATTGATTCTACAGACGACTCCCTATGCACCCGCACTACCACTCCTTGGCACCCCCAGGAGCGGAATGGGCACATCAAACGGTGCACTAGAACCCTGACATGTTGCCGAGGTGCGAACCTTAGGCGATCTATACAAAGATGGCACACTGTTGGATTTTGAGAGGTTAGCCTAAGACACTAACCTGCCACCAAGCCAATTTATATTCTACAATTCCATCATAAACTGACTGACATCATGGGGAGATATGAGCACTGAGACCCAGCCACACCTGTTGATACAATACTTACACGTAATGGGTACAGGAAGTCATATATTGCATTGGCTTACAGAAGCACTACAACTACACACCCTGAAACCCCTAGTGATATTACGTACAAAATGGGAAGAAGACAGAGGTAGGCCATGGGTAAAGAAGGAATGGGACATGATCTTAGCAAGGGCTGTGCAAATACGGTGAAATGCCAAATTCCACATCATTCAGTTCTATATTGTCCACAGGGCATACCTACCACCGATTAAGATAGACAAATGCTTTCAACTTACTTCTGCAGCATGCCCTCGCTGTGAGCAGGTAGGAGGACCTCCTTCATATGCTGTGGTCCTGCCCCTGATTACACCAATACTGGCAGGAGGTGATGGCTGGTCTGTTGAACTGAACTGACTGCCCACGACTACACACATGGGAGGAATTCATACTAGGTGTATTTCCCAGATCCAAAAAGCATAAAGCTACATCCAGATTTATAGACCTAGGCCTCATAATCGCAAAAAGACTGGTTACCCAGAGATGGAAAAATAAACACACTCCCTCACCAGAAAGCTGGAAGCGGTCACTTCTGGTTTGGGCCCAGGCTGTAAGTACCTGGTCTGCGCAAATAACTCATTGCACAAAACTGGAACACAATGGTGGTGGCGCAACAGCACATGGGCAAGAGTAAGAGGGGGACATACCACAAGAAGGGAACATCAGTGGGGGTGAGAATGAGCCGTGATCAATGCTCCTCTTAGATAGCAGTCATCACAAGGCCAATTCCAATTATCTAAGTGTGCAGTCAGGGAGGGGCCTAATGTGCAGGCAAATTTGAATCACTGACATGACAATCCAAGTTGAGGGGTCCTTGATGTGAGGAGAGGGGAATCACACAGTGGGGCTCATCAGAGTTGCACGAGTCTGTTCTGATGTGTTGAGTTGTTGTTTGGAATGCTATGTTAGACTTGCATCATCAATATTCTAATAATTACAGCAAATAAGTACACGTGATACATACAGAGAATCAACCACTAGTCTGTTTTAACTCGTCAAGTAATGTTATATGTATATCATGTTCCCGATATGCACTAGATACCCAGTAACTGCAAGATGCAAGATCAGTAATGTCCATGCTGAAGAGATGCATGCCAAATGTGGAAATTTAATATGTGCAAATCAGCCTGTGGTTAATGTACTCAAATATAATATCAAATGTAAATAAAGAAATACAAAAAATAAAAAATGAGAGAAAATGTGCTCTATAAAATAATGACATCAAAATACAAAGAATTTAAACGATGATCTAGACTCATCCTGAGTTTGTACATAGTCTCGTAGAGAGCTCCAGAAATCTTTTGGCCCAGAGGTAGGCTGGAGCACCTCAGCATATGACACAATCAGATCACTACACACTACCATATCTTTCAACCAGCCCCTGTAACCTGGAGCGCCCCTGCCCCCCATGTCAAGGCGACCCATCTCTGACTCAAGAGGGATGCCATCACCAATAGTTTCAATTGACCACGCCATCCACCATGATGTTCAAGGTACATACCACTTGAGGCCAGGAAGTTACAACGTTAAGGCATAGCCATGCAAGATGGAAGTAGTTAGCTGTGGGGGCAGCATACCTACGGCAAATGGAGTTAGATGACAGGCCATGCTTGAATAGACTAGCAGGAATTTGGTAGGCCCAATATAAATATTTAAAATGGATCAGTAGGGGCGTGGCCAAGAGGGCGGCGAGATAGGGCGTGGATTCCTGTCCCTCCGGCACGGCCACACTTTAGCCTTGTATTATCACCCTTGCTGGAGCCCATCTGCGATTCCCTGCAAGTGTGGTGACTCACATTGGTAGCCCGACACCAGCGGTGCGCTCCTTTTTGGTCGATACCAGCTTTCTGTGACCTTTTCTCCCCCGGCGTGGCTGCGGCCTGGCGGGCCCGGAACGGGCCGTGATCTTTTCGGAGCCCCGGTACAGGCGCATGAAGAGATCGCCTGACGGAGAATGCGGGGGCACGCTTCGCTAATGTGCTCTCCACGGTGAAGTGAAGCGAAGCTGCTGACCGGCTGGCGTGATTAGTGTTATGCGACTGGCAGACGGCGCCATCTTCTGCTCCCCCGTCGCTGCCGGGACGCTGCCAGTTTGCAGTTCGGCAGACGGAGCAGGCTGGAGACGGGGGCTACTGCCGGTATCTGCTTTCCCTTGTGGGACCGCCGCATGTGTCTGCAGCTTGACGGTCTGACACGAGCCTTGACTGGTCCCCTGAAGATTTGCATGGTAGAGCATAGGGCCTAGTGTGTGTGGCGCGGCCTCCAGTGCTGGGTTTGATCCGCAGATCGGCGGACACTGTGTGTTTGAGGCGGGGGCTATCGAAGCTTCCTGTTGGTTGCAGTGACCACCCTGGTACGTGAGAAGTCCACGGGAGTGCCGCGATCTGTGGTGGGGCTCCGCGATTGCAGTCAGGAGCATGACAGCTGCAGCGTTTCCTCCTACTAGCCCTTGATTGGGGCTGGCACTCTGGGATGCGGTGAGGGCCCTAACGTTAATTGGAGCCTGCTGTTGTTGAGAAAGGTGGCCCCCTGCACGGCGATGCTCTTGGCTACAGGGAGAGAGGGGTGCCCTGTTGGGCGACTTTGGCCCATAGGCCTGGGTGGCGCTAAGTTCTAGCAGGGAGGTCCTGTGACATTGAAGAAGGCTGGGGGTAAGGAGTGGCGTTTGGAGTGGTGAGGAGCGGTCTCAAAAGTCTGGCTGCGGTCTGTGGGGTGACGGGAAGGGCCTGCGAGCTCCTGTTGCCTCCTCCAGGTCTTTTCGACACGCTGAGGTGGGGCTCCCGGCTGAGCGGCCCGTGGAGCCTCAAGTTATCTTGGAGGGTGCCCAGAGCTCGGCTGGGGGCTGCTGGTGCCTGGCTGTCTTTGAGATTTACCCCACTCTGGACTTTGCTCACCTAGAACCCTGTGCATTGAAGTCTCACGTTGGTGAGGGGCGGCGTGTCACAAACGTTTCCCCCCGAAGGTATGGATACCACCCCTTGCCTAGACACACCTCGATGAGGGCCCCTACCTGAAGCCTTCCCTACCGGCCCAGAGTTGAGTCGGGGGGAGGGAACGTTCCGGAGAGGACATTGGTCTGCCCCTGGCTTGGTGGGCAGTGCGGGTGGAGAGGTACAGGCACCAACTTTGGTCTGCGCTGCGAGAAAACGCCTACAGCTGGATCCTGCGTCTGATGGGTGCTCTGACGGGATCGACCACGCCTGACAGCGTGAGAGGAGCCCGCTGTAGAGCCTAGCGAACTGTCTTCTCCGGTGGTGCAGTGGGGAAGGGTGGTGCAGAGAGCGGTGATCCAGTTGATTCACCAGGACGTCAGCCAGAGGACGGAGAGAGAAATCGCTGCAGGAACTCCTCCAGAAAACATCAGGGCACTCAACCCCACAGTCTGACGCCAAGGCCCCTCATGAGGAAGGTGACGACACACCAGCGACCAAGGCTTTTATGGTTGAGCTCTTCTTCTGATGTACGTTTGTATGCTTTGATGTTTTTATGCAATAACTTTAATAAAAAAAAGAATTAAAAAAAAGAATGGGGTAGCGATTTTATTCAGCGCGCAATCTCAATGTAAAGTTGTCTCAACACTGGCGGAGGTTACAGGAAGATTCCTGGCCGTTAGGGTACAGTGGGGGATGCACATCTTACAATAGGGTCATTATATGCACCTAATGAACAGCAAGAGTCTTTCCTGTGCCTTGCCTTGGCCGAGGTACTTGCCTCTCCTGATGCGGCGCTTTTAGTCGGAGGGGACTTAAATGTTGTAATGGACCCAGACCTGGATAGATCAGGACAGAGATCACACCAAACAGGGGAACTTTCACAGGGTGGGAAGCAGTGATTGGATGACTGTGGGCTGTGCGATGTGTGGTGGATACAAAACCCAAACGAGCTCGGCTATACCTATTTTTCTGCAGCGCACAAAACATACGCGCGTCTTGATCCCTTTTTAGCCTTCTTATCCCTTCTAACCATCTTACACTCTGCAGACATCACCGCTCCCTCTCAGACCATGCCCTCATTTCGGTGCTTCTGCCGGCGCTGTGCTCGCACTCAGTCCCACCGGGTTGGAGACTCTGTGAATTCCTCCTCCACTTCGAAGAGGTCACTAAGCGGATTTGAGATACTATAGTACACTACTTCTCCGACAATGACCAGGGGGCTACACCCCTTGCAGCGGTTTGGGTGGCTCTGAATCTGGTAGTGCGGGGAGAGTTCATCGCGATTGCCGCATCATTCTCGGCCCTACACAGAGAGAAGGGTGCAGAGTTAGAAAGCGAGGTGGGAGAACTGGAGGCGGTCCATAAACGGACAGGAGCTCCAAGGGTGTGGAGGGTGTTAAAAAACCGTCGGCGGATGCTGAAACACCTGGACCTAGACAGGGCAGAGCATGCTCTACTGAGGCTGCGACACAAATTCTATCTCAGTGGGGATAAGTGTTGGAAAATGCTAGCCCACAGACTACAGGCGTAAACTCAGATGTCCGCATTTCACTCCATACGGGATCAGGAGGGGATGGAACGCACCACAAACGTCTGTATCGTCTAATCCTTTCGCAGTTTTTACTGACGCCTATATGCAGAGGGAGATGTCCCCTTGCATGACCCAGGCAAGTATTTGGGCTCCTGCGATATCTCTTCCATACCCAAACCTACAACTGATAACCTGGACTCAGCCATTCGCATAGAAGAGGTCATATCAGCGATTTTGAGGTTAAAAGTCACCGGGACCGGATGGCTTCCCGGCCGGTTTCTATAAAACATTTTGTAGGGCGCTGGCTTCCTTTTTAACGCAACTTTTTAACTCTTTCCTACATACGGGGAAAGTGACACCCACAATGTCGGAACCGGTGATTTCTGTTATCCTGAAACCCGGGAAAGAGCCCAAAGAATGCGGGTCATACCGGCCCATTTCGCTTCTTAACATCAATGCAAAGTTGTTTGCGGGCATTTTAGCTTCACGCCTTAACCCCCTTATGGCTGATATCGTAGACCCGGACCAGTCGGGTTTTATACCTACTAGACAAGGAGGTGACAATTCTAAAAGACTAATGCATCTCATTGACCTCGTACATCGCATGCGAACACAGGCCTTCCTGCTCTCGATAGACGCGGAGAAGGCCTTTGATCGCGTTAGCTGGGAGTACTTGTTTGCGGTGTTGCCTGCGTATGCCTTCGGAGATAACTTTATTCAATGGGTTTGTTGTTTATACGCTTCCCCCAAGGCCTCAGTGTGGGTTAACGGATGTAAATCGTCCCTCTTCCCTATCGCCAGGGGAACGCGTCAGGACTATCCCCTATCCCCACTTTTATTTGCGCTCTATATGGAGCCATTCGCCAAGCGGATCCGGTCAAATCCGGACATCGTTGGTTTCAAATTTGGAGCCGATGTACATAAAATCAGCGTGTATGCCAACGACGTCATCCTTTCGCTCTCTCAACCCCGGCTGACGCTGCAGTCCCTTACTGCTTTTAGAAACGTTGCAGGGTTCAAGGTTATTTTTGCAAAGTCGCAGATTCTCAATATCTCAATACCAGAGAGTGAGGTTCTAGATTTACAACAAGACTTTGCATTCCACTGGGCGTCCACGGACATTACCTACCTCGGCCTTCGACTAACCTGGACCATCGATAAAACGGTCTCCCTCAACAACGCTTTGCTGCTGGAACTAACGACCAAGGCGCTGGCCGCCTGGTCCCGCCTCAAGCTGGCATGGTACGGGAGAATAGCGGCGGTGAAGATGACAGTGCTCCCACGCATCCTTTACATTTTCCAAATGCTACCATTGTCCCCTCCGCCAGGCACGCTTAAGAAATTGCAGAGGCTACTCAATAAGTTTATATGGGCGGGTAAGAAACCTCGCCTCTCGCTTGCACACATTGTTTCCTCAAAAACATAGGGAGGGTTAGGCTTTCCGTTGGTGGGTGCTTACTACCAAGCGTCATGCCTCCGCTACCATTGATTAATGGAATAGGCCCCTATCCAGTAAACACTGGAATTCATGGATCAATCGGTGGCTGGACAGAACATATGGCGGGAACTGTGGCTCCCATGTAAACAAAGAGCATGGGGGCTATACTCGTCACCAGTTACCTCCCCGACGCTTAAGGTGTGGGATCGAGTAGCGGGCCCAAAGGGTTGGACCACATTTCCTTCTCCCAGGTCCCCTATTGTAGACAACTCTGACTTTCAGCCAGGACGAGCGTCTCCGGTCTTTTAATCGCCGGAGGGAAGAGGGGCTCCCTTTTTGATACTGACGGTTTGATCCCTTTTGCCCATCTGCGTAAGGACTATGATTTGCCAACCTCTGATGCATTCCACTACCAACAACTAGCACACTGGGTTACACGAGCTGAGAATTTGGCCCTAATGTCTCGTCCCCTGGCCTCTTTTGAAAAATGGCTGATTTGCAAAAAGGATGATCATAAACTCATATCTGAACTTTATGCCATGATTACTACTGGCCCGAAAGGGCACCGTACAAAAGCGCAAGTGTGATGGGAGACAGAGCTGGGGAGGCCCTTATCGTTTAAAGAGTGGGATCACATCTTCTACTGAGCACATCACACTGCTTAGAACACAGCAGGAGCTGAATCTGCATATAAAGTGGTTACATATTGGTATTACACACCGGCGCGCGTTCACTGCTGGGACAAGTCCAAGACAGACCTCTGCAGGTGGGGGTGTGGCTTAACAGGTACCCTAGTTCACTTACTTGGCACTGCTCGAAGCTGGTGCGTTACTGGTCAGCGGTTATTGATGATATTGATGCAGCATTTCAGCTTACATTTCCACGGGCTCCTGAATATACCTTACTGGGACGTTCCCACCCTAAGTCCTTACCGCTGAAGTCACTGAGAGGCAGACAGATAGCATTGGCATTGCTTGCCGCGAGGCAGGTTATTTTAGCACAATGGGGGCTCGCGTCTCTACCTGAGCTGCGCAACTGGATCCACCGGCTTTGGCAGCTTTTAGCCAAGGAGCGCCTATCGCTCAGTGTATAGGGGAAGGGCAACAAATTCGCGAAATTATGGACCCCTTACTTGCAGATTCTTACCAAAGATATGAGAGAAGTGACTTGCCCAAAATATTTGCTAATTTTATAGCGTATTCCATTAGAACCGCCCGGATCACCCAAAGACAATGATGCTGGATAATTGGCCACTGTTCTAATCGACTGCAACAAGGTCATTTGGGTAGTGCTGGAAAGGATGCAGAGAGAGGGTGGAGGGAGGCTTTGAGTGGGCAGGGCTGATTAATTGTTTTGTTTGATCCTTTATAAAAGTGGTAGTCATTGCTGGGTATTCTAAGTCTTAACTAATGCTTGAACTTATCGCGAGGTCGCCCTCTGGGATGTAGACCTGAACGCTGTGTATCTCTAAGCATCCTTCGCTCTGATGGCACCCAGATGTAGGCAGCTAAGCTGTGTATTCACATCCATGTCACCACACAATACAAAAGATTGATTCTAAAAATGGATCAGTGACAACAAGCAGCTAAATCGGCCGAATATTGCCTACAGGCCTGCCGTTTAGGTTCAGAAGCAGCCTGAGAGACCATATGGAACATTAGGGTGGAAATGTGTGCAGTCAAAGGATTGGCCAATAAGAAAGACAAGGGTTTCCAATCCTCTTGGGCATCAGGAAAAGTAGGGAGTAGCTTCTTTAAGACATGTATGAGGTTATTGTAACTATTCATATCTACCACTGGGGAAGAAATGGAATCAATGAATTCCACCAGTGATAGGAACCTTTGACTGGGGAACTAATCTCCCACGAAGCGAAACTGCCTATGTCGCAAAACAGGAAAAGCACGCTATATGAGAACCAACATGGGGGAACAGATAATAGGCGATTTCAGCCTGCATCGTAAACGGGGGGCAGCCTCCACTGAGGTCAGCCAGCCAGCTCAAGCATTACACCATATGAATCTCCCTATCTGGACAGAAGGACCGGGTGTGGAGAGAACATCTCAATGGGAGCCAGGTCCGACAGGCCACATTCTAAGTCTACATTTAGTGCCCAACAGACATTATGAATCCATTGATGAGAAAACTGTGCTTGGGCTACTAGATAATACAATAAAAAATTTGGTACCCTGAAGCCATCCTTGTCATAAGGTTTTTGTAGCTTAGCCCACACATCCTCAGTTGCTTGCCAACCTAAGCTGAGGTAATCATAAGGGAGCGAAAAAAAGGATTTGCGAAGAGGAATTGGGATATTTTGAAATAGGTACTGTAGCTTAGGCAGGACAATCATTTTCATTAAGGCAACTATGCCAGCAATCGAAAAGGGCAACTTAATCCACCGCTGTATCAGTAATCCAGGAGATATACGTGCCATAGTTAGCCCTGTGTGGCAGGGATGGGCGAAAACAGAAGCAAGGGGTCCGTATGTGTGTAATTGTGAAGGATGTTTTATTCCAAATTATAAATCCAACATATAGAAGTGAGTGTTCTTCCCCAAATAACCAATCAAAATATAGCAATGGGGTTCTTCTATCAGGGAAGGGCTGCCGATGAGTGTGCGATCCTTCCTGTAAGTCCTCTTCTTTTAGTTCCCTCGAGGCATTCCGGTGTTTGGAGGGGGTCCCAGGAGGCTTGTTGAGGGAGCAGAACAACAGAGAAAAAGGCAGGGTAAGAATGGCTGTAGCCCTACGTAATTATAACGTAATATCCTCCACTACACCGCAGTGGAGGTGTTTGTGCCGGGAAAAAAAGGAAACAATTCGGAGGTGCTTGTGCCAAAGAAATTAGGAATATAGTCAAGCGTTATTTGCCCTTGAAGATGGGCCTTTCTGTCTCCCATGCGCTAACTGAAGTGGAAGGCGATGGGAATTTAAAAGAAGGTGAGAGCAATGATGCTTCCGACAGGGAAAAGAAAAGAAAAACAGAGGCCGTGAGAAAAAGAGAAAAATAAATAAAAATAAAGGCAAGACAACCCCAAAAGCAAAAAAACAATGAACTCCTTTTCTCCTCCCCCTCTCCCTTTCTGGAAATCGTAGCGGGTGTGTCACTTTGGGCACAATTCCATGACCCTTATCCCAACCTCCCCACTATGGTTTCCCTTTGTTAATCAAACATACCGCCACTTGCTGCAACTCTTCAAAGTTGCGGCAGCTCCAGGGTGTCTTCTGGGGACCACCACTCCTCACTCCACAAGTCCAGAGTCCCGTCGACTTCGGTTCCTCAGGTCCAGGCGTTCTCCTCGGCGTCCTCTTCTTTGACTGAGTCTTCCTGGGTGGAATCCCCCTTCGCGGTCGCTTCTCCTCCGACCTTTTCTCGTAAAGGTTGGGGCACCAATAGCTGGACTGGCATGTTCTTTCCTCCCTTCCGATATAACAACCCCTGTCATATAACGAACTGATGACCTACTTGGTGAGGTTTTTCTTGTTCTGTGGCTTGTTTCCACGCCTCTTGGAGATCAAGGTCTTCACGCTGGGCGGAATGGAAGTTTCTATCATGATTCCATAGGTCGCCCGCTGTTGGTTGGGATCCTTTCAACCCAACTTTTCTTCTCTTTCCGTTTCTGTTTTCTGCTTTTTCTTTCTTTGCCTATGGTCCAATCGTGATCTTGGGCCTGGGAAAATGGGGCAGTTTATCTCCACTCATCTTACTCTTCCCACTTTTAAGTCAGCAGGGTAGCCATATGGGGGTAATCATTACCTAGGATCATGGGTTCAGGTTGTTTTGGGATTAGGCCTACTTGCAAGTGTATAAGGGGGAGAGGAAGGCTGGTGTTGAATGGATACTTTATTTTGCTATCCCTGTGGACACACTGTATTTTAACTACCTATCCAGGAGTAGCTTGGTGTCTCATTACACTTTGTAAACATCCTATGTCAACCAGTGCGTCTTTTGGCTCCCGGTTAAACATCACCCTCCGATGACAGGGAGGTGAGCCCTTGTTAGGTGAACAATAGAGAGCCTTAGCATACCCAACTTCTGTGGGCAGGAACGGGCAATATGTCCAAAAGCCCCACACTGAAAACATTGGGGACCCTGGAGGGGTGTTGGCGGCCGGGATAGGGCAGGCAAGGGACCTGGGACTAGGGTTAGGGTATCATGTTTCTGGGTAAGAGGGAGGGACTTAGTAGTTTTGGGCGGCCCTCCTCCAGGATGCTTCCAGGAGCCATCTTCCCTTCCCTTTTGTAGCTCTTGAGCTCGGTTGAAGGCAGTGGCAATTTCTACGGCCTTTTCCAAGGTGAGATGGGCATGCTGTCGGACCCATGGGTGGATGTAAGGAAATAACAAACTGTTCCAGATACATTTTCTCTAGTATGTCCTTCTTGGTAGAAGTCAAGTGTTTGAGCCATCTATGGGTCATATCATGTATCCGAAATTACAATGCGCTAGGTGTTTCCTGTGGACCTTTCTTAATTTATTACAACCTAATCCTATACATTTCACCATCTATCCCCATGTGTTCCAGGATACTTTTTTTATCTCAGGGTATGGGGTAGTACCGAGAGGATTGGCCGTTTGATATGCTGACTGGAGTTTCCCAGTCAGAAGAGGGTCTAAATCGTGTACCCACTTGTCTTCCGGCCACATAGCTGCTCTGGTCCTTCTCTCAAAATTGGAGAGAAAATATCCAGATCTTCCCACGGAAAGTATTTTTGGATCACCACGGAGGGTAGGGTTGTATGGCATCGCGCCTGTCCAAGCACTTCTGCTGTCACAACTCGAGCCTGCAACACGTATTGACTTTCCTTGCGCTGTGCACGGAGGTGTATGGCAACAAAGACTACATTTCCCAGAATTCCCGTGAAGCACATCACGCCGCAACGTGAGTCACGCAAAAGCAGGAAGTAAAGTCTTGGCAGGGGAAACCATCGCTGCCGATATTTCCTGCTGGTGAGGCTGTACTGTTGGCATTTATCGGGAAGACGGTAAGGTCTCTTGTTACGATTCAGCTGTACCCAGTTTTGGGTTGGGTACACTTTACTCTGTGGTGCCGATCGGAGCACTTCGCGAACTTGGATCTGGCTCGTCTGGGTGTAGTAACAGGTTTGCATTTTGACCATTGACCTTTCTCGGCGGAGAACGCACATTTTCCCTGTTGGCCGAGTCAGGCAATTCCGCCGTCTTGATACGGGGAAAATATCAAAGTACAAACAACTTTCCTGTTTGAGGAGACTAGACTTATGGTCTCTTGTGGGGCAGTTGTAGTGTCAGTACAAAGGGCGGTTTGGGCTCAAACTGCTTCTTGGATCTTTCCTTGGATTAATTGAAGACGTAGTCGTCCCGAGTGACTGCGGGACACGTATGACCTTCAGTAACTTCCCAGGGAAGCAGACGTCTTAGAGAGTTATTAATCATGTCTGCTGTTTATGTGTGATGTTTCTCCACAACCTTTTCATTTGAATCCAATCACAGGAAAGAGACATAGAGGGTGATTTATCGGTGGGATTTAGCTAACTACAGAAGATAACACAGGCTGTGTTTGGTATGTTGAAGAATCTGGCGCATAGAATGACACAGTAGGTATAGATTCAAAGGTTCCAATGTGTTCTTTTGTTTCCCTTTACAGTTGGTAATCGCCTGATATCATCCTAATCTCTTCCTATATTTTAAGGCATCATTATTTTCCTTTACAGGTAGGAGTGGGCATATATATGTCAAAAAGTGAGGGAGGGACATAAATAGTCCATATATATATATGAATACTTATTGTGTGTTCTTTGTACCTTTTGTTGTCATTTCAGATCTACATCCCTGCTGTCCCCTTCCCTTCCTTCCCTCGCTCGCTCGACTATCCCGGCAGTCTGTGTGTTCATTACTTCAGACTCTGGGGCCGTCGAGAGGTGGAACCCATATAGCATCAGCGCAATCCTGAAGATACGGAAGGTAGAGCCTGACACAATAATCGGCCCAAGATTGCTTTCTCTTCCTGATTGCGCTGAGATATACAAATGGCTACCTTAGAAGACGTAATGGAAGCTCTGGCGTTGGTGCAAATGGAGTTAGCAGCCTCTAGACAAGAGGTTGCCGCATCAAGAGTAGAAATCGCGCAGCTACAGGCCAGGGTAGATAGGATGCAGGGCAATCCCTTCAATGCAGGAGGGAATCCCCCCCCTTCCACTTCTGTAGTTGTTGAGATGCCCGCTCAACTACCGTTGGCTCCCCCTGAGAGGTTTTACGGGGATAACAAAAAAGTACAGGTCTTCATGACCCAGGTGTTACTGCATTTCATGTGTAAACCCAAAATGTTCACTACAAACCAGGCCAGAGTGGCCTTTTTGATTTCATATTTAGGGGGTGAGGCAGCACAATGGGCAGTCCCTGTAGTTCGACCTGATGACCCTTTGCTTTACGCTTGGGATTAATTACGTGTAGAATTTGAGAAAACATTCGACCGGAGAGCGGAAACGTTTTCTGCTGATAGAGATCTATTGGAACTGAGACAATGTACTTCTGATCTGGTGACGTACCTCAATAGCTTTCGCCGATTGGTGGCGGAAACCGATTGGCCTGAGTCCAAACAGTCTGCTATCTTTTATCAGGGTCTCACCGACGACTTGAAGGACGTGTTGGCACACATTGACCCCCAGCCTCGCACTTGTTCCGCTCTCATCGAACTTACCTTACGCCTTGACCACAGGATGAAGGAGCGGAAAGGAGACCACAAGAAAAGAGACCGTTCTGCCCAGCTATATGAACGTCCTGGGCAAGGGGAGAAACCAGCAACGTCACACGAACCCATGGAAATAGGAGCCGTGAGGGACTCATTGACACTGAGTGAAAGGGATCACCGTCGAAAGCAAGGTTTGTGCCTTTATTGTGGCAAGAAAGGGCACTACCTACGTGACTGTCCCGTGAAGCCTAAGCCAGGAAGGTTTAGAAACGAACAAGCAGCAGCAGGAATCACAGATAAAGGGGTGGAAAACTCCAAAGCCTGAAGGCGGGTGAAGGGGAACCCTCAAGCAAGAACATCACCCCTTCAATAACTCCGGGTTGTAGTCAGGGGGTGAACCACCTGTTCCTTGAAATGTCTATGCTTATAAACTCCGAAGAAAAAAATATAAGCGCCATGGTGGATTCGGGAGCCACAGGATGCTTCATGGATTTTAATGAAGCTATACGTTTAGGAGCGCTCCTTATCACCAAGAGTCAACTGGAAACCGTGTGCGCAGTGGAAGGGAAGGAACTAGAAGCAGGACCCATTAAATACAACACCCCTGAGTACGACCTTACCTATGATGGCTATCATCATGAGCGGCTGTCGTTCAACATCATTAATGCGCCACAATACGGAGTCATACTGGGTCTTCCGTGGTTACAAAAACATGAACCCTCCATACATTGGACCTCCAGAACCATACAATTTACATCTCCATATTGTATGGATCATTGCAACCTGAAACCAGGTAGTCCCTCCCGGGAGTTAGCCTTGATACAACATGTCGCTACTGCTGCAGAAAAGGAGGTAACCCTGCCGACTGTCTATAAGAAGTACGAAGCAGTGTTCAGTGATACGCAGGCAGAGGTCCTACCGCCTCATAGGGAATATGACTGCAGAATAGACCTTCTCCCTGGAGTGGTGGTCCCTAAAGGACGGATCTATGCCCTTACTGTGCCAGAGAATGAAATCCTGCGTGCATATCTGGATAAATACCTTGCGGCGGGGTACATACGGCCTTCACGATCCCTGGCGGCATCCCCTCGGTTTTTCATCCCGAAGGCAAACAGTGAGAAAAGATGCTGCATCGACTTCAGAGCTCTGAATACCATTATGGTGAAAAACCAATATATATTGCCACTAATTCCTGTACTATTGGAACAAGTACGTGCGTCTAAAATATACACCAAGCTTGATCTACGGGGCGCCTATCACCTTGCTCGTATACATCAGGACAATGAGTGGAAGACGGCCTTCAAAACGCGTTATGGGCTTTTCGAAAACCTGGTAATGCCCTTTGGGCTTTGTAATGCCCCAGCCGCATTTCAATTCTTCCTAAACGAAGTATTGAGGGACCATCTTGACCTATACGTAGTGGTCTATATTGATGAAATTTTGATATATTCCTCCACGACTGAAGAACACATGGGACACGTGAGCCAGGTTCTACAGGCGCTACAAGACCACCATCTGTACTGCAAGATCACGAAGTGTGAGTTTCACGTCACCACGGTGGAATTCTTGGGAGTGATGCTCACACCGTCGGGTCAGGCCACGGCAGAAAGAAAATTCATCGCAGTGAAGGAGTGGCCTCGTCCCTGCAACGTCAAAGATATCCAAAGCCTGTTGGGTTTCGCCAACTTTTACATGCGGTTCATTCGGGGTTTCTTCGCTATGGTGACGCCGTTAACCCGGCTCACACGGAAAAACACTCCCTTTGTGTGGGACCAAACTACACAGGGAGCATTTGATCAATTGAAAACAGCGTTCTCTACAGCGCCGGTCCTCACACACGCCAACCCCGAGTTACCTTTCTTAGTGGAAGCCGACGCCTCCGAAGTTGCTCTGGGAGCTGTTCTGTCCCAAAGACACGAAAACACGGGATACCTACATCCGATAGCATTTATGTCTCTGAAGTTGAATCCTGCTGAAACAAATTATACAATCGCCGAGAAGGAGCTTCTGGCTACCAGGGATGCATTCCTGGAATGGAGGCATTGGCTCTTGGGAGCGAAGCACCAGGTGACGGTCTATACAGACCATCGTAACTTGCAATTTATGAGAGCTGCTCGTCATCTTACCCCGCGGCAATTACGATGGATGCTGTTCTTTGAGGAATTCCGGTTCATAGTCACCTATCGGCCAGGTGTGAATAACAAGAAGGCGGATGCTTTGACGCGACAGGAAAAGCCGACTATGCATGCTGGGACACCAAACAGAGCAATCATCGAACCCGCAAAGGTCTTGTGTGTTACACAAACAGGGGATTTCTTGCTGGGTGTGAAAATAGGAGCACAAACATGTGTATGGAGAACCTGGCTTAGACATCATAAAGAATGGGAGATGAAACAAGGCATACCCGTGAAAGGATCCCAAGTGCTAGTAACTACTAAACCACTACGAAAAACCGTCTTCTCCTGGTGTCACGACTCACCTTGTGCTGGTCACATGGGATATGCTAAAACGCTGGAAAAGGCGTTAAGACAGTTCTGGTGGCCCTCCATCCATCCTGACCTACGTCAATGGGTGAAAGAATGTGCTACATGTGCCCAGATGAAATCCGATCGACAACTTGCAACCTATGCCTACTCCGGAAAATCCATGGGAAAGGGTTTCTGTGGATTTCATAGTTGGACTCCCCAAAGACCAAGGGAAAACAGCTATAGTCATGGTTATAGACTATCTTACAAAAATGGGCCACTTAATATAATGCAACCAGGTTCCCACGGTGGGGCAGTTAGCACACATCCTTTTGGTAAACATAGTCCGTTTGCATGGACTCCCAAGAGTTATAGTGTCAGATCGAGGGGCCCAATTCACGGAGCGGTTTTGGAAAACATGGTTTTCTGAACTACAGATAACTTCTTCCCTTTCAACTAGTTATCACCCCAAACAGACGGACAGACAGAGAGGCTAAACCAGACGCTTAAGCAGTTCTTGCGTTGTTACGTGCAAGATAACACTGAGGCATGGGTGGACTGGTTATGGGTGGCGGAAATAGCTTACAATAGCACACAACATTCCTCCACACTCCCTTTTTCTGTTCCTATGGACACCATCCTAGATTCAACCCACTGTTGCTCCCGAATTCTAACGCCAGGTTGCCAGACGTCAAGGAGAGGTTGTTGCATGTCCACAAGATTCTTCTTGCCACACGTGGGAACCTACTACTAGCCAAGGTTAGGTACAAAACACAGGCAGATAAACACCGTAGGCCTTGTCCTGTGTATAAAAAGGGTGATCTGGTGTGGTTATCTACAAAACACATCAGGTTCAAGAAGCACAGTGTATTTAACCCCAGGTTCATAGGGCTTTATCGTGTCGTGAAACATGTTGGCCCGGTGGCCGTGAAGTTGCGCTTGCCCACGCATTTCAGGATACACCCGGTTTTTCATGTGTCCCTCTTGAAGCCCTCCCATAGCCCGGTAAGACGTGCTCCTCTGCCTATTTGGGTGCAGCAGGACCAGGAGTATAAGGTTCAGCGTGTACTGGACTCTAAGCTGGTGAGGGGGCGGTTGCAGTATCTGCTTTCCTGGAAGGGTTATAGACCGGAGGAAAACTCTTGGGAGCCAGCGGGGGCAGTGCATGCTCCTCGGTTGGTGGCTAGGTTCCACCGCTTATATCCCGATAAGCCGGCTGCCGGTCGGAACCCTTTGTGAGGGGGGATGTACTGTCACAACTCGAGCCTGCAACACGTACTGACTTTCCTTGCGCTGTGCACGGAGGTGTATGGCAACAAAGACTACATTTCCCAGCATTCCCGTGAAGCACGTCGCACTGCAACGCGAGTCATGCAAAAGCAGGAAATAAAGTCTTGGCAGGGGAAACCATCGCTGCCGATTATTCCTGATGGTGAGGCTGTACTGTTGGCATTTATCGGGAAGATGGTAAGGTCTCTTGTTACGATTCAGCTGTACCCCGTTTTGGGTTGGGTACACTTTACTCTGTGGTGCCGATCGGAGCACTTCCCGAACTTGTATCTGGCTCGTCTGGGTGTAGTAACAGTTCGCATTTTGACCATTGAGCTTTCTCGGCGGAGAACGCACATTTTCCCCGTTGGCCGAGTCAGGCAATTCCGCCGTCTTGTCAAAAAGTGAGGGAGGGACATAAATAGTCCATATATATATATATATATATATATATATATATATATATATATATATATATATATATATATACGGCAGCCATCCAGGTCGTTAAGTATGCGTGAATACTCCGCACCTTACTCCGATGTACAGGATGCCTCGAGGTTGGCGAGGAGGTGCCCTGTGAGTGCCTGAAGACAGCGGCTGAGGGCAACAACGGGAGATACCATACGCAAATAGTTGCGTGACTACAACTTCCATGAGACATTGCGGCATCAGCCCAGCCTAATAACAGGTGTGTCATATTAAATGGACCTGCTTTATTTAAAGCGCTTCGTCTTTTCCCTGATGAAGAAGGCAAAGACCTTTGAAACGCGTTGGATATAATACAAGACAAACTCTGGTCTCTGAATCCATCAGAGCCTTTCTCCTGTGCCTGAAGCCATTGTGCATGCTGCTGTGAGTAAAGCGCTTACCTGACAACCTCCGTGAGTGTGGTGCGTTCTTTTGAGCGAGGAGCCTTCATATTATATATATATATATATATATATATATATATATATATATATATATATATATATATATATATATATATATATAAATACTTATGGTGTGTTCTTTGTACCTTTTGTTGTCATTTCAGATCTCCCTCCCTGCTGTCCCCTTCCTTTCCTTCCCTCGCTCGACTATCCCGGCAGTCTGTGTGTTCATTACTTCAGACTCTGAGGCCGTCGAGAGGTGGAACCCCTATAGCATCAGCACAATCCTTAAGATACGGAAGGTGGAGCCTGACATCTGCCAACTTCACAACTACCATTTCTTGTGCCTGCCCTTGTTCAGTTAGGGTCTTGTGTAGCTTCTCTTGGTCTGCCTTGGCTAACACCAAGAGCTTCTCCATGATTTTCTCCAGCCGTTCTTGGCCCTCCACCATTTATCTCACAGCCGCCCCCATATGCCCAGAACCCACTTCTGACACCACCTGGGGGAGGGATGGGCGGAAACAGAAGCGATGAGGCTGTATGTGTGTGTAATTGTGAAGGGCGTTTTATTCGAAATTATAAATCCAACATATACAAGTGAGTGTTCTTCCCTAAATAATGTTATGTTATGTTATGTTAATTTATTTCTTCTATAGCGCACGGCTACTCCAAGGAGCATCCCGGCGCTTTGGCGAAGAATATCAGCAGATAAAAACAACCACACAACAGCAGAAGCAGAGGCAAAAGAAAAAGAAATCTATTTCGTAAAGAGCCATGTTTTCAGGTTCTTCCTGAAAACAAGAAGACAAGGAGCCTGTCTCAGGGACAATGGCAAATCGTTCCAGGCCTTTGGTTCTTAATGGCGAAAAGACCGACCTCCCATTCTTGCACGTCGAATTGCAGGGACTGTCATCATGGACAGACCAGATGACCTCAGGGTCCTGCTCGGTAAATACCGGGAAAGACGTTTCCCAATATACTTGGGGCCGGTGCCGTGTAAGGCTTTAAAGGCCACGGTCAGGCTTTTGAAAAGAATTCTCTTGGAGATAGGTAGCCAGTGTAAGGTGTTCAGTAGAACAGTGGCTCCAGCTCTCCTCGGGAGTCCAAAGATGGCTCGGGCTGCCGAGTTCTGGACTACTTGCAAACGGGTCAAAAGATATTTCGGTAAACCCAAAAAAAGAACGTTTGCGTAGTCCAGTCGAGACCCGATCAAAGCCTGGACAACTGTTTTCCTATGGTTGAGTGATAGTAAAGGAAGAAATTTCCTCAACATCCGCAAAATGCCAAAGCATTTCCCTGAGAGACACGAGATGTGAGGCCCAAAGGATAGTTCACAATCCACTATCACTCCCAAATTCTTGGCCTTAAAAGACACATTATCAGGGGGGGAACATATCTTGTGGCCACCAAGATTTCCAGTTGGGTTCAGGGGCGCAGCCAAAAAAGAGGAGCTCCGACTTGTCTGGGTTGCATTTTAAGCCATGACATCTAAACCACTCAAATACCGCCCCAAGGCATTCCCTGATCTGTATGCCATTGAATGACCCGCCCCTGTCGCATGTAAACAGGAGCTGGGTGTCATCAGCGTATGACACGATCTGGGCGCCAAAAGATTCCGCGACTACCGCCAGAGGGGCCATAAAGATGTTAAAAAGCATAGGGCTGAGGATGGAGCCCTGAGGGACTCCCACCTCTAGCGGAGCCATATCAGCGGAAAAAGGAGGCGCCCAGATCGTTTGTCGGCGGTCGGCCAGAAAAGATTTAAGCCAATTCCACACCGTTCCGCGAAGGCCACATTCCCAGAGTCTTACAAGGAGGCCTTCGTGAGGAACGGTGTCGAATGCCGCCGACAAGTCAAGCATGACTAACATGGCCCTTCCCCCAGAGTCGAGCACTTCCCTGATGGCATCAGTGACCTCGAGCAAAGCAGTCTCCGTGCTAAAATTAGCACGGAAACCGGATTGCGAGGCGTGCAACAGGTCGTTTCCTTCGATGAAACTGGAAATTGTCCTGTGCACGTATCTCTCGGCCACTTTCGCTAGAGCAGGGAGAAGGGAGATTGGCCTGTAATTGGCATGGATGAGGGGGTCCAAGGTAGGTTTATTGAGCAGTGGTAGAATCATGGCGCGCTTCCATGCCTGAGGCACCACACCTGTAGACAAGGAAGAATTCAGCAGGGGGTTTACCAAGGTATTTAAGGCAGATGCCACTTTCCCCAAATGTTTGGCCGGACATGGATCTAAAGGAGAGCCAGATTTCAAACCTGACAAAAGCTCCAAAGATGTACTAAGATCCATGTGAGGGAATTCAGAGAGGAAAGGGCCTTGACCCTCCACAAGAGATAATAGCGTTAAATGGCTCAAATCCGGTCGAGAGCAAGAGAGAGAGAGAGATGCTTGGATAGTTGTGATCTTACTAACAAAGAAGGTGGCTAATTGTTGTATCCAAGAGTCAGTGTGAGTATGACTAGGAGTACGAACGGCAGGAGAAGTAAAATCCTGAACCACTTTAAAAATTTCTTTGCAGACATTATCAGCCTCATCGATGCGACGTTCAAAATAGGCCCTTTTTTCATCCCAGATTGACTGATGATAGGCTTTTATTACTGCTCGAAATTTCAATTTTTCAATCGGGTCATAAGCCCGCCTCCAAACTCTCTCAGCCCTTTTACACTCCTGTCTTTGTATCCTCAACTGGGGAGAAAACCACGGGGCCGACGCTCTACGCTCACCTAATTTAGGTTTCTTTTCGGGGATTAAGGTCTCAAATCTGGATATAAGCCATTTTTGGAGGAGAGCAAGATTCTCTTCCAAATTTCCCAAAAGAGGACAAGGAAAAGTGATGAGAGCCTCCGATAGCATATCCCCAGAGAGCAGATGGAACGGGCGCGAAATCCGCATGGCCTCTATTACTTCTCTCTCCCGAATGAGGGCAGTGACAGGCAAGGAAAAGGAAATTAAAAAATGATCAGACCAGAGTACTGGCTGTATAGAAGATACAGAAATAGGTCTCGTTGAAAATACATGATCTAAGGTATGGCCTTTGTTGTGTGTTGGTCCTTGCAAAAACGGAGATAGCCCTAGCGAGGCCGTGATATCAATAAGTTTTGTGACATCAGGGTCACATTTATTGTCCATATGGACGTTAAGATCTCCAAGTAAAATGCAATGATCAGACCTAAGACAAGGAACTGAAAGAGCTACTTGCAATTCATCAAAGAAGAGTCCCGTCGATCCGGGAGTTCTATATAAAAGAATCCCGGTGCAGGACTGAAGAGGGGAAAGGTGTAAGGTGAAACCGAGGGCTTCACATCCCTGGATATTCTCCACCGGAAAAGTTGAGCAGGAGGTACTCTTTTTCACAATAAGAGCTACTCCTCCTCCTCTGCCCGATACTCTATCCCTCCTAAAGATCTTATAATTCGGAGGGATGGCATTGGCCAGGTCAGGTGCGGAGCACTCACCTAACCATGTCTCTGTCAAAAATAGACACAAAATATTGGAATTATGCAGCAGATTCCAAATATTAAGGGAATGACAGTTTACAGACCTGGTATTAAGGAGAAGGCACTGGAAAGGAACAGATGTATTGTCCTGCACGGTTCCATTTAAAACCGGGAAACGCTAACCGCAAGACGGACAGCCTTTCCTTAAGGACCGACCGCCAGGAAAAATATGGGAGCAGTAGCCTCGGGGGAGGCGTAAGGCAAGTAGCTCAGCTGACGTGTAAATCAACATATTGTAAAAACGACAAAGACAGAGACCAAAATAAAACTATATAGCAAGCCTGAGCCGTCCAGCCCCGGCCGCCTACGAGACGCTGACGAGCGCAGACTGGCAGGACTCTGGCACGACTCAGGCTAAGCGAAAGGCAACCCCGCTGCGCGATCCCGCTGCGCTAGGGGAGGAGCTTTAAGTAGGAGACCCTACCTGGCTCCTGCGCAATAGAGCGCACGTGAGTACTGGCGCCTAAGCTGACCCCACACCACTCCAAGATGGCGCCGGAAAATGGGCTCCCACCCCAGGAACCGGACCCGCTCAAGTAGCGGTGGAGAAAACTATTATATTGCAAGTAAGTGGAAATTAAAAACAAGGGATAACAACCCAAAACGAAAATAAATGGCAAAATGAGGAAGTTTTTAAAAGCGAAATATCAGCGCTAAACGCGCGAGGCGCACAGCAGCAAAAACGCTACCTTTTCAAGGATGAGCCTCTAAGGGACTCGCCTTAAGTAGGAGACCCTACCTGGCTCCTGCGCAATAGAGCGCACGTGAGTACTGGCGCCTAAGCTGACCCCACACCACTCCAAGATGGCGCCGGAAAATGGGCTCCCACCCCAGGAACCGGACCCGCTCAAGTAGCGGTGGAGAAAACTATTATATTGCAAGTAAGTGGAAATTAAAAACAAGGGATAACAACCCAAAACGAAAATAAATGGCAAAATGAGGAAGTTTTTAAAAGCGAAATATCAGCGCTAAACGCGCGAGGCGCACAGCAGCAAAAACGCTACCTTTTCAAGGATGAGCCTCTAAGGGACTCGCCTTAAGTAGGAGACCCTACCTGGCTCCTGCGCAATAGAGCGCACATGAGTACTGGCGCCTAAGCTGACCCCACACCACTCCAAGATGGCGCCGGAAAATGGGCTCCCACCCCAGGAACCGGACCCGCTCAAGTAGCGGTGGAGAAAACTATTATATTGCAAGTAAGTGGAAATTAAAAACAAGGGATACCAACCCAAAACGAAAATAAATGGCAAAATGAGGAAGTTTTTAAAAGCGAAATATCAGCGCTAAACGCGCGAGGCGCACAGCAGCAAAAACGCTACCTTTTCCAAAAAAGGTAGCGTTTCCAAATAACCAATCAAATTATAGCAATGGGGTTCTTCTCCCATGGATGGGCTGGTGACACGTGAGCGATCCTTCCTGTAAGTCCTCTTCTTTTGGTTCCCGCTAGGCATTCCAGTGTTTAGAGGGGGTCCCAGGAGGCTTGTTCAGGAAGCAGAACAACAGAGAAAAAGGCACGGTAAGAATGGCTGTAGCTCCACGTAATTATAACGTAATATCCTTCACCACACCGCCGTGGTGGTGCTTGTGCCAAAGAAATGAGGAAACAAATCAGGGGTGCTTGTGCCAAAAAAATGAGGAATATAGTCGAGTGTTATTTGCCCTACAAGACGGGCCTTTCTGTCTCCCATGCGCTATTTGAGGTGAAACGCGAAGGGGAATTAAAAAGAAGCTGAGAGCAATGATGCTTGTAAGAGGGAAAAGAAGAAAAAAAACAGACTGTGAGAAAAAGAGAAAAAAATAATAAAGGAAGGAAAGACAACACCAAAAGCAAAAAAACGATAAACTCCTTTTCTCCTCTCCCTTTCTGGAAATCGTAGCGGGTGTGTCACTTTGGGCACAATTACTTGACCCTAATCCCAACCTCCCTACTGGTTAATCAAACATACCACCACTTGCCACAACTCTGCACCTGAGTGTCCTCTGGGGACCACCAATCCTCATTCCACATGTCCAGAGTCCCGTCGGCTTCGGTTTCTCAGGTCCGGGCATCCTCCTCGGCGGGGTCCTCTTTGACGAGGTCTCCCCGGGTGGACTCCCCGTTCGCAGTCGCTGCTCCTGTGACGACCCTTTCGGCGTCCTTCCTCTCCTTTTCCCCTTCTCTTGGGGCTAGGGATTGGTTGGAACTCTGCACACCTCTGCCTTCTGATTGGTCAGTTTGCTGGGCAGTTCTTGTCTGTCCTGAGGAGGCCAAAGACAGTGCTTCATCACGGTTTGGTCGGACTTCCAGAGTACGCGGTTAGCGTCAAAGCAGAAACTGAACTTGGTGTGGGGGTTATGGTCGTCTCATCACACCCTGATTATGATATTTAGGACACCAAGATAGTTGACCGGTTCTGTCGTCGAGCATATTGGAAATTCAAGCTCCAGTCTAGCAGTGGCATTCGTATGAGGTATTAAGAGTGATTTATCCCAAATATTTTGAAGTCCGGACACCGTCCATAAGCAATAATGCCCTGGATGATGGTATGTAAGTTGACAGGAAAAATGAGGACAAGTACGTAGACAGAAGGACATTCTGTCTACCAAATCTAATGCCCCTGTGGTGATGTCAATCCTGCAACAGGCAAGCCAAGGGCTCCATAACAATGGAAAAGAGGAGAGGCGACAAAGGACACACCTGGTTCGTGCCCCGCCCACAGGAAGCAGGTCTGCCAAAAAATCATCCACCCGTAGCCTAGCCCTCGGCATTGTATAGATAAGCCAAACCCAATATAAATAGGCCGTACTCACACCCATCCGCTCAAGGACCATGTACATAAGGCACCATTCAATAGAATCAAATGCTTTAGCAGCATTTAAGAAAGCTGCAGTTAACTAGAGTTGGGGGTCTAATCGGTGTGTAACAGCAAAGAGAGTACGTAGAGTGTCTTCAGTGATGTGCCAGGGATGAACCCAGCTAGGTCAGAATGGACTAAAGTGAATAATACGGTAGAAGCCTATTAGCAAGTAGTTTAGTAAGGATTTTGCTGTCCACGTTAATGAGGGACAAGGGCCGGTAAGAGCCATATTGTTTGGTAGGCTTGCATGGTTTTAGAAGCACAATTCTAATAGCTTCTGTCATAAAGCCATGGAGGCAACACACCCTGGAAGATTCTTCATACATTATGAGTAGAATCAGGGCCAGTTCCTCAGCATGCGTTATGTAAAACTCAGCCGAGAGACCATCACTCCCGGGAGCACTCCCATTCTTTAAGTGTGCAATAACCCCTTTAATTTCTTCTGGTTTAATTGGTTGACAAAGATCCTTCATCTGATCAGCAGAGAGCCATGCCAGAGGGAATCCTCCAGAAACCTTTGGATGACAGACGGATAGTCCACAGCACGGGAGCTGTACAAGTGTTTATAATAAGCAGTAAATCCTTCCAGAAGAGCTCTCGAGGCATAAAGCAGCCGACCATCCACGACCAAAATATCGGTAACATGATTCGCCACCCAATTAGAATGAATCGGTGATGTAAGGGTGTGCCCATGATGCTCTCCCTACCCCTAAGAGCAGATTGCCTGGTATTTGCTACAGCAGTGTATCTGTCCGTTAGCAGCCACCATATATTCCTGAATTCCGATCTTCAGAGATTCCAGTACCTCAATGTCCCCATCTTCAACATATGTCTCTTTGAGGGACTTATTAGCGCATTCTAGCATAGTAGACTACCTCTAAGAAACTTCAGGATTCCGCAACTCTATCTCATTCAACCCTCCCCCCCCCCCCCAAAACACCCACCCTATAGGCTTCCCAGAAGATCAAAGCCTAGCTAACTGAGCCCACATTTTCACTAAAGTAATTTCTAGTGGCCTGCTGTACTTCTTCCCTAAATACACTATCCAGTAAATTCTCTGTATGGAGCCACCGGAGTTTAGTGGGTGGCACCTCTACCGAAGGCTCCAGGTCCACAGGGGAGTGATCTGACAATGTTCGGGACAAGGGAGTACAAGCAGTGGTCAACCAAAGTATGTCTTTAGTACCAAACCACTCATCCAGTCTACAGGAGAGGCCGTGTACAAATGAATAAAACATGAATTCACAAGTCTGAGGGTGTAACGCACTCCAGATGTCAACCATGTCATTAGTCTGGAGCAGGTCAGCCAGGACACTACCTACCTTGTTATACGAGCGAGCAAGCAAGACTGCATTATGGTCTACACCCCAAAGCACCACCAACTCATAAAGCAGGCAGAGGCGCAAGATGATTTGTGTAAAGAAATCAGGACAGTTTACTTTGGGGGAGCATAGGAGTTAACCAAAACAATCCCAACACCAATAAGTATCGACCTTCTGGGTCAGAAAATGTGTGCAGATGGTGGAAGTTGAGTGATCTGTGAATTAAAATAGCCACTCCTCGCGAATAGGCTGAATAAGAGGCAAAGTATCTATGATCCCCCAAATCTAAGCCAGAGGTGGCATCAAGTGAGGAGTCAATTGTGTTTCTTGAAGAAAAGCCATACTGATATTATGACGAGTCAGGTAAGCGAATATCTGTCTGCGTTTTCGTGGATTCCACAGACCTCTGATGTTCCACGTAATGCATTTTAAAGCCATGAGGTGGACTACATAAGAAATTGCTGGTAGGGAGCCGGGACAGCCTCTTTAAAGACTGCACTGGGCAAGTTGGCTGCTCCAGGTACAGACTAAGCAGCAGAAGCTAAGGGGAGAGCATGATGATAACAAACAACAGTAACAAACCATCCCACCACCACCGGGCCCTAATCACCCCATGAATATACTTTATAGTATACCAGCTGAATAACCTAATCAAGTCCAGCAACTACAGATACGTATGCAATAACACAAACAACAGGCATTTAGCCTAGATGGGCCAGAGAACCTAAAAACCAATAGTTCTGTACAGTCCTCAAAAAGGCAGGGGGAACAGTAGTGAATTTTACCCAGTCAAACGTAGTTATTGGTAATTTAAAAGCCATGCTATTCGAAACCCCATGACTGCATTGAGCAAACATACCATTCAGCGAGGAGCGTGGCTCTGCGCCGTTGAAGATGGCAGCTTAGAAGAGGAGCGCCGCCAGAGCCGCGGCAAAAGCCCCTAATATCCGCACATTATCCGTGGCAAATGAGGTAACCAACACTGCAGAGCCCATATTGCACCGATTTATGTGAGTATCGTGCAAATTCATCCTCGTCAACTCTCTTTTCCGACACAGCGAAGGCAGCACGGCCTCCCTAAGGCCCGAGAAAAGAGGGTGGGGCTGGAGTTCACGCTTCGCTCGTGAGTGCATCCTCTGGCTCGGAAGAAAATTGGAAGCTCGTCTTGCTAGATACACTCAGAGCGACTTCGCCGCTCCATCCCTGCCGGCATGGAGGGTGCAGAGCAGAGGTGACCGGAATCACAACGGACGGTGCCAAGAGGGAGCAGCGACGGGCCCGGCTCCTTCCGGATTGCCGCCGCTCCCTCCCATTGACTTTGGTGCGGTGTAGCGACCCTAATGGCACCATTACGAAGCCACCACTGAACTAGGGGTAAGGAATTGCGCCTTATTACTCACGTCCCCTGATCATCCCGCCAATTTCCCTGGGGAGCAGTGCACCACGCATGGGCCCAGCCATACCTGTAATTCTACTACGTGGCAGACTTTATAGATGGCGCTCCCCTAGCGCACTAGTTTTATAGAGGGCACAGGCAACATCAATCGAAGCCCTCTACATCAGTGAATGCCGCCAACCAAAGACCAGTGATTCTGAGGTCCCTCCTTGCTTCTCCCCAAAACCGCCAATGTGCAAATTGAGCACCAGAGGACTTTGTCAGGATAGTGAGGGAGGGAGTTGGCATTAAGCAGCTGCTAGGGCCCGACAATCTCGCTGCCTTGAGACCGGACACGGGCGATCATCGCCCTCCACGAACCCCTGTCCAGTGAAACTTCCCATACCCGGCCACTCCCGGGGCCATACCGTTGTGACCAGCTACCGGCTACGCAGCACCGAGGGTGGTTCTGGCAGCTGACGGATGCCTGACGCATTGCTGGCGTTTGGCAGGGGAGTGACCGGGGACTGTCCTACTCTGCCGGCACAACCGGTTAAAGAGCCCCCACAGGCGGCACTACCACCAGCCACTAATCAGAGGACCTGGGGGAACCAAATCACTATAGGTGTGTTATGGCCGACATCATACAGGAAGACACTAACGCTCTGGGAGCTGGGCACACCTGACGTCCCTGTGCCTCCTAGCACCTCCTTCAACTACGACGCCATGGTGACCACTATAGAAACTCCAGACAAAGGCGGCTACTGACCGTCAGTGTCCATCCGGCGAAACAGCAGTCCACTGGGTAGATACACGGTCGACTGGGTAACCCTTGAACGATCCGTTCCTGTAAACGGCCACCTGACCGCTCTCCACGATGAAACCCAAGGGAAGCCAACCGACACAGACTAACAAACTCGACAAGTATGCAGTCCCCAAACAGATATCACCCGAGAATGGGACCTCAAGTGACTCCACAACTGAACCTGAGCCCTCACTGAGCTCCATAATGGCGGCGATCCAAACCCTTGGGACAACACTAGAAACTAAAATTCATAAAGTCGCCATAGAAATTAATCTACTCCGGGCAGACCTGAACAAAACGTCAGAGAGCTTCAAGCTAAGACTCAGAAACTGGAAGAAAAAGTCCAACAACTGGTTCACCAGCATCTACAGGTGACTAAAGATGGAAGACCAGGAAGGGAGAGCCCGCCGCAACAACATCCGGGTTGTTGGAGTTCCGGAGGGAGCAGAAGGGCCAAGTGTAGACCTCTTCCTTGAGAATTGATCTTAAACCAAGTCAAGCCTAAGCGACTCTCTGCCTGCTACACGGTGGATCGCTCACTTAGGGACCCAATCCCCCCGCCGAAACCAGGAACTGCTCCCAGAACAATCATTGCCAAGATCCTCATCTACAGAGACACGATCCTACAAGCGGCCCATTTACAGTGGGATCTTGGGTACGAAAATGCTACTATCCGTTTTTTCCCGGACTTTACCCTCAAAGTCCAACAAGAAGGTCGATCTTTTGATGGAGTAAAACGGGCTCTCAGAGAAAAATGCATCAAGTATATGATGTTCCTTACGGCAAAACTCAAAGTAGTGGCAAATGGTAAATCCTGGTTCTTCACCACCCCATCGGAGGCTCAATCCTGGTTAGATGAGGGAGCCGCATGGAGGATGAGACAGGAGAACACCAGTGAGTGGAGAGATTCTAGGATAAGTCTGCTGGGCTCCCAAGAGGGCAGAGTAGAACCAGATGAGAGAAACACACAATCCTGGAGATCGAGATCCATGAGTCCTACGGCCTTGTTGACTGGCGGAGAATGATCCCCCCTATCGATGGGCTCCAAAGCTAAGACTGAACACACCATTCTGTAACATACAATACAAGTACTTTATGAAGGATATAGACCAATGGGAATGTTGGACACAGCGGGCTTATTAAGCAGAATGAATGCCTCCTTTCTTATGCGGGGCTGAAGTTGGGCTCTGGGGGGCTCAACAAGGCGCCGCCCCACAACCCTGTAGTAGTTAACTAGTTAATTGGGGTGACAGGCGCTTTGCTAGTTAGGGATGTGGGCAGTTTCAAACCTACAAAGCAGGGTAGCAGGGAGGGAGGGGATGTTCGAGGAAATTTTCTTTTTTATGTATCCCTCTTTTTCTCCTTAATTGGAAACAGGGAATTGACAAGCTGGGGAGATGTTGGGTTGCGTTTGTACATTTGTTGCATCTTTTTACATACACATCGATGTAGGGGAATTTATACACTATGCTGGACCTAATGAGTACAAAGTGGAGCAAAAATGTTAAACTACTGACCTGGAACGTCAATGGGCTTAGAGACAAAATTAAACGTGGTATTGTCTTGCAATATATCATACGTCATGCCGCAGATGTAGTTATGCTTCAAGAAACGCACCTGGTTGGGTCCTCCAGGAAGGCGAACAACAAAATGACTGAGTTGTTCCTAAAGAAAAGGAGAAGGGAACGGTCACAGAGGTAGGAAGGATAGTGCTCAATGGAGGACCACCCTTGGGTATCCAATTAGTTGGATATAATGGCCTCACACACCCTTGCGAGTGTCATGCTTCATCATCGGCAATGCTCCTCGGTGGGCAGGCGGTGCAATGCCCAACGGGCTCACCTCAAAAAGGGGCTCTTTATCGGAGATCTTTTGTCCAACTGCCTATGGGTGAAGTGTGGGTGAGGGGCCAGGAAAGGGTAGATAGTGTGGGTGAGGATAAAATGTGGCACAAGGTACCGGAAAACAATGTTATTCTGGTGGTCCTCTGCCGCAAGTAAAAACAAAAGTAGTCTGTGATCGCTGGAACTTAGGTTTCCAAAACACGATACAGAACTAGCGTGCAACTGGTGTGGTCAACATGTTTCTCGCTTTATAGTGCATTGACTGCGATTCTTCAGGACCTAATAAAAACTACTATCAACAAAACATGACCTATAATAGTATCAGTTTAAATTACAGTACATAGGTTGTACTACCTGTTTGACTAAAGGTTAGAGTATAAAGGTGTCAACAGTACCCGGTAGGTCTGACATCAAGGGGGAAACCATAGTGGTTGAAGGTTTCAGCTGCCTTAGTCAGTGCCCGTTGTGCCTACCCATCACTACCGGGAAGGCGCCTAATAGGTGGGGCTACAAGCTACTTGCCCATTCCGGCTTCACAACCAGCTCACAAGGCGTAGGTATCCTTGTCAAAAACTCCTTTCCCCTTGCTGTGAGCTCAACAATTGCAGATGACAGAGGTAGATATATCGGAATCACGGGCTCCTGGGAGGGCTACACTCTCACGCTTCTTTCGTTATACATTCCACCTAGCCTCCAGAGCACCACCTTTTAAGACCTAGGCGCTCTTTTGCTTTCCCTACCAGAAGGTCTCATGATGATAGATGGGGATTTCAACTCAGTCGTCTCAGGCACACTGGATAGACACCCACCACAGGAGCTTAGGGCCTCACACTGGTGGCTACCCAAATTTCTCGAAGCGTTGGGACTAATAGACGGATGGAGACCCCTCCACCCAGGGAAAATCCACCATACCTTCCATTTCGGGGCCCATCATAGCCTTTCCCGCATTGATTATATACTACTTCCTGCCTCACAGGCTGCATACCTCCACGAAGTCAAGCACCTAGCACGGGGAATCTCGGACCACTCCCAGATTTGGGTCCAGATATCACTCCGCCAAGCGAGAGTTGGGTGCTTGGCCCCCATCAACCCATGGCACCTCCGAGACCCCAAAATTCAAAAAGAATTATTAGCGGCTATAGACACGTACTTCCAAGATAATAAGGAGTCAGTAAATAACCTCCAAACCCCATGGGAGGCGTTTAAATCCGTAATACGGAGGGAGGCGCTATCACTTATAGCTGGCGCAAAAAAAGAAAGGAAAAAAGAGATTGCGGAAATGGAAGTAGACATAGGCAGGTTGTTGGAGGACTTAGAGACTGAGATCACACAAACAAATCTCAACACACTACGTCTCAAACAGGATGAATATAGAGCACTGGTGACAGACAGAGCCAGAGTCCTTGAGAGAGAAAAGCTGTGGAGAGTGTACCAACTAGGCGCCAAAGCAGGGAAACTACTAGTTTGGCTCGACAAGAAGGAATGGGCGAACAGGCTAGTGCCGGAACTAATAGGGGTAGATAGTGAATCCATTACTGACCCACAAGCGATCGTAAACCAGTTTGCCGCTTATTATAAGAAGGTGCATACTACCAGTTCACCTCATATAGAAGAGGATTCTCATGGTCTTCGAAGAGACATTGCACTCCCAGCCCTGTCCAGTGAGAATCAACACTTCTTAGACAGTGCTTTAACACACAACGAAATAGTACAGGCGATCAGAGCACTGCTCTCCGGGAAAGCACTAGGCCCTAACAGTCTGCCCATTGAGCTCTATTAGCTCAAACCTGACAAATTAGCCCCGTAACTAAAAGCCATGTTTGACGAGAGAAAGAGCTCGGGACACTGCCATATGACCAGACAATAGCGCCCCTGGTCACTATCCACAAAGAGGGTAGACATAAAACTGATTGTACCTCATATAGGCCGATCTCCCTCTTAAATGCTGAACCCAAAATCCTGGCCAACCGCCTAGTTAAAGTGATTAGAGAGCTGATACATCCAGACCAGTCAGGCTTTATGGCGCACCGTAACACTGCACTGAACCTGCGCAGACTACACGGAGTACTGGGAAGAGTGGCGACCATCCAGGAAGACGCCCCGGTGGTGTCATTAGACGCAACCATGGCGTTCAACACCATAGAATGGCCCTACCTGTTTGCAGTGCTAGCAAAGATGGGCTTCAGCCCAAACTTCATCCAATGGGTGAGGGTCTTATACTCCGAGCCCCCACGCACAAGTCGTGATTAACAATAAGAAATCAGTCCCATTCATATTGAGCCGAGGCACTCGCCAGGGTTGCCCTCTCTCCTATTTGCCCTTGCCCTGGAGCCCCTTGCGGCTTGGATCCATCAGGACCCTGAGATAAGAGGCCTGCGCTGGTCCCCCGAGTGGGAGGGCCGCATCTCCCTATATGCTGATGACATTTTACTATATTTGGCCTCCTTGAAGAAGACCATAATATGTGCGCTCAACATTATGACAATCTTCAGTAGATATTCCGGATTCTCCATTCAATAAATCACTCTTTTACATCCTCAGGGGAGACTCTCCAACCATACCAATAGGCTGTCCAATCCAGATCAACTGGTCGGGCTTTAAATATTTGGGCATCTACATTACGAAACACCCCAAGCTCCTCTATGCCCAAAACCTTCTCCCGCCACTACAAGGGCTCAAACGGGACATAGCTAGCTGGAAAACCCTCCCACTTTCACTTCCGGGCAAAGCTGCCATATTCAAGATGACGTCACTGCCCCGCTTTATATATGCACTGCAAAATACCCTAGACCCAGTTCCAGCAGAATATTTCAGAGAGATTGAGAGCCTGCAAAGGTACCTGCTGTGGGACGGCAAACCCCGCATTGCTCTCACTAAACTTACACTCAATTGGTACGACGGGGGAATTAGCCTCCCAGATATCAAGAGATACTATTGGGCAGCACACCTCATGGCCATCAATCAAGGAACATATGTTCGGATCTACGACCCCGGACATGCTACGGATAGGTGGGCATTGCCGGGCGGGAACTACAATAGGGCTTTGTACTCCAAACCCAAGCGATACCCTCTAACCGGACCGATAGCACATTCGGTCCGAATTTGGCACAAAGTCACGAAAACTCTGGGCTGGGAGCAAAAGCTCACGCTAGCAGCCCCGTTATGGGACTCTGAACAACTAGGTAGCTTGTGGAGATCAAATGGATTTGCTAAATGGGACCTTATCGGAATCTCGCAAATCAAAGATATGTGGCAAAAAGATGGAGTTTGAGTTTAAAAGTATTTCTAGAGCGCACGTACACCCAGCGGTTTCATGGCGCTATGCAGTACTACAAGACCCGAGGAACAGAAAGACTAGGGAGCCAAGGGGGCAATTAAGAGGGGAAGGCCTGAATAAAAAGAAAAGTTTTAAGGGCTTTAAGGAAAAGGGAGTACTGCGGGCAGGATCTCAAGTGGATCGGGAGAGAGTTCCAAAAGGCAGGAGCCCAAGTAGAAAACTTAGATCCACCCCATTTTTTTCGTTTAAAGCGGGGAACCACGAGAAGTTGTTGGGTGGCTGAGCGCAACTCTCTAGACGGGTTGTAAGCGTGAATTACAGAACCGATGAATGCAGGGGCAGAGCCGGACCGGGCGTTGAAAATAATGCAGCCCAGCTTGAACAGGGCACGTTGCTGTACGGGGAGCCAATGTAAGGATTTAAGAAGGGGCGTGACGTGGTGTGATTTAGATAAGTTGAACACCAGGCGGTTCTGGACCAACTGGAGACGCCTCACGAGGAACGCCGGCATGCCGCAATAAAGGGCATTGCCGTAGTCCAAGCGGGACGTCACCATCGCCAGGAGTATGAGTTTGAGGGCAGAAGGGGAAAAGAACCAGGAGACTTTGCGGATTGTCCGGAGGGAAAGAAAAGCTGAAGATACAGCCGCACTAACTTGGGAATGAAGGGAGAGTTGATCATTAAGTTTGAAGCCGAGAGTTTTAACAGAGGAGGAGGGAATGGGTGGGGAACCTAAAGAAGGGGGCCAAAAGAGAGAAGACCATGGACTGGAGCAACCACCCGTCAACACCAATTCCGTTTTGTCGGGATTGAGTTTCAGGTGGTTGTGGTTCATCCAGTCCTGAATGAAGGTCATAACAGAATGAAAATTAGAAATTGAAGCAGAGGAAGAGGATAAAGAAAAAATGAGCTGGAGGTCATCCGCATAATTGTAAACCGAGACCTCCAGCTGTTGTAGAGCAAAAATAAGAGGGGCAATGTACAGATTGAATAACAGTGGGGAAAGGGAAGATCCTTGGGGAACCCCGCACTGTACAGGCCGAAAATCGGCTGAATAATCACCCAAGTGGACTGCTTGGGTGCGGCCACTCAGGAAGGAGGACAGCCAGACCAAGGCCGAACCCCCGATTCCCGCCGCTCCGACACGGGAAAGTAAGATGGCATGGTCCACCGTGTCGAACGCGGCGGAGAGATCGAGGAGGACCAAGGCCTGGGGCTGACTAGTGTCCATACCCTCACTGAGGTTGTCCAAGACCGATAAAACCACGGACTCCGTGGAATGTGCAGGGCGGAAACCAGCCTGCCTGGGGGCCAAGACACTGTTCCCTTCCACAAAGGAGCTCATAGTTCTTACTACATGGCGTTCCAGTACCTTGGCCAAAAAAGGCAGGAGTGAAATAGGGCGGTAGTTGGCTGAGACAGAAGGGTCGGCACCCGTTTTTTTTTTAGGATGGGTTAAATTACCGCCGATTTAAGTGATGGAGTGACAATGCCCTGGGAAAGTGAACTGTTAAGAAACGTGAGGGGTGGTGAAGGGCAGAGAGAATAAATCCGTTTCAGAATATGAGCAGGGCAGGGATCCAGAGGGGAGCCAGACTTAACCAGGGGAAGGAGGGAAAGGAAAGAGTCAGCTGTGAGAGGAGGGATAGAGTCCAGACGCGCTGCGACTGGGGGACAGTGAGGATTAATGAAGGAGGGGGACGGGAGGGGAATATTGGCTCTGATCGTGCTGATTTTGTCAAGGAAAAAAGAGTTGAGGGAATCACAGAGGAGCTGTGAGGGAGAGGGTTTGAGTGTGGCCCTGTCGGAATATGCTAGATCTTGAACGATGGCAAAGATTTCTCTGGGCCGATTTTCGGCAAACTGAATTTTAGACGAGAAATAGGCCTTCTTAGTTTCCAGAATGGATTTCTTATATAGGGCCAAAAGGGTGATATAATGATTTCTTGAGATGGGACAGTAGTCCCGCCGCCAGAGGCGCTCCGCTCGCTCGGCGAAGATTAAGTTTTTGAGTCTTCAATTCATCATTAAACCAGCGGTTTGCATCTTTAGAGCGCTTAGATGATATGCGCTTTAGAGGGGCGACTAAGTCACAGCCGGCCCGCAACCAACCATTGATGGATTCCGCTTGTCCAAGAGATGGCAGCCCTGAAAGATCCGGGCTGGACGCGGAGAGTGTGGCAGACAAGGAAGCTACGTCCACGCGGTTCCATGAGCGCGCCCAAGTGTTTTTAACTGGGGGAGGCTTAGGAACTGAACAGAGGGATAAGGAGAAGGAGATAAGAGAATGGTCAGACCAGGTGCAGGGGGAAATGGATAGTGAGGTAACCGGGCAATCTCGATACCAAATTTGGTCGAGGGTGTGGCCCAGACTGTGGGTAGGGGCGTGTACAGCGGAGGTAAAGTTAAGAGAGCGAAGCGACTCTGAAAACTCCTTGGAATCTGTACATTCAGCCGGGTCGGAGGGCCAAAAATTAAAATCCCCAAGAACAACAATGGACGAGTGGTTGACTGCCAGGGTAGCCACCAGGTCTTGGAAGCTCGGAAGAAATAATTGCGGGGAGGACGGGGGTCGGTAAATAAGGACACAAGTGAGTGGGGGAGTAAGGGAAAGTGAGCGGGCCACTAAACAATCCGATGAACCCAAAGGGGAAAGGACTAGAGGTTGAAAAGTGATTTCTTTACGGGCAATCAAAGCAACTCCACCTCCTGGCTTGCCGGAAGAGCGATCGGCTCGGAGAGCATAATAGGATGGGGGGAGCATTGCCAGTAGGGAGGGGAGGGAGCTATCAGAAAACCAGGTCTCGGTAAGGAATAGAAGGTCAGGTTTATGTGAATCCAGTAGCGTGAAAAGATCGTGTTGATGCTTAACTGCCGATCTGGTATTGAGGTACATCGCGGAGACAGCCGTAGAGGAAGGGCCGGTAAGTAAGGGGGTGGTGGGGCGACTGGCCGAGGACAAGGGTGGAGAGCAAGAGTGGGAAAGGGGATAAGATGTGGAGAGGCCTAGCCTGATGATTCGGGCTGATACAATGTCATCTAGTGGCCACGGGCCTTGGAGACCGGTCAGCTGCGCAGATGAATATTGAGTAAGAGAGGCAGAGTGACCAGCCCCTAGCCCCGGTCGGTCGCAGACGGGCTTTCCTTTGGCGCGCAACCGTCGTGCCCGCTGCGCTCGTCCGCTGCGCTTCCGAGGGAAACACATGATTTATAGCAGGAAGGACTGATAGGCGGTGGGCGTGGCCTCCGAAGGGGGCGTGGCCTGCGGGCTGGGCGAGGCGCTGGAGAAAAGCGTTCCACGCCTGAAGACAAGCAGCGCTAAGTGCGCTTTCCCAAAGCGTGATGAGGAGTGAAGTCCTTTACAACTTTACAGCAGCAACACGACCTAGCTTCATCGGAACACTTCAGGTATACGCAAATACATCACGCACTGAAAGCGCGGTTCCCGACAGGCTCCTCCCCTCCCGAACCCACTCCCCTAGTAAGACAGACTGCTAGATGGCCATCTGTCAGAAAAAGCTATCTCGCGGACCTACAAAAAACGAATCAATAACATGACAGACCCGCTAAGGGCACTACGCGAGAAATGGGTAAGGGATGTCATTGAACTAGACGACGAAGACTGTCAGGAAGCGGTACACTCACCAAGAGTAGCGGTAATATCGGCCAGACTAAGGCTGATCCAACTGAAAATTCTACATAGGATCTAAATCACAGAACCCACACTGGTCCACATGGGGAGAGCTGAGAATAGGAATTGTAGGAGTTGCGGGCAGGTGGGAACATTCTTCCATATAAAAAGGGAGTGCAAATACATCCAGCAGTATTGGCGCAGGGTCCATGAAGTACTAAGCAAAGTACTCAATACCACTTTATTTCCAGAAGCAAGAACATGCCTCTTAAACATCTGGGAGCCCACAGATTTAAATAGATATTACACACAATGGGCCATGCTAGGGTACATGCTGGCCAAACGAAACATAGCACAATGCTGGGGGGCTATACAGGCACCCAAAAGGAATGCTTGGAAGGAAGACCTAGACTGATGCATGTTTAGGGAAAAGACAGTCTTCACAGCTCGCGGATGCCCCAAAAAGTGGTCCAAGGTAAGGAAAGGAGTAGTTTCTTACCTGTAACTCCAGTTCTGTAGTAGGGGTATCTCTGTTATAGTCATAATCTAGTGAATAGTCCCGCCCATGTGCGTGGACCCCGGAGCAATCAATAATAATCTCTTAAACTGTCTTCATTGCAGTCCTGCATAGACACTTAAGAGAAAATTAAGACAATAATGCAGCCTGTACCTACAAGGCTACACTGTCCAGTACTTCAACTAGAAATGCCAAGGATATAACACCAAAAACACATTTAACACAATCTGTCAAGTGTCACCCATAGAGAAACTTTCCTCCCCTCACCAAATCCTTGGAATGATGGAGAAGAAGGTAAGGACAGACAAGCCTCCATCGGCTGCCATTATGTGTCTGGAAGAGGGATACCGTACCTTTAAAGAACTCTCTGGAGACCCTCGGTATCCCAGCATGCTCAGCCCCTTCCTTTTACTTTCAGTTCTTTTTGAAGGTGCATAGAGCAAGGCCTGTAGCATACATCACAGTACCATTTTCTCCACCGGGCGCTTATGACTATAACAGAGATACCCCTACTACAGAACTGGAGTTACAGGTAAGAAACTACTCCTTCTGTAGTAGGGGGTCTCAGTGTATAGTCATAATCTAGTGAATAGAATGGTAAGCCCATCCAAAAACAACCCGGCGGTGGAGACTATTGTGCGAACAAATTCCGCAGCGAAGCCTGCCCAACCTGAGCATCTGCTCTGGCATCTGAGTCCAGACAGTAGTGCTTAGCAAAGGTGTGGACCGACTTCCAAGTGGCCGCCCTGCAGATCTCTCCAATGGGAACATTTCGAAGCAAAGCTGTTGTAGCTGCTTTGCCCCTGGTAGAATGAGCCTTTGGCTTACCCCCTAAGGTCTTATTCGCTTTCTGATAACAGAGCTGGATACATGACACAATCCACCTAGAGATGGACTATTTCGAAGTAGACAGACCAGTCCTAACCGACCCATAGTTGACAAACAGCTGGTCGGATCTACGAATATCCTTGGTCTTATCCAGATAGAATTTCAACACCCATCTGACATCCAGGGAATGAAAGGACCGTTCCGCTGGAGTGGAAGGATTCTGGAAAAATGTTGGTAAAGTTATAGTCTGATTAACATGACAATCAGAAATCACCTTGGGAAGGAACTTAGGGTGAGTACGCATAACAACCTTAGCAGCACGAAATACAGTATAAGGTTCCTGGCAACACAATGCCTGAATTTCACTCACCCTGCGGGCCGATGTAATGGCCACAAGGAACGCCGCCTTCCAAGACAGGTGCTGCAGAGAAGCCTTATGAATAGGCTCGAAGGGTTCCTTCATCAGCCTGGACAGCACCATATTCAGTTCCCATGAAGGCGAAGGAAGCCGAACAGGAGGGAACACCTTCTTCAACCCTTCCAAAAAATCCTTAATCACAGGAATCTGGAAGAAGGATGTCTGTGAAGGGCATTATCTGTAAGCAGTCAATGCAGCTAGATGAACCTTAATGGAATGAAAATTAAGGCCAGACTGAGCTAGATGCAGAAGGTATGGAAGGATAACATCCTCCTTGCAGGTCGTCGGATCATAGTTCTTAGACATGCACCAGATGCAGAATCTCTTCCATTTGTTAGCATAAGAGGTCCTAGTAGATGGCCTCTTAGCCTCCTTCAATATGTCCATGCAATCCTCAGGAAGATTCAAGTGGCCATATTGCACTATCTCAGGAGCCATGACGCCAAACTCAACGGTGAGAGGTTGGGGTGCACCATCTGCCCCCCGAACCTCGTGAGAAGGTCCGGCCGACACGGCAGCCACCGATGAGGTAGGATCGACCGGTGAAGCAGGTCCGTGAACCACCACTGTCTGAGCCATTCCGGCGCAATGAGGTTCATCCGCGCCCGGGATCGGGCCAGCTTGATGAGCACCGCTGGAATCAGGGGAATGGGTGGAAAAGCGTACAGAAAGCGATTCGATCAGCTGATCCATAACGTGTTCCCCAGAGTCCCCGGCTGGTAATACCTCGAGGCGAAGTCGCGGCATTTGCTGTTTTTCTGCGGTGGCGAATAGATCCACTTCTGGAGTGCCCCACATGGCGAAGATGTCGTCGAGCACCTCGTCGTTTATGACCCACTCGTGGTTTTCGTGAAGCAACCTGCTGAGGGCGTCCGCCTGAACATTCTGCACACCTGGCAGATGAGTTGCAGTTATCGTCAGTCCTCTGGCTAGCAGCCAGTGCCAGATCGCCTGCGCTTCCTGTTACAATGCGCGCAATCTCGAGCCCCCCTGCTTGTTGAGGTAATACATCGTGGTCGTATTGTCCGTCTGCACAAGCAAGGAGTTGGTCTGGAAGGTCAGATGAAAGGCCTTCAGTGCCAAGTGAACAGCTCTGAGTTCCAGGAAATTGATGTGATACGTGGACTCTGTCGGGGACCACGTTCCCTGGATCTGTAGATGGTCTGAATGCGCTCCCCAGCCCAGGAGAGACGCATCCGTCACAATAGTCTGAGTCAGGATGTCCTTGTAGAAAGGAACCTCTCTGAGGAGATTCTCTGCTGAGCACCACCATCTATGGGATTGTTGGGCGTGAAGAGACAACTGAATCCGGTCGTCCCAACACCCTTTCCTCTGGTCCCACTGGTCTTCCAAACATTCCTGTAGCGGCCTCATGCGTAGGCGCGCTTGCGGAGTGAGAAAGATACAAGAGGCCATCGATCCCAGTAGAGAAGACACCGTCCTCACTGTTGTAGATGGAGCAGCTACGAGAGCCTGAGCCTTCCGAAGGATGGATAAGCGTCTCTCCTCCGAAGGAGACACGCTTGCCGACAGCGTATTGATGGAGGCTCCCAAGTACTGCAGGCACTGTACAGGAATCGGTACAGACTTGGACAGATTTATGTGCAACCCCAGACGGTTCAACAGGACGGCCGTCCTGTTGAAGTGCAATTGCGCTTCCTGGAAGGTGGAGGCTTTGATCAACCAATCGTCCAGGTACGGGTAGACAAACACCTTGTTCTTTCTCAGGTGCGCTGCTACCACAGCCATGCATTTCAAAAACATCCTGGGTGCAGACTTCAGTCCAAACGGTAGTACGGTGTACTGATAGTGATTGGCGCCGACGAGGAAGCGCAGGAACTTCCGATGTTTCCGTGCAATGGGCACATGGAAGTACGCATCTTGCAGATCTATCGCGTACAGCCAGTCTCTTCTCTGCAGCGGAGGATAAATCTGGTGCAAAGACAGCATGCGAAACTTTTCCCTGCGAATCCACTTGTTTGCTTGTCGTAAATCCAGAATGGGTCTGAACTCGTTCTTGTCCTTCTTCTGTACTAGTAAGAAGCGTGAGTAAAGACCCTTTCCCCTTTGAGACAGAGGGACATCTTCTATCGCCCTTTTTCTTAACAGGGTATCGGCCTCCGCCTGGAGCTCGCGTAGTTGGAATTGCAAGCCAACCAGTAGAATTGCTAGAGGCGGGCTAGTGAAACGAAGACTAACCATTGCAAACAATATTCAGCACCCACTTGTCCTGAGTAATGTTTCTCCACTCTGCCAGGTAATGTTGAATGCTTCCCCCCAACGGAGCGGGTAACGGATGAGGGGGAAGAAGCACCTAAGGGCCTAGACCCAGCCGGGCCTTTGGTCGCAGAGGAAGACTGTTGACCCCCTCGGCCCCTCTGGCGCTTTTGGAACGGTTTCTGCTGGAACTGCTGCTACTGTTGTTGCTGTCCAGCCTGCAACCTTTTTCTGTTCTTTAGGCTTTTCCAACCCGACAGCCGTCAGGGTTTCCGCCTCCGCCTTCATGCGGGCCATCTCGTCGTTCGCATGTTTCCCGAAGAGGGTCTAGCCCGAAAAGGGTAGGTTAGCAACTCTCTGCTGCGCCTCGGGCTTCAAGGATGTAAGACGCAGCCAGGCGTGGCGCCTCATGTTGATGCCCTGGCAGTACCCGTGGGCTGCCAAGAGGGAAGAATCCGCAGCCGAACTTATCACCTGGTTGGAAAGCAGCAGACCTTCAGCGAGGATCTCTTGGAAATCTTCCCTCTTCTCCCGGGGAAGGTGTTCCGCAAACTGTTGAAGGGACTCCCATAGAGCCCGATCGTAACGTCCCAACAGGGCTGAGGCACTCGCGGTCTTCATCGATGTGGAGGCCGTTCCGCAAACCTTCCTGCCTGCCGAATCCATCCAGCGGCTCTCCTTGTCAGGAGGCACTGTTGATGATGGTGTGGTGGCGTGCTGTTTTCTTGCTGCCGTAACAATCACCGAGTCAGGCGTGGGATCCACCCGAAGAAATGCTGGGTCCGAGTCAGGAGCCTTATATTTCTTCTGCAGCCTTGAAGGTGCCGATCTCGTAGACGCAGGTGTGAGGAACAGTTCCATGGCCGGTTCTACCAGCCCAGGCACCAAGGGCAGCAAAGGGCGAGACAACTGCTTCTTGTGCAGCGTTTCGACGTCAGTGGCACGAGCACAGTGAGCGTGATGCCCAGCTTAGCCGCCCCTCGTAGCAACACGTCCTGGAAGGACACTATGTCGTCTACTGGAGACATCCTCGTCGGAGGGGAATCCGTCAGGGTAGGTGAATAGTCCCTGGCACGAGAGGAATCTGTGTAACCTCGACCGGTCCCTCCTGTGGCGCTGTCTGGATCTTGTAGAAGAGCGACGGGGACTCCTGGATTTATCCCTCCGTCTGGAGCGAGATCTCGACCTCTGCGGCCTCGGACGTTCCACGGGCCGCAGCGGAGGGCGCTGTGGAGGCCTAAACGGGAGCCTAGGTTGCGGTGGTCCCGTAGGCGGCGTCGGTAGATGTGGTAACGAGGCAGACCTCGGCGGAGGTGGTGGTGTAGGAGGTGGAGGACGATGAGGAGGAACAGGTGGCGGAGGCGGCATCGGGTTACGTGGAGGAGGGTCCTTAGGTAACGGAGGTGACCTCGGCTTGGCGGGGGAATAACCTTGTGAGTGCTCCGAGCCCGGAGCCTCTTCCCCTCTCTTCCTTTTCTTCGCCTGACCTGAAGGGGGGACCTAGAGGCCATACCCCTGGCAGCCGAGCAACGGCGCCGCCGTGACCGTGGACTTGCGGTGACCGAAGACACAGTCCTGGCTTTGGAACCCCTCCTGGAGGGCGATGCTCTCCTCCTCGACGCTGAGCGCCTTTTCGACGTCGATGAACGCCGTCTCGACGTCGATGAACGCCGTCTTGACGTCGATGAACGCCGTTTCGACGTCGATGATGATCTCCTTCTCGACGTCGACGATTTCCTTCTCGATGTCGATGATCTCCTCCTCGACGCCGAACGTCGAGTCGACGTCGCCCGCCTGCGCCTTCTCGAACCCTCTTGACGTCGATGAGGACTCGACGACGAAGCAGTTCTCGACGTCGACCTAGTCGGAGGCCTCGACGTCAATCCCCTCGACGTCGACGTCGCTTCGACCAGAGCCCTGGGGAGACGGGGAGCAGACCGTGGTCATTCCTCTCGACGCCGACATCAAGGCTATCGACGCCGACGGAGACTGGTGGCGTTTTCTGGCCTTCTTCTTACTGGGGAGCCCCCCAGAGGCCTCAGCATGGGCAGAGGTAGAAGCCCCTTCCTGCTCAGACCCACCTTGACCGTGCGGTCTTCTTTGCTCCATTCCTTGGAGCCTGATCTACTCTCTGTTTTTCAGGGTCCTACTGGAAAACTGCAGGCAGATCTCACAAGTCCCAGGAACATGAGAAGAAGGGAGACACAGAATACAGACCCTGTGTGGATCAGATCTTGCCTTCTTCCTGGCACACTCTGGACATTTCTCGAATAAGGCAGGCATATTTGATAAAAGAGTGGCCAAAATCACCAGAAAAGTGAAGAGGCAAAAATACGTCGAGTGAACACACTCTAACACTTTAAAAGTGCCAAAAAGTTAACAAAACACACAAAAAGGGGGAGCTCAATGCACCAGGGTGCTGCTAGCAGGAGCCTGGAAAAAAGAACTGAAAGTAAAAGGAAGGGGCTGAGCATGCTGGGATACCGAGGGTCTCCAGAGAGTTCCTTAAAGGTACTGTATCCCTTTTCGAGACACATAATGGCAGCCGATGGCGGCTTGTCTGTCCTTACCTTCCTCTCGATCATTCCAAGGATTTGGTGAGGGGAGGAAAGTTTCTCTATGGGTGAAACTTGACAGATTGTGTTAAATGTGTTATTGGTGTTATATCCTTGGCATTTCTAGTTGAAGTACTAGACAGTGTAGCCTTGTAGGTACAGGCTGCATTATTGTCTTTAATTTTCTCTTAAGTGTCTATGCAGGACTGCAATGAAGACCGCTTAAGAGATTATTTTTGATTGCTCCGGGGTCCACGCACATGGGCGGGACTATTCACTAGATTATGACTATACACAGAGATCCCCTACTACAGAACAATCGAACTCCTACCGAGGGAACATTTGCGACACTTCACTTAATATTGACCAAGACGACTCCCATACCCCATGATGACCCCCCAATGGCTTTCTGAAACTGATGACTACACACCGCTGACCTCCCGAAATGTACATTAATTTGTTTCCTTCCTCTGCAATGTATACAATAAATCGATGTATGTTAATAAAAAGAATTAAAAAAACAAAAACATACCGTTCAGCAAAGCTGAGTGCATCAGCCTATAAATGAAAGCCGGTTTAGTTAATTCAACATCGCTCAGACCAGGATCCCGTTGGCTGGAACCAGACGAAGGTGAACTTTGAGCGGATCGGCAGTGCTTACTGAGCATAAATACGCCTCCTTTGATGTCAGCAGAAATCAATGCCTTGTCATTAAGCATGAAATGGAGGTGTGCTGGATACAACATCAAGTAGGTGATGTCAAGTTCCTGGAGCTTTTTCCTAACAGGAGCAAATTTGTGTATCGCATTCTTGCACACTCTGGGTGAAGTCAAGAAAAAAAGATAAGGACCTGCCTTCATAAGTAAGAGCAAAAAGAACAACTGATGGACAGAATGCAGAACAATGTCATACATTCACCCCAGTACAGAGATCTGGGCCTAAATCCACTGTTTTTTTGCTCACCATGCCATTCAAGTTTGGACCCAGCCATATGCAAATCAGTCTTGACCCTGCGCCCAATGGGAACAGTCCAGCCCAAACTGCCATGTCCTCTGTGGACTGGAAACAAGCATCCTAGGACCGGTTTCAGGCTTTCAGCCCTTATCAGCCAGGATAGCTTCACTCCAGTGGCATGGAGAGCATGGGGCCCACGTCTGGGTAAATCCGTCCCACTTGGAGTGACAAATGCTAAAAGAACAATTGATGGACAGAATACAGAACAATGTCATACATCCACCCCAGTACAAAGATCTGGGCCTAAATCCACCGTTTTTTTGCTCACCATGCCATTCCAGTTTGGACCCAGCCGTGTGCAAATCAGTCTTGACCCTGCGCCCAATGAGAACAGTGGCTTGTCAGTTCGGGCTGGACTGTTCCCATAAGGAACAGGGTCAAGACTGATTTGCATATGGCTGAGTCCAAACTGGGGTGGTGTGGTGAGCATAAGAATGATGGATTAAACCCAGATCCTTGTGACTGGGGGTGAATGTTGCATTGTCCAGCATTTCGTCCATCAATTTATTCTTTTGCATATGTTGCCCTAAGTGGGAAGGGTATGCCCAGACGTGGGTCACATGCTCACTACACCACTGGACTCAAGCTAGCCTGGCTGATGAAGGGTGATGCCCTGAAACCGGTCCCAGGATGCTGGTTTCCAGTCCAGGGAGGACCGGGCTGGACTGTTCCCATAAGGAACAGGGTCAAGACTGATTTGCATATGGCTGGGTCCAAATTGGTGTGGTGAGCAAAAGAATGATGGATTAAACCCAGATTCTTGTGATTGGGGGTGAATGTTTGCATTGTCCAGCATTCCGTCCATCAATTGTTTCTTTTGCATTTATAAGTAAGAGAGCGCTTCTTCCTCGTCAGGCACAGAGTAGTATGACAATCTCTATTATTAGGCAATTTAGCAATTGTAGGCCGTGGAGGTGCGCCCGGGATCAGATCTAGTACCAAGGTGCAGTGTGGGCAATACACAACAGACGTGCGAAAGAGGTAGTCTGAACCAAAAATGTCTCTCAAAATACATCTATATTGTCCTCAGTCCTCCCGATCGCTGTCAAATCCACAATGCCCAGGGTCCACAGGTTGATACTGCATGAACGGGTCTCCAAAAATAAATTCTTCAGTTTGATACATTCCATCTCCATAGCCATTTCTTTTATCACAGAGTAATGTTGTGCTATATAATCTTCCACCTCCGAGGTTCTATGCTCTGTGTGATCAATGCGCTGTGGGTGAGAAATAGGGTCCATCCATACGGCGGGTAAGGAAGGTCAATTTTCGCATCAATAGTGGAGAGGCTTGTTTTCATCTCCCGCAAAAGGCCAGCAACTTCAGTGGCGGTAATAGCACCACCCCCTCCTCGCTTGGGTCCACGCCAGTGTCCAACAGCTGTTTATGACTTTGCCAGGCTTCAAAGGTGAGACGCGACTGCTTATCAAGCTTGCCAATGGTGCAGGAGAGTCTAAGGCCAACCAGCATCACAACCAACCAGTGTCAAGGCAAACTACAACAGGCAGTAGCAGGCAGCGGTAGTGAGATATTGCTATCTCTTGAATGCAGAGCAGCAATTCAGTCAGCCAGCTAGAAAGTGAATAGGTAGCAGTCCATGCACCAAGTCAGTAAGATGGCCTCTGAGTACAGGGGGGCAAAGCCCAGTCACAAGTGCACAACTTTAGAGCCCAAGCAAGTCTCATCTCATGTGTGGAATAGGCCACAAGAACTCAAGAGCATCAGAAGGCCCTCACACAAACGTTACAGGCCCCCACTGGGCAGGGGGATTCTGAGCTCCTCCGGGGGATGGGAGCTTAAATGCTCCCGAAACAAACAGTGAATTTAGTGCTCATCATCTTAGTATCCTCCATAAACAGACAGAAACGTGATCCACATTAATACTTAGAGGGAGAGAAGGTAACAGAAATACAACACTGACTGGAAAGCGCCGTTATTACAGAATGAACATGGTTATTCCCAAGCTGGCTGGGCCGACCAGTAGCAGAACGAGCAACCCCTTTACTCCGGTTAAGCAGTTTAAGATTACAGCAGACCTCCGACCACCTCCCTCCCAAAAACAGTGCGACAATCATCCATCCACTTGTAGGTTACGTGCAGCGTAAGCACTTCAGTTATGAGTTCAGTAAGGGCTTGGTTTTATGTTGGTGAGGAATTTTGGAGATTTGCCTTATCAAGACAGTGGAATAGCTAAGTGGATGTTGGATTCTCCAAGAATAATTTACAAGTGGGTGGGTGAAGAAGGGGCTCCATGTGTAGGACTACTGTTCGACCTGACACTCTTGGCTTAGTATTCCCCCCAAACATTTCGCCTTCAACCTTTTTTTGTTGAATTCATTTTTGTCGGCTTTAGTACTCTTTGCAATTTACCACTGCTAACCAGTGGTAAAGTGCTTGTGCTCTCTGCTTCAAACACGGTAGATTAGTACTACACCTAATTGCGACATGTAAATTTACTTGTGAGTCACTAGTGAATGGGATTTACCAGTACCCAGAGCCTTTAAATTATATGCTACTAGTGGGCAACAAAGCTCATTGTGCTCCCCACTAAAGTGGCCCTGTAAACAGGTCTCAGGCCTGTCACTTAAGCCTGTGTAGGCAGTTTTAAACTACCACTTCAACTTGGCAAAATAAACCTTTGGTCAGGCTGAAATTTTCCTTTTTACTACTTATAAGTCATTCATAAGATGAGGCCTGAAGGCTCAAAGGACAGGATGCACTCGATTTAAAAAGTAGGACATCTGTGTCTAAGTTTTATATGTCTTGGCAGTAAAAAAACTCCTAAAGTTATTTTTCACTTTTGTAAGGACTATCTCTTCCGTTGATTAACACTGGGTTCTCTTATTACATTTGATAAGTGCTAACGTTAGATTGGGAGCAGATAGATGCATGCTGTTTACACTCAAATGAATTGTATTTTAAAATCTTCTATAACTGTGAAGCTGAATTTTAGGTTACAGTTTTGAAAATGTCACCTTTAGAAAGTTGAAACCCCGTAACTGGTCCTTGGATGTTTGTTTCCGGTTCAGGGAGGACCTGGCTTGGCAATTCTGGCAAGACTGTTCCCATGAGGCACAGGGCAAAGAATGATTTGCATTTGGCCAGGTCTCAACTGGGGTGGCATGGTGAGAAAAAGAATGATGGATTTAACCCAGCTCTCTTGACTGGGGGTGAATGTTTTGATTTGTTCTGCATTCCATCCATAAACTCTATGCCTTTTACCTTTAGAAAGTTGGCATTTTCTTGTCTCAACCAACTGTGCTGTCCTGGGCACAATACTGTGAATGCTCTGCTGTTGGAGTTTGTGTATTGCTTCTAGATAGGTGTGGACAGGGTGGTCCATCCTGACAGGATGACCGGGGTGGAGTTGTACCCAGTCTCACACTTGAAAGGGCCTTGCCTTTAGCACACACAAAGAAACCAGACTCCAAGCCTGCCATGCCTTTTGTCACCCCAGACAGTTTGGACAAAGGGGGCTTAGGTGTGGACAGGATCGACCATCCGGACAGGATGACTGGGTAGGAGGTGTGCCCAGGCTCATTTACAGTTCAAAGGGCCTTAGCTATGGCACACACTAAGTAACCAGATTCTGGGCCTGCCCTGCCATTTGTCACCCCAGACAGTTGGGAGCATTAATTAGGGAAAGGACAGGAGCTTTCCAGAACCAGTGTTGGGGTAGGTCAGGGAATCCTGACACAAAGGTTGACACAAGGTGTAAATATAAGACCTCTAGAGCCACACTCCTGGACCAGTAGAAGATTCAGAAGGACTTCCTTGCTGCTTGAATGATTGCCTTGCTGTCTGAAGAAGAAAAACTGGACTTACTAGCTAGAGTGATTGCAAGGGTCAGCTGGTTGACCTCATGTGTGAGCCACAGGAACACAACAAGCTTCAGGGACCTCAATGCAACTAACTAGCTGACCATGACCAGCTGCAATTGGACCAGCTTGAGGCCTGTTGCTGGTCATTTTGTAAGTGAGTCCTGGTCCCCAAGAGATGACCTACAGGTTGGGGACCCTTGGGTAGCATTAGTGGGAACTCTTTCAAGAAGAAAAGGTGAAAATCCTTACGTTTGTGATCGCAAACGGGACTGTTTGTGATGAAACTCTGCCACCCACAATGACTAACAAAGCAAAGTTCTGGTGAGACCTGCTCTTCTTGCTGACAACGACCATCCGTAAGACTGCCAATGTGAGACTTGCACTATGCACTACAGCCACGATGACCACCAACACAAAGCTCCAGTGACTACGAGATCTTTGTGCTAAAGCAACGGCCGTCTGCAATGCTCAACCTGCTCTCTGCACCGAGAGCCTGCTCAACCTGCTCTATGCACCGAAAGCCTTTCCCTTGAAGCCTCCTCCAACGTAAATGGAACTCTTTGCAATGGACTTTACATGATCAGTTATACTGATTCTCTTTCTGTTGTTCTGGTATCATTGAATTTATTAAAATGCATTATATTTTTCTAAATTGGTTTGGGATTTTTCTTGTGTTATGCCTACAGTTTGATTGCTGCATAACTACTTTACACATTGCCTCTAAGTTAAACCTAACATCTTTGTGCCAAGCTACCACAGGGTTAAGCAAAGGATAATTTAATTATTCTTATAGTTCACCATGACAATGATAATACGTGTAGCCTTAGTGTGGCTTACACCTCCCTCAAACAATAACCCAATTTCTTATATCCACAAACTTAAATACATGATGAAATGAAATGAAATTTGATTTATAAAGCGCATGGCTGCCCGAGAGCGTCCCAGAGCTGCAGAACAAAGAGCAAACTGAAGAGGGTACCGTTAATTAGGGCTCATTGGGAAAGAGAAATGTTTTAAGAAGCTTCCGAAACTTCAGATAGCTAGGTTCGGTTCGAATCATGACAGGAAGGGCATTCCAAAGCGTTGCCGCATTAACCGAGAATCGACGTCCCCAAGCACGCGCCTTCCTCACTCTGGGGACAGTGGCCAAGTTTCGGAGGTCAGAACGGAGAGTCCGAGAGGACTTGTAGGGACGGATCAGATTCCTAAGGATAGGGGGTACCCTCCCCTGAAGTAACTTGTGGGTTATGCAAAGAGATTTAAATGTTATTCTTTCACGAATCGGCAGCCAGTGAAGAGATCTCAGTGCCGGCTTGGCCGAGGATCTTATTGAGGAGCCGTTAAGCAGCCTGGCTGCTGAATTCTGAACACGCTGGAGCGTGTTGATGGTAGCTTCGGGTGCTGCCAGAAACAAGGCATTGCTGTAATCCAGTCTAGATAGTATTAGCCCCTGGATTAACAGCTTCCTGGACTGAAATGGCAAGAGTGGGAGAACCTTCCGCACAGACCGGAGTAGGCCATAGCATATACCTGCTGTTTTCTTTGCTCGCGTCCTGAAGGTCAGGACCCGCTCGAACCATACCCCTAAGCTTTTAATTTCATCTTTCGGGGCGGGAACATCACCCAGGCAGGGAGGCCAGATGGACTTAGGTAAGGATGTTAGTTGGTGGCCCAGGAGCTTAAGCTCTGTTTTGGCTCCATTCAGTTTGAGCCGAGAGTTGGTCATCCAGGAATGTATTGCCGAAAGGCAGGCAAATAGATTTTCCGAGCACCTCTCTTGTTGGGATAGCGAGACGACTAGTTGGGTGTCGTCCGCGTAGGTAACTATTTTAATCCCAAAAGTATTAACCACATCCTCCAGTGGGGCCATATAAACGTTGAAAAGGGTAGGGCTCAGTGAAGAGCCCTGAGGCACTCCACACTGGAGGGGGATAGATTTAGAAAGTGCGCTGCCTTCCCAGATCTGAAAAGATCGATTGCTCAAGAAAGATGAGCGCCATTGCAAGGCCATGCCTGATACTCCCAATCTAGCGAGGCGCTGAATTAAAATTTCATGGTCCACCATGTCGAAAGCTGCACTTAGATCCAGGAGGATCGCGACAGCATATCCCCCTGAATCCAAGATGCATCTTGCCTCTTCCGCCACCGCTATCAGGGCAGAATCGGTGCCCTGACCCGGGCGGAAGCCCGTTTGGGAATTACGCAGCAGTTTGTTGTTTTCCAGAAAGGAGGAGAGCTGCTGGTTGACCTTTTTCTCCGCGATTTTACTGAGGCCTGGTAACAACGATATTGGGCGGAAGTTGGCCAGATCAAAAGGATCGAGCCCTGGCTTTTTTAGGAGGGCCTTCACCCTGGCCTGCTTCCAGCTACGGGGACCACACCACGGGTAAGGGAGGCATTTACAAGTTCAGTTGCTAAGGGGGCAATGGCATCTGAAATCCGCTTGAGAATATACATAGGCGCGGGATCAGACGGGGAGCCACTTTTCATAGAGGACAGGGCTTTACAGAAATCTTCCCTGGATATATAGGTAAAGGAATCCAGGAAAGGGCCAGGGATAGGGGCAGAGTGGTCATCAGAATCAGGAATTGGCACACTATGTGGTAGACTGTCTAACATTTTTTGAATTTTAGTGTCAAAAAAGTCTTCTAAGTCTGAATGCTATAATTTGCAAACTTCTGATTCCTTTGGACCAGCCATGGATTTCTTTGGCAGTTCATCGTGTTTGTATTGGTCAGTTTTTCTCCACTTACTAAGAGAGTTATCCCTTTACTTCTGGCAGTATGATCTTATTGTGGTCTGGTTAGGGACATGTTCCTGTTAGCAGTGTGCTGCCCAAGCCTGGTTCAGTTTTTGTTGTCTGGGCATTTTTTGTTCCACCAGCATAAGGAATTTGACCAATCTACAGTTTAGTTGTGTATTTTCTGGGTTTAAGAATGCTTGCAACGCTTGCCTTATGGTGCGAATGCCTTTCTGTCTGGAGGGTTCTCTGAGAAGCTGTTTCTGTGCTTGGTGCAGGTCCTTGCAAAAGCAGATTAGGTGTAGTAGGTCACCTCCTTTGGTGTTGCACAACCTGCACGGCTCTTGTGTTAGTGACCTTTGCCATGGTGGAAGATGCTGAGCGCACAGCAAGATTCCCATTCTGTGCCTCAAAAAGTTCATTTTTATGGACTTCGGGTAACCCTGGTTGAAATAGGATTGTGGAGCCAGTGATTTATGGGAGTTAAGGGTCATCCAGGCATGCAATCTGTTTGAGTAGCTTGCTTTTGTCTACCACCAGAGATTTGTTTTAAGGTTTTCCAGACCAGTTTTGTGAAATTGGGATAGCCAATTTGTGCATCCCAAAGTTCTGTAAGTTGGGTTGATTCTAGTGCTAGCTGTAGGTAGCTCCTGGCTTTGGAGTGCTCCCTATGCTGTATGTCCTGCAATATCAGATAGTTTAGCGTGTTTGTGGTGGCACTTCTGATCCTGTGCAAGCAGATGATGTAAGCACCGTGCCTAGCTAGATCTCGTCGTAGGAGGCCAAACTCCAGCCTTATTTTGGCAGGTGATGTGAGGACAGAAGGCTAAATGATTCTATAGGGCTTGACCTGTGTGTTTTCCAGCTCCTTTGCATATCTTCCCCGCATTGCCTCACTGCCATAGGTAGTTGTGGGGAGTCGTTTAACCCGGACTACCTTCAAAGGCAGAGTCAGGGTAGGCCCCATCCGATTATTTGCGAGATTTTTCATTGTTAGGGCAATCAGTAGACATTTCATTCTGGCTTCCTCTTTCTGACGCCAGAACGACCCTTCCTTGTCGAAGTTAACTCCAAGGTACTTGTATTCCAGAAATGGGTCAAGTTTTGTGCCACCAAGGAATCCAGCTTTTATGGGGTTTTTTTTTGTAGTTTATTGACATTGTCCATGTCTTGCTCAGGTTTATTTCTAGGTTGTTTTCTGTGGCGTAGTTCTGCATTTCCGTCAGTAGATGCTGGAGACCAACGTAGCTGTGACTGAGCAAAACTACGTCATCTGGTACATGAGATTGGACAATGTTTCCCTCCTATCCTTGGTGAATGGGAGTTACAGGCATTGAGCGCCTTTGGGAGGTCCACCATGTACAGATTAAACAGGGTCGGTGGAAGCACACAACCCTGTTTCAGTCCCTTTGTTGTGGGCACTTTCGAGGAGATGTGGGTACCGCCACCTAGTTTCACCTGCACCCAGGTATCTGTATGAAGAAGTTTCAACATGTTTAAAATATGCTGTGGTATGCCCATTGTGCCAATTTCCCCCACAGTCTGCTCCTCTGTGGGGGAAATTGGCGAAAGACCTCTTTAAAAATTGAGTGTTAATTCAATGTGATCCATCGATGGACACCAATGAGTCACCTGCACCCGATCTCAATACAACCCCCCAGATTATTTCGAGATGTGCACCTTATAGAGCATATTAGATACAGAACCACAGCCACATTTCTATTTGCAGACACTTTTTGCCATGGTTACCAGCTGACAGTTCATCTCCTGGTCTCTATTAAATTTAAAACACTAATCACTACTCAAGCAGAGGCTCAGCTGGGAAAAAAGACTTGGATCACTCTGTTTAAAAAAAATAAAAGACTGGGAGGAGTTTCTCTAGTTCTACAAGAAAGACTCCCCTGAAATTCTTGGCTCAACAAATTCAATATCAATCTCATGGGGCATACATGTCTCCATATTTGCTTATTAAATTACAGTCACAAGGGCTGGCAAGTTGTCCCTGCTGTCACAACGTTAAAGAAGATTTCTTCCATATGTTGGTTTATCCTGTTATTATCCTGTTGTGGTACCAAGTTGGATACACAATAGTGAGAGTAGGGGGTAGTAAACCTTATACCACATCGGATAATTGCGTCCTGGGATATGCCCACCCCCTGCCTTAAAGTGGGCAAAGCAGCGACAAAATTCGGGGAGTTACTGTGGATCCTGGCTAAGAGAGCCCTAGGAATGCGGTGGTATTCCACCATAATCGTCTCACATATTCGACACTGGGAATCAGCAGTTAAGTAATTGATGGCTAGTGAGAGCACTGCATTACACAGAGGAGAACTCCTAGTAAGTACTGTATTGCCTGTGAATCGGACAATGTGTGTATAGCCCTTTCTGCAACTAGAAAGAAGAAGACATTTCCATTAGTTTGTCAACCAATTCTATAGAAGTGAAAGTGGTAACAAGCCATTGGATGCTTACCTCCCACCCCGAGCCCCCACATGCTCTAGCTTGGTGATACACCCTGCTGATATGGGCCAAAGCACCGAGCGTTGCGCCCCATCTCGAGGACACGCTGGGCGTCTGCAAACTGCCTATTGCCACAAACTGGCACACAATAATGGTTGAATTACAAAACATACGCAATGCTGAGGTGGATGAGCAGGGTTTGGGTGATGATGACGCGCCTAAACAATCATAAATGGACTGACGCAATGCTTGGAGTGATCACAGTGCGAATGGGAAGATCTTCAAGTAAGAGCTGAATCACTAGCACCGACAGTGCTTAAGTGGGAACGACAGGAGGGCAGCGTGGGAGGGTAGAAAATGTGCTTCAGTTTCATACGCATACGCTAACCCTTTATTACATTTTCTTTGTCCCGGTTCATTATAATCTGCGTCCCATGACTGTTACATAGTGGAAAAATACTATCGAGATGTACCTACAGGCTCAACATTGTAATTATCTTCTGTAGTGAACTGTGATAGGATTTTTTTTTCAGCATGCTCACTACTGCAGGTTGTTGGACACACACATTTGATGACATGCCTCCTTCACCTCAGTATCACCCTTTGCTCTCTATCAATGCGGTTTACCCCCTATGTCAGGGGCAATCGATGAGCGATGAGTTGTACTGTGCACGTCTGTGTTGTTAATTTGAAAATCAATAAAAACTGATTCAAACAAAAAATGGGATACTTTCCTCGCACGAAGTCCCACTTCCTGTGGTTACTGGTTCATCTCACACTAGTTCCACAGCTGGTTTATAGGCTCACATCGCTTAATGGAGCTTCAGCCCCCATACACCAAGCCAATAACAATCTTTGCACAGTACCCACTCCTGATCCTTTACCTCACCAAGCTATTAAGGAATTGTTTAAATATTTGGTATTTGTTTTACGCAAATTCATGAATTTTGTTTAAATGAAAAAGGCAATTCATTTGTGTTATAGCTTTATTCACATGACATATGTGACATGTAGAACAATAACAAGATATAAGGATTAAATATCCACAATGTTAAACACAAACAATGTAACTCAGTACAACGAATGAATAGCTCACGAAAATGTAGTATTCTCCGATTGTCATTTTAATAATCTCCGGATATCAGTCTTGTGATGTACCTAGATTACAATAAAATGCCAATAAAACGGTGTAAAAAATGCGGTCCCGATTCTCAGAGGTTGCACTTGTACTGTTAGATTTGCCCCATTATGAAGTCAGGACTACAACAAAAAGAAAGTTATCAAAAAGCTGAATTAGATGATCTACTCCAGCATGGCCCTGGGAAACCTGGGAGCAAAGTATGTATAACAAAGTTTGCCCAACTGTACACCGTGGCTGCCCTGTGTAGAAAAACATGCAGGATACTTCACAACATTGATTGAGAGCACAACAAAAGAACCCTCTGGCTAGGCGGAAAAGAGATCTACTCAGCAAGTGAGCGGTGCTCTTAGCAAATAGCTGTACATTAACAATACCACGGTACATTTTTCCTTAAAAGGAACGTGCTTTTTTCCCCTCTTGCTTTTGTCGAAGGTTTGTTCTGTGCAGATTTGTAGAACAGAGGGCTGTCTAACCACTCAGGAATCAGAATTTAATAAACTCGTGCACTGTCATTTTGAGTAACGTTGCATAGGCGGTAAGCTGACTTGACTGAATTGAAGAATGCTGATGGTAGCGGGGTGCACAATGCAATCAATCAAATACAAAGTATTTCATATAGCAATGTCCACATTGTATACAGTGTTTAATAATGGGATTCCCCAAATATCCAATAATGGACTTACTAATTCTTCAATTTGGTATGCCGTGAAAACGTGAGTTAAAAAAAAGTTCACTGGTTCCATGGTGGTTATTTTATCCACTAAGCCCAGGCATCTACATCTGCCGGCCCTGCCATAAAGTAATTTATCTCAGCTGAAACCATCAGATGGGAGTACAATGCACCTGCCATCTATTGGTGGGAGAAGGCATTGCCATGACCTTCAGGACAGGAAAAAGCCTTGAAACCAATTATGGTCAACACTGTCATTACTTCCAGGGTCCTGGCAGTGGTACTCAGATCCTTCATAATGGAGACTATCCTAGCCTTGGACTCAGGGTCATGACAAGCACTGTGCCTAGCCACCCAAATGATCCAAGCAGGACTTCACAGATCTATCAGAAGGGAGGAGGCTGCAGAAAGTGCATCATACTTCCTCAGAGACTCCATATCAGATCCTCTGTGTGTATCGAAAGACTGCCTTCAAGCTCCACCCCTTTCCACAGGCAACATGAGAGTATTTGGCACCAGTTCTCTCACTGGCCCAAAAGAATTCCACACATTCCTCAAACTAAAGGCAGCCATTAGACTTCTTGCGCTTTATCTGACAAGATAGTCACCCATCACCAGCTGCTTAAGAAACTTATAGGACTCCATACCACCGTCACACATTAGAGAACCCATGGGTTCGAGCTCTGCCTTGCTCAAGACAGCCACTGTCTCATGCCCTCAAAGGCCTGGCAACATTTCTCAGACACTCCACTTTGGAAGTAGACTCGGGACTTAAACTGTTTTGAGGGTCTTTTCCTAAGGCCAGAAAACAATTTGTGAGGAAAAAAGTGATTGTTAAGGTTTGGTTTACCTTACTCCCCGTCTCTCTTTCTTTTTGTCCTGTGTACCAAGAGACACAAAGTGAACACCATGCCACAAAAATATTTACAATAATACATATATTTTCTTTAAGGAAGGTTTGTGTGATTCTTGTAGACGAATCTAGGACTCTAGTTAAATATTCCCGATTTATGCCCGATTTATGCCCTTATGTGGTTATATCAAATCATATCCTTATAAAGGCATAAGAATCATACCCATATTAAGACCTAGCCAATGCAGTCCAAATACGGCAAGGCTACTCCCATAGACTCCTAGAAAAGCACAACGTGTTCTTAGATAAACCAAGCCTCCAGCAGCCCGGGAATTCCCCCTGCTTCTGTATTGATTTGTCCTAGAACTCCCGGAGTCCTGAAAGAACTGCGAGTTCTTAGTGACGTCTTATGTCCAACCTCAAGTCAAACTCTGCACCTTCCAGGTATAAATAAACCAGCATCTGCCCTAGCAAAATACACGGTGGTTTGGAGCAGATCGACTATCTACTTGCCCGACGCCCTGCTGTAGCAAGTGCCGAAGGAAGCCGACCCTCCCGCTGACGCACTGAGAGAGACGCTGTCTTTTCTCCTGCCGAGAAATCCATCTCCAGTGTTTCCCTGTCACCCTTGCGGGTTGCTGGGAGATCGAGTCCTGAGAGAGAGATACAAGACCTCCTTCATTCTATAACCAAGGTACAGAGCTGATTAGACCCTTAGAGAATTCTTGATTTAGATTCTTGGCAGAAACTATCTTAACTCAAACTACATCTTACTTACTCCTTCCCATGTACTAGGATTAGGTTAGGTACACCAGGGTAGGCGTATCTTAGAAGCACCAGTTGAGTACGTTTAGTCATTATTTTATCATTGTATGTATTTTATCCATTTTAAGTATCTTATGGCTTAAAAACCATATAAATGCTTTGACAGTATTATTTCACAATACTCCTTTTACTGTACGCACTTTCCTTCACGACAAGTATTGCGATTATAGCAATTCACTTCTCTTGCATGAGAAAGAAGACTGCTCAATAAATAATCTCCTTTATTGAAAACGCCCGTCTCTCTATTTCTCTGCTCTTCTGGTGAAACTAATCATGCACGATTGACTGAGTAAAATAGCTTTTTGGGGGAGCAAAGTTGTCATGTTTATGCGGTTGTCAGAAACTAATCCCTTCTTGTGAATTCGAGAACGTTTCTAGTGACCTCTGAGCTAGCTGGCATTCATAATTAAGTCTAACATATTCAATAGAGACCTAGTCGACCTAAGTCCTACGTCTAAACTATCGTTTATGTTACTCCAATGCGCAGAGCCTATTGGGAATATAGGAACTACACTACATGGCGCCCAACGTTTGGTAAGGCGATAATTTAACGCTAGATACTAGAGTAACTCAGTCGTGCTTTTCACACAGACCCCTTTTTCCCGTTAAGACTCCAATAGACGTCTGGAGTGGGTAAAAGGTTAAATATCCGCCAAAACTTAGTAGGAGGAGAATCCTATGAATTAGTTTTTGGTTTAGTCAACGTTGAAGGATACAGTGTTCCAAAATATTGTGCACCTAATCTTAGTTTCCTTGAAACTTGCTCTGCAAACTTTCTGTCAGCAAAAATGACGGAAAGTGTCGACGAAAGGGAAAGAGCTAGAATAGCAGCTCAAACAGCCCTAAATAACACAGCTCTCCAGCAAAATGACCCGGATGCAATAACCATCCCGATAAATAAAAGAAGAAGTGTAACTTATAAACTTATATTTATCTATTTATTTAAAGAGTTTTATATAGCGCTGGCTAGACCCGGAAGTATCAGAGCGCTTTACAAGAGAATCAACAATGTAACAGAAAAAGTTAAACAATTACACAATAAATCCCCCCCCCCCCCCAAAAAAAAAGAATAGGCAATATAATTAGGAGAGGGGAGAGAGAGAGGTAGTGGAGGGGGCAGGGGAGGTGAGAAAGGGAGGATAAGGGAAGAGACAATATGGAGAGACGAAAAGAGATCTGTCTAAGGACCGACAGGGTAAGGTGAAGACCAAGGCCCATCGCACCTATACCTAAACCAGGTAGCTCCATCAGGCAACAGAAAAAAAAGTTCAGTCTCAATACATTGAGAGAAGGGAGAAGGAGAGACATAAAAAGAGGGAGGATGCGGGAGGAAACAGCAGGAGGGACGAAAGTAAGTGCAACAATGTGGTTTAACAGTATAACAGAAAAAGATCAACAATTATACCTTACAACGAACATTCAGCAATACGTGAGGAGAGAAAGGAGGGAGAAAAGAAGTGGGGGGTAGGTGAGGTGAGAAAGTGAGGATAAGTGAAGAGACAACCGTAGAGACGAGAGGAAGTCTGCCTAAAGACCGACTGGGTAGGTGACGACAAAGGAGGGAATCCACTGTACGTCTCCCCTATAGCTAAACCAGGTAGCTCCATCGGGCATCAGACAAAGTAGTTCGCTCTCGGGTGTTGGGGGAAGAGGTTCGCAGAAAAGCAGGATGGGAGGGGGATACGGCAGAAAGACGAAGGAAAGTCTGCCCAAAGTCCGGCTGGGTAGGTGACGGTCGAGGGGGAATCCCAAAACCCATCTCCTCTATAGCTATCAGGTAGCTCAATCGGGCATTGGCCAAATAGCTAGGTCTCAATAAGAAACAATTTAAGGAACATGGATGGCAAAATAAATGGAGCGTAAAGGGGAGGGGAGAGGGAAGGTGAGAAAGGGAGGATAGGGGAAGAGACAACAAGGAGAGAAGAAATGAAAACTGTCTAAAGGCCGACTGGGTAGGTGACAACCAAGGCAGAAGTCCACGGCCCATCTCCCCTATAGCTAAACCAGGTAGCTCCATTGGGCATATAAATAATGGAGTATCATCAAGAGGTGGTACAGTCATATTTGTGGTAGAGGCACATGAAGATCGGCAGACAGAGGTATTCTATTCATGGATAACTTTTCCAGCAGCAAATGCTGTGACACACGAGTTCCACTACTACAAAGCAGAGGTACCTCCAGTGGAATACGTTCCTTTCGAAGACGTTGAAATTCCACTAACTTACCAGGAGCATCAGCTCTGGTTTAATGGCGCCCTAAAACATCAAAATCACATTACCAGGCTCGGTCCACTAGGTTGACCAGGAGCCACATGGCCGGTTCTAGCCAGCTATACACCACATCCTGACATTGAAGAAATGTCAGAGAGAGAACTTTTAGTTCAGCTAAAACAATTAATTAAAATACATAGACAATTGGTCCAATATGTCATGCGGACTTTAACAGTCCAACCAGCAATAAAAATTCCACAGCACACCCCTCACCAGGGGTACATAAATAAAATTACACCACAGACTATACAATCATTCATTGGCAAATTACCCGCAAAACGGGAACAAATTCCGTTCTGGTTAGCTCCAAAAATTACTCAAATAGAGGCAGTATTTCCTGATAGTACACCTCATGAAAAACACAGAATTCTGACAATCTGTCTACCAATGGGGATCGCACCACATGTGGAGGACTGTGACACTTGGGAAACAGTCTTTGCTTCAATATACACAAAAACACATGGTGTTCCGTCTAATGCGGTTATACCAGACGTACTAAGACAGATTCAAAATTAATACGGTCCGGAGCCTGCTTTAAATCTAGGTATGAAATTACTGAAAGACTTTAAGCAAGTCTCGGCTATATTACTATCCAACATAAAAGGAGAAGCAGCATCTGTGGCGATCCGCCAAAAATTAAAAGAAACAGAAATAACAGATCAACCTTTTGAACTTGCCAGAATAATTGAAAAGTGCTATGAAGAATTAGGTAGAGATAGTTTGGGTGGGAAACCACTAAAACCACAACTAACTGAAAATCCTGAAAAAACTTTTATTAAGAATAATCTCAATACTCCAAAAAAGAAGTGGGAGGGTAATAAACAAACCACTCCCAGAGAAAAACAGTTTCAGTCCAGAGGAAGGTCTCCCCAACGGAGAAATAGATCTCCAGAAGGGGGGGCAGGTCTCCACAACGGGAGCCCTCTGAAAAAAGATACAACCTTAGAAATAGGGACAATTTAAGAAAACCTGACAGATATCAAGATAATGATACACGTCCCTCTCGATCTTTTCAGACTTCCTCACAGAAATCGGAAAGAAGAGGACGGTCAGAACATAAAGAGCGCGTCAAGTCCAAAGACAAGGAACCTGCTCATCGAAGTAAAAAATTACAATTTCCCAAAAAGAAGGTAGCTAGTATTAAAATAAAACATTCTGAGGATCCTGACCTCACAACTCAAGAACGGAGAGTGGGCCCCGACAATGCTAGACAGCACTGCAGAAGTGACCATAGCTCGCAAGATCCTGATGAATCTTCTGGAGACAGTGGGCACGAATGAATACATTCAGGTGGAAACTGCAGACACCAGAGTTAGTGTACCCCATAAATTATATGAAATAACATTACGTATAGAAGGGGACAAAACTAGGAAAATAAGAGGTCTCTTTTGGGAGAATCTATTTAAAGGCTATGATATCCTGCTAGCAGAGAAAGACTGGCCCCCAGAGTTTGTCAGAGAGTGCCCACATGGCGAAGAAAAGATTATGCCTGCCTTCTCAAATCACATTCCAATTCATAAAAAATACACATATGCTAGAAAATGGGCAGTGGCCCAAGCCCCTGCATTATATAAAAATCATGTAGGATGGGATGAGGATTCTCCTCACCATAAAATTCAGTTAAAAAATCAACCTACTGCACAGAGGCAGTATCTTGTTAAGCAAGAAGCTAAAAAGCAAGTCAGGGAGATCTTAGATCAACTTGAATACCAGGGGGTGATTGAAACATGCACCTCACAAATGAACAATCCTTTGTTTCCTGTCTCCAAACCAGATGATTCATATCGTCTAGTATTGGACTACAGACACCTAAACTCTTGTTGCAAAACATTTGCAGTACAAAACTCACACAGTGCAGCACTAATGAATAACATCGTATGCAAAAAATATAAAACAACATTAGATATTTCAAATGGTTTCTTCTGTCAAAACATTGCACCAGAAAGCAGGTATTTGACTGCTTTCTCCAGTATGGGGGCCCAGGGCAATTTTGTAGTCTCCCCCAGGGATTCAAGAACAGCCCAGGATTATTTTCGGCCACTGTAACAGAATTACTACAAATCTATGATGATGAGACATTATCTTATGTCGATGACATCTATCTAATAGACGATGACCTGGAGACACACTTGAAAAGAGTGAACACCATTATACTTGGGTTCGCATCTGAAGGGTACAAATTCAACTTTAAAAAATCACGAATTGCCCACCTCACTGTCCTATTTTCAGGATACAAGTTATCAAGTGAAGGCAAAAGCCTAGCAGACAACTTCTTAGAGAAGTGTGCAGTACTCCAAGCTCCAAAAACGCTGAAAAACTTACAATCAATTCTAGGTTTCCTGAATTTCGGAAGAACTTACATTCTAAACTACGCAGAGAGGGTTAAAACTCTCTACGAATTAATAAAACCTGATTTCAAACCAATTAATTGGACACAGAAACACACAAAAATGTTACGATCAATACAAACAGACATGTTAACTAAAACAAAACTGCAAACACGCGCAAACGAACGCAACATTGTAATCCGAGTCATCCCAGGAAGATGCGGATTTACGTACCTGACCTCTAATGAGGGAGAAACGGTACCAATAGCTTACAAATCACACTTGTACACACAAGCTGAAATTAAATTAAGTTCAACTGAAATTTTTTTGACTGCGGTCCAAACTGCTGTAGCAAAAGAAAGAGCCCTCGCACAAGGTAAACGTATAATAACCGTTACACCGGTATCTGCCCTAGAGGCAGTAACAAGAGCCAGCATTCCGAATGCTAAAGCTTTATATCCAAGATGGATACAATGGGTTAATTCTCTTGCTGCATCAGACGTAGTATACCAATTTGATCCTAACTTAAAATCGCAAGAGTTTCTCCAATACGAATATGAATGTCCTCTGCCGACTGAAATCCTGCCTCTGGAACATTACGGCTGTATAATTACTGGCTTCCCTTGGTCCAGTTACTAAGGAGGAAGTCCTGTCGGTGCTGGGATATATGAAGAGCGGCTCCCCGAAAGACCCAGCACCTATTAAATATCTTAAACAGGTGTCATCTTCTATCGTTGGCCCTGCTACGGACTTGATAAACCTGTCTCTCGCCCATGGGGTGGTCCCCCCCAGTTGGAAAGGGGCGGTGGTTAAGGCTCTTTTGAAAAAGCCTAACCTTGACCCCGCCGATCTCGCCAACTTCCGGCCTATCTCTTTGCTGCCGGGTATCAGTAAGGTGGCTGAGAAGCTGGTGAATAGCCGCCTCTCCAACTTCTTGGAAGCCAATTCCCTCCTGGGCGACTCCCAAACGGGTTTTCGGCCCGGTCAGGGGACCGACACCGCCCTGCTGGCGGTCGTGGAGAATGCGAGGAGCATGCTGGATTCGGGGGGATCAGTGGCAGTGATCCTCCTGGACCTCAGCGCTGCTTTTGACACCGTGGACCATCAGGTGCTTCTCCAACGGCTGTCAGGGGTGGGGGTCACAGGTTTGGCCCTCAAATGGTTCGCCTCCTTCTTGGAAGGTCGTACATTTGAGGTGTGGGAAGGCCAGGAAAAATCATCTTCTACCCCTCTCCAGTGTGGTGTGCCACAGGGCTCTTCATTGAGCCCTACCCTATTCAACGTTTACATGGCCCCCCTGGAGAATGTGGTACGGCCGCTGGGTATCAAGATCATCAGTTACGCTGATGATACCCAGCTGGTGGTAGGCCTCTCCCAGTCGGCGCACCATCCCGACCGGCTGCACACGTGTCTTGAAAAGATCTACACGTGGATGTGCAGCTCAGCCCTAAAGTTAAATGGCTCCAAAACGGAACTGATGCTGCTGGGGTACTCCTCTCCATCTTTGCCCCCCAGCAGCTGGCCAGACTGTTTGGGACCGATGCCCCCCCCCAAGCAGGAGATCAAGAGCTTGGGGGTATGGCTGGAGCAGGACCTATCATTTAAAACCCATGCCAAAAAGACTGCTGGCGTGTGCTTTGGCCTGCTCCGTTCAGCCCAGAAGATTCTGCCCCTGCTCCCAGTGGCCACTCGAAGGCTTCTCATCCAGGGACTTATTATCTCGCGGCTGGATTTCAGCAATGCGCTTTTCCTGGGCGCACCCGAATCTACCCTGAGCAGACTGCAGCAAGTGCAGAACGCGGCTGCCAGGCTTTTGACGGGTCTCCCTAGGCGGCAATCTGCCCGCCCGGCGTTGAGGGCACTGCACTGGCTCCCTGTGAAGGACCGGGTGAAATTCAAGTCACTCTGCATCGCCCATAAAGTCCTTCACGGGGTGGGTCCACCTATTCTTGAGGAGATGGTTCAGCCCTATAAGGCCTCTCGTTCCCTCCGCTCTGACCACCAACATCTCCTTCAGGTTGGCAGGGTGAAAAAGGCAAGAACTGGGGGCAGAAGGTTTTCAATAAATGTGGCCTCCTTGTGGAACTCACTGCCCCTACAACTGCGCTCCGAAGCCAGTCTCTTCAGGTTTCGTAAACTTTTAAAAACTTTTTTGTTCTCTGTTTGATCCTTGCATTCTTGTAGCTGTGTTATGTTCTGATAAGCGCGGGGATGCCTATTGGTAACCAGGCGCTATACAAAACTCGGAATAATAATAATAATATATACAGACGGTTCAGCACAACCTGCAGTTGGGGGTAAACAAGCATATAGTGCTACATGCGTGATTGTTAAAGGTCGTTGGCACGAAGGAAAATTCAGACCCCTGGTCACTAAAACTCAATCACTCGCAGACTGTACAGCTCAGCGAGCTGAACTACAGGCTTTTAAGATGGCGCTTGAAAATACCGATCGCGAATTCCCGACACTAATAGTGTGCGATTCGTATTATTGCGTCCAGTCTTACAATGAATACTTGCAGAACTGGGTTCAAAACGGTTTTAAAGATGCAAAAGGTGGCACAATCAAGCATAAAATGCTTTGGGAACAAGTAGTTCTTTTACAGAACGAACTACAGAAGGCTCACGTGATACATACACTGAGTCATCAACGTGATAGCGTTCACGTTGTAGGGAATTCATTGGCTGATGAAGCTGCGAAGGCAGCTGTGCAAACGGCTTCCGTAGCTGCCATTACCCGGTCAAAAACGAAAATAGAAAGCAAGATAATGCAAGCTGTCAGTGCTTCAGTATTAAAAAACAGTGGTAAGACACTCCCGAAAGGCTTTTCCAGTAAAGTACTCATACAAAACTGATGCAAATAATGTTCCTTTTGCTGCAATTCCAAACATGGAACATAGGTTAGGACCAATTTTAGCGGCACATGAAGGGCTCGCCTCTGCACATGCTTGTGTTTCCGCCACAGTATCGTTATTAAAACAGAGATATTGGTGGCCACGCATGAGAAAACTGACTAGAAACTATGTTTTAGAATGTGAAATATGCCAAAAAGTGAAGGTATCAACAGTGAAACGACCTGCGCAGACGCCCCTTCTAATCTCGGATAAACCATTAGCATGTGTTTACCTGGACCACTGTGGTCCCTTTCAAAGGGATGGCAACTATAAATATATCATGGTCGCAGTGGATTCCTGCACGAGATTCATTTGGATGTGGCCCCAGGGCTCGGCTGACACCAGAACTGTTATAAAAGATTTGTGAGTCTTTATCGGCACATACGCAATTGGCTTGCTACATTCTGACCAGGGTCCTGCGTTTAGCTCTCGAGCTTACAAGGAGGCCATGGCCAGCTTGGGCATTGCATTGCGGTACTCTAGTCCATTCCATCCTGAGGGAAATGCAGTAGTGGAGAGAAAAAAACGTGACATAAAGCAATCTATAACAGCAAGGGTATTAGGTTCGGGTGATGGGTGGGTCAAACATCTAATAAGTGTCCAACGTAGTCTTAGTAATTTGCCAGGACATTCTCTGGGTGGAATCACTCCGTATGAACTTTTGTTTGGTACAAGAATGATAATCGAACACCTCGATAGTCAGACTTCAGTGGTGGAACAAAAAACCTTTGATATCAAAGATGGTTTGGCTGTTTTACAGGACTTAAATGAAACAAGAAGAAGTCTAAGTAACACAAAGCTAAAGCCAACAGCCACTGAAGAAAAAACACCTGTCCCAGCAAGACCTGTCTGGATTCCAAAGATTGGGGATCTGGTCAGAGAAAAGATCACGGTGAAGAAGGAATTTGGGCCTTCATACAGGAAAGCAGTACCTGTCTTAGCAATCAGCAGAACAAGATCAGTAGTACTACCGCCCCTTGCTGGTAAAAAGGAGAACAGAGTTGTATCCATCGACCTGGTAAAACCACAATCATGTGGCCAATAATAAGTAGTAGGCCCAGTGGACTCCCAAGATGTAGCAGAAGACCAAACCTTGCTACAATTCAAGAGATTTTAACTGAGAGACTAATCACGTTTGATAAACCTGCAGTGAATAAGGAAGGACCATGCAAAGAAGCCATGGAACATATGCCCTTGAAACCCAAATTGCAACAGTTCATCAAGAAATACCGGTCTACAATGATGTAGCCTCTGAACATTCAAATCTAAAGATTAATGAAAATCCTGAAGCAATTCCAATAATTGACAGAACTGCATCTGGCTACTTCATCAATGTCGATGACTCTTCTGAAGATCCAAGTGAACATGAAGAAAAGCCAGCAAATACAACTTTCAAAGAAAAAATAACAGAACTTTTTCATCAACTTGGAGAAACATATCCGATTTCACCATGGATTGAATTGTGGATTGTGTTAGGTGTACTTTTCCTCCTACTCTGGCTCATTTTGGTTTTAAGCTTGGGAAGAATGATTGATGGAAAATACAGTACAATGGACACAACAAGTCAGAAAATCAACTTGGTTCTAAAGCCTCACAGATCTTCTCACATTGAAAAAAGAGAACTATCATCAGTAAACATCAGAGCCATTCCTATACCTGGTGATGTAGCATGGGACGCTACTGATTACAACATCTATGGCCCGGTTGAACTCTTAAAATATCCACATCAGTTCAAGGTTTCTTTAGGTGACTTTGTATCACCTAGCACTTTCTCTGATGATTGGGACTTTGAAACTATTAATAATATGATGTCAGATTTAGAAATGTCAGCAAAATTTACAGAACATGATTATTTAGAAGGTTCATCAGATTATGAAGAAATGTATTGCTTTAATCATTATGGGCACCACTATTTGCGTAAATCTGCTAATCCTAGAAATGTTTTCACTTATAATCAATGGGAACATTGTCCAACACCGCCAAAAGGCAGCTCGAAAACATTTTATGAGAAATTCCCATACTTCTCAGGGTTTAATAACACTGATCCAGAAACGTTTTATTTTAAAATTATGAATAAAACAGGAATGAAAAACATGTTGACAAATACTAAACTGATTTATTCTGCAAAATGTTATGAACAATTGTCTACATTTGGTTTTGAATTTTGGAAAAACAACATTGAGACAAAAACTGTCTGGGGTACAAAAGACTCGCAGGTACAAAGTTTAGAATCATTATTCAGAGCCTGCATGATCCCAGAACAAATAATGTTCCTGAATGACACCATTCAACAAACAATCTTGGCCTAGCCAGGATAAAGGACTTAAACAAACCGTCTATACCAAAGCCCATACCTGATAGTAATAGCACTACAGATGTGGAGATAGACGTATCCCATATTTTACACCAAAATAGAACTAATCCTGATTGGAGAAAATGGTTGATCTGGCCCACAGACACTAATAACTGTCAAGATAGATTCCTGAACAAAACACAGGGGTTCAAACAGAACAGGCCAGACCCAAGATATTCCCAGAGACAACATCCAGGGATAATAACAACATACAGTGTAGGAAAACTATGCCTCGAATGGCTAAAGAAATCAACACTACCTGAAATTAAGCAACACTTGACCTTACTTAAAGAAGGTGCGGACTTGCGAGATTTCTTATTGGGACCTCGCAAACAGCGTCAAAAACGTTTCATATACGCCAGTATATATGCTGCTGACAACGAAGCTTGGAAAGTAACACAAATTGAAACTGCTGAAAAAATACGAGAAATTGATCGTATTAATTTGGAAAAAACACTGTCTGTAGTGGACAATGGGTTAACGACTCTGTCCTCCAGAATTTATTCACTGGACAGCATTGTATCATCTGCTATTGATATAATAGAACAGGATATGCTAATGTTACAACATGGCCAGTCCCAATTACGTTCTATTGTACAGTTAGGCTGGACGTTAAAAAATCTCCGTTCAGGCTACGTGCCATGGGGTCTAATCAACACGTCATTATTTTCTGTCTTTAACCTTACAGATAAACAAATCTCTTTGGCACAAAGAGGGGAAGACTATACGGTGCTGAGCATTGAAAAACTAGAAAGATTAACACGGACAGTCTACGAAAAACCTGTCCTTGAATGGATAATACATGGCACCATTACAATATTACAATTCCGATAACGACTTTTCAGTTTCAATATTGCCAAAAGCACATACCAGCGGGCCTGTATGAAAGGTTGGGTAAAGTGTACATCAAGTCAAACTGGAATTTACCTTACACGCATAGATGTTGGAGTGGGGGGGGGGGGGGGGGGGGGGGGGAATAGGTATTTCTAAGTGGTAAAAACTGTAAAAATTCACTAAGCGGTACACTTCTGTGTCAAGGAATTAACTTGCATGGAGCCTGCGAAGGTTCATCAAATGACCTTTCATGCCACCTGCACGGCACCCCGCCACACAAATAGAGCCTTTTTTCAGACAACTTTCCATCAGCAGTTACGTTATGTTAAGTGACCGCAGCTGTTGTGGCATGTTGCCAGTAACGGCCTATCTCGTCAGTGTTACATCCAGGGTCACTTGCTGTATGCAAGTATTGTATCCAAACAACAAACCAGACAAGGAGGCAGCGATATGGCCTTCATTGAATATTTCTTCTATTCGAATTGATACTTTAAGCAGAATGAAGTCCATTCTTTTACAGAAAACTGTGCCTTTAACCTCGTCTAGAGAAACGTATGATCTGCAAGTTGCGAGGACAGCAGCAGAGATACATGCATTATTAGCAACAAATTGCCCCGTGCATTTCGTAGAAATGTTAAGTCAAATCTTAAACATGTCTGATACCAGTGGCATCGCACATGTATTTAAAACAATTTTTTCGGGACTGTTAGCACCCTTTGAAGCAGTCCTGAGCATCTTCCCGAATTTCGTGCAGTCTGTGTTCGGCGGCCTGCCTCGCATCTTGGGACTCGTAGCAGGAATCTTATTTTTGTTCCTTCTGCTCCGATATGGCAAGTCCAGTCACAGGCAAAACTCAGGCTACAATGGAAGAAACGCTTGGAGCAATGCGATACCGAGATAGGATTACTAAAGTCCTCGGCTTGGCTCGGCTAAGAGATCTGAATACTACCTGGTTTCTTTCGTTCAGACCAATCTGGAAAGATTGCATCCTACCTGTTCTACGATGCATGCTCTGCGGAGAAGAATGCGTGTTAGACGTCTGTCTCACACTCCCATCAGCAGTATCTATGGATATCTATACTTTGCTTGGTTCGGTAACGGCTCATGCAACGTGTTGTCCCCAGCGGCTACCTATTCTGATGACAGCATTCGTTGAGACCTCACCATTACGACTAGGTGGCGGTGAGGTTCGAGACGAAAGCGGCACACAGGTACAACCTTCTGTGACCATTGCTGATCTAGACTACGATGACGGCAATGAATCACACATATGAACTATTTCTACTTTTTCGGGCATGGTCCAACTTTCACCTACTGTTGTAGACGAATTCTTTGCCAGCCTATCTGAGTTAATGTTCTCTCCTAACAACGAGAATAACTTTTGAAAACACGAGCACACAGCGTTCCCTGAACTCTGAATTCGGCCTTCAGTTTTGATAAACAGAACTTCTAAAAACTCTGGAACTATTTTTTCCCTGAAAGCAAAATTATATTTTTCCCCGTTCCCAAAATATTTACCTTTCGGCACATGATACTCTGCTTAAAGTAGAACTATTCTTAGAGAACAAGATTTCTATTTTTGAATCTCTAGAGACGATATTTTCACTTAGCCTCTAGCACATGTACAGTCTTGTATAAATATGTGATGAAATGGTCTCGACCCTCTCTTTTGTATTAAGAGCCATTTCATAAATGTAAATTTCGTGCTTCATTCAGTCAATATTCCAATGTACTATATATGCATAATCTGAATGATACCACTGCTTATAAAAAACGTACAGTATAATATTCATTTTTCGTGTATATACCATTTCAAATGCATTTTATGTATTTTGGGGTGGGATGGAAAACACATGCATAGATATGTTTCAAATTGCTTAGTATTTAGTAATGATGGACATTATACGTGGAGTGGGTGTTGTAGACGAATCTAGATCTCTAGTTAAATATTCCCGATTTATGCCCTTATGTGGTTATATCAAATCATATCCTTATATAGGCATAAGAATCATACCCATATTAAGACATAGCCAATGCAGTCCAAATACGGCAAGGCTACTCCCATAGACTCCTAGACAGCACAACTTGTTCTTAGATAAACCAAGCCTCCAGCATCCCGGGAATTCCCCCTGCTTCTGTATTGATTTGTCCTAGAACTCCCGGAGTCCTGAAAGAACTGAGAGTTCTTAGTGACGTCTTATGTCCAACCTTACGTCAAACTCGGCACCTTCCAGGTATAAATATATCAGCATCTGCCCTAGCAAAACACACGGTGGTTTGGAGCAGATCGACTATCTACTTGCCCGACGCCCTACTGTAGCAAGTGCCGGAGGAAGCCGACCATCCCGCTGACGCACTGAGAGAGACGCTGTCTTTTCTCCTGACGAGAAATCCAGCTCCAGTGTTTCCCGGTCACCCTTGTGGGTTGCTGGGAGATCCGGTCCTGAGAGAGAGATACAAGACCTCCTTCATTCTGTAACCAAGGTACAGAGCTGATTAGACCCTTAGAGAATTCTTGATTTAGATTCTTGGCAGAAACCATCTTAACTCAAACTACATCTCACTTACTCCTTCCCATGTACTAGGCTTAGGTTAGGTACACCGGGGTAGGCGTATCTTAGAAGCACCAGTTGAGTACGTTTAGTCATTATTTTATCATTGTATGTATTTTATCCATTTTAAGTATCTTATGGCTTAACCGCATGCGTGCGGCGGCTTTTTTCGCGCTGTGCGGCTTTTTTTTAAAAAGCCGCGTTACATGACGAGCTGAGCTCGTCATGAGCATGCGAGCGGCGCAACTAATGACGAGCTCAGCTCGTCATGAGCGTGGAAGGGGTTAAAAACCATATAAATGCCTTTACAGTATTATTTCACAATACTCCTTTTACTGTACGCACTTCACTTCATGACAAGTATTGCGATTATAGCAATTCACTTCTCTTGCATGAGAAAGAAGACTGCTCAATAAATAACCTCTTTTATTGAAAACGCCTGTCTCTCTATTTCTCTGCTCTTCTGGTGAAACTAAGCATGCACGATTGACTGAGTAAAATAGCTATCTATTGTTTCCGCGACTCTGGAGATATACTCCTTATTCTTGGGGGAGCAAAGTTGTCATGTTTATGCGGTTGTCAGAAACTAATCCCTTCTTGTGAATTCGAGAAAGTTTCTAGTGACCTCTGAGCTAGCTGGCATTCATATTTAAGTCTAACATATTCAATAGAGACCTAGTCGACCTAAGTCCTACGTCTAAACTATCGTTTATGTTATTCCAATGCGCAGAGCCTATTGGGAATATAGGAACTACACTACATGATGTTCACTATTTCTCTGCAATCCACCTTTGTTCCAGTAACTACTTAGACGAAATACTCACTCAAAACACCTGTCTCTTTCAGAAGGGTCATTTGAGATTTAGAAACCCCGAAATTGACTTGATTCATTAAGTGTTTCTTCATAGCCCTCTCTTAAAACATTCTGTTCCGCCAAATGATCGTCTGTATGAGATGCGCATGGAGCCCAACATTAAGAACGGTATTGGCCTCAAACATGTTTCCTCAAACACTAGCAGGGAAACCATCACAGAATAGAAAACAACAATGTGGTTTGTTAAATTACTGATGTCATGAAATATCATCCGATACACACCAGAGTTGAAGTGCTTAGCTCGGGCAGGGCTCTTTCTTGTTTGCATTCAAGCAAGTGCAGTCCTGCTTTAATGATGGTAAAAATAAATATCAAAGTTACAGATCGCAAAGTGACTTGAGCTAGAAGAATACAAGCTGTGCATCTCGGGCAGAGCACTGAGCACCTTGAAAACTCTTCTCCAGCCACCTACCGAATTCTCGAATGTGGCATTTTTCAGAAAAGCTGAAAAACAGAGCAAGTACTTCAAACATTAAGAGATACTAATTGGCTCTACATGTTACTTGATTTTACATGTTCAAAATGTTGCATTACAAAATGGCCCAAATTCCGAATCTTAAACTATTCTTGCAAATTATGTTATGTTGTACTAAAGCGTCATATGTCACCAGATTAATGCATCCACAATTAAACACTTGCCATCCTTTAGAAGTTTATTGTTGGAATAGATACCATTATTCGTTGTGTCCCCTTTCATTCTATCAAAGGGGGGCACAATATATTAAATATGTGAAATCTCTTAAAGTGTATTCCATATGTGCCCAGCTTGGAGCAAATTCAATCAATAAATCTGGTCACTCTTTAGTTTCTAAACTTTCGGCTAGAACATCACAATGAACACAAAATATGGTATCTTTGATTGACACTGCAAAATTTTGGGATTGAAATAAAAAAAAAAGGAGTAGAAAAACTCGGGTATCCCTTCACGTTATGTTACAACAGTGCATCCTGAAAACTATGGTGCTAAAGCTATGACATCCACAGGGCTAGATAACAAGTTACAGGAGGCGGTCGAGCACATACATCAGAAACAGCACATATTAGAATCAAACTGAATTTTAAAAACAAAAAGGGTGAATAGGTATTGTTCAAAATTTTGTATCCGGGTTTCAAAATGTTTTGAAAGAAGGAGACCGGATTCTTTAATCAATACTCGTATTCATGGGAATTTTCAACCCTGACAAAGACCATAATTATGCCTTAAAACTAAGGTCCTGGAATACTGCATGAGCTTACTAATAGACACATTAAAACCATATTGATGACTCACTGCACACTTTCTTAGATGATTTTCATTTTTCTGTTTGCAATGATCATGGTCTACTACACCTTTTTCAAAATGAGGCTTCTCTAACTATTAAGTTCATGCAGCCAAACATTTCGACGGTCTGGTAGGTGATTGGCTTGTTATCTTTGTAGCCAATTGCCATGCAAAGTTACATTATTAACTAAATATAGACCTGTTCATATTCTTGCATTAAAACTTCATAAATATAAAGGGATTGAGAAACAATACATAGTTAGTAACATTTAATGGCATTAAATCTAATTTAACGCACTTCAAACAATGCCCTGGGCCATCTATTCCCTCCATATTATTCGGTTCTCGGGTGTGAACAGGATATCTGACATGGTGGTGATGTAGCTATAATTCACAGGAGAGCGCTTAGCTGCAAATTAACTTAAACTGATAATTTTCCTTCCTTCATATGCCTATCTATTAAAATTGGTGCCTGCAAGATGTCCAGTCTCAGAAGGAACATCATATCTCACCGTCCTGGAAAACACAACTGGTTTGTGGAGGAATGCATTGAATTGTTATCTCTTCTTTTCTATGGTACAGCAACTGCCTCCAACACTATCAGAAACAGACATACTACAAAGGCTTATACTTGATCTCATTATCTGAAAGGGCGCACACCTGACCAATGAAGGCCCCAGTCTTTCGGATTGGTAAGATTTCCTGCAACTCAATCTCAAGCTATTCATTGCCCACATAAACTTTGGGACAATTCAAAGAAAGTCATGGTTCAGTGACACTAAAAACTTTGACATCTAGAACTTGGCTAACAGGGCTTGGGGTAACCTTTCTACCCCTGATCCCGAGTGGAACATCAATTACACCACAGAAGAATAGAACAAATTAATGGGTAACTTAATCAATGAATATGTTCCACTGAAATGCAAAAGAAAGTGACCTAAGTCTTCTCTTCTCTGGTTCTCGAAGGATTTATTTACCAAAAAAAGTCATCTGAATAACTATGAAAAACAAGCACCCTTGTCCTCACATCCTACTATTCTCAGGGCCGCCAGGGGAAACTATAAATCAAACATCTACATAGCTAAATCTAGCTATATTAATTCCTGCTCATGACGCTAAAATCACACAAAGATACTGTTCAATATCATCAACAATCAAACTCCTACCCCTCCACCAGCATAGTCTCTATATGAGCACCTAAATGTGAAGAGCACCTAAATGTGAATAACTCCGGGTCTCCTTAGCAGAGAAAGTAAAGTTTATTGAACAATCATTTCCAGCAAAATCCACTATTCCAGATGACTGCACTTTGAACTTAAAAGCTTAGTAGTCCTAGTCCCACTTCGACACAATCCGATAGTCAGCTATCTTGAAACTATAACTATAACTAAGGTCAAATCTTCCAATCACCTCAAAGACTTACTTGGCTTAAGCAGGAAGGAAATTGCCAAGATGTTGCTACCATACTGGACATCCCTAGTAAAATCCTTGCATCCTCCCATCATGAAAAAGCCCAACAAAAACACCAATGACCTGACCAACTTTCACCCAATTGTAATACTTTTCTAATTAAGGAAGGTATTAGAAAGCTGTGCAGCATCACAGCTATCACTCCTAGCCACCATGTCACAAAGTATTAATCAGACGACTACCCCCAAACGGTAGCAATAAAAAGACATAGTGCACCCCAGTTCTATACCCCAGGTTTGTTTAAGTTTTTATTACTGCTGGCATACCATCACCCCTTTGACATCGTGCTAGCAGGGAGAGCACGCCTAACATCTCAGCATACAACAAAAACTGCCTGATCTGGGTGCTGACACAACCCCACCACATGTCCCTTAGACCCATCATTGACTCGGAGGCTACGCCAGAGATTGTAGACCATGAGGTTACCTGATCTCATGCCAAGATGGAGAGTATGCAAGATTTTTTGTGTGTGTAACAATGCCATCATTACTGCAGTAATGTACGTAAATACAGAAAATGGCAATAAAAAGTTTTTCAAAAAAATAAAAATTACAGCTATCACGCCACATCCACTCCAAAAACTGTCAAACTGTGTGAAAATAGAGTGCGTTGTCTTGGCCAAAAGCACCCAAAAATAAGGGATCATACAAGGCTCTACCCTCTCCCGAACCCTATTTAATCAACCTGAAAATATCTGCCCCTGAAAACATCTGCCTTTACTCCTACTCCCTTGACAAGGTTAAAAAATTGATCACCAACCACCACTTAAAACTCAATCAAACTAAAACTGGATTTCTACTCAGCTCTCTAAAACATACAACCTCCTTATCCAAGAGTGGTTTGATTTTTTCTCTCCCCTGAACTCTAATCTAGCTATTGTGTAGAAAGCTTTGTAACAGGCAGCAGAAAATTTGACTGCATCTCTCCTATTCTTCGCAAACTGCAATGGCTCTCCATTGAGGCTTGCACTCAATTTAAGATTGCATCTATTACTGAAAGTTCTACACAACCCCACCCTCTACTACTGACTGGAAAATTATAAGTCTCTGGAGTCCAACGAGATCAAGAAACGCTGAGTTCCTCCTGCTTGAACCTCCGACTTTCAGGAAAGAATGCAAGAGACGAACAAGTTACTTACCTTCGGTAACGCTTTTTCTGGTAGATACTATATCTGCCTGTGGATTCCTCACTTTGTGAATATCCCCCTTGCGTCAGCAACGTTCGGGAATTTTCTTCGTAGTACGCCGACGTGGGCGACGTCACAGGAGTACGGCATCGCGCGCGACTCCGTCTGACGTCACCGACCCCATATCAGGCCCACGCCGGCGTGATGACGTCAGTTCTGCCCTTTTTTCCGTGCCTTCGAGGCACACGGACGGACCAACGATAGCAAATATGCAAATATACAATGTACACAGTACATATAGAACAAAATCAATGCAATAGTATAAACCATATATACAGAAAGACCAGGTATAGCAGAGTGGACAACGGGGAGGCGGGTGGGTCAGTGAGGAATCCACAGGCAGATATAGTATCTACCAGAAAAAGCGGTACCGAAGGTAAGTAACTTGTTCTTCTGATAGATACATCTGCCGTGTGGATTCCTCACCTTGTGAATAGATTCCCACAGCAGTCCCCACTCCCAGAGGAGGGTGTCCACTCTGCTACACCAGGAAATCTTGGAGGACAGAGCGCGCGAAGTGGCCATCCCTCCTCACCTCGGTATCCAAGCAGTAATGCTTCGCGAAAGTGTGGAGGGAGGCCCAAGTCGCGGCCCTGCAAATATCCTCAACAGGTACACCCCTAGACAAAGCAGATGTTGCAGACTTTGCTCTAGTTGAATGTGCTCTAATACCCTCAGGAGGGTCCTTACCCGCAAGGGAGTAGCAGATCTTTATGCACAGGATTATCCACCTGGAAAGAGTGCGCTTGTGCACCGCTCTGCCCTTCTTGCAGCCAGCAAAGCCAACAAACAGCTGGTCGTCCATCCGGAAGTCCTTAGTCCTGTCCAGATAGAAAGACACCGCCCTCTTAGGGTCCAGGCGATGCAGTCTCTCTTCCTCCTTAGACGGGTGAGGGGGAGGATAGCAGGTAGGAAGGGTAATGGACTGCCCAAGATGGAAAGGAGTCACCACCTTAGGCAGAAAAGCAGCCCTGGTCCTAAGAACCATCCTTTCGGCATGAATGGTTAGGAATGGGGGTTTGGAACTTAGAGCTTGAAGCTCACTTACCCTCCTTGCCGAGGTGATTGCAACGAGGAAGATAGTTTTAAAAGAGAGAAGCCTCAATGGACACTTGTGCAAGGGCTCGAAGGGAGAACCCATTAAGAAGGTCAGCACAAGATTCAAATCCCAGTGAGGAACAATAAAAGGGGTAGGAGGGAACATATTTATGAGACCCCTCAAGAATCTCAAAACCACCGGAGATTTAAAGAGAGATGGCTGATCCGGCAAACATAGAAACGCCGATAAGGCTGAAAGATACCCCTTGACCGTGGCTACAGCCAAACCTTGCTGCGCCAGATACAGGGCAAATTGCAAAATATCAGACAAATGAGCCTTCAAAGGGTCAATACCTCTCTCCCTGCACCAAGAAACAAATTTTGACCACCTGTAGGAGTAAATAGACTTAGTGGTGTCACGCCTGGCAGAGAGAATGACATCCACTACCTCGTGAGGGAGAGAAAAAGAACTCAAGTTGCCCCGCTCAATCTCCAGGCATGAAGGTGTAATGTCTGGAGGTGGGGGTGTAGAACCTGCCCCTCCATCTGAGAGAGGAGGTCTGCCCTGTGAGGGAGACGGAGCGGCGGGTGAGAGGAGAGGTGGAGTAGGTCCGAATACCACACCCTTCTTGGCCAATCCGGAGTGACCAATATGACTTGGGACCGGTCTTGACGAATTTTCCTCAGAACCCGAGGAATCAAAGGTATGGGAGGAAAGGTATGGGAGGAAACGCGTAAAGGAGTTGATCTCCCCAACTCAACTGAAACGCGTCCCCCAATGCTCCTTGCATCGGATACTGGAGACTGCAGAATGTGCAAATTCGCGAATTGCGAATAGATCCACCCGAGGAGTCCCCCACATCTGAAAGATGTCGTGAACAACCTCCGGGTGAAGCCTCCACTCGTGGTCGGCAGAGAACTGCCGATTGAGACTGTCTGCACGAACGTTCAGAACTCCGGCCAGATGATTTGCCACCAGACAAATCTGATGGTCCTGAACCCAGGACCAGAGACGCAGAGCCTCTCTGCAGAGACACTGCGACCCTACTCCTCCCTGCTTGTTGATGTACCACATCGCAGTCGTGTTGTCCGTCAGGACTTGGACTGACCGACCGCGAAGGGAAGGGAGGAAGGCCTTGAGCGCCAAACGTATCGCCCTCAATTCCAGAAGGTTGATGTGAAACAACCTTTCCTCCGGAGACCAAAGACCTTTGACCTCCAGGTCTCCCAGATGAGCACCCCACCCGAGAGTGGATGCATCCGTTATCACTGTGGCCACTGATGGAGGCAGTTGAAAAGGCTTTCCTTGCGACAGATTGCCTTCCACGCCCCACCAAGACAGATCCGCTGCAGCTTCTCTGGAGATCTTCACTGACTCCCTGAGATCTCCGTTGTGCTGATACCACTGCCTGCGGAGGCACCACTGGAGTGCCCTCATGTGCCAGCGTGCATGACTGACCAACAGAATGCAAGAAGCCATCAGACCGAGCAGACGAAGGACCTTCAGGACCGGAACAATCGCTGCATTGTAGAATAAAGGAATCATCTCCTGAATGTCGTGAATCCTTTGAGGTGGAGGGAATGCACGACATACAGTAGTGTCCAGTACCGCACCTATGAACAGGTTGCGCTGGGAGGGCACCAGGTGAGATTTGGGTACATTTATCGAAAAACCCAACCTGTGTAACAACTGAGTTGTCTCTTGCAGATGATGGAGCACCTTCTCCGGCGACTCTGCTTTGATCAGCCAGTCGTCTAGATAAGGGAATACAGGAATCCCTGACCTTCTGAGATGTGCTGCCACCACTGCCATCACCTTGGTGAAGACTCGAGGCGCAGTAGTAAGTCCAAAGGGAAGGACCGCAAACTGGTAGTGCAGCGATCCCACCGTAAAACGGAGATACTTCCTGTGCGACTTCAGGATTGGGATGTGAAAATACGCATCCTGCAAGTCGATCGACACCATCCAGTCTTCTTCCATCAGCGCCAGAAGAACCTGAGCAAGGGTGAGCATTTTGAACTTCGCCTGTTTGAGATAGAAGTTCAAAATCCTGAGATCCAGGATCGGCCGAAGCCTGCCATCCTTCTTGGGAATCAAGAAATACCGGGAGTAGCACCCTTGACCCCTCTCCTGCTCTGGAACCACCTCTATCGCACCCTTTCGAAACAGAGCCAGGACTTCCTCCTGCAGGAGAAGCAGGTGGTCCTCCGAACAATAACCTTGACAAGGAGGGTAATTGGGAGGGAACTCCTGAAAAGGAAGTGCATACCCATTCTCTACGAGATTGAGAACCCAAAGATCTGATGTAACCGATTCCCAATCTCGCAGAAAATGAGTAAGCCGACCCCCTACTGGCCCTACATGATCCAGAATGGTGGATCTAGGGCTGCTTTGCTGAAGCGGATGGGGGTTGGGTATTATTGGAGGAAGTGGAGGAAGAGGAGACTTGACGTCCACGTCCACGACCCTTCTGTCTACCTCTATAGGACTTATACAGAGGGTTCTGCTGCTGCTGCTGTTGCTGTTGGCCCTGCTTGAAGGGACGAAAAGAAGATCTACCGAATCCTCTGAATTTTCTAGTCGTAGACCCTCTCATCTGCAGACCCAAAGATCTTGCGGTGGCACGGCTGTCTTTAAACCTTTCCAAGGCCACATCAGCCTTCTTACCAAAAAGGCCAGTTCCTTCAAAAGGTAAGTCCAGCAATGTAGACTGCACATCCGCAGAGAAATCCAAAGACTTTAACCATGCGGCTCTCCTGGTCGCAATGGATGAACCCATAATTCTAGCAACAGAATCCACAGTGTCCATGCCGCTCTGAATGACCATGCGGGCAGCAGCCTGAGTGTCAGAGACCACTTCATTAAAGTTCTTCCTATCCTCCTCAGGAAGTTTTGATGACAATTGCTTCACTGAGTCCATTAGTGCATGCACATATCTACCTAAAAGGCAAGTAGCATTTGATGACTTAAGAGCCATGCTCCCAGAAGAGAAAGTCTTCTTCGCAGACTGATCTAATTTCTTAGACTCTTTGTCAGCTGGCACTTGAGGGAAAGAGCCTGCAGCCCTATTAGAGCAAGCCGCCTGTACCACAAGACTTTCTGGTGATGGATGCGTAGAAAGAAATGCAGGGTCATCAGGAGCCACCCTATAGCGCCTCACAATAACTCTTGAAACTGCAGGAGCAGATAATGGCCTCTTCCGAATCTCCTTTATTGGATCCGCCAAGGCATCAGTAAATGGCAGTGTAGGCTCAACAATTGAAGAGGGAGAATGCAAGACTTCAGTGAGGATGTTGGGCTTGTATTCCACTGTGGGCAGCTTTAAGTTAAGAAGATCAGCAGCCTTCCTAATAACCACGTGATAGGGTGCCACATCCCTAGACGGAGCATCAGAAGTCGAAGGCAGACCCCACTCAGGAGAGAGTTCCAGACCACTAGCCTCCCGAAGTTCATCGAAATCATCATCATGATCAGGAAGCTCGCCTTCTTCCACATCAGAACTTTCATCATCTCTTTGCTCGAGAAGACGCTGAGCTCTTCGCCTCGACCACTCCAATCGAATCGAAGTCGACGGATCCGGTAACGACTCCGACGGAGCCGGTTCCGACGTCGATCGAGGAGCCGGAGCAGTAGGACGAGAATCATGAACAGGTGTGGTACCTCGATCTCGACTACGAGGTCGATCCGGAGTCGGCGAAGCCGCATGCGGAGTCGAAGACCTCGGTGGAGCCGTACCGAGCCAAGGTGGAAGAGGCGCTGGCATGAAAGGCATAAATGGAGTTGGGGCGTACGACTGAGGAATACCCAGATTGTACGATAATGGACCCATGGGACCAACAGGCGCTCCAGCGGGGTACATTGCCCTAGAATATACTCCAAACATCGCATTGAGAAAATGCGAGGGATCCTGACCGGGACCAGGAAAGGGCGGGTACGGACCTACCGGATGTTCCAATGGAGGCCGTTCCGACACATTCTCACTCTGACCTTCTGGGTCCACAGGAGTCTCCATTGGAGCCGGATCTTGAGGAATCACCTCTTCTTCCTCTTCATGCTCCGAAGGATGCGAGGATACCGGATCCGGCTCCGGCTCCGGAGTCGGAGAACCTTCTTTTGACAAGGCAGGCGAAGGAGAGACAAAGTCTTTACGGTGTTTGTGAGACTTTTTCTTCGAGTCAGAGGATTCCTTCTCCGAATGATGTTTTGAACTGTGCTTCCTCCTCTTATGCTTTCTCCTCGAGGAGCTCGAAGCGTGACCGGAAGCCGACTTAGATCTAGATCTAGATCTTTTTCTGGATCTTGACTTCGCTTTAGATCTCGACTCCTCTCCAGATCTCGAACCCGCTCTGGATCTCGACGCCGATCCCGACTTCGATCGAGACCTTTGCTTCGACTTCGATCTTCGTGACGTCGATCTCGAATATCTTCCAGTATCCTGTTTTACTTTCGCCAAAAGTAGTTTAGCTTCACGCTCCCGAAGCGCCTTTGGATTCATTTTAAAACAGGAATTGCAGTTTTTGACGTCGTGACTCGAACCAAGACACCACAAACAATCCTTATGTGGGTCAGTGATAGACATCATGCGGGCACAAGACCTACATTGTTTAAAACCTGTTTTCCTCGACGACATCTTCGGTGAAGAATCAAGTCGCAAAAGAGAAACAGTGACAAATAATTAACAGCTAGATACTAAGTATCGCAGAAGATCCCGAAAACCGTTAGCGTCGAAGACGCGGAAAAAAGGGAACTGACGTCATCACGCCGGTGTGGGCCTGATATGGGGTCGGTGACGTCAGACGGAGTCGCGCGCGATGCCGTACTCCTGTGACGTCGCCCACGTCGGCGTACTACGAAGAAAATTTCCGAACGTTGCTGACGCAAGGGGGATATTCACAAGGTGAGGAATCCACACGGCAGATGTATCTATCAGAAAGGCACAGTACGCTGAGGTTTGGGATGAGTAAAAAGGAGAGATGAAGAAGGTAAGAGTCTCTAGAAAGGGATTAAGAAGATCATAGGAAAATTAGGTTTGGAATGAGTCGACTGACGGATACATGAGGGAAGAACTTGAAAAGGGTTGTTTGGGAGATCATAGTAGTAAAATTAGGTTTGAGGTGACCCAGAAGGGATAGAGGAGTTGTTTTTAAAAGAATATATCCAGATACTCTGCTTGCCTTTGAGCCGATAGGGCCCACCGGCACTCATATCTGGGGACCACCATTTATTTTTCCTCATTAGAATTGACCCAGTGCAGGAGGGAGATCACTACACAAGGGTGAATATTGAAGAAAAAGAAACACAGGAAACATGACAAAGGGAGAAAGCAGGAACTACGGGAGAAATATAAAGTAGTACGGAGTGTCTGGTGGTGGACAAAATTGTGTAATTGTAATTTATATTTATAAAGCCTGTTATCACCCAGAGGTCTCTAAGCGCTGCCAGAGGGAGAACCTAACCAGGTGGTGTGGGAAGGCGGTTGCTTAAATAGTGCCCCAAGCCTCTAAGAAAAGCACAGTTTTCAGCTTCTTCCTAAAGGGAAGGAGGTTCGCTTCCTTGTGTAGGTTTACTGGGAGGCTGTTCCATACCGGAGGGATTGATGTTGAGAAGGCTTTCCCTCCTATGGAAGACAGATTAAAACGGGGGCAGACCAGCAGACTAGCCTCTGCTGACCGAAGCGCCCTACTGTGGACATAGTTGGGTAGGTGGTCCTTGATGTATCTTGGGGCATGGCCGTACATGGTTTTATGTGTAATGCAGAGACCTTTAAACGTAATTATCTGCCTGACCAGGAGCCAATGTAGCTCGCGTAGTTGAGGTGTGGCGTGTGCTCGTCTTGGCTTTTTGAAAATTAGTCTGGCCGCGTCATTCATGACAACCTGTAATCTGGCCAATAATTGTTGCGGGAGGCCAGAGTACAAAGAGTTGCCATAGTCCAGACGCGACAGTATCATTGCTGAAAGCGCCCGTCTGAGTGTGGCAAAGGTGAGGAGTGGGGACAGTTTCCGCAGCTGTCTCCGAAGGCCTATACAGGTTCCCACGACTGCCGACACCTGTTGTATCATGGATAGCTTGGCATCGATTTTGATGCCCAAACTTTTCATGGCCACGGCCGGTTCCAAAAAAAGGCCCAAGTTCTTTTGGCAAGAAGAGATCCTTCCATGGGTTGGAAACTGTGGTGACAGCCAGTACCTCAGTTTTATCGGGGTTTATCTTTAGGGAGTTCGCTGACATCCAGTTGACAGTAAATTTTAGAATGTTTTGCATCCTTAGATGAGCCGTTGATGAACTGTCAATCTGGATGATGATTTGGGTGTCGTCGGCGTAATTATAAATCCGGCACTCCATCTGATTCCGTGCAGAGATCAGGGGCTGCAGATAGGCATTAAAAAGAAGGGGCGAAAGTGCTGAGCCCTGGGAAACCCCCCATGAAAGAGTGGCTGGATCGGACACCAAATCAGCTAGCTGGACTCTCTGGGAGCGGTCATTAAGAAAAGAGGTGAGCCAGGCAAGAGCCGTGCCTTCAATTCCCAGATCCGCAATCCACGACAGTAGTTGGTCATGATTGGTCGTGTCAAATGCCGCGGTTAGGTAAAGAAACACCAGGGCACATGGTATTTTTTTGTCTGCCCTGAGTCTTAATTCCGTGCTGTCGTGGGTCCTGAATCTGGCCTGATTAGATTCTAAAAGGTGATTGTCTTCAAGATGGCAGGAGAGGGATTGTAGAACGTGCTGTTCAAGTACTTTGGCCAAGAAAGGCAGCTGTGAGATTGGCCTAAAATTTTTATACATTCTTGGTGTCTGAGCCCGTTTTTTTTTTAGGAGAGGGATAACATGGGCCTCCTTAAAGTTAGTAGGGACAAGCCCCGTTTCCAAGGAATGATTAAGGAGCGAGAGCACCTCATAATCAATTCCCAGGAGGGCCATCTTGAAAATCTTTGGTGGACAGGGGGTCTGCTGGTGAGCCTGATTTTACCCGACCAGTTAAGATTGTCAGGGACTCCTTGGTGAGTAATGGCAAGGTGGTTAGTGGATTGGTGAACGTGGGGGTGAGAAGGTAAGACCTGTAAAACAGGGAAGAGTCGGGGTGCAGTGAATTTCCATCAGAAGGTCCTTTATTTTTCTAGAAAAGAAGGACTGGAATTTACGACAATCTTCCTGGCTAAAGGAGGGTTTTTGCCCCTTGTCCTTTCTTAACTCATTCAGGACCCTAAAGGTCTCTTTCTGGGGATTGATGGCAGCTGCAATCTTTGTCTCATAAAATTCAGCCTTCCGTAACACAATGGCATTCTTGTAGGAGGCAAACATTGATACATAAACTGCCCGGGCGCTGGGTTTGTACGCTTTTCGCCAGGCTCTCTCGCACTGGCGAAGTGATTGTTTCATTTTCCTAAGTGCATCGTTGAACCAAGGAGCCCCTTTTCCTTCATCCATAATTCTCACCCTGCGTGCTGGTGCCACAAAATCAATGGTGTCCTTAAGCCTTAACGGTAGGGAGGAACTATCAGCCTCTAGGTCTCCCTTTAATGTCATTGATGAGTCAGAGTGTAGTAGGGTGGTTATCAATTAGTCTGCACTAATCTTGTTCCAACTCCGCAGTACTTTCCACTCCGTCAGAGGATTTGCCGTTCGGTAGGGAAGGGATAGTCGGCCCTGGATTAAATAATGGTCCGACCAGGAGCAGGCGGAGATAACAATAGGGCTGGTCAACAGGTGAGACGACCAAACCAAATCCAGTGTGTAGCCCTTCTCATGCGTAGACCCAACCACCATTTGGCAGAGTTCTAAAGAGATCAAAGCCTCTTCTAGCTGTTTTGCCTGGCAGTCCTTAGGAGTTTTCTCCCAGTGAAACTTGAAATCCCCCATCACCACCAATCGTTGACAGCGAGAGCGGAGTTCGTGGACTAGTTCCAAGAAGGGTTCCACGAAACTGGGCGGCGTTCGTGGTGGGCGGTAAACTATTAGAATTACAAAACAGTCCGTGGGGGAACAGAACTTAAACCCCAGCACGTCAGCACCCTAGATGCTTTCTGAGCAGAGAGTTTCTGTCTTAAGTGAGCAGTTGTAGAAGATGGCAACTCCCCCCCCCTTTTGTGCTACTAAGTCTGTTGTGATGGATAGCCGCAATATTTGGTGGAAGCAAAGCTACAAAATCCGAGGTTGAGGACTCTTCCAGCCACGTTTCCGTGACACCTAGAATGTCCAGGCTATCCTCTTGAAGGAAAGAAAAGACCTCGAGGCAGTGCTTCTGCAATGAGCAGGTGTTGAGCATGGCAAAACTACATCTTTGCAGGCTCGCCGGCCTTGGGAGTGGTGTGGTGTGATTCAACCTCCTCAAGCTTAGTTGTGACTTCATCAACCCTTCCCGCCTGAGCTTAGCTGCTAGTATGTTATGTAGCGGTGGCGATGTCTTGGTTTAAGGACAGGAGTTCCTTCATAGAGTACATGAGGCGGGGCCAGGGTTCCTGGCCCCTTGACTCGGACGGGCTTGCCTTCGGCACGCCCGGTGCGCTTGCTCCAGCTTTCATTTTAAGGCCAGGGACTCCTCCCACCCACCCACCACTCAGCCCTGCTGAATGAGAGGAATAAGGTGGACTTAGTACCAAATACCAAGGCTATGTAGTCTTGAGACATTCGTTAGCGCCTGGAGTTGGCTTCTGAACAAATCTTTGGGCCCTGGCATTTATTCTTTTACAAATGAATCACTGTATAGTGCCACTTTGTAAGTGCAGTGGCTTCAAGTATCTTATAGTTGTCTGAATTCTGAGATTACTTGTGGCATTTCTGGGTACTGAAAGACGCCTCCTTTAACTACCAGACCTATGCGAGAATCCCAAACTGTCAGTCATGCTGCCACGTGGGTTTTAGGAAATTATTTCTCCCTGGGCCCTTGGACGTAAATAAACATGTGATGCAGGACCTTATGACATTTGCACTTTGTAAATAGTGGAGTCAGAGCCCCTTGATCAATGTTTTCTGAAAAAAAGTCATTCCGTATTGTAAAAAACTGGATTGTTATTTGGGGTGGGTTACTATCCTCCTCAAGAAATAATCACCACCTGTGTAAGAGCGGACACTCTTAGTCATTAAATCAACCTGAGCTTAACCACCTGCTAGATATAGCACAGAGCAGACAGGTTTAAAATATGAAAATGAGCAAATAGAGTAAAATGTATTAATCAAAATAACAAAAAACAATAAGGGGAAACTGAGGTATGGATTTTTTACGTTTTAAGTAGCAATAGTGTAAAAGATAGTCAATGGTCGTGGTAGACCCGAACCTAGATGCAATTAGATGCTAAAAGCGATGGAGAGCTGGTCGGGTACACCAACCATGTTCATCCTGGTCAAATATTTTATCTTCTGACTTTAGACCTTTAAGTTCCAATCCACCAGAAGATTTCTAAAAACCCCAGGACCTATGTGGAGGCAGTTAGAGACTGACATGGTATTTGGCAGAGGCCAAAAGCAGGATCCAGCCCAGGTCCAGTTGCACTGATCAGTTGGGCAGTTGCAGGAAAGGCCTCTAGTAACTCTTTGTATCCTAGTAGCTTGAATGGGACATCATCCTTATGACCCTTGGAGCCCACTTCTTTGTCTGGGGTACAAGAGGGAGAGCAAGTCCAGGGTTCTAGGGTTCTTGTCAGTTCTCAGTAGCAGGGTCAGTTCTCTTCTTATTTTCTTTAAGTCGTGTAGTGTTCTGATTTGGGTGCCTGGAAATGCCACATTTATGACTGGCATGAGGTTGTGGGTGGGAATGAGTCCTGTGCGGGCACGCCCTAACCAATGAGGTAAACGTTCCCAGGGCCAACTCTACCTACTTTGAGCATTTTCAAGATGGTATAAGCCTTCGACTACACTAATCTTGGGCTCCAGGGCTGGGGGTGTACTATGATAATCTTAGTGTTTTCCCACATCAAATACTAAAATCCAGTTTGGGACAGTAACTTCCTCCAATAAACATAGTGGCAGAAGACTGATAGAACAAAATAGGGGGTTCCAGAAATCAGAAAGGAGATACATGGGAATGGTCTTGCAGCCTTTTCTTGGCATTTGAAGTGCTCTCCAGGAGTTATGTGTAAAACTCCAGCAGACCTGTCAAGCAAGAATTTGACATTTAAGCAAGATTTAATGGTGTAATGTCAATAAGGACGCTCACTGCCACATCCTGCATATTTTGTCAGGTTCACCGGGATCATGTCTGGCTATTCAGGTTAGCCTACTGTTTGCAAGTGGGAGGCATTTCTCACCCATTCACACCTAATCAAACGCTAATTAGTGGCTAACAGAAGTGGGAGAGAAAATGCAAAAGGGCCTCCAGAGGCTATAATCAGGGAAAAGATAACTTTCTAAAAGTACCTTTTCCTTAATATTTATAATAAAATCAGCTTAATTGAATTGTATTAACTATTAAAATTGTTGTCTAATTATTTTTCTAGCTGTTTCCTAACCAAAATTAACATAATTCAATGTAAGAACGTAACCTAGGGCTTTCTTATGGAACAGACAGCCTTGCTACAGTGAAAATTGCTTTTGGGGCCATTTCTCTGAAAAGACATGTTTAACATTACATTTATACATGTTATACTTTTAAAGGCCATGGATACTGCCTTATGGGCAATAAGGACTACATAGGGATGGATTATAGTTATTTAAAACACAAGTTTTGACCTATCAAAAGATTTATTCTGACAGGTCCAATTTGCAATTTAAAACTGCAACAGCCAGGCTACAAATGGTAGACCAGCAGTCATTTTCATTTCATACAGCTTTATTCGATCATGGTGAACAGATCATAAAAGCAAAAGAATACATATAAAAAACATCCAGATCAATAAATATTCATATATGCATTAGTTAAAACATTATTAAATACATTTTGCTGTGGTCCAGTTAAAACCTTTAAAATCAGTTATAGTAAAAAAAAACTGTTCATAATATGGTTACAGGGTGCTGCTAGAAACTGTGCCAACCCTTTTCCTCTTCCTGAGGCAGGCCCATAGATATGAGGCAACACAAACAGACAAATGGGTCACATAGGGCTTTTAAGAAATACATTGCGACCCGACATTGCCTAAAATTATGATGCCTCAGAATTGGCAGTATGAACAATTTTCTTGCTTCAGAATATTTTTGACTAAATAGTAGGATATGCAGATCTGTCTGCGCCGCAAGGTTGTTACAGGGGCAGTGATCAAGATCTGCTAGCCTAGACTTCTTTTGTGGATATCCCAGGAGTAACGGGATCATGTTTAATCTGAAGCGCAGTAGAATAAATCTATGCTGGGCGTTGTTTATCCATGCTAAGGAATGGAAACCATCTCCTGGATACTAATGGGACCAAGGAATACGCAATAGTAGAATGATGGATCTGTTTTTTTTCCCTGCGGGCGTATTCTGCTCTTTGGGAATATAGATCTTTTAACCGTTTCTTCATGACCCCCTTACAGGAGTAAGAGTCCTGAAATAGTTTTTCAATCCCTATAGCCTTTAATACAGTTTCTACATGATTTAGCCACCCAATTCTTTTGTAATATTCTAGGTTACAGCATTCTCTTATAATGGTTTGTGTCAAATCTACTGTAGTTCTTTGCCAAATGGATAGCCACAAGAGGACCGGGGCCATTCTTATGGTGTCACTCAGAAAGGGGAGCCCTAATTCAAGATGTAGAATATAATTTGAAGCCGATTGGGGTAAGGACACCCGGTTTTTTAAAAAGGAGTCTTCCATTTGCTGTAACTGGCCAGTATTGGCCATCCTCCACACGCCTGCTCCATATGTTGTGGCTGATTTTATTTTGGCTTGATAAATATTTTTAGTTACGTCCAGTGAGCTTCCACCCAATTTTTTTGCAAATCTTTTAAATGCGTTTAGGCTCCTTTGCATTCCCTGGGCTCTTGTTTTTACTAGTTTGGACCAAGAATGATCCTTATCAAAGAGCACTCCTAGGTATGAGAGGAGGGCCCACGCACCATTCCCCTTTCGAAGTGGATATAGTGCCTGCACTAAATTGGATCATTTATAGAAATACCAACTTTTCACAGCTCTGAAACGATGATATCATTACGCGCAGTGGCTTTAGTGGTGCGAGTTTGCTGTTTCTGGGAATTCGTCAGACTGTAGAGTGTGCACAGTCCCGCTGCGGCCGACACACCATTCCTTTACAGCGCCCGTTTGTGTCAGCCCGCTCGAGCGCCGCAGCGCCTGCCCTGTGCCCGGACTCCCGCACAAACAGCTGGTCGATGCACTCCCACCCCACCCCCGCCACATACCTGATGAGCTAGGGGCGTTCACTCTATTATTCCACACCCTGCTCAAGTTTACATTCTCTCTAACGCAATTCTCAACTACCACCCGAGAGGGCGGGGGTAATGCACTGGAAAGTGACGTCATTATTCCATGTTTGTGATGACAATCATAGTGTATATAAGAGAATCTCGAGTACATCTTGAAAAGCCACGATTCATTCTCAAACACGTGAACGAGGTCTCCCTTTATATTCAGTTAACTCTAAATCGTTTTATACCTAAACTCTTGTGGTCAAGTACTAAACGTTCAGTGTTTGCCGAGCTCGAAAGGTTCTGCTGGAAGCTGTCGAGTTCTGCCACCTGTGTGGACATCCCCAGAGTGGGATGCGGCCGAACACTTCCCAGCGTGGTAAGTTACTTCCAAGGATGGATGCCGCAAAACATCCCCTCGGTGTCCCGCTGCCGTAATGTATTTATTAAAATTATAGCGCATTCGCTTGAAGTATAGCGGACGCGCTAATTTATTTATTTTAATAATACTGCAGGACGCATTTGTTAGGGCCGATCAGGGGGTGGCACATCATTATAACATTTGCAATGTAATAGGACTCGCATTTACGCGTGTTCAAGCTATTGTCATTGTAAATGATAATGCCATTTATTATGTTTTAATAACCAAAACAGAAATAAAAGGCATTGTCAGTTACAGTACCAATAGAACAAACTTGCGTAAATGTGAGACCTATTGCATTGCAAATACTTGTTAGGACTGCTGACAAACTGAGTTCTTCTCCCTTCATGCCTTTAATAATCCAGGAAGCATAATGACTGCTTCTGTTTCTCTGCCAAGAGCAGTACTTATTGGAAGAGGATGATAAATGTACGATAAAATACCGGAGCGCAGCGGAATACTTCATAGCATGATGCAATAGACCTAAAAGTGCCCAAAGCGCCCAAACTAACCAAAAGGGCATATTTGTTAGCACCATGCAAAACACCTAAGATAAGGAATCACAATAAAGAGTACATGGTTAAAGGGTACTGGGGGAGGATGGAAGAACAAACATTTTGCGAGCTCCACGTGAAAGCTCTGGCGCCATGAAATCTGGATGAAGAGCAGGGTAAAACAGATGTTCTCGTTAGAGAGTGAATTTTACACAATACAGGTAAATTTATTGAACCCTTTGAAGTGGGGTGAACTGGTTAACTCATGGCATGCCCATGCACTTAGTCTGGGTTGGTCGTCCAATCAAAAGCTGACTGGCTTATGGGTACATTTCACAGAGAGGTGGGAGGGCACGCTTCCCTAAATAAAAACAAATATCCAAATAGACTAATGTACCCATGTCCACTAAATGTAATGCCACTAGTGAATAAAACAATAATTATACCATGGTTGCACCCACAATTCTCTGGTGCTTCTAGGCATTTTAAAAAGGTTATAACAAAGCAACCATCACAAGGCAAATGGAGTTCTCACATGATGGACTCAAACATTCTCAAACATTTGGCTTGAAGGCTGTGTATTAATATCTGCAACTGGTGCATTTACCCAATGGGCTATTGTTACAGAGGACATACACATAATGGTTGTATCTTTATAAAGGTTATTCCTTTCCACCTTCCCAAAATACTCCATTTTCATCAGTTTGCAGTACATATTATGTCTGCCACAAAAGAGCTTTAGCTTTCTGGTGTCACAACCATAAGTGGACATAATTTTATCTTAGAGGTCAATCAGATGTGTCACTTGATCGCAAACAATGTGTCCCTCCATAGAAAAGAGTGCGTCCTTTAGTCTGGCAGTACTGACAAAGTCAACAGCAGATTCAAAAAGGCTGTGCTGTCATTAATGAGAAAAAACGACAAGCTAAATATGAAAAAGATTTGTTAAAGAAAAATGTGCCTGGGTGTCACATTTTTTTTAAAGCTGAATGTCTTTGCTACATAACTAAACCCATTGATTTCAGTTTGAACCGTGAATTTATTTTTACCTTTTTATTATCACTATTTTTTATTCTTACTTGTTTCTTTTAACCTGAAAAGACCTATATCATGTCTTATCAATTCATCCTTGTTCTCAAAACAATTTAACAAACAAACTTAAATAAATATAAATGTGCGGTACATCATATATCACAAACACTTTTCACATGAAAAACATTTTAACAAAAAAAGACATCCAATACATATATTGCTATTGGTGATGTGCTTTTGATTGTTATGTTATGTTAAAACCACACTTTTTGAGCGCACGGCTACCCAGGAAGGGTGTCCCGGCGCTTTAGCAAAGAGGCCTGAACAGAACCAAGAAACCCCAAAGGCGGATACACTATGGGCGCACAGGTTGTGCAGAGAAAAGGACGGTCATCAGCTCCTTCCTGAAGGCCAGAAGATCATTGGCCTTGCGAAGTGAAAGAGGGAGCTCATTCCAAAAACGAGCCGCCATGGACTGAAAAGATCGACCACCCATCCGCACTCGTTTGATCGCTGGCACCACCACCTTAGCCAGATCCGCCGATCTCAGCAGCCTCCGGGGAACGTAGAAAGCAATACGCTTCCTGAGGTAGGCAGGGCCCGTCGAATGGAGGGCTTTAAACGCCAACGTAAGGATTTTAAACCTGATTCTACACGGCAGTGGTAGCCAGTGCAGCCTGCCGCGCAACAGAGAGGCGCTAACTCTCCGCGGGAGGCCAAAAATTGCTCTGGCCGCTGAATTTTGGACCATTTGCAATCTGGACACGAGATATTTAGGCAGTCCAGCAAAAAGTGCATTAGCATAATCTAAACGGGATCCCACAAGCGCTTGAACGATATTCTTGCGGTACTGTAGGGAGAGCAGTGGGAGAAATTTCCTCACCATCCTGAGGATGCCGAAACATTTCCCAGCTAAACTCGTGATGTGCAGACGAAAAGAAAGGTCGTCATCCAACACGACTCCCAAATTTTTTGCTTGGGAAGAAGGTTTCTCAGGGGGAAACATGTCCGGGGGCCACCACGACTTCCAACCAGGATCAGGGGCACAGCCAAAAAAGAGCAGCTCGGACTTGTCCGAGTTGCATTTCAAGCTCTGATGTTGAAACCATGCAAAGACTGCACTCAGACAGTCTTTGATTCTGCCGCCGTCAAAAACCTCTCCCTTACTGCAGGTAAACAGGAGCTGGGTGTCGTCAGCGTATGAAATGACCCGGGCTCCAAATGCTTCCGCGACCTTCGCCAGAGGGGCCATATAAATGTTAAAAATGGTGAGGCTCAAGATAGATCCTTGAGGTACCCCCACCTCTAGCGAAGGCATTTCCGCGGAAAACGGAGGAGCCCAGATCACCTGTCGACGGTCGGCTAAGAAGGATTGAAACCAATCCAACACCGTCCCCCGCAGTCCTATCTCCCTGAGTCTTAAAAGGAGGCCTGCGTGTGGGACGGTGTCGAATGCCGCCGACAGGTCAAGCAAGACCAACATTGCCTTTCCCCCTAGATCAAGCGTCTCCCTGATGGCGTCGGTCACCTCCACAAGAGCTGTCTCCGTGCTATAATTAGCACGGAAACCAGATTGGGAGTCATGCAGCAGATTGTTATTCTCAATAAAGGTGGTAAGAGTGTGCTGAACATGCTTCTCCGCGACCTTCGCCAGAGCAGGGAGGAGGGAGATTGGTCTGTAGTTGGCCGGCTGCAGGGGGTCAAGGAGAGGTTTTTTGATCAACGGGAGGATAAGAGCATGTTTCCACTCTCTAGGGACCACCCCGGAGCTCAGAGACATGTTAAGAAAGGGGTTCAGCAAGGTGTTTACAGCTGAAGCCACATTGCTCAGGCATTTAGCCGGACAAGCATCCAAGGGGGATCCAGATTTCAAACGGGAAAGCAACTCAAGTGAGGTTTCACAAGACAGCGGGGGAAACGCCGATAACGTGGGCCCAGCCTCTGCTTCAGCAGATGACAGGAGCTTTTGATCGTTGATTATGATCCTTAAGACTCTTAAATGTCTATATTCGATATCCAATCTTATACATGGCAAGTTGGATTTTTATGAAAAATTGGAGATTTTCTATCTAATCACAAATTTAAATTATTCTGTAGTCCTCTGTATATTTATCTGCCGATGCGTTACTGTTCCTGGGCGCGAAGTACCAGGAAACTCCTCAGGGCAATTGTATTTAAACAGCAATGGCGATTTCTTAGACTTCTTATTTATCTTTCTCTTCTTTGCATATTTTAAACCAGCAGGTAGTTATTTGCAGAAGGCGGTAGTTCTTTATTTTTCTTTTAGGTCCATTAATCAAAGTTTGTGTGGTGGCAGTTGCAGTCCTTCTGGCCGGGCGTTCACAACCTGCTGTGTACTCTACGTCTCAAACGTTTAATGCAGCGTCTCCTTGAAATTACGGGGCTTGCTTTTTAACTTTAGTCGCGTGCTCTCATTTTTGGTTCTCTACTTTGCACTTTCTTTCTACTCCTTTTTCATTCGGTCAGCCCTGACCAAATGAAGAAGGAGTAGAAAGCAACCAAAAAATCCCAGCTTTGTCCTCGTTTTTATGTGTAATTTCCCCAGAGGGTCCCTGAATGCCCCCTATGTACTCTCTCTCTCGTTTATCTTTTAGCTGTCTGGCAAGGTGTTTACCAATTTTGTTGCCCTGGGTGTATGATAAGTGCCGTAGATTGAGAAGCGTGAACTCAGCCCTATTGTTATAAATAGCCCGGAGTTTACCTCGGAGCGCCGTTAAGTTGCGTAGGGTTTGCCTTGCTGGGTTCAGTTTGTAAGCTTGTTCAAGAGAGGACAACTCTCTCTCCCTAGTGCATTGCGTATTCAATGCTGCATTAAGGGCAATACATTTTCCTCTAACAACAGCCTTAAACGTGTCCCAGGTGGTATACTCCGACGTGTCCTCTGGCTTGTTGATAGCAAAGTATTCAGTAATGGTTTCTCTTAATTTGGTACACGATTCCTTGTCTCGGGCAAGCGACGACGGGAAGTACCACCTGGGAGTAGTTGAGGTGTTCTTACTCCAATTGAGACTAAAAGAATGTAGGCTATGATCTGATACTGAAAGGGGGAATGTCTTGGCCTCTTGCATAGCACCCTACAGGGACTGGCTAATAAAAATGTAATCCAGCCGAGAGTATGTACGGTGGACATGTGAATAGAACGTGTAGTCTCGGGTCTGTGGGTATAGAGTGCGCAGGTTATCTAGGAGGCCCATATCGTGTATTCGCTGTTGCGTATCCGTGGAAAAGGAGCCCATGTCTGAGCGTTGGGAGTGCCTACTGTCTAGTTCTGTTTGCCATATCAGATTAAAGTCACCCATGAGGATTATTGGACCCTCCGCAAAGTCCATTAGTTTCCCCAATAACGTGTTCAAGAAAGCCGTCTGACCAGTATTAGGGGCATATACTGCTACGAAGGTGCATATTTTCCCTTTCAGGCGTACCGTGACCATAATCTAGCGGCCATCTTTGTTACTCTAAATGCCCAATGGCTGGAATTGTGTGGAAGAGCGAAACATGATCGCCACTCCCCTGTGTTTCGTGCGGGCCGAGGATCTATAAATTAGTGGAAAATGTTTGTGTTTGAGGCGCGTGTCCTCAGCTCTGGCTAGATGTGTCTCTTATTAGGCTACTATGTCAAGGTGATGGTCGATAATGTATTTCCGTACTTTTTGGTGCTTTTGGGGGGGAAGACCCTTAACGTTCCAAGTTCCAATAGTGATCAGCATGGTGTTATAGGAAAAAATTACATCTCTTCATACACTCCAGCAGCCCCCTCATATCCCTAGTCTGAGCCTGTGCCCTAGGGGGTATGCAGTGCCATGGCGCGCTAATCGTACATTTATAGATAGCAAAGAGCCCCACAAAATAAACTGTTAAAAAGCCGCCACCAAGTCCCTCCCATTCCCTCACCTTAACCCTTAAAAGAACGGAAACAAACAAACAATTGTTAAGTACGATAACTATTATTAGGTCCTCCTGTAGGGCCAAAACGACCCCTAAAGGACCGGGGGAACAGCAGGTCCAAGGACCCCATCCATACCTGTCCCGGAAAAATCACATTTGAAAACATATTTGCACGGCTGAGAAGCAAACCATAAGATGGAACCATGTTTAAAAAAACGATATTGGTAAGTTATCTGCAGTGGTGAAGAAAACATTTAGCAGTACCCCAAATAACAGTATATTTCTAAAGGCAGTTATGGTGACAGTCCTCAATCCCGCTTTGCTATGAAGGAAAAAACAAAGGGAAAGCACCTTAGATCTTACTTATAAAGACGACAAGGTCCATATCTGCCCCACAACTTGCATAGAGGGGTGAAGTCCCAGGTAGAGGGGCCAGGAATGAAGAATTGCGGGCAGAAGCTGTTCACTGACTGTTGCCACTGAGTGTGTCCAGAGACGTCGGCCTCTATAGTAATTACTCAGAAAACTGTGAGGTTCAGTCTCACGGTGCAGTCTCTAAAAGTTCATCTGCGACTCCTGCGCGCTCCTACGGACCAGGTGAAAGCCGACGTTGATCCTCGGGCAGATTTTCCATTTTTACATTCAGTGGGGTCAACCTCCACGAAGGGAGGCCCAGAAGATCCAATCCTTCCTGTCAGTCAGTGATATGGTGTCGCTTATTCTGAAATTCGAAACTGAGTGCAAACGGGTAGGTCCACCTGTATCTAATGTTGTCGTCTCAGAGTTTAGTGGTGACGGGTCTGAGTAGTTGTCTCCTTGCCAAAGTAGATGGTGCCACATCCTGATGTATGGTGCAAGAGTGACCTTGAAAGGAGATGGAGTCCTTCATCCTGGCCACCTGGAAGACAGCCTCTTTAACTTTATAGGAGTGGAATTTTGCCAGGATATCACGGGGCCTTTTCCTTTCGCCGTTCTGTAAATTCCCCACGCGGTGAACTCTGTCCAATTTTATTTGAAGGGTTTGCAGAACCAGCACCTCTGCAAAGAGACCCACCAGGAAAGCCTCCACTTCAGGCCCTTCCGTGCCTTCCTCCAATTCCCTGACCCGTATGTTCTCCCGTCGCGCTCAGTTTTCGAGATCCTCTGCATTAAGCTGCGTCTGGGGCAGCTGTTCCTTGAGTGTACGCACATCGTCCCGTAATTCAGTGGAGAGGTGTTCTTGTTTTTGCTGTGTCTCGAGGTCCAGTACTCTAGTGCCCACAGAATCCACATCTTGTTGCAGGGAGGACATGCGCTCCGTCAAGTTTGACCGCAATTGATCCATGGAGGATTTGATTTCTTGGCTGAAGTCAGAGCATAATTCAGATTTAAAATCTTTGAACATGTTTAGGAGTTACGCCTTTGTGAGGGCCATTGCTGCAGATCCCACGTCCCCTCGAATCGTCGATCGTTTTTCTGAGGTCGCAAAAAAGTCCGAAACCTTGTTTGGAGTCTTGCTCGTCGACTTCTTAGGCGGCATATGGCTTAGACCACTAGGGCCATGCAGATCTGCCAAGGGTGAGGAGAGTATAACGCATACCAGGTTCCTACTAGGGTGCGTCATACAAAAGGAGCTTAAGAGCGGGCCCCAGAGCTGCAAGGGCAGCACCGTTAGAATAGCGGTGGCCTTCTGCTATGGACTCACTGGCGCTGTCGCTTAATACTCCGGTAGGGCCGACTTCGCCATGTGGGAGTGAGATCCTCAAGTGATACCTCTAAAGATCCTTCGTAATCGTGAGGAACCGGAAAAGAAGTAATTTCCTGGAAGGAAACATGGCCCCAGACTGTGGCATCCATTCTCTAATACCGTCCGGAGGCGCAGGATGCGCAAGCAATGAGCAGTGTTGCGCCGGTGCTTTCTATGGCAGTGGGCGCAATGTGTCACTGTATTAATGCAGGCAAGGTTGTGGCGACCACTCTCTTAAGTCCCTAAATCAATTGTGGGTGGGCGCCGGTTCCATGGAGTCTGCCAATACAGGCCTGTTACTTAAATCGCTAGATGAGCCGTCTGGTGGAAAGGGCGCGAGATTCTAGGCCCAAAGATATCAGTGTCAGCGGTGGCCGCCATTTAGTGAAACGCGGCCGCCATGTTGAGGTCAGGCAAGCGTGGCCGGGGAAACATTTAGCCGTGCCGATCCGCAGAGCTCGCCTCCACAAGTGCCCCCGGGATACCTGCTACCTCAGGTATGACTCTGCTCCCGTCAGGCGGGGGTCCGGTATCAGTATAGCCAGCAGGAGAGCTGGGGCTTCTCTCATTACAGCAGGTCTCCAGCCGCCATTTTCACCACCACTGACTTCTCCCCTCAGGGCAGCATGGAGCTGGATGGGACACTTCTCGTGGCGCTCAAGACATAAAATCTACCTCTGCCGGTGCATCACATCATCCGGTATGGGTGGGGTCCGTTTTCGGCGTCTCTAGTTACGCACAGCCGCCTTTTTTTGTTCCGGAACAGCGTGTGGATTGGGAGCCGAGACGGTCTACGTCGGATTGGCCATCTTGCCCAGCCACGCCCCCCACCTCCATTTTATATTTCCCCCACCTCCATTTTATATTTTTTAACCTCCGATCTTCTAGCCTGTTTAAACCTATTGTCGGAGGGAAGGTCGGAAGCAGAAGCGAGGAGGCCATATGGGGTCAATAATGAGGGTTTTATTAAAGAAATATACAGTTGTTGGGAGTAACAATCAGTCTGGAAATAATAAAGCAAGAATATGAGGGAGCTCGGATGATAATGGACTTCAAATTCAGAGGACTTTTCAGGCCGTTGGTACAGCTGTTTGGTCACTTCTTTCTCAGTGGGTCTTTGAAACCTATTACGGGTTTCAATTGGTATGTCCGGTCCACGAGTCGCCTCAAAACAAAAGAGAGTAATGGTCAAAACTCGGGCTTCAAGGGGATATGTCACCGTCACCAAACCACGTGAGGGGGAAAACAGGAAGCAATATGGGGGGGGGTAGGGAAAGTGCTTTACTTAGTCTAGGGCTTTAGGGTAGGTGAGGGCTTTAAGGCTGATACTGCTGGCAGCGTTTGATGTTTAATGAGGAAAGGGTTTAGCTGAAGGAGGTTTATACAAAGAAAAACGGTTAGGAACCACTCTTAAGAACCACTCTAAACGACGTGAATACCTTACCGCCCCTTACACCTCCATCCTCCCCTTCCCTATGCCCTTTTCCCGCCACGTACCGCTACTAGCCACAACTTTCCAGAGTTGTGGCGGCTCGTGCGTCCTCCGGGCTCCACCAGTCTTCGGTCCACGTCTCTGGACCTTCGTTGTCGTCTGCTTCTGTTCCAGCGTTGTCTTTCTGCAGGTCCTGAGATTCTCGGTGCTCCGGTCCTTCCTCGGCGTTGCTCCTTTTCAGATCCTGGACTCTTCGACACTCCTCTTCCGGTCTTTCCTCAGCTGACGCGCTTGCTGACCCGGTTCCTTCCATTTTCTGCGCATCCTTACCTTTCATCCTGGCTCCTGATTGGCTGCTAAGGGGGTGGGTCCCGCCTTCGCAACAACGGACCACATCCGGGTCACTTCCGGCATTCTGCGAGAGGAGGGGAGAGTCGGTTGTTAGCCGTGAGGGTCCCTTTAAATCTTCATCGCCGCAAAGGAGGTAAGGGATCCACTCAGTGTTTGTATGGGGTGGCTTTCCTTATGTTCACTTATGGGATTACGTGCGGGGTCGGGTCTCCCTCACACCTATCAATTTCCAGAAATGGGTGGTAGTTGAATTAGTTGTTTGAGCATATGATGATCATCTTTCTTGCTTTGACTCAACCCCATAAATTTGCAGAAATTATTAAACAGAGTAGATTTATTCAGCTTAGCCAATAAACTCATAGCTAACAATAATTATGACATTTTTCCATCTCCACTAAACTTAAGTTTATTTGGTCAATTGCCAACTCTTGAAAAGACTAAGTGTATACCATTATCTTGGATTTTCATACATTTTAGCATGAGCTGGAGGAATCCTCTTTCCATCATTGTCTAAATGTATTCCAGTTGTTGCTGGCCTTGGCAGAATTAACTATTGGTATGGTAGCCGTGCAGTTGTAGCACCAATGTGTTTGAAGTGAAGGTTAATGCCATGTCACTTTATGGGGTCATGCATTAATGGCGCAAATAACTGCAAAACTGGATGTTCTTCATCTATAATAAACAATGTCATGGTACTTCCCAGGCCAAAATTCAATAGGAATCCAGCCTTATGGGGCTGTCTTTTTAAGCTGCTCAACAATAATTGGTGTATGTATACAAATGTTTTAACGCAGATCTAGGCTTTTTAAAATATGAGATTGGCATTGGAGTTATGCCAGAACAAGGTCAAACACAATCTGACAATTTTTCTATGAATCTAAAAACATGGCTAAATAGATTATGCTAGTCGAGCTAGATTCAGATTACTACTGGGCAGGAATTAGATAATATTATGATCTATGAAATCAAGACCTTTTTGAAACTTCAAACAAAATAATCATTCTATGCTCACAATTGTTTTTTACACTTAAAAATCATAGTGGATATGGAACAAATATCTTCTCAAGAAAATATTACATGGATGGACTTAATTTACTAACAAAGGTCAAAAAAACGTTTTCAAATTCAGATTATTATTTGGTAGTATTGCAATTACCTCAATGCTGTGACTCACAGAGTAAAAAACAAATGTTATACTGGTTATGTATAAAAACACATTGAGTTTAATTTATGTTTATGTTAATAGTTGGCTTATCTAACAGATGAATTTCTCTGAAATATATTAGTTAGGTCAGCAGTTTTACTGTGATACTAAAGAGCTTCCAATGAAATAAATAGCCCAACAGTTATATTTTTACCTTACCATTTTAAGGAGATTTTAAAAGTTAGTGCTTGAGTAACAGGAATATGTGATGTCTTATTATTCACATCCTAGCAATTTCTTTATACCAGGCAACGATGAGTAACAAGATTTAGCTACTGTTATAAACTGGCTGCTGCCTTGGTTTCTGTTTAGCTCTTGGAATGTTATGCAATAGACGTATCAATCAAAGTCTGTATTTTACTACTGTATGTTATGTTTTATCAAACAATAAAGAATACTACCTAAAAATTCTGAACTGTTAAAATGAAACTGATGTGTAAATATGAATAACTTTTTGTGTGGTTTATTCTTGTGCAAATAGTAATTCTACAATCTACCCTTCATAAATCATTGCTCTTTCGGGGTCTTTACTAACTACCAACTATGACAGGTCTCCTAAACAATGGTCACTTAAACCTCATCAAAGTGATCTGCAAGTTCATTAAAGATATCTCTTAACAAAATAGTGTATTTTTTCGGTTTCATTTAACTTTGTAGTAACAAACCTACTTTATATGTTAATGGTATGTTTTCTGCATAAATTGTATGTATAGCATTTTGTGCGGTTTCCAAATTCTCTTCCTACTGCTAGGTGTCACCTCTTGGTGATAATAATAACTTGTTTTTATTCAGCCCTTCATAAGTGCTGTAAATAACAAGTTTACTATTTACCCAATTTAGGGCCATATGTAGGTGGCCAAATACCGGTCGGTAACGGCCGATTTCGGCCGTTACCGACCGGTATTTGGAGTTTCAGATGTAGGGGGCCAAAATATTACTGAATCTGTAAATTTACCGATTCTGTAAATTACTGAATCGGTAAATTTACAGATTCGGTAATATGGGATGTAGGTGGCACTGAAAACAGTGCCACAGGCCCTTAATAATTCGTTATTTACCATCAAATTCTATTTGATGGTAAATAACGAATTCCTGTGTACATGCACATCTGTGCATGTACACCTGTGCCATGTGGCACACCTACATGCCCTAAGGGCATGTATGTGTGTCTCATGGCACACAAGCCTGAATTCGGGGTGCAACAGGGTGTCAAAGTGACACCCTGTCCCCCTTGTAAAATCGGTTACCGATGTTACCGATTCGGTAAGTATTTCGGTAAAAATACTTACATAGCATTTACCGATTTGTAAATACCGAATCGGTAAAATTCGGTATTTACAAATCGGTAAATGCCATTTACCTACATATGGCCCTTAGTGGCCTTTAATTTACCATCCACAGAAGTCAGTCTTGCCGGGATTCAAAGTTGTGACCTTAACTCAATGAGCAATCCAATGGGCTCTTGGTAGGATGTACTACTGCAGGGTACTTCTAAGGGGTTCCAGTCTTGAATCCTTCCAAGGCAGCACTAGAGCAGAGCATGGGCGTGTTTACCTGTGCTAGCCTTGAGTTCTTTTGCTACATTTGTTTTCTTAAAGAGTACTTCCTGACCATACATGCTATCTACACGTTCTGTGTTATTTCCATGGATGGCTCCATATAAGTCATATTAGTGCAGGGGTCTCCAACCATTTTACTAGCAAGAGCTACTTACGTTAGATGAAAATCATCTGGAGCTACTAACATTATTAATCTTGTAATAGTGACAAATTAGTTCAAGACTACATTACTGGCCACCATGTATAAGATTAACAGCTGTGATTACTTCTGGGCATCAGACAGGGTTACCAGCATTAAATGCAAAAAAAGCTGTGTCAATTTTGAATGCCTCTACATGATTAACACATAATAGCTATGGCTGCAATGCCCCAGTCACCATGGTAAAACATTAGTTATATGTCTCCCCAATACCACATGATATATCACTCAAATATCAGCATTTAATATATATATTTGGAGATGTACCCATTTGCCTCCAAACGTTGCTTAGGAGTTTTGACATTACACCCATGTTCATTTTTATGCACTCAATTTTACTATACTTATATTAATTCAGCCATGCAAAAGCTTCTAATTTAGTAAGGTGGACTACAACACAGGAGAGATGCTTGGTAGCTGGAAAGCTACCAGTAGCTTATGAGCTACTGGTTGGAGAAGTCTTTATTAGAAATGTCGGGTTCCCGAAAGGCACATATTCCTATTGGTGTTAAAGTGTTGGTAGTGCATTGACAGAGTAGATATAATGGGGTGAGCTTGAAGCAATTTGTCAAAGTTAGGACATTAAGCATTAGTGAACCGTTGATATCACAAATAACTACTTCAAAAATTACCTAAAAATTGAGTGCATGATCCCAGTCTGTGACCTTCCTCAAAAGATGCAAACTAAGTTTCGAATCTTGGACTACTGCTGCCCCGCACCTTCCTTGTGGGAAAATAAACGTTTCCAGATTCTACTAGGCAGAGTTTAGCACTTGCCACCAAAGCTGTAACACTAAAGACACATGGCTAAGTGGTTTAGCATCTCACACTACCCCACCTATTTTGCCACAGATTGAATACCCTGTAGGGAAATTTAGAGACTACCAGAGAAGTCAGTGCATTTGTCCTTTCTGAGGCACTAGTCTGATAGGAATATCCAGAGTCTCATGTAGGTAAATTGCGTGTTTCCTCGCTTTGGAAGTTAGGACAAACAAGGACTTACCTGCAACGTGTTAACTGGGTAGGAGGCTATGGATGGAAAGTCCATGATCTGCAGGTCGTGGACGTGGCCGTTCATGACCACGGCCGGCAGGTAGACGCGCCGTGCCTTTGTGGACACGCACACCTCGCTGAACTCGTTGTAAAGGAACTGACGGACGATGGCGCTCTTTCCGACCCCTTGCGCCCCAAGCACGGCGATCTTGAAAGTTGTCACCATGCCTCCCTGCCGTGGCAGCCGGCCCTCTGACACAGTCCACTGCGTGTGCGCTGGCAGGTGGGGCCCTGAACTGCATATTCCGGCGGCTGCGGGTTCAGCCACAGTCTGGAAGCATGTCCTCGTGGCCTTTAGGGAGGCGGTCTGATCCTGGAAGACGGAAAAAAAAGGTGTCAATGACCATATGAAACATCATACTTCTGACCCTAATGGGGAAACAGGGAAGGGCAGCCCAACAAGAGAGAACAACGATAAGCGGGACAATATGCACACACAATACCCAGTATAAACGTCTAACTTTCTTCTAATGCCTATATCCTAACAGTGTTCTCATATTGCAAGGCAAGCTAACGTTAAAATTAAAAGGACTACATTTACCAAAATGCAATGGCGTGTGGTACTGAAATAACTGGTGTGACTAAAATCTCTCCTTGTCACTACATAGCAATGAGTTTCAAATTTATCAAGAAGTGAGTGGGTGAAGGCTAGTAGATAAGCTTGGCATCATAATTAAAAGGAAGGGCGAACCACGAAATGTGTTCAATTAGGCTTTTGCCTGCGATTAACCAATGCATCTCATATTTCTCACTATAGACCTTAATTTAGGACAGAAGTTTCCAACATAGGTCCAGTAAAGCCGGAAACCATGCAAGGTTTTCAGGATTACAATTTTGTGCAAAGGTATTGTGGGTGTCTGGTCCATAATTTCAGGATCCAGCACCTGTTCAGTGGGGCATTTTCTGGCCTGTGACCTAGTCACAGCAAGCACATGTGCTGGCAAGCCTAACATCTCCATGTGAGTCCTCTGCTCCACTTCTGACCATTGTGATGACTCCAAATCATTGCCCAACAAACAATCAACTGGGAGGTCTGAACTGACTACAACTTTCTTTTGTCCCTTCACTCCACCCCAGGAGAAAGCCACAATTGCCACACTATGACTAGTAGTGACATTGCTGGCATTGGTCACCAGGAAATCAGTACCTGGCATGATCTGTCCAGGGTCCACAAAGTTAGGTGTCACCATGGTGACACTGGCACAAGTGTCCCTATAGGCCTGAGCCATTTTGCCATTAATCAAAGGTGTCTGCCTGTATTTGCCCAAAGTATTGGGACTTATTTCAGGGGACATATCCATATCCCCTGTACAGACAAGGACAGCCTGAGTGAGTGTGCCAACTAAGTTGTCAGACCCCTCAGTACCCAAGGTTAACCCAACTAATGCCTTGGGAGTGACACTACCACTACTGACTGTACTAGGGGGTGCAGTTGCTTTAGGAGCTGTAGTGGCAGGAGTTTGTCCTCCTCCTCTTTTGGTGCACTCACTAAACCAGTGAGATTTACTTTTGCAGTACTGGCACCACCTTTTTGACTGGCCTTCTTGAGTCTTCTTTTTCTGGGAAGCCTGACCCCCACCCTCTTTGGTTTGTTGGGGACCTGGTGAAGACTTCTGGTCATTTTGCTCATTCTTAACATTACCCTTCTGGTCTGCTTTCTTCTGACCACCCTGGTTCTGGTTCTGGTTCTGCTTGATCCTTGTCCTGACCCATTTGTCTGCCTTCTTTCCCAATTCTTGGGGAGAGGTCAGATCTGAATCAACAAGGTGCTGGTGCAGCAACTGGTTCTGACAATTGTTCAAAATTTGTTCTCTCATCATTAGATTATACAATCCTGTGTAATCTGTAACCTTGCTACCCAGCAACCAGCCCTCCAAAGCCTTAGTGGCACAATCCACAAAATCAGACCAGTCCTGAGACTGAGTTTTCTGGGTGTCTCTGAACAGCAACCTGTACTGCTCAGTGGTTAAACCAAACCCATCAACCAGTGTATTCTTCAGGACCTGGTAATTGTTAGCATCCTCCACTCTTGTAGTGAGGAGCTTATCTCTACCTTTACCATCAAAGGAGAGCCACAGTATAGCTGCCCACTGACTCTGGGGAATGTTCTGCACAGTGCAGGCCCTCTCCAGAGCAGCCATCCATTTCTGGATGTCATCCCCTTGTCTCTGAGAGGTTTCCTTCTCACCTTGGCCCATGAGATTCCCCTTGCAGGTCATTTAGGTCAGACAAAGACTTGGGACAGGCTTGTCTCACACTTTCACTGGCCCCATATGAATGAGAATACCAAGGAGTTTTGTCGCTCATGTGTCACTTGCCAAGCCAGTGGTAAGTCAGGTGGCACAACAAAGGCCCCCCTCATACCACTACCTGTGGTGGGGGTTCCCTTTGAAAGAGTGGGGATTGACATTGTTGGTCCAATGGAACCCCAGACAGCATCAGGACACAAGTTTATACTGGTGGTGGTGGACCATGCCACCAGGTATCCTGAGGCTATTCCCCTTAGGACCACTACAGCCCCTGTAGTGGCAAGAGCCCTAGTTGGAGTGTTCTCCAGAGTGGGTTTCCCTAAGGAGGTCGTTTCTGACAGAGGTACAAACTTCATGTCAGGATATCTGACTGCCATGTGGAAAGAGTGTGGTGTGAACTACAAGTTCACCACACCCTATCATCCACAATGCAATGGGCTTGTTGAGAGATTCAACAGGACCCTGAAAGGGATGATTCATGGACTACCTGAACCTCTTAGGAGAAGATGGGATGTCCTGATCCCCTGCCTCTTGTTTGCTTACAGAGAGGTCCCACAGAAGGGGGTTGGCTACAGCCCTTTTGAGCTTCTGTATGGGCATCCTGTAAGAGGACCCCTGTGTTTGGTGAAGGAAGGATGGGAGAGACCTCTCAAAAAGCCTGCAACCAACATAGTGGACTATGTACTTGGTCTCCGCTCCAGGATGGCTGAGTATATGGAGAAGGCATCTAAAAACCTTGAGGCCAGCCAGGAACTTCAAAAAGCTTGGCATGACCAAAAGGCTGTACTGACTGTGTACCAGCCAGGACAGAAGGTGTGGGTGCTGGAGCCAGTGGCCCCAGCAGCTCTGAAAGACAAATGGTCTGGGCCCCACACCATCATTGAGCAAAAGGGAGAGGTTACCTACTTGGTGGACCTTGGAACTCCCAGGAGCCCTCTCAGAGTGCTCCATGTTAACAGGCTCAAGGCATATGTTGACAGGAAGGACATGAGCTTGCTCATGGCCACAGATGAGGGACAGGAGGAAGAGAGTGACCCTCTCCCAGACCTGCTCACTCAGAATCCTGATGATGGGTCAGTTGATGGTGTTGTCTTTTGTGGCAGCCTCACTGAACATCAGCAACAGGATTGCAGGCAAGTTCTGCAATCCTTTCGACATATGTTCTCTCTGACACCCAGCCAAACTGATTGGTGTACCCATGATGTTGACACTGGAGACAGTCTGCCTGTCAAGAGTAAAATCTACAGGCAGCCTGATCATGTTAGAGACTGCATCAAAACTGAAGTGCAGAAAATGTTGGAACTGGGAGTCATTGAGCCCTCAGATAGCCCTTGGGCTAGCCCAGTAGTTCTAGTACCAAAGCCTCACACCCAGGGTGGTAAGAGAGAGATGAGGTTTTGCGTAGACTACAGAGGCCTCAATGCAGTCACTAAGACTGATGCCCACCCAATACCAAGAGCAGATGAGCTTATAGATAGATTGGCTTCTGCCAACTTCTTAAGCACATTTGATTTGACAGCTGGGTATTGGCAAATCAGGTTAGCTGAGGAAGCCAAACCTAAGACAGCATTTTCTACCCCTGGAGGGCATTATCAATTTGTGGTAATGCCCTTTGGACTGAAAAATGCACCTGCCACCTTCCAAAGGTTGGTGAATCAAGTCCTCACTGGGCTGGATGACTTCTGTGCAGCTTATCTTGACGATATTGCTGTCTTTAGCTCCACCTGGGAGGATCACCTGGTCCACCTGAGGAAAGTGTTAGAGGCCCTGCAAAAGGCAGGCCTCACTATCAAGGCCACCAAGTGCCAGATAGGGCAGTCACAGGTTGTATACCTGGGCCACCTTGTAGGTGGAGGCCAGGTTCAGCCACTGGAGAGTAAGATACAGGCCATCAAGGACTGGACTCCTCCAATCACCCAGACTCAGGTTCGAGCTTTCTTGGGCCTGACTGGGTACTATAGGAAGTTTGTCAGAAATTATGGGTCCATAGTGACCCCCCTTAATGACCTGACAAGCAAAAAGATGCCAAAGAAAGTTCAGTGGACAGCAAGCTGTCAGAAAGCATTCAATGACCTAAAGCAGGCCATGTGCACAGCACCTATCCTCAAGAGTCCAGATTACTCCAAGCCATTCATTGTCCAAACAGATGCTTCTGAGTTGGGTGTGGGAGCTGTTCTGTCTCAACTGAATTTTGATGGTAATGATCAGCCTATTGCTTTCATTAGTAGGAGGTTGACACCCAGAGAGAAAAATTGGTCAGCTATTGAGAGGGAGGCCTTTGCTGTGGTCTGGGCCCTGAAGAAGCTGAGGGCCTACTTGTTTGGCACTCACTTCACCATTCAGACAGACCATAAGCCCCTCTTGTGGCTAAATCAGATGAAGGGTGAAAACCCCAAACTGCTTAGGTGGTCCATTTCCCTACAGGGGATGGATTTTACAGTGGAGCATAGACCGAGGACTGATCACAGCAATGCTGATGGGCTCTCCAGGTATTTCCACTTAGAGCAAGAAGACTCACCTGGTCGAGGTTAGCTTATTGTCCCAAAGTTTGGGGGGGGGTCATGTAGGAGAGTAGGGTCTGCAATCCTATGATCACCCAGATTTTTTGCTTTTTGCTGCACTGGTTTACGACTTTCCCTGGCTGTGGGCCTGCTAATCAGACCCACAGCCTAGCTGTTCTCTCTATCCAAATTGTACTCAGGTACTGAATTGGCACTGGGCCCTCTCCAAGTCCCTGTACCCAGGGCTGAGGTGCACCCAGAAGTCTCCCAGGGGCTGAAGCATGTATTGTGCCACCCCTGGATTGACTAACTAAAACTGACACAACTGGCTGCACGACAGCTGGGGCAAGGTGGTGTACTCACCCTTTGCTTTAGATATAGTATACCTATATCTAACCCTAAAATGGACACACAGGTCTCCTATCAGTCACTCCTATGGCAGGCCTTAACAATCCTGAAGGCAGAGTGCTTGGAATCGTGTGAGATAGTGCTCTGGCATGAGCTGAGCCTGTCTGCGGCTTTCGGGATCCATCCCTTAGCCGTTTCCTTGATATCGCATACCATATACTCTTAAGTGCATTATAATCCTCGCGGTTAGGTGCCAACTCTGGTATCGCTTTATCAAAACATGTCGAGTAAGGTGTCATACGAATTGGAATACTAACCCCTCGCCAATTCTGGCGACGGGGTTAGCATTCCACCCTTCTAGAGGGACACGACATGCCTGTAACCTATAACCCGGTTAAAAGTCAGACAGAGCCTTAGCATCCACAAAATGGATGCTGCCACCGAGACACAAGTCTGCCCTCCTGCTGCTGGGAGTCCTCCCAGAGCAGGAGATAAGGACAAAGGGTTTCCTGCCAGGGGCGGTGCCAGCACCGTCCCAGACAGGGTTTTGTGTATTGTAGGTAGGCAGGGCTTTAGAGGAAGGTGACTGCAAGTAGCACCCCGGTGCTCACTGTGCATAGGCCGGCTTGAACCAGTTCCAGGGTCACTCCAGACCCTGTGCTGGGGAAAAGCCCGCCAAGGAAGTGGGTGTAACCACCCCCCTCCTAGTCCCACCCATAGGGCAGGACTTAGTCGCGTGCCAGCCCCTTTTTACAGGATAAAGGTAGAGACTGGCCCCCTTCCAAATCAGATCATCTTTGAATCCTGAAACTACTTTCTGCGAAAGGAACTCAAGACTTCTTCCTAAGATTTCTCCCTTGTGACTAAGGAGTAGTCACCCTGCATCCGCAGGCACCATCTTAAGAACACTGCGGTCTGCTGTAAGTCCTTCCTCCGGAATCCGACTGCCCAGCTCGACGAGAACCGGCTTCCCTGGCACCTCTGACCTCTACCCACCTCTACAGCCCAGCTGAGAACCGTGGGTGCGACGAGACCTCAAGGGACCGGCCATCTGCAAGACTGCACGACTTCTTTCCAGCAAGCCCGCCGAGTAATCTACTGGTGAGTGCTTTGGGGTCCGAGAAGCCCCGACTCTGAGCAGCTCCAGCTCCGAAGTGCAGCCCCCCAGCATCTCCACGATCTGCGTGGGGCCCTTCTGCTTTCCGCTGCTCACCGCGTTGTTTGGCTACTAGCCCGTTGGCTTGTGGCCTTCCTGACGACGCCCGACGACATTTCTGCTGCTGGTCTGGTTGCTCCAGACTGGCCCTTGCTCCCTTCCAGAAGAGGAGCACCCCGGACCCTCCTGGTCCACTCAAGACGCCATTTTGAGTCCACCGCGTGGGCTTGAATTAGCCAAGGCTTGTTGCCCAATCCTGGGTAACTTCGACGCCAACGACTTCATCCTTCGTGGGACAGCTCGCACCTCCATCCTGGTCGCCGACAACGCCTCCTGGTCCGAGAGACTGCAGAGCCCAGCAGCGCCCACTCACCTGACTGCGGTGACTTCGCCCGGTGCCATCCTGGTGCCCACTTAATCACTGGCTAGTGATTCAAGAACTTGGTCCCCTCTGCTTTCAGGTTTTCTTCTTCCTTGATCCAGGCTTGGATCCATCGAACTTTCCTTCACTGGTCGCCTGCCAGCAACTTCTTCCTTCCAGGCTCCTGGTCCGGCAACGAGATCCCCGACGTCTTTTCAGACCTATGCAGCTGCAGCCCCTGGGCTAGGTAACTTCGGCACTCCGGTGTCCCAGCATAGCCTCACTATCCAAGGGTCAGGATCCACTGTCATTTTCTCCCTACCAGGTCGGGTTCGCCCGTGAACACTAACTTTGTGAATTCTAGCTTCCATAGACTTTGTCCCGCATCCCGCGTGAGAGTGCACACTCTGCACCCGAGTCCCCTGGGCCTCCTAGTAGTAATCTAACGATTCCCTAGTCCAGTCCTAGCGATTCCAAAGCCTATTAGAACTGTTACTTACCTGCTAGTAATTCGCATTCCACTTTTAGCGTATATGGTTTTTCGTGCCCCTCGGGCATTTGTGTAACGTGCTAACTTAAAAGTATTTTCGTAAGAGTTTTGTTGTGTGCTTAGCACCCTGTCCTCATAAAGAGTACAGGGTTGTTGTGATTCTAATAAATACATTGTTTATTTTCATAACACTTGTGTGGTGTCCTTTCACTGGGTGTTCAAGGAGTAATGTGATGGTAAAACAGCTGGCTTAACACGCCCTCTAGAGTCTTAGCCTTAGACTGCTCGTATCCATGCTACTAGGATAGCTGGTCTATAAGGTTGACTTACAACCAATCATCAATAAGGGTTGTTTGGACTGATATATAGTGATCACTAGAATAGTGAGCACTACACATCAGGCCAACTTCTCACAGGTATCTTTTGCAGATAACATGAAAAGCGGATAAGGGTTTGTTCCTCAGATCTCTGTTGGACACTCCAGGCTAAGGTTAATACTGGTTAAAACGGGCCCACAGCCAGTCCACAGAAAGTTTCCATGTTCCCAGGCAGTTTGTAAGTCAATAGTTAAAGAACAGTAAAATATTTTTCAAATATAGGGAAATTCACATTTTGTTAACAGAAGTGCTACGGAAAGTAGCAACATCCGCATTTAACACTACCCTTCACAGGCAGAGCCCATACTCCTTGGCATGTACTCAAATTGTTTCATAAACCTTGTCATTTTGGCACTTTACTGGAAACTTTATAGGAACATTTTGTAGAAAAACATTTCATCAGGGTAAGGTGACAAAAAGTGCAAAAAGATTTTTAAAACTAATTACAAAATGATCGTGTCTCAAAGAAACAAATGACTGTATTTCATAGGCAGAAAACATCCTATTAACCGTGCATGTTGAGCCTTGGGATGTACCCAGGCTGATTAAGCTTTGCACTCAGTCAAACCAACATTTATCACTCTTCTCAGATGTGAGCTACAGTAAAAGTTTCAATTATCACAAAATAGCGACCATAAAAATTAAACAAGGATAATTTCTAAATCAGTAAAGTATCAAGAAGTCTCTAAATCAATGTTTCGCAAACTGTGGGATGGTCGGGAGCTGATTTTTGGTGGGTCTCAAAAGTCCAAGCAATAAATAAAGATGCGTTTAAATTCTGAATTCATCTTGTTACATTTGCTGCACGCTTTAATGACAGAAGTCAAATGCCAGGCTATGTCTTCTGACAACTTGCTGCATTATTTTTAACATGGGGATTTTTGCTTACAAACTCCTCTTACTTTACAGGCAGAGAAAGAAAAGTAAAGTGAAATATGTAACAATCTTGATGGGGTACAAGTGAAAAGAAAGGCTGTCGGATGTTATTTCTTATAACACAAGAAAATGAAAATAAGTGTAAATGAATTGTACACATTGAACAGTTAGGAGAGCAAAAATGAAAGTACTTTTTTGTAATTCTGAAGTGTGCTGAAAACAGATTTAAATAGGATCAAACTAAAGCAAGTCACTTTTACTTGGTGATACACAAATGATAAACAGTCACTAAAACCGATTTACACTCAGGAGTTGCGTGCAATGAAAAATGTGGTCTGTAAATGACAGTGAGCGACCATACAATGCATTAGTTGCATTTAAAAAACACTCACCTCATCTCCATTAAAGCATTGTGGGTCACAAGTGTTTTTCTATCTAAAGATTGAGTTGTGATTCTAAAAAGTTTGGGAAACTGCTCTAAGCTAAAGGGGTAAAACAGCATTGTCAAAGTCAATAGGTCTCGCCTATGCGTTTTTAGCCGTTATGTACACCAGTGTGGCGGCTGTGGAGTGGGGTGGGGTAGACTGGGGTAGAATGGAATAGGGTAGATTGAGGTAGAGTGGAGCGGGGTTAGAGTGGGACAGAATGGAGTGGGAGGGATTGGAGTAGATTGGAGGTTGGTGGAGTGGGGTAGATTTGAGTGGGGGAGTTGGGTAGATTAGTGTGGTAGATTGGAGAGAGGCAGATTGAATTGGCGTTGAGTGGAGTAGACGGGGGTGGAATGGTGTAGAGTGTAGTAGACTGGGGTAGATTACAGATGTGTAGATTGGGGTAGATTACATGTAGATTGGAGTGGGGTAGATAGGAGTAGGGTAGACCGGGGTAGAATGGAATGGGATATGGATAGACTAGAGTGGAGTGCTGTAGATTGGGAAAGAGTGGGAAAAATTGGAAAAGAGTGGAGTGGGTTATATTGGGGAAGAGTGGGGTGTGGCGGATAGGGGTAGACTGGAGTGGAATATGGTACACTGGATTGGAGTCTGGTACATTGTAGTGGAGTCTTGTAAATTGGAGTGGAGTGGGGAAGATTAAAGTGGGGTACATTGGATGAATTACAGTAGCGTAGAATGGAGTGAGGGAAGACTGGGGTAGTTTGGAGTGAGCTAGATTGAGGGTGAATGGAGTGGGGTAGACTGCAGTGGTGTGTGGTAAATTGGAGTGGGGTAAATTGGGGTACAGTGGAGTAGATTGAAGTAGATTGGTTTAGGAGGTGGGGTAGATTGAATAGGGATAGATTGGAGTGGGGTAAATTGGGGGTAGAATGGAGAGGGACATATTGGGGTAGATTTCAGTGGAGTAGGGTGTATTGGGGAGAAGGGAAGTGCTGTTGATTGAGGTATATTGGAGTGGAGTAGAGTGGAGTGGGTTAGATTGGAGTTGAGTGGGGTAGATAGGAGTGGGGAGGAGTAGATTGGAGTGGGGAGGAGTAGATTGGAGTAGGGTAGATTAGGGTAGGCTGGAGTATAATAGATTGGAGTAGATTGGAGTGGAGTTGGATACAGTGGTGTGGGGCTGATTGGAGTGGGGTAGATTACACTGGAGTAGATTAGGGTAGATGGGAGGGCGTCTGATTGGATGGGGCAGATTGCAGTAGGGTAGTTTGAGGTGAAGTGGGGTACGGTAGATTGGAGTGTGATGGAGTTGGATAGATGGAGGGGGTTAGATTGGAATGGAGTGGGTAGTTTGGAGTGGAGTGGACTGGAGTAGGGGAGGATGGACTGTGGAAGATTATAGTAGAGTGCAGTAGATTTGGGTGGGGTGGGAGGGATAGAGTGGGGTGGGGTGGAAGTGGGGTGGAGTGGAGTGGATTGGATTGGGTTGAGTGGGTTCGATTAGAGTAGTGTAGATTTGAGTGAAGTAGAGTGGGTTAGATTGGGTGGAGTGAAGTGTAGTAAATTAGGGTAGAGTGGAGTGGGATAGGTTGGGTGGATTGGAGTGGGGTAGATTGGAGAGGGGTGGATTTGAATGATTGGGGTGAAGTCATGATTGGAGTGAAGTCATTATTGGAGCGGAGTGAGATAGACTGGGGAAGAGTGGTAGACTGTAGTGGGGTACACTCAGAGGAGGTGGGTAGACTGGGTGGATTAGAGAAGGGTCGACTGGAATGGAGTGGAGTAGACTGGGGTGGGGTGGGGGACACAGGTGTTGAATGGGTTATGGAGTGCCATGGATTGGAGTGGCGTGGAGAGGGATAGGATAGGGGTCGATTGAAGTGGAGTGGGATAGATTGAAGTGGATTAGTTTGGAGTGGAGCAGATCTGAGTGGAGTGTGGTACACTGGAGTGGAGTGGGGTAGAACTGGGTAGAGTGGAGTGTGGTACAGTGCAGTAGATTATAGTTGAGTGGGGTAGACTGGGCGGATTGGAGTGTGTTAGATTGTTGTGGAGTGGGTTAGATTAGAGTGGAGAGGAGTTGGATAGATTGAATGGGAGCTTGGAGTAGAGTGGGGTAGAATATACTGGGGTAGATTGGAGTGGAGTTGGGTACATTATAGTGGAGTGGGTTGGAATGGAGTAGATTGGAGTGGGGTGGATTGGGGCCCATCGAATGGAGCGGAGTGGGGTAGATTGGTGTAGATAGGAATAGAGTAGGAAAGATTTGAGTGGAGTAGCTTAGATTCAGATAGAGTGGTGTTGATTGAGTTAGATTGAGTGGGGTAGAGTGAGGTTGATGGGGTAGGGTGGAGAGGAGTAGATTGGAATGGTGTAGACTAGAGTGGAGTGGGGTAGATAGGATCAGAGTGGAGTGGGGTACTTTGGAGTGCAGCGGAGTAGATTTGGTTACAGTGGGTTAGATTGAAGTGGAGTAGACTGAAGTGGGGTAGATTGGAGTGGAGTTGATTTGGATGGGCGAGTGAGGTGGGGATGGGGGAGTGAGGTGGGGAGTGGGGTAGACTGAAGTGAAGTGGGATAGACTGGAGTGCGATGGATTGGAGCGGGGTAGATTGGAGGGGAGTGGGTTAGACTGAAACGGAGTGGAGTGGAGTGGGGTGGGGTAAGTGGTGTGAAGCGGAGTGGAGTAGAGTGTTGAGTCATGGGGTGAGCGATGTAGAGTCGAGTTCCGTGGCATGTCGTTGAGTGTCTTAGAGTGGAGAGGAGTGATGTGGCATTTTGTAGAGTGGTGGAGAGAGTCACAAGATGGAGTGGTTTGGCATAGAATGAAAAAGCATTGAATAGAGTGGAGTAGAGTAGCATAGAGTGGAGTTTGCAAAGTGTGGTAGCATACTGCCAGTACAGACAGAACATTTTCAATTGAAATGACAATTACATTTGCACCAAAATACAGTTTTACAATGTGTGCAAATATCATCACCTAGTGTATTGATGCATTTTGATTGTATTCAAATATTTGTTTCCCCACATCCAGAATAACAAAAAAGTATTTCATTTGTACTAATTCTGATATATTCTGAAACATCAGCACAGTTCTTTTTTTTGTGTGTGTGCTAGAAAAAAATATCCTACGCCCTCTCCTCTTACATGGATACTCCGCAGGATTGTCACAAAAATTCTCTCAGCTTGAAGTCAGAGAGAGAAAAGTAAACACCAAGCTCCCTCAGAAGAGAGAGCTTGACATTTGATCTCCGCCTATGAATGCACACCAACTGTGATAAGATAATAACAAGAATTAAAGGCTTATTAATAGAAATCGAGTTTGTGGAAGAATACAGAAAACAAGATTTTGGGAACGGGGGATGAACTCAAGCTGGACAGCCTAAACCAAATAAAGACAGCAAATAGAAAGCCATAAAATGTAAGTTACAAACAGGGTCACTGGAATTATGTGGCAGGAGATGGTCAAATTATGCGGTAGGACACAAACTGAACTGTTCCGCTACCTCCAAATTAGACATGCTATCCTCTCTGCTGTCCCCGATCTCTCCTCCATTCCTGAAACAGCCCCCTTAGAGGACAGACTACTTTCGGAGCCTCTCCCCTCAAAGCCGTCTCCTACACCTACCGTAAGCTATGTAATAACTTCCCTACCACTTTTCAGTCTCTGCGAGACAAATGGCAGACAGACTTAGGTCCCCTGGACGAAGAAGACTGGCGGACGGCCCTAATGTCCCCTAGAGAGTCTGCGATCAATCATAGTTTCCGATTGATTCAATTAAAGATACTTCACAGGACCTACATGTCTCCTACTCTATTGGCTAGAATCGGTAGGCGTCCTGACTACCTGTGTTTAAGAGGCTGCGGCCTGTCGGGCACCTTTTACCACGTTCTATGGGACTATCCAGTGATACAACAATTCTGGAAGGAGGTTGTCCGAAAGATGGGAGATTCCCTGGGGAAGCCAGTCCCGTTGTCCCCGAGGGAATGTGTCCTTAACATTTGGGGGGCCACAGACCTGAACGAGCTTGAACTACAATGGGCAACTTGGCTTCCTGCTTGCTAAACGCTCAATAGCTATGAAATGGGGCTCTGTTGATAGGTCACTGGTGGTGGGCTGGACGGCAGAAATGGACCGCTGTATGCTTGCCGAAAAAACAGTATACAAACTTAGAGGTTGCCCCGCAAAGTGGGATAAGAAATGGGGGCCCTGGAATAGGTACCGTGGCGAATTATGTGACTCCCCGACGGTGGAACTAGCCATGATCAGAGCTGGGCCCTTATCTCGAATTTTGCACTGATGTACCAATGTATCCATTTTGTACCTTGATTCTTCTGCTGCTTATTATATGTGATTGTTTAATGACCCTGCTTTCTTTTCAATAAAAATCTTATGTTAAAAAAAACAAAATTATGCGGTAGGGTTGAGTAAATTATGTAGAAAGGAAAGGCAAAATATGCCCATCTTCAAACAACTCACTGCCCTACAAATGTGTCCTGTTCATGCCTTGTGGTGACAAGTGCCACAGAATCTGCTGAGCAGAAGGCATCACAATGGAGCGTGGAGAGTGTAATCGAGCATTCTGCGGGTGCAAAATAAAGCTTATTTGCCAAACCAATGTCAGGCTACTAGAAGTCTACTCACCCACTGGCTATGGCAAGTTGGATTTTATCAGGGCGAGTTATATTTGGGGCCTACTCTCCTGTTGTAGCAGCTGATAAATAAGAGGTGGGCTGTTCAACTCAGAAAGCGAAAGAGCAATAAAGATGCCTTTAAATCTAGTTTATATATTGTTACATTTGCTCTGTGTCCAGAGTCAGAGGTCAGAAGTCAGTTTACATCTTCTTACAATTGCTTTTCTTTTCTGACTGCAGAGTTCCAGTAAAATGTCTGAAATGCTGTACAAAGAGTGTGAAATGAAAGGCTTTAGAGTGTCTGTTTTTTTCTAACACAACATTTAAATAGCTAATAAGTGAACTGTACAAAGATTTCAAAATATATTTCAGCAGTTACTAAAGACCATTTTTTTGTATTCTGTAAGATGATAATCTTTTAATAGGATGAAAAATCAGAACACATTACTTGGTGATGAATATGTTTGGTAAACCCAATTTGTTTATACACCATAAACTTTTATCATCAAAACTGTATGTTAGTGTAAAAGGTTTTGGCCATTTCAATGGGAAATTGACTATCTGTACATGACAGTGCGCTACCACATCATACTTTAGTGATATAGAGCCTAATGTACAAAACTTTTTTTGAGGTTGCAAATAGCCAAATTCGCAGAATCTAGACATTTGCAACTGCAAAAAAGGTTTTTGGAATGTACAAAAGCAAAATTGTGATTCGGTAAACTATTATCATATCACAATTTGAGTCTACAATCGGTATTTGGAAGGGGTGTGTTTAGGGCGTCCTATCCCAATACCGATTCGCAGTGGTATGTATGAATTTTTTTTTAGACCAAATTGCAGTGGCAAAACATTTATTTTTCATCGACACCTCAAGGGTAGTGGTAACCATTCGCAAACAAGAAGGGGTCCGGGCTAGAGGGGAGGAGGGCGGAGCCTACTCAAGATCCTAGCTGCACGCATAAAAGACCAATGCCATACGTCTCGCGCAGTGGGTGTGCCCGTCCGGAACCAGGGGCCACTACCCCTGCTCGTCCCAACCCCAAGCCCATCAAATAGAGCTCCAGTTCACTTCTTGAACTGAGAGGAAAGGTACTTACACCCTACCTCTCCAGTTGGAACCCGGCTGGGAAACGTTTCTCCTGCACACACTGCGCCTACCAGACACCATCCCTCCTGAAACTCAACGCAACATGTTCCGGATAAACTGTAGGTCACTCCGTAGAGATCGCGCTACTTTTAGACGATCTCAAACCTGACGCACTGTTTCTCACTGAAACTTGGCTCCATCCCTTGTCTGACCCTGATGTTATACAAGCATTACCCGGTGGATACCTCATCCTCCGCGAAGATCGGTCAACCGGAAGAGGCGGAGGATTAGCAATCATATATAAAAATGCTATTGCTGCCGCAGCTTCCCCAACCCGATAGCCAACTGCTAAAGCCTCTCCTTCTCCCTAGACTTTTCACCCACCCTCACTTTTTCTGGTACTCTTATATACCGCCCGCCGGGGAACTTGGGCCAATTCCTCGACAGTATGCCATCCTCCATAGCTAATAGAGCCTGTAGCCTCCCTCACTACACCATCTTAGGGGATCTAAATATTCATCTTGACAACCCCTTGGATCAGGCAGCAACATAACTAACTGCTAGTCTCGAGGCACTACAACTTTCGCAACTAGTACTAAAACCCACCCACTCCAGGGGTCATCTCCTTGACCCTATCTTTAGCAACTGTAAGAACCTCTCAGCTGGTACACCCTTACCCCTTCCATGGACAGACCACTTCTTGATACCCATCTCCCTGTCCATCCCAAATCTGCCCCCCCCCACCTGCAGCACCTCGGAAAGACCGCTACTGGTCGAAACTTAGCCACACACAATGGGCGGCTACCCTGGAAACCACCATTCCTCCGTGCAACCCTGACCCCATCTCTAGTAATGAGAATTATAATAGATGGATCACACAGTCTTTGGATTCAATACTACCGTTAAACCACATTAAACCCAAACATAGGCCAATGACTGCACCCTGGTACTCTGTGGAACTACGACAAATGAAGCGCCAATGTAAAAAACTTGAAAGGAAATGGCGCTTAGACTACTCACCCTCAGGGAAAACTGCTTATCGGACGGCCATATTATCATACAAAAATGAAATAAGACGTGCGCAATCCACTTTCTTCGGAAATAAAATAAATGCAGCTGCCTCAAAACCCAAAGAAATCTACCAAATCGCTAAAACCCTGATTAAAATCCCAGAAAACCCCCTAGACCCCCACAATGCCCAATCGCGCTGTAACACTTTGGCCGAGTACTTTCACAAAAAAATTCATACCATCTATTCCTCCTTCCCCCTCACCCCTCCTTCCTCCACACCAACTAAGCACGGGGATGCAGGCCGCCAACCCTCAATCCTTTTGGAAACCCTTCCTCCTATGGACCCCACCACTCTCCAATCCTTCATGTCACAGATCAAATCAGGCTCTCCTAATGACCCAGCACCCACCCATGTTCTGCAGACTGCTTCTCCTCAAATTCTCCCCATTATGCTGTATTAGATCAATGCCTCCCTCACCAAAGGCATTGTGCCCCCTAGCTGGAAACAAGCTATGGTCAAAGCCCTCTTAAAAAAAGCAAACCTCGATCAGGAAAACCCAGGAAACTTCCGTCCCATCTCCCTACTACCCTAGTTAAGCAAAATCGCAGAAAAACACGTTAATAACACTCTGACAGAGTTCCTCGAAACTAACAACTTATTAGACCTCTCACAGACTGGGTTCCGCCCCATGCACTGGACTGAGACCGCTCTCCTCGCCGTGACAGAGGAAGCTAGGATGATCACGGATCAAGGGGGCACTGCGGCCATTATACTCCTGGACCTCAGTGCCGCCTTTGATACCGTGAACCACCACACCCTGCTACGGAGGCTCTCTGACCTGGGGATAGCGCCTAATGCCAGGACATGGTTTGAGTCGTTTCTGTCAGACCGGCCTTTTCAAGTATTCGAGGGCAATGTCACCTCCTCGAGCAAACCACTTAGCTGCGGTGTCCCACAGGGCTCCTCCCTGAGCCCTACGCTTTTTAACGTATGTATGAGCCCCCTAGCTGAGGTCGTCCGCCCCTTTGGAGTATAAATCATCTCTTACGCAGACGATACTCAGTTAGTGGTGGCTCTGAAACACCCCCAGTCCCAGGCTAGTGACCTGAGGGGCTGCTTAGAGGCCGTCTTCTCTTGGATGACCTCGTCCTGTCTCAAATTAAATGGAGACAAGACGGAGTTGATGGTGTTAGGCAACTCCCCCCAAAACCCCGTTAACTCCATATGGCCAACCTCCCTCGGACCGGCACCCATAGCAAAGGATACCATCAAGAGCTTGGGAATCTGGCGGGATAAGGGGCCTACCCTCCACCCCCAGGCAGTCAAACTCTCAGCTGCCTGCTTTGGCTTACTCAGACTCATTCGAAAGATCCTCCCCCTCCTTCCTTTCAAAGCTAGACTGATTATGATTCAGTGCCTAATCCTTTCCCGGCTGGACTTCGGAAATACTCTCTACTTGGGTGCCCCCAATCCACTCTAAACAAGCTACAGGTGATCCAGAATTGTGCTGCACGAACGCTTCTCCGGATCCCCCGCCGCCTCCCCGTAAGATCTGAGCTAAGAGACCTCCACTGGCTACCCATTAGGAAGACAATCGAATTTAAGAGCATGTGCATTGTCCACGGTGCATTCTGGCGAAAGGGGGCCACCATCAATCATTCGCTTGTCACCCCTTATATCCCTAATAGGCAGCTCAGGTCCGCCCATGCCTTCCGAGTCTTAACACCAAGGATTCGAAGGGCCAGGTGCGGGGGTCGAGCGTTCTCTTTCAACTCGGCAGGACTGTGGAACTCCCTGCCCCTTCCTTTTCGTTCAGAGCCTAATCATCTATCCTTTCGTAAAAAGTTAAAAACCCTACTATTCAGCAAATAAGTCAGCTCGCGTCCCTCAATTACACACGTTCAGTCCATAGCGCCTCAGGGTAGCTATTGCGCTCTACAAAAACTAATTCCATTCCATTCCATTCCCTCATAAGACAGCTTCACCTTTATGAATGTTGATACAATTTTTTTTTTTTTTTTAGAGTAGGCAGTGATCACATGGACCATTGTTAACTTTAATGTTCCATATTTTTCTTTTTAAACACATACCGTTTGCCTTTAAGAAAAACAGCCTGCACTTGTTTTTTATTCTTTTTAAAGATTGCTTTATTAACCCCCTTCGATGCTCATGACGGAGCGGTTCCGTCATGAGCATCGGTTAGGCTGTGCTTATGACGGAACTTCACCGTCATGAGCACAACCCCTGGGGAAGCGCTGGCGCTCCCCCCCTGGGGCATCGATCTTGCCCCCACAGAGGGGGGTGGCAGCGGAAGAGTTTCGGCTGCCACCCCTGACCCCCCCCCACGCTTCCCCATGACGTCAGAGCGCACAGCACCGCCGACCTCATCAGGAAGAGCTGGACACGCTGGAAACCATTGTTTCCAGCGCGTCCACGGAGGAGGAAGTAGGTTTCGGTCTTCGGTGGGGCAGAGGGATGATTTTTTTTTATAAGTATTGAGGCATCTGGAGAGAGGAAAGAGTATTTCCTCTTCCCTGATGTCTTAATACAGGACATTCCTGCAACACGACCGCGCATAGCTTCGTGATCCGGCTGCAGGAATGCTCCCACTAGGCACCAGGGATCTTTTTTTGATAAAACAGGAAGCGACCACTTGGGCAAGGGTCGCTTCCTAAAGGGGGCAAATAATTTAAAGACTTTTCTGCCCCCCCCCCCCTTCCACTCCCCCTTGGGGCCAGATCGCCTTCTTTTTTTTTACGTTTCTGGCCCTGAGGGGGCATAAAAGCCCACTAGAGCCAGGGATTTTTTATTTATAAAAACGGAAGCGCCCCCTTGGGGAAGGGTCGCTTCCAGGCCCCTCATTTTTTCAAAGGTGTACTCTGCCCCCCTGGGGGCAGATCAGCTGATGTATTTGGCCTATCTAGACACCAGAGAGTCCTTGTATTAGTTAAAGGAAGCGACCCCTTGGGCAAAGGTCGCTTCCTTAGGGTGCACTTTTAAAAAAAGTCTTTTCTGCCCCCTCTGGCCACTGTTTGCCTTGGTTTTTTTGGCGTTTCTGGCCCCAGGGGGCAGAAAAGCCCCTAGAGCCAAGGATTTTTTATTTATAAAAACGGAAGCGACCACTTGGGTAAGGGTCACTTCCAGGTCCCTAATTTAAAAAAAATGTGTACTCTGCCCACCCTGGGTGCAGATCAGCCCGTATGTTTGGCCTTTCTGCCAAGGGGGGGCAGAATACCCCCGGGTACTCGTAGTACGGCCCGCGGGCCGCCAGCGGCCCAGGCAAGCATTCCTTGGCGGCCCGCAGACCTTGAAGACATCGTACACCTGTTTAAAAAAATTAATAAAATTAAGAGAGATTCAAACACTGCCGGTTGCAGCAGCGCGACTCTGAGAGACTATGCTGCTCTGTGGGGGCCGGGGGACAAGTGATAGAGTAGGGCTCCAGGGGCGTGGAGGTGAAATACAACAAAGCCTCATTAACATGCAAATGGTCTTTATAGACCTGTGAAGTACTCGGGTGCGGCTCTGTGTGCCCGGGAAGCTGTCTCAGCCCGGGCACACACAGGCAGGGTGAGATGACAGAGGGTGTCAGAGGGAGGGAGGGAGAGGGAGGGAGGGAAAGGGAGGGAGATAGAGGGAGGGAGGGAAAGCTAGGGAGAGGTAGAGAGAGGGAGAGGGAGGGAAGGAAAGGGAGGAAGAGAGAGGGAGCCAGGGAAAGGGAGGGAAAGAAAGGGAGGGAGGGAGAGGGGAGGGAAGGAAAGCGAGGGAGGGAGACAGAGAAAGGGAGGGAGAGAGAGAAAGGGGGAGGGAGAGAGAGGGAGACAGAGGGAGAGAGAGGGAGACAGAGGGAGAGAGAGGGAGACAGAGGGAGGGAGGGAGACAGAGGGAGGGAGACAGAGGGAGGGAGGGAGACAGAGGGAGGGAGGGAGACAGAGGGAGGGAGGGAGACAGAGGGAGGGAGGGAGACAGAGGGAGGGAGGGAGACAGAGGGAGGGAGGGAGGGCGACAGAGGGAGGGCGACAGAGGGAGGGCGACAGAGGGAGGGCGACAGAGGGAGGGCGACAGAGGGAGGGCGACAGAGGGAGGGCGACAGAGGGAGGGCGACAGAGGGAGGGCGACAGAGGGAGGGAGACAGAGGGAGGGAGACAGAGGGAGGGAGACAGAGGGAGGGAGACAGAGGGAGGGAGAGACAGAGGGAGGGAGACACAGAGGGAGGGAGACACAGAGGGAGGGAGAGAGAGGGAGGGAGAGAGAGGGAGGGAGAGACAGAGGGAGGGAGAGACAGAGGGAGGGAGAGAGAGGGAGGGAGAGACAGAGGGAGGGAGAGAGAGAGGGAACAGAGAGAGGGAGAGAGAGACAGACAGATAAAGAGAGAGAGGGAGGGAGACAGAGGGAGAGACAGGGAGACAGAGAGAGGGAGACAGAGGGAGAGGGAGGGAGAGAGAGGGAGATAGAGAAAGAGAGAGAGATGCGTGTATGCTGGGTCTGGTGGCTCAGTGGACAAAGGCGTCCGCTGAAGGGACCTATGTTCAACCTCATGGTCACAGGTTTTTTTGTTGCTCTAGCCCAGCCCCCTTCCCCACTGACCCGCCCCAAATCAGGGCGGCCCTCGGACACAAACCACACTGTAAATTTGCCCCCCGAGAGACAGTTTGTGCGTACACATGATCTAAAGGAAGCGACCCCTTGGGCAAGGTACATTTTTTAAAAGACTTTCCTGCCCCCCAGTGCAGATGAAATGCCTGTGTTAGAGGAGGACATTGATGTGCCAATATTGCGGCAAGAGGCATCTGGGCTACAGCCTGGGCCTGCAAGGCTTCCCGTTGGTGTAGTGCGGCAAGAGGCATCTGGGCTGCAAGGCTTCCCATTGGTGTAGTGCAGCAAGAGGCATCTGAAGCTGCAAGGCTTCCCGTTGGTATAGTGCGGCGAGAGGCATCTGGGCTGCAGCCTGGGGCTGCAAGGCTTCCCGTTGAAAGTGCGGACGTCTGGGTTGCCCCAGGGATGGTGCAGCCGGCATTGCCAGACTTTACTGGTGTTCCAGGGTGTAGAGTGAATACTGAAAACTTGTTGCCGATACATTTTTTTCAGTTGTTTATGGATGATGTATTTTTGGCAGAGATTGTTGAGCAGACTAATTGTATGCCGAACAGTTTATGAGGGACAACAGTGCCAGCCTTATGCCCCACTCTAGAGCTACCAGGTGGACTCCCACAAATCTGGAAGAGATGAAGAAGTTCTTGCGTTTAATTTTTTTGATGGGCCTTCTAAGGAAGCCATCAATGTCTTCATATTGGTCTACTAGTCCCGTGATGGCAACTGCTATATTTCCGGTAGTCATGAGTCGTGATAGGTATTTGCTTCTGCTTCGGATGATGTATTTTGTCAATAATGGTTTAGTGTTGCCCCGAGATCACCCTGGTTATGACTGTCTTTTTAAGATTAGGCCTGTCATTGATCACTTTGTTGATCGATTTTCTGAGATTTGCAGTGGATGAGTCTTTGGTGTTGTTCAAGGGCCGCTTGGTTTTTAGGCAATACATTCCTAGTGAGAGGGCACGCTATGGAATTAAGCTGTATATGCTGTGTGACAGTAGGACTGGATATGTCTCTAATTTCAGGGTGTACACCAGTAAGAAATCCAGGATTAACCCACCTGGTTGTCCGTCCACTTTTGGAGTGACTGAGAAAATTGTGTGGGAACTTGGTAGAAGATTTTTTAACAAAGGACACCATTGATATGTAGATAACTTCTACACTGGTGTGCGGTTGTTCAGGGAATTCGCCAAAGTGGACACTGTTGCTTGTGGCACAATCTGCTCTAACCGTAAAGGTTTCCCAAAAGAACTTGTTTGTGGAAAGCTTGTGCGGGGACAGTTCAGTGCGTTGCGTTGCGAGGAGCTTCTAGTTGTGAAGACAGGAGAGATGTCTACATGCTGACTACCATCCATGATGAAAGCACTGCACCTGTGACTCTTTGGGGTCAGGTTGCTGAAGCATGCAAACCTGTGTGCATTTTAGACTATAATAGGCACATGGGTGGTGTTGACAGAGTAGATCAAAGGCTGGAACCATATGCTGCTCTTCGTAAGGCTTACATTTGGTACAAGAAGTTGGCTATCCATCTTTTCCACTTGGCAACCTTTAATGCTTTTGTTGTGTTCCAGGATTCTTGTCCTGAGTCAAAGATGACCTTTGTTAAGTTTCAGGAGTCTGTAATAGGCAGCCTTGTTTTAGTGGAACAGGCAAGTGTTCCTATAGTTGGAGTGGTGGGGGATATTGCTAGATTGAAAGATCGCCACTTTCCTGATCACATTCCTCCCACACCCTCAAAAGACTTTCCCAGTAGGAGATGTAGAGTCTCTTGGCGAAGAGGTATGCGGAAGGAGACTCGTATGTCTTGCCCCAGTGTCCGTCTAACCCTGGGCTGTGTGTGCCTGCTTGTTTTAGAATGTACCACACGCTATATAATTTTTGGGAGCATCTACGAGTGGTAAAGTGAACTGCTTGGCCTCTATTGTTTAATATTTTTTGTTCAGTTTCAAAGTTGGCATTTGTGTAGTGTATTTAGTTTCAGATTTTGTGTTAGTAGATTTATATCTATTTGCAACTTGTTTGTGTGTTCTTATTTACATTAAAAAAAATCCTAAATGGATTAGCGCTTGTCTGGCGGTGAGCGTGGTCTGGCGCTTGGCTGGTGGTGTGTTTGGATTGGGCTTGGCTTGCGGTGTCTGTGGACTGGCACTTGGCTGGTGGTGTATTTTGATTGGTGCTTGGCTGGCGGTGTGTTTGGATTGGCGCTTGGCTGGCGGTGTGCCTGGACTGGCGCTTGGCTGGCGGTGTGTTTGGACTGGCGCTTGGCTGGCGGTGTGCGTGGACTGGCGCTTGGCTGGCGGTGTGTTTTGATTGGCACTTGGCTGGCGGTGTGTTGGCTGGCAGAGTATTAGTGCTGGCGCTTGGCTGGCGGTGTGTTTGTACTGGCGCCTGGCTGGCAGTGTGTTTGCACTGGCGCTTGGCTTGCAGTGTGTTTGTACTGGCGCTTGGCTTGCAGTGTGTTTGGACTGGCGCTTGGCTGGCGGTGTGCGTGGACTGGCGCTTGGCTGGCGGTGTGCGTGGACTGGCGCTTGGCTGGCGGTGTGTGTGGACTGGCGCTTGGCTGGCGGTGTGTGTGGACTGGCGCTTGGCTGGCAGTGTGCGTGGACTGGTGCTCAGCCTGTGGTGTGAGTGGACTGGTGCTTGGCTGACGGTGTGTGAGTAATGACTAGCTGCTGGTCACTACACACACTGCTAGTCAAACGCCACTCAACGCAATTCGTAAGCTGGTGTGGGTGCTGTGTCAGGAATGTGGGCATGTGAAAGTGATGGGCCCTTGAATGGCGCTGTCTGCTGGTGTGAGTGTTGTAATGTGCTGGGCCAGCGGCTGGCGTTGTAAATGGTTTTGTATATGTCACATGAAAGGTGTATGAATGGCCTGTAAAGAGGTTGGTGCCTTGTCGTGGCTTTACAGCTCACGAGCTGTGAGTCAATGGTTCAGTTTCTCGTCCTTTCAATTAACAGTGCATTTCATTTTTGTGAAATCTCTGGTTAATACAACTGTATATACTGAACCATCACTCACCCTTGTGCCAAATCCAACCAGAATGAGTTTGCGTGCTTTTCTAAATAGATGGTTGTGCATATAAATGTGTATTTTTTGTTTTTGTCAAGCAGGGTGTACCTTGTCCTTTTTAGGTCTCGCCTCCGCAGCGCGCATGTGCTGTAAAGGAAAGAGGCCTCTTGGGATCAATGCAGCTTTCCCAGCAAAAACGTGCATTGCTTCCAATGGCAACGCGTGCACGTCTGGCTATTCTCGCGGGAGCGAGCAGCTGACGCCAAATGTTATCAGTTATCAGTGCGCCAGCCCCTCGCTCCCGCGAGTGAATCACGCCGGCCCCCTCCTCTCTCCCCTCCCCCTTGCTTTTCTGCCGTGCAAGACGCGCGCGCCTCCTCCTGCTGCCGGCAGACCTGCTGTGCTTGTTATTCAAAGTAATTGTTCCTTGATTCTTCTAGGAATTATGAACGGTTAACGTTCTACTCGTCACCTAAGAACTTTTAAAGACCAGTTCATTTACAAGACAGTGTCATTGTCATTTTTATAATATGATAGTTTAAAACCCAAGGCAAAAAAATACCCTGAAAACCAAGACCTGTTCCTCCGAGTGTTGCCACCAACAATTGCCGTACGTGCTCGAAGTGAACACTTGTAAGATGTATTTAGCAGCATAGTATGTTTTAAATCCATAGTATCACTGAGGCATTTCGGAAGGTTAACGTGGCTGCTGATTGAGTCGACTGACTCGGAAAGAGTGCGATTTAATTTGAAGTGTGTTCGTTGCCGTTCACAGGAATGGCACAGAGACATTTCCGTACAGCTCTTTAAGTGTTCGCGTTGTGTCCATGACCTTTGTCCTCATTTAATATCCACAGACATTTCGCTTCATCATACCATTAGAATTTCACAGGTAGGAAGGAGTAAGTGAACCTATTGGAATAGCCGAGTATTCAGAGGCGTTCACTGTGCACCACCTACCGGCTGAAATGCACACCCTTGCCCTACACAGTAATTCTCAGTCCCTTAAAGTGCACCCAGAGGGGACCTGGAGTGCTAATGCACTTTTACACATATCCCCAATACAGGCATTTTGGCCAGAAACCTTTTTGCGCCTAAATCTGTATCATAGGTCATGCACAGAATTTCCAATGATGAGTCTTTCTCGGCATACCATATGACAGGTAAATCAAACGCAAGTTACACCTGCAAAATATATGCGAAGGAGAACCTGCGTGGTTCTGAGGTATGTAGCTCGGAATTGAGGCAACCATCCAGTATTACCACTCTGCCCCCCTTTTGACCTGCAGAACTCGAGTAATTGAGGGTATATCGGGATAAACAACACCGCAGTATTTCAGCTAGACGTAATAGTATCACCTCCCAGCATTAGCCCATACTTGGGATGAGGTCATAAGAGCCAAGTCTCATTCGTCCAAACTAGACTGAAACTTTTCTAAAGTACAGAGGTCAACTCGCTTCTAGTTGCTTAGTTTTTGAAAAGCCTTCTTATCTCCTTCGTTACCGAAGCGCTAAGAGTTATCACACTGAGTAGAGCCATTCTCTACCATTTCATTTGTTATTAACATTTAGTTAAATATCTCTCTTTATCAGCTGGTTCGACTTAAACATAACCGACCCACCCATATTATTCATCTATTTATAGGTTTTATATAGCGCTAGCTAGACCCAAAGGTATTAGAGCGCTTTACATATAATGCGAGGTTGTTTGACTGAAGTACGTGCATATATACAGACTAAGAAAATCGTAATGCTGTCATGGTTGTTAGAATATGCGGACATTAACCCATACTACAAATATTTTTTTAATTGTATATTGCACTTATGTCATGTATTGCTGTTTCATAGCAGGCAATATGGCTCTGTTATAGAAGTCTGTGAAATGCATTGTATTGGTATTTTTTTGCGAATACCAAGCCACGTTTAAGCAATTCTGTGCTTCTTTAGTCAACCTTAGAACACTTAGTTGCAGAGTTGGCACTGTCAACATTAGAATCAGGGACTTTCAGATTATATGTTTCTATAGGAGGCAGGATTTAGAGTAATTCTGATAACTGCCACTAGTGCAACATGTTTTGTTGGCTGAAGCAGTGTACTTACTCTGATCTCGCTGCAAGGACGTATATCCCCAACAAACTGTACAGCTTTGACATCTTTATCTTTTTCCTTGAACGTTCCTGTCTTTGATGTTTGATAATTCATGTGAGGCCCCTGTATCCTGACTCCACAAGTACTGGGCAGTGGAACCTTGATTGATACTCTAGCTACACTCAGGTTAACTCCCTGCTGGCAATCAAGTGTAAATTACGTTCTACGTCATAGGACTGGAATGGGGGTGCCCTTCTGTTCTGCTGTTGACATTTTGGAAAGACAAAGGAGCCCGTGGGGATGGTAATCGGCTTGTCTTGTGGGAAAGGTCTGAGTCAATGTGCACAGCATAGCACCATGTGATTATTTTATTTATTTACATTTTTATAAAGCACAAACAAATTCCCAGAGGCTTCTCTGCTCTGCACCAGCCACAAAACAGAGGGAAAAAAAACGTCAGGAAATGAATATTGCCTAAACAGCCAGGTTTTAAAGGACTTCCTGAATCTGATAAGAGAGGTATGCACACTGCAATCACCCACCAATAAATCAATACATAAATGCCAACTTTCCCAGTGAGCATTTCACTACTCTTGGCCATCACAGAAGGAAGTTCTCTCTGTAGCACAATCTTTCTTCCTAGGAGTGCCAGTGAACAAACTTGTGTTCACTCTTCCAACTCCCTTGTAAGGAATTAAGCATGATGATAGTGTATTATCAAACGCATTATTGTTAGATATCCACCAATGACAGGGTGTTGTGGCTTCCTGCATCTTTGCTCCTCTTATCTTGTCTGACTCGCCTGGGCTTCAAGGGCACTGGGGCTCATGACCAATTCTGGAAAGGCATGATGTAGAGACTCTTTGTTGGCCTGTTACGTGGTCATAAGTTCTCCCAAGTCAAAAAGGAAGTTCATCCTGGAGTCATTATGAAGTAATTGAATGACTTCAGATGGCATATTCCTGTAATGATATGGTGAAATCATACAAAACCATCCTGAAGTATGTGTATACAGCGAAATATTTAAGTGAGTTGACTCTAGAGTCATCATTAATACTACCCCAGGACGATGCTTTGATGTCTTCAACTGAAAGTGAGTGATGGTCTCCCACCACCCCAAAAATACTAAGTGACAACTTCAGGATGAGAGAGGATTACACCTGGATGATTCCAGGTCAACTTTAGGATGAGCGAGGATTACTCTAGAATAATTTCATGATAACTTTTTAGGTCCAGATGTTTCCAAGACAACTTTAAAATGAGTGTGGATTAATTTAGTATGATCTCATGACAACTTCAGGATCAGCTTACATTACTTAGGATGATCTTGTGTCAACTGCACAGTAAGTGAAGATTACTCCATGAGTTGCTGGGGATTACTCTGAAAGAGTAAATGTCAGCATAGGGTTGATTTACTTTTTGAAGTTTGTGTTATACAAGAACACACTCTGCAAATGTTACTTTCTATTCATGGTTCCTCGAACAACATTTACAACCCACAGTTGCTGGTCAGTGAATACTAGGGAGGTTACTGGCTCCATGCCAGAAATGAAATTGTGGTGGGATACAACGTTCAGACACTGTTTTAAAAGGCATCTGCAATAAAATAAGTTACTGGCAAAACTGTCAAATATTCTGCATTCAAGAGAGGCCTTGCAGCTTGCATCACTATACCATGCTCCTTGGATCTTTCCTTCATTGGAGGTGCAAGCTGTTAACTGAAGGTTTTTGTTTTGAAATATGGTGACTTTCTCTGGCAAAAGACTAAAAAAAGGATTAAAATGAAATAGATCTTAAATGATGTGTGAACATTAACAGGTGTATAGAGAATAATTGAAGAATAAAATTGCAATGTGTAGTTCCACAATCTGAGATTTCTTTAGGCCTCCTTTCACATTGCAATTTTTTGAGACATGCTTCCTCCTCATGTTCTCCAAGAAGAACCAGCCATTGGCCTTGCCCAAAGATTTCTCATATATGAAAAAATAACAAAAGCATACATTAGTAGCTTGTTTCAAATACTTTATTTTACGTTTTTTATAAGCAGCCCACTTTCAAAAAGAGCAAAGGAACCTCCTAAATTGTACAGTGTTCAGCATGAAATAATATAGTTATGGTACACTCTACAGAAGTGTTCCTTTTTATGTTTCAAACTGCTTTTCTTCCTACAAAAACAAGAAAGGAGAGATTTCGAGCTTTGCCAAATATGGACCACTAGTTTGAATTTCAAAATGTAAAGGTCAAGGGAGGAAGGAAGACACGTGGGCTGAATTACAGATGAAGAGAAGATGGGAGGCTGAAAAATAAAGCAACTCATTAGGTTCCCAGAGTTACAAGTACCATGGGTTATCAGGGGCTGTAATATCTAATGCAACCCAGAGACACAAAGGACATTTGCAGCCACTTCTCACGCCCATGTGGGCACCTTAGTTTGACAAAAGGTGCAACATACACTTGTGCAGCTCCTTCTGTAACATGATCACTGCCAGTGCCATCTAAAGGTGACATTCCCTCATTGAATCTGGGTGTAGCCTCATGCAATGAGGAAACTACTTTGCCTCTGCACCCAAACTGCAAAGTCTGCTGGGAGAAAGTTAAGATCAAGAAAGAGAAGATCATGAACTTTTTCGTGGGACCTCTACCCATCTGAGGCAGTTCATTTGGAAACATACAAGCTCTGTTATGTAAAAATATGACATGAATGGAGAGGGTATCATTTTGGACTCAAGCAAGTTAGAAGATGACTTGCTGCTGGACGTTTTGACTTATGTTTTTAATCAACCTATAGAAATAAGTCAATGTAACACTCTCAATTTGAGGACACCCTGAGAAAGAAAGCTGTCAAAAGGAACAAGCATTTGCAAAGCAATAGGTCTAGCATTTGCTATAGTTTAGGCTATTGGCATTGTAAATGACAATGCCTTTTATTTATCTGTTTTGAAAACCAACACATAAATAAAAGGCATTGTCATGTACAATGCCAATAGCTCAAACTCTCGAAAATGCTAGACCTATTGCATTGCAAATGCTTGTTTCTGAATGTGACAATGTGTTGGGTTTTGTGCTTGGTGGTGTAAATGGTCTTGTGTGTGTCATCTCTGAAAGGTGTGTGAATGGCCTGTAAAGCGGTTGGTGCCTTGAAGTGGCTTTACAACTCACGAGCTGCAAGTCACAGGTTCAGTTTTTTGTCCATTCAATTATTGACTGCATTTAATTTTTGGAAAATCTCTTGTTAATACAATTTTTTATACTGAGCCATCACTCGCCCTCGTGCCAAATCCAACCAGTATGTGTGTGTGCTTGAGGAACAGATGGATGTGCAGTAATCTTTGTCTGTTTTGTCTCTCTGCCAAGCTGTACATTCCATCTAAGAATAACCTAACAACTGTAGTTTTTGTCGTAAACTATACACCCACTGGAGTGCATGGTGATGTTTCTCTTGTGGATCCCAACAAGTTATCATACCCACAATGTCCTGCAAACCTCAAAATGTGACTGACATTTTCCTTGCATTATTGTGTCCACATTTTCACACTGCAGAAAGTAACAACAAATTTCCAACCCCATAGCATTTCTCCAAGCATCCCAATGAAAATGGTACCTCACTTGTAAGGGTGGGCCAAAGTCCTGTGGCTAGGAAGAGCCCGAAACATAGGTATTTAGAGTATAGCACCTTGAATTCTAAGCGCTACATTTTAAAAAAAAATACGTTTTTAACCAATTCTACTTTGGACATCCACACAAGTGAGGTATCATTTTACTCGGGACACTAAGGGGAATGCTGTGGGGTTGGACCTTTGTGTCGGCACGGTGATTCCACACAAAAATATGTGGAAAATGTGTTTTTTTCAGCTAAATTTGAGGTTTGCATGGTATTCTGGGTAGGAAAACGTTGGGGGATCCACGCAAGCCATACCTCATTGGACTCCCCCGGGTGTCTAGTTTTAAAAAATGTTTGGGTTTGGTACTTTCCCAACATGGCCGCTCAGCCTGGGGCCAAAATCTCACGTGCCCTCCCTGCCCCAAAACCATGTAGTTTTGCTATAGGTAATTTTGAAGTCTCCATAGTACGATTTGGGCCATTTCCTGTTGCAGCCACTATGTCTACTCACACAAGTGAGGTACCATTTTTATCGGGAGACCTGGGGGAACGCTGGGTGGGAGGAAATGTGTGGATCCATGCAGATTCTAGAACTTTCCCTCAAAGAAATGAGAAAAAAGTTAATTTTTGGGCGAAATTTGAGGTTTGCAGGGGATTCTGGGTAGAAGAATGATGGGGAACCCATTCAAGCCATAGCTCGCTGGACTCCCCTGGGTGTCTAGTTTCCAGAAATGTGTGGGTTAGGTAGGTTTCCCTAGACGGCTGCCGAGCCCCGGGCCAAAAACTCATGGCACCCCCATGCAAAACCAGGTTGGTTTGTGATAGGTAATTTTGATGTCGCCTCAATAGATTTTGGGCCCTTGCCTGTCACGGGTCCTTGACCCACCCACGCAAGTAAGGTACCATTTATATCGGTAGACCAGGGGGAACGCTGGGTGGGAGGAAATTTGTGGATCCACGCAGATTCCAGAACTTCCCACCACAGAAATGTGGGGGAAATGTGTTTTTTGACAATTCTTTAGGTTTGCAAGGGATTCTTGGTAACAGAACCTGGTGGGAGGCAGTCAAGTCACCCCATCCAAGATTTCCCTAGGTGTCTAGTTTTCAAAAATGTATTGATTTGCTAGGTTTCCCTAGGTGCCGGCAGAGCTATGGTTCAACAACTACAGCTAGGCACTTTGCCAAAAAAGGGTCATTTTTCACAGCGAAATTGAGGTGTGTCCACGTTGCGTTTTGCGCCGTTTCCTGTCGCGGGCACCAGGCCGACCCACACAAGTGAGGTACCATTTTTATCGGAAGACTTTGGGAAACGATGGGTGGGTGGAAATGTGTGGATCCAGACAGATTCCAGAACTTTCCGCCACAGAAATGTGGGGAAAATGTGTTTTTTTCTGGCAATTTTTTAGGTTTGCAAGGGATTCTGGGTAACAAAACCTGGTGGGAGGCAGTCCAGTCACCCCATCACGGATTTTCCTGGGTGTCTAGTTTTTAAAAATGTATAGGTTTGCTAGGTTTCGCTAGGTGCCGGCAGAGCTAGGGTTAAAAAAACTACAACTAGACACTTTGCAAAAAAGGGTAAGCAGCAAAGGGGTTAAAAAGCAATAACAGGGGGCGTGGCTTGGCAAGCCAAGATGGCGGTCACACTCTAGGAGTGCTCCAGACCCCTCTGTAATCCATCAACATCCTATTTCTCTGGTGGACACTAATCAGAGGGAGCAACGAGATCCACTAAAAGAGTATAGTGGCGGCTACCCTGTTACCCAAAATAAGTACACTGCGGGGTGGTAGGAATGCCCAGCAAGCACTGGTGAAGATCCCAGCCTGAGTAAAAATGGCGCCTACCTGGAGCTGAAGAGACAAGCGGGGAGAGTAGGTGGTGCTCCGGGGGCCTTCTGCCGCCTGATGGCTTCCGACGGTGGTGAAACCCATCCTGTGCTGAGGCCCATAGAGGTGATGGTCCCATCTGCTGCCTGAGGACTCCTGTGACGCCTGTAGTGGGAGGAGCGGCATCGGAGGACCCAGAAGGTGAGCGGGGGCACGAGATCTGTGGTGGGTCCGCTGCGCCGCCCTGACAACTGGGTGCTTGTAATTATCGCCGAGGCTCGGCCCGCGATCGGCGGGACACGCATCATAGTAAAGAGGCTGCGGTGATGCAGCCTGGGACCGAGCTGTGCGGCGTGCAGCCCCTGGCAGCAGAAGCTCATCCATGCAATAAGTGGGCGCTTCTGCGGAGATCCTAAAGCATTGCGCCGAGTGGCCGAGAACGGGGACTCGACCCCTGAAAACACTGTGGCTCCATACTCTTCCCCCACTATAAGTCGAGGCTTGGCACGCTAATGATCACTGGCTAAGGGGCAGCCGTCTAATGCGACGTGAAGCCCCTGTCCCATACGTAAAAATAGGAAAGACTTTGGCATCATCCGCCGCTCCGAGGATCCACATGGTGCTGGGGTTTGCAGAAACCCCCTTTGTGGACTGGTGAGAGGAGGAAAGGGACACAGGGAAAGACAGCATACCAAACCTGTTAGTGCTATACAGGCGGAGGAGCTCGGCTGGCTGTTGGCGGGCCCCCTTCCCCCCTGTGGAGGCCTGATAGAGTTCCAGCGAGGAGTCACAGTGTGCGACCTTTTAGGACTGAGGTTATAACTGAACTTACCGGACTCCCGCCTCTAGGCCCAGAGGTGTAAAACTAAACTTGAGAACACCTAGATGATAGAGCCTTCAGCCGCCAAGGATAGCTGGTAGCAGCCCTACCCCTAAGACAAGGAAATCACCCCCCTGGAGGGAGAGACCCACCATGCAGATCTAGAGGGACCTGGAGAGGGCTAACACTTCACGAAACCCAGTAGGCCAGTGCATCAGTAGACTGATAGAAGTCCCCTGTGGGGATCCTGGGCCCGGGTCGCGGTGGCGCTTGCTGCATCTGTGCCTGTGCAACAGCGGGTAGGACGGCAAACTTTCTCCTGTAACCCCCCGCTGCCTGGCGGACACTATATCGGAAAACCCAATATCTGTGCCCCGGAGTGGAGGCGGCTGAAGTAATCTGCGATACTGCGACATTGGCAATGGGTGGGGAAATTCCTGCCGGTGCCCGTGTGGGGGTCGGGGGTGACGTGGGTGGTGACAAAGCGGTCGATCACCACACTGTTCTGCGGGCGGTATCAGGGGCAATTTGGATCTGGATGTACACTGAGGAAGATGGTATCCGTCTTGTGCCCACGAGGCATCTCTTGCAGATTACACTGCCCACACATTCTAGTTCTTGGGCCATGTGTTCGTGTTGAAGTGCACAGACCCTTTCAGCGTCCTGCTGAACTGCATCCACTGGCACTTCCCCAACCTTTATGGGAGAGTGGGACGTACAAGTAAATGGAATCCTCTCCTGGAACGTCCTTCCCATCATGGGGAAGAATAAAGGGATAAAGGCAGGCCCAACTCAAACTTGATGGAACAGTATGCTCTTAATGGCCCCGCCCAGAATAGTGCGACTCCCTCCGCGACCAACCGGAAGAAGACCTGGCCACTATCTTACAAGCCATAAAGTCATGTCAAGTCTCCATGGAAACCAAAATAGGCGAGGTTCACGTGGATGTTGCCCTCATTCGCCAGGACCTCCGCAGCGCAACGGCCCATGTGACAGCGGCGGAATCCCGGCTTTCAGAAGTGGAAGACGATGCATCTATACTTAAAACAAAGGTTGATTCGGTTCGGTTCAAGTTCGCGCTATATAAAACTCTAAAAAAAAAATAAAAAAAAAAGGTGAAGCAGCTTTTACTCTGTACTTCAGATCTCCACAAACGAGCGGAAGATGCCGAAAACCGCTACCGCCGGAATAACCTCTGCCTAGTTGGCCTTCCTGAGGTCACGGAACCCACCCAAGTCAACACTTTTGTTGAAAACTGGTTTAGATCATGGATGCCGGCAGATGCCCTCTCTCCAAGGTTTGTGGTGGAGAGGGCCCATCGCTCCCTCGCCCCTAAACCCCCATCAGGGGCACTGTGCAGGCCAATTATCGCGAGGTACTCAACTTTAGGAACCGCAATGCCATTCTGTAGGAGGCCTGCTCTCGACCGGAGCTCCACTATGAAGGGCCTAAAATCATGATCTTTCCTGATTACACGAAGGAAGTTCAGGCCCACAGGAAATCATACGTGCATGTTAAGCAAAAGTTGCAGGCCATGAACCTATCAATCAGGCTCCTCTTCCCTGCTCGCCTCAAAGTGTTGTTGCAAAATAAATCCTATTTTTTCGACACAACAGAGGCAGCCTGGACCTGGGCTACCGAGCACTCCGCCATCAGAGAAGCGCCCTAACAGCGATCCCCCCAAAGGCACCACTTGAGACTGACCCTACGACCCCCCTGTAGCCGGTGTTTGGGGTCCCGCAGGAGGCGCGGGATCCAGAGAGCCAAATCCACATCATAGGTCGGCTCCACCCTGAACAGAAACGGATCGCCGAGAGCCACAGGATCTGCTGATGTCCCTGCCCAGTCGACGGAGATGAATCCTGACGGCTCTCCCAGACCCAGCTCAGATGACACTGGTCTATCCTGTAGTCCCCGAATATAAACATAAGTATTGTAACGCCAAAAGTCCGCGCCAGAGGAACAAGATATCCTATAACTGGGAGGGACTTAGCATGCAGTCATTGATCACAACCCTTAGGTAACTTGGTTACACCTTAAGCCTTTGTTAATTGGGCGACAGATGCTTCATTTGGGGAAGTATGGGGTGGGGGGTTGGTTGGGGTTTTCTCCTAGGAAGGTCCTCCCAGACGTTGTTCATGTTGTTTTGTTTCACGGTAACACTGTGCATAACAATCAGGATCCTCCCTCAGATGGCCCCGCTAGCGTCTTTGGATGCACGAATTTCCTTTAGAGGCCAAACTTCTCATTGGAGACCTCCACATCATCTGCCCAGAGCATCACTGCTTTACCACAATGTCATATCCATACAATGGGGGGTGAGCCCATGAAAATCATTTCATGGAACTTTAATGGCCTCTTAGATAAAATCAAACATACAGAGATCTTAAAGTCCATGAAATTCGTGCCATGCAGGGACAAATCTCCAGTGCGCCTGCAGCAATTGCGCAAGCCTTCGCAAATTACTACAGGGCACTGTACTCAAGGGATACCACACACATCACAGGATAACTCCTCCTTCTTGCAGACTATCCCTCTCCCAAGGCTCTCAGAACTAGAGCAGAAAACCATTGACGAGCCTATTACAGCTGAGGAAGTGAGTGGAGCAATCTCCGCGCTCGCCACCCACAAAACCCCGGGTCCAGATGGGCTCCCTGCGGAATACTACGCTGCGTTCCGCGAGACTCTGATCCCAAGACTCCATGCCCTCTCCGAGAAAGCTATAGAGGACAGATCATTTTCCTCTGTTATTGACATAGCCACAATTGTGGTCAAACCCAAGTCGCATCCTCCCCCACTCTCCTGCACTCAATACCGCCCGATCTCCCTTATTAATACGGAAATCAAAATGTATGCAACGATTCTAGCCACTGGTATGAAAAGAGTGCTTCACACCCTCATACACCCTGACCAATGTGGCTTCATGCCTCGCCGCAGCACACGTCATTGCCTTCGCCGCCTGCATGTGGCCCTTGCCTACCGAGACCTCCTCCCACCATAATGAACATTAGTTTTACTCGATTTCGAGAAGGCATTTGACATGCTTGGCTGGAGTTACTTGCGAGACATACTAGAGAGAGCAGGCTTTGGTCCTCATTATCGGAAGATGGTGGGAGTACTGTACTCTAATCCATCAGCCAGGGTTCTTATAAACGGGGTGTTGTATGAGGTCTTCCCAGTGGGGAGGGGGACCCGATAGAGATGTCCGCTTTCCCTTCTTCTCTTCGCCCTCGCGATCGAACCTTTGGCCTGCCCCATCCGGACGGTTGACCAAATACAGGACTGGTGCTGGCAGAATTCCCACGAGGACCGAATCGCATTATATGCAGACGATGTCCTCTTGTACCTAGCCGACCCGGCCTGATCCGAACCGAAATGCCTACAGATCCTTCACTCCTTTGAGCGAGCATCTGGCCTGCACCTCAACCCACTCAAATCCACAGTGGTACCCCTCCACACCTCTAGAGAGTGTTTCGATTGGCAGACAATGATGCCCATACGAAGACTATCATTTAAGTATCTTGGTATCTGGATGGCACTTCTCCCGGAGCTAACCTGGTCCCTTAACGTTGGTCCACTTCTCTGATGCACAAAGGATGATCTACCTCTATAGCAAAAACTTCCTCTCATTCCCTTTGGGAGAGTTTCCCTTTTTAAAATGATGGTTCTCCCCCGCATCTTATATGTCCTCCAAAATCTCCCAATCCCTCTCCCTTGCAGTTGGTTTCACGATCTGGACGGAGTAATTACCACTTTTCTTTGGGGGGGCTCGAGAGCGCGTCTGGCTCGTACGAAGGAGGAATGGGAACGGCAAATCCCTTCTTATACTATCTCGCCACTCGCCTTTTGATAACCCAGGACTGCTTTAATGGAGGGTGGTCAGACCCAGCTTATCGGCTAGAGTTGTGGCGCTTGGGATTTGCTCAGACCCAAGCGATACTTTACGGAGCCTCACTCCCTCAGGCCCTGCCAATGGTCAACTGTACAGCTTTCCTGGCATGGCGATCTCCATTGCGGCACATTCAATGGGATAATAGGCTCACACTACAAACACCGTTGTGGCACGGCACTTGGTTGCGGGAGGCCGGGACCCTGAAGGGTTTTCAAACATGGGATCTAATAGGCATCACCTGCCTCCTATAGATGGGAGACCACTTGTCCTCCTTTTGGGAATTACTACAGGCTTACTCTCTACACTCCACACAGTTCTTCAGATACCTCCAATTACAACATGCCCTAGCCATTCACATTCCTAACAAGAAGACATTCCTGGAGTTCAGTCCATTCGAGGCTAGAGTTCTTATGGGAGATCTGGGAAAGGGAGGGATATCCCAACTATATCGATCCCTGATAAACAATACCCCATCCACTCTAGACCCTCCTAAAACCCGGTGGGAACGATGGGTAGGCCCCCTGGAGGACAAAGACTGGCGTGATGTTCTTATGGCCCCCAGAATATTCACTATATCCGCCAGACTCCGCCTTATCAAGACATATTATCTTCACTGCACATATCTTACACTGACGCACAATGTCCGAGCTGCAGGAGCGAACCAGCCGACTTCTTCCAAATGGTCTGGTCCTGCACAGTCTTATCCAAGTACTGGGCAACACTCGTATCTGAACTGAGCGGCATATTGGGATGGGAAGTCCCCCGTAATCCTTTGATGATGATGATGATGATGATAGGGTTTTTTATAAAGCGCAGGCTTCACTCCATGGAGCATCTTTGCGCTGTAGAAGAGATTCAAGATACGCCTGGTGAAGAAGTGTGGCCTAGTGGAGAAGTGTGGCTCACTGGTTAGAGGCGGCAGACCCGTAAGCAGAGAACGGCCCGGGACCAGGGTTCGATTCCCGACGCGGCAGAGTCGTGGACCAGGGTCAGCGGACTCGATAATTCTCGCCTCGGTGCCTACTCTAGTCAGAAACCAGACTCGGCAACTCTGGGCATCAGCTTGCCTCATCTTCACAACGGCCCCCCCAGACCGCCGGGGATGCTTGGTCGCACCTTAGAGATACCCATCAGGGACCATCTCTCAGGATGAGCCAGGACGGGTTCCCCAGCGGTCGAAGCGTGGAGATACTCCTCCGGGAGTCGATTCCTAGCGCTATATAAACCCGCAATAATAAGGAGGGGGGTGGGGGGGGAGAGGACCTAGGCTAGGTTTTTACTTTGTTCTTCAGGCAGAATGAAGATCCAGGTTTTGAGGGCCTTTCTAAAAGTCGCTTCTGTGGGGATTTGACGGAGGTGAAGGGGGAGGGAGTTCCAGGCTTTGGACCCTAGTACCGCCAGGGATTTTCCTCCTTTAGTCTTGAGTCTGAATTTAGGAATGGTGAAAAGATTGGACCCTTGAGATCTGAGGCATCGTGTAGGGCTGTAATGTTTGAACATTTTTAGTATGTAGTTGGGTCCCTTTCCATTGAAAGCCCTGAAGGTGATCAGTAGGATTTTAAAGAGGACCCTTTTGTAAATGGGCAGCCAGTGTAGGATGTTCATTGCTGCTGTGGCCGAGGTTCTCTTTTTCCATCCTAACACTAATCTTGCTGCAGCATGCTGTACCATCTGTAATTTATGGCAGACTTCTCTATTAGTCCCTGCATATAGACTGTTACAGTAGTCGATGCGTGAGGTGATGAGGGCTACTGTGACCGTTTTCCTTGCGGAGATGGGGATTAAGTCAAAGAATTTCCTGAGACCTTTTATTAGTCCGAAACAAGTCCCTGCTACGGCTGTGGCTTGCTGTTTAAAACTCAGAGAGGGATCAAATTTGATCCCTAGGTTGCGGACTGAGGAGGCAGTACTTGGGGGGGCAATGGCGTCCACTGGCCACCAAAATGTAGGGTTGAAGGTATTTCCTTTGCCGAAAGGTAAAATTTCAGTTTTCCCAGTATTGCACTTGAGATTGTTTAAGTACATCCATTTGAACGTGGCCGTAAGGCAGTTTTGTAGCTTTGTATCGGCTTCACAGGTGTCATTCTCCATAACCAGAATGAGCTGTGTGTCGTCTGCGTATGCAATGGTATCTATCCCAAAAGATGAAATGAGGGTGATTAGTGGGGCCATATATACATTGAAGAGTGTTGGGCTTAAACATGAGCCCTGTGGGACTCCCGAGCCTACTAACTTTTCTTCCAACCTGTATTGTCCTAAAACCACCACTTGTCTCTTATTTGCAAGGAAGCTTTTTATCCACTTCAGTACAGTTCCGGCAATTCCTGCCGCGGCTAGACGGTCCAACAGAATGGTATGGGACACCGTGTCAAACGCCGCGGACAGGTTTAATAGAACCAGTACTGCTTTCTTTCCCTGATCTAGTGCTGCACGGAGGGTTTCAGAAGAGAAAATCAGCGCCGATTCGGTCGAATGTTGGGATCTGAAGCCTGCTTGGTTGGGATGCCAGATGTTGTTGGCTTCCAAAAAAGTGGTAATTTGTTTATTGACAGCCTTCTCTGTAAGTTTGCAGAAGGCCGGAAGTAGGGAGATGGGCCGAAGATTTGTAAGAGTAGTGGGATCTGGTAGTGATTTATTTTGTAGAGGTTTAACTGCTGCGAGTTTCCATTCTTCGGGGACCAGACCATAGTTGAGTGGGGAATTAACGATACTGTTAATGAATGAGTTGGCAGTCTCTATTAGTGTGTGAAGAACCAGCGGTGGGCAGGGGTCGAAAGGGGAGCCTGATTTAATTTTGAGGATTTCTATCTGAGATTCCTCTTGACTGACTGGCTGAAAAGAGGTCAGGGTAGGTGATTTTACGTTGGAAATGTTTGCCGTGATCTCCTCATAGTTGTGGGGTTGCGGAAAGTCTTTGGTCAACATTAAGATTTTATCCTCAAAGAAGTCTGCAATAGTATTGCAGAGGGTCTGAGAGGGGGGATGTCTTTTTGCATGATTTTGGGGTTGGTAAAGGTGTTTACAATGTTTAAAATGTCTTTTTGTTTGTTATTACTTTTATTAATAGCTTCGGTATAGTATTCCCTTTTGGCTGTTTTGATTAGTACATGATATTGGCGACGGGCAATTTTATACATGTCTTGGTCAAGATCTGCATAATTAAGCCGCCACCTCCGTTCGATCGCCCTAACCTTCTTTTGTTCCTCTTTTAAGGCGGAAGAGAACCAGGGGGCTGTGGGTCTCTGTTTCCTCCTAGTTTTCAAGCATGGAGGGACAGACTCCTGGTCCTTTATGAGTTTGTGAATCCATTCCCTAAAGGCCTGGCTGTCTTTGTCAGGAGCTCCTGACGGAGTCGGTCTAGATATGGCTGCTCTTGACAGGAAGTCTGATTGCCCAGTCAGATCTTTCCAACAGGGTCCTACCATAGTGGGTTCTGGGATATTGTTATCTTTTTTGGTCCGAGAGTTGAAAATCACTGGGAATTCGAACGGGATATAGCTATGGTTGGTCCACGTTAATGGTTGTGGAGTGTCTACCTTCAGTGCTTCGATATTGGAACAGATACAGTCAAGTATATGTCCAGCCTTATGTGTGGCGGAGGTGGTAAAAATTTTTAGGCCAAGGACATTCATATTGTCAGTGAAGGAGATTGTGGCCTGATCTGAGTGGGCGTCAAGATGTATGTTGATGTCTCCCAAGATGGTAAAATTGGCTGATTTGAGGGCTAGGTTTCCTATAGCTTCACTGAAGCTGTTTGTGAAGTCTGTATGAGTACCAGGTGGTCGGTATACTAATGCCCCTAAGAATGTGAAGGAGTCATGTATTTTTAGCGCAAAACCGACCTTTTCCGCCCCTTTGAGGCCTGGTATTGGTCTAATTTGGCAGTTTAGGGTATCACGGTAGGCAATAGCAATACCTCCACCCCTGTGAATTGGTCGATCCTCTCTAGAGATTAGGTATCCTGGTGGGAGGGAGTTTGTTATATCGGGGTTACTGTTAGGAGTCAGCCAGGTTTCCGTCATAAAGAGGCAATCTAGCTTCTTCTCCATTATTAAATCAAAGACATGTGCGGCGTGTTTTCCCAAGGACCTAACGTTAATCAGTCCGCAACGTATACTCCTTGCCTGTCTTTGTAACAGATTTTTAGGTTGGTTGTTGGGGCCAAGGCTATGCCTGCAGAGTCTAGAACTCCAGGATCCTATCCAGGTTGTCATGTCAAGTGGTTGAGAGCAGGACGAAGGGCCTGGTTTTAGCGTCAGTAGGGCTTCTCTAGTGTATATAATTTTTTTAACAGGGGGGGTAGCACTGGGCACGTGCGAGGCGCGGACGGGCGCAGACGGGCTTGCCTTTGGCGCGCTGGCGGCGCACCTGCTGCGCGCGTCCGCTGCGTGTCCGGGGGGTGCACATTTTAGAGTGAGGGTGGGTGTGGCCTGCATCCGTGGGCGTGGCCTTGATCTGGGCGAGAATGGCGGCGAAATGAACTCCAACCCGCAGCAGCCCTTACGTCGGCAGCGCGGGGAAATTCTGATCCGGTGAGGTGTGGGGGGGGGAGGGGGGGGGGAAGTGCTCAGGGGACAGTGCAATCAATTTGGTACAAGATTGGTTTAAAAAGCAGTTTTTAAAATTAGCACAAACAAAATAAACAGGCTCCCGGCTTACTCGCCTCAGGAGTGTATTGGTCTCTAATGCGGGCTAGTTGTCAGCGCGCTTTAAAGGTTTCGAGGGTGGGCGTGGCCTGCGTCCGTGGGCGTGGCCTTGATCTGGGCGAGAATGGCGGCGAAATGAACTCCAACCCGCAGCAGCCCTTACGTCGGCAGCGCGGGGAAATTCTGATCCAGTGAGGTGGAGGGGGGGGGGGGGGGGGGGAGTACTCAGGGGACAGTGCAATCAATTCGGTACAGGATTGGTTTAAAAAGCAGCTTTTAAAATTAGCACAAACAAAATAAACAGGCTCCCGGCTTACTCGCCTCAGGAGTGTATTGGTCTCTGGCTCTTCTCCTGGGGGTAATGGAGGGAATGGATGGCTCCCGAGCTGGTAAGTTGTTGCTGGGAAAAGCCATATTAATTGCTGAAATGGACATTGTCATGGCCTGGAAGGACTCAAGATCTCCTCCTATTTCAAAAAGGCGCAAGGGAGTAGGCTGGTGTGCTATCCAAAAGAAAGCGGTCTACGAAGCAAGAGGATTCCCGAACAAACATGAAAGAATAAGGGGCAAATGGATGGGCTCACTGGAATGATTGTCCACGACGCAAAGGGCTGGCCCCTTTTCTTTTTATACCATCTAAGGAGGGGGGGATATAATTTGCTATTGTAATGAAATGCCTTACATGTCACAGTGGTACAAAGGTTACTTTGTCTATCTTGTTATACAAAAGACCAATAAAATTGGATAGAAAAAAAAAGCAATCACAGACATAGTAGTCTGCTGACCTCAGTAGGCTACCATCTCTGTGATGACTGCTATTCCTAATGGGTTGCAAACTGTGACTCACCCCATTAATATTCATGAGATTTGTATGTTGCAACCCCATTAGGGATCGCTATTTCCAACTTATAGGTTTTCTTTAACATTAGGAGTTGCGATTTTCTAATTTAGATTCGCAAAGAATTAGAATTATGGATTCACAATCCACAAATTCTCTACATATTATCCCACATTTATTAAAAGTGAGTTAACTGAGAAACACTCCTGCTCTGATGGCAATGCTATTAGAGAACTAAGAGGCAAGTCAGGGATCATGTGTACCCTAGATGTGGGATAGATTCTTATAATACATGGAGCAAACATTTAGTCTATTTAATCACACAAAAGAGTTTTTTTGTGCAGCAGAAATGCTTAACTCACATATTTGAAGGTGCTCTCAAATGGATAACGAAGAAAAAGGTGACTGTCAAATAAAATATTTGCATAGGATCACACAATTGAGACCACCTTACAGGTCAAGTACATTACAGTTAAGTACAGTAGATTATTCAAGTTACTACACCTGCAGAGCTAGTAAAATTTGTATGATTTTTGAAGGCCTGAATATTCACGCTAAATATGTTATATTATTAAAACTTACATAGCATCATTCTGCTTTTTACTGTGCTATAAGCAGTCCAGCCTCACTTCATTTCTGACATACCCTGCATGGATTTCCTTTGCCCTGTGTTCTTCCTCCAAAATTGACAATATAAACATTTTAGCCCGCATTGTCAGATTTGGCCTAACTCTGCTACACTCTTTTCAAATGTCATATGCTCAAGAGCGCAACAGGTGAAATGTGCACTTTATTCATGGTTCCAGCCTGGATGGTTTGAATTTCAGCACTTAAACGAATGTGCGTTTGCTAGCTTTAGGGCACATAAATGCCACCAGTGGAGTTAATAAGCATGTGCTTACAAAATTTCATGACAACAGCTCAGTGAGGGTGTTCAACACTAAAAACAAATAGGCTGAAAAGATGTGTAAATGTACCTATTTTCTGCAAGAAGACTGGAAATATTTTCAGTATATTAGGAAAAATGTAGCTTTGCTAGCTGGAAAGGTCCCCATAAACTGACAAAACAAGCATTTACAATGCAACGGTCTCGGCTTTGCAAAAGTTAGAGCTATTGGCATTGTAAATGACAAACTTTTAAATATATGTTGGTTTTGAAAACAGATAATTAAATGGCATTGTTATTTACAATGAAATTGGTATCGCTGGGCAACGGTTGTATGCCAGCCCTCTTATAATGGATTTAGTTTATGGGCTGCAAGATCAGCACACGTCCTTATGCCATTTCTGTGCCAGCACATGCCATGTTAGGCTGTCAAGCAACAGCTCAAGGTAAGTAAGATAGTCTTTGTGCTATCTGTATCTCTGTTGCAGGTGCTTAAACCCACCATGTGCTTGGAGGCTGGTTGCTTATAAAACAAAAGCGGGAAAGAAGCTACCTGATGCCGGCAAGTGCAGTATTTACATTTTTTAAAAGCAGTGAAATATTCTGAAGGCAACACGTCCGAGCTCTGCAGAGCAGAGACTTGTGCTCTTAATCCTTCACGCACGAAGCTCTGGCAATAAGCAAATGAAGCTGGAGCTACCAGTTGGCTAACGGTGTATGTAAAAATGCGTACAACATTTGTTTTATTGCAGTAAACAGAAACTTCCCGGTTTGTTTACTGGGGGTGGAATCTTCAGTTAGTGAGTACCCACAGGTCTGTTAGCAGACAACGACACCCCCTAGCCTGCTTTCTTTGTTACCATGTTAGAGATGGTGCTGCATGCAACGTGGCTTAATAGGTACAGCTATAGCGGCCGACTTTTAAGCTGGAGAACAACCAAGTTTTACTCTGGCGCAACACTTAAGCATTCGTCGACTTTGGATAAATCTCCCCGCGCCAAAAAATATTAAGATTCCCTGTGTAATGCAACTGGTAATCACTTTAAAAAGGCTTTAGAAAGCTAAAGCGCTTTAAAGCTGCTGTTCTAGTTAGCGCTATATAAAACTGCAACAACCAAAAATAATAATAATGAAAAGGTCCTTGACTAATCGACACACAGCTCAACAAAATTGGGGGGCAGGTAATTGCAGTACTCCATAAATTAGCACTCTTCGTGTTTCAGAAGTCAGTAAGTCTATAACTTCAGTTGATTTATAAACATGACAATATCAGACAAAGAGACGCTATGGCTGTGTGGCTTCATTTCTATTCAGAAAGTTTAAGGCCTGTTTGCCTATCTGACATCAAGCTGTGTCTGATAATCGCTGGTGTTCGAGCGTTCACTCTGGCACAGCTTAGTTATTTTTTAAGGCGTGTGATAAGCCTACGCCTACCTCCGCCTGCACCAGCTGCTACTTGCTTTGATATGCTTATAAGGAGAGCGAAGGTGAGTGTGTGGGGGGGCCTGTATGTGCGTGCATGGGCGCTTGTGTGTGTGTGAGAGAATGCAGCGTGGGGGGGCCTGTATGTGCGTGCGTGCGTGCATGGGAGCTTGTGTGTGATTCTGAAAGAATGCAGCTAGCGCGTTCGCGTGCTCGTGCTCGTTTCGAATCGCCTCCAAGGCGATGCGCGTGGCCAGGAATGTCTCCTGGAAAGGAGACACGGCCACAATAAGTTCTCGGCGGAGACGCGCTTCCGCGCGTTCAGCCGAGCCCTAAAAAGGTAATTTTCGAACCAGTTTTCATTAAATTAACATACGACCACAAGATGGAGCACTACTGATACTACCTTATTCGGCTTACTGAAGAACATCCACCTCTTGTACTGCAGTGGACATACGGTACACCACAAGAAAGTGATGACGGCAACCTGGTTTTTAATGCGTTGGGTGAGAAGGATGGTGTAAAAGTTCCCCAATACGAGAGTTAAACGTTAAAGAACTGAGCATAGAAGTGGCTGCTGCTTTGGGATCATTATTACTATGTCAAAGTATGCATTAGGTGTGGTGTTTGCATCTATGAATGGAAAAGACCTACTCTTACTAATATGAACTCTTAACGGTAGTAAGTCCATTCAGACTGTGGGATGCTGCTTGCTCACGTTTGCCTTTAAAGGAAGACAGATGGAAAATTGTAAGAGGGAGAAAAATGGAAAGTTGTACATTGCAAAGAAAGGATTAAAAACCTACGATGGAAAGTTGGAGGAAAATTGGGCATTTGTAAGATCTGAATAAAGCAAAACAAATTTTGAGGAATAGAAAAAAAGGCTAAATGTATGCTTTCCGGGTAACTGGTAAATATCCCGAATTGTTATGAGGTCAAATTGGAAAACTAAAGGCGTTTGCTCAATAAATAAACTAATTGATAGTCTACATCTAAAACTCATAAGGTGACAGAAAAGAGGTAAAAAAAGACGAACCTAAGAAAATGGAACGTGAAGCATTATATCTCTCTCGCTCTTTCAGGACTGAAAATTGTCTGCGTTTTGAAAACTCAAAGAATTCGAGGTCTGAAAGTCTATTTAGATAAGGACCAACTGCTGTTCCTCTATGGTGCAAGACCCCTTTTAAGTTTGACTAAAATGAAAGAGTAATAGTAGACTGATTTCGAGGCTTGTCCTGGGAGTTATACAAAAAAATTTTACAAGAGTTAATTAATAAGTGTAACTTTAATAGTAATTCTCAGCATGCAGTCAATTATTTCAGAGGTCATAAAATAGTCATAGTAAAAGATTTAAAGGAATTGCATTTCGAGACGATATTGGTTACAATGTCGCTTCATCTGGGCAGTTTGGCATTTACTGGGCACCTGTGGTACGATTCAAAGTTTATCGTAAAATATCAGTATGGAGGCAGTATAGCAACCGAGGTTTGGTATCCCTGGGCACTTGTAAGTTGTACCAGTTTTTTTTTCTTTTACAGAGTTTTCTAAAGCGCAAACTTCACCCGAGGGTACCAAGTATCAGACCGCTTTACATGAGCATCAGTAGCGGTACATGAGGACACATTTATTTTTGTTAGGCACAGGGAAATTAAGTGATTTGCCCAGAATCACAGGATGTTGCACGTCCTTGCCGAGACTCGCACCTGGTTCCCCAGAATTGAGGTTGACCGTCCTAGCCGTTAGGCCATCTCCTCTCTCCAAGATTCCTAGACTAGTGGAACATTGCAAATTGTCTCTAGGGTGGGCAGCATGACAAACCCCTGCAATCCGGTGTACCAGAGACAGTCAAATCAGTGTATATTAGGCAAGCCCTGGCGTTCAGCTACTTGCAACACACTTTGAATCGTAATGACAAGTGCCCAAAAATGATTGTCAAACTACCAGAATAAAGCACATTTGTAACACATATCGTCACAAAATACAATGGATGGAGGCTCCCCTGGGCGCCAAAATAACATTGTAAACTTTGGGAGTAAAGTAGAATGCTATCAACTGTTGGCGCAAAATCTAAACGCAAGAAGGTGTAAAGTTGACAGGTAAGGGTGGAGAACCCTCCCCTGCTGCTGTAACAGAAGGTCCTCCCAAAGAGGCAGTCTGATTGGAGGATCGATGCTTAATTAAAGTAGCGCAGAATACCAGACTCTCCATTGCCAGTCTGGAGCAGCAAGACTCTTACTTGATCTTCTTGAACACTAGGGGCAGAAGGGGTATAGGCAGAAAGGCATATAGAAGGCAAGATCTTCATCTGAGAAGAAAAGCGTCTCCAAGCAAGAACCACCTTGGAAGCTCCAGTGTGCAAAACTGCTGACATTGCATGTTCTCGGCAGAGGCGGACAGACCTAACCAAGACTCTACCCACTGTTGAGAGAAACCTTGAATCACCTCCGGATAGAGATGCCATTCGTGATCCACTTGGCATTGGCGGCTGTGTTCATCTGCCCTGGCGTTCAGTGAACCTGCCAGGTGTTGATCCACCAGGGATTTGCCCTGCTGGTCCAGCCATGTCCAGAGATGCAGGGCTTCTTGACAAAGGGTCCACAGCCCCACCATGCCCTGTTTGTTGCAGTACCACATAGCAATGGTGTTGTCCATAGACACTTAAACCAACTTTCCCTTTATTGAATGGACAAAAGGCTTTCAATGCCAAGCAAATCGCACCAGCAAACTGATGTGGACTCCGGTTTCCATCAGAGACCAAAGTCCTGTGATCTCCACCTCTCCCAGATGCCCCCCATCCCAGGAGTGACACATCTGTCACCACTTTCAGATCTGGATGGAAAAGGGAGAGGGGTCTTCCTCTAACCCAATTGCGGTTTGTCAGCCACCACTGCAGGTCATGCGAAGTTCCCTCCAAGATTTGGACCATGTTGGAGAGATTCCCCTGATGCTTTACCCACTGGAACCTCAGGTCCCACTGCAGAACCCGCAACTGCCATCTGGCATGTGCCACGAGCAAGATGCAGGCAGCCAAGAGGGCAAGCACCCTCAAAATCATTCTCACTGAAATCCAGGATACAGCTGGAAACATCGGTATCACAGCCTGAATATCCTGGACTCGCCACTGGGGATTATAGGCCTGAAACTGCACTGTGTCCAGATCAGCTCAGTTGAAAAGGAGCATCTGCTTCAGGTGTGACTTTAACATGTTGATAATTAACCCCAGCGAATGCAGGAGGTTCGCCGTAGTCTGGAGGTGGGAGTCATAGAGATAGGGGAAAACAGGCATCCCTGACCTGTGCAGATGAGCTGCGACCACCGCCATCCCCTTGAAGAACACCCAGGAGGCGCTGGTAAAGGCAAAGGGGAGTACTGTGAACTGAAAGTGCTTGTGGCCTATCGTAAACCACATGTAGCGCCAATGAGCAGGCAGGACGAGAATGTGAAAATAAGCGTCTCGTAAGTCCAACACTACCATCCAGTCTCACGGGTCAAGGGCAGACAAGACCTGAGCCAGAGAGAGCATCTTGAACTTTTGCTTTTTGAGGAAGTAGTCGATGACTCCCGGATCTAGGATAGGGCGCAGACCCTTTTCATTCTTCTGAACCAGTAAGCAATGAGAACAACAACCACAGCCTACTTCTGGCACCAGAACCTTGTCTATTGCTCCCATGGACAAGAGAGACATAACTTTCTCCTGAAGCGAAGTCAGGTGATCCTCCATCAGCAGTTTGTAAATTGGAGGCATGGAGGGATAGGTAGTCTTGAAGGGGAGGGAGTAGCCCCTTTGGATTATTTAAAGAACCCACCTGTCTGACCAGATATTTTGCAAGTGGTGGAGGTGATAGCTGATCCTACCACGAACTGGCCACCCATGATCTTGAAGGCCCAGACTAGGAAGGTTTGGAAGCTGAGGCTGGAGGTCAGTCTGACCCGACCTCTAGCCTCCCGACCCACGGGGTCATAAAAAGCTATACCTATGGTTGCGCAGAGGTAGCTAAACTAATGCAGTCTTGTGGCTGGGATATGGCTGGCGTGGCTGAAAGCCCCTTCTTTAGCCACAAAAGGCAGATTGGGGGGGGGGGGCGTGTGGCCACTGGGAGGCCCAAGGACTGGCCATGTCTGTCTTGTCCCCAAAGAGACTGGCGCCATCAAAGGGTATGTCTATGAGGGAAGCCTGGACATCCCCAGAAAAGCCAGAAGTTCTCAGCCAGGCATGGCGTCAAGCAGCCACAGTGGAAATCGTTCTGCCCAGCGAGTCGGTCGTGTCAAGACCACAACGAATGGTAAACTGTGCCGCATCTCTCCCTGCTTGGTAGAACATGGCACAGGTCTCCTCCAGGATCTATGGAAGCGCTTGAAAAAAACGTTTCCCACATGGCGTGGGAGATTACGCCCAATAGGCATGCGGTGTTCACAGACCGCAATGCAAGGCTAGCGGAAGAAAAAAAGACTCTTACACCAACTATCCAGCCTAATAGATTACTTGTCCAGGGGTGTGGAAGGGAACGCACCCTGTGACGTAGCGGCCTGGACCACCAAGCTCTCCGGGTTAGGGTGGTTGGTAGGGAAATTTGGGTTGCCCGGGCAGGGCAATGGCAGCGGACGATTGTCCTATTCACAGGAGCCCCTTTACTGGGCTTGCAAGATTTCCCAGTAGCACATCAGTCAAGGACTCGTTGGAGGGCTGGAAGGGATCCGAGGAGGTGACACTTGGCTGCATGACCTCTGTCAAGATGTTTGTCTTGACTGCCACAGAAGGTTGCTGAATGTCCAGGACCTGAGCTGCCCTTTTCACCACCATGGGGTTGCAAAGAAGGGCAAACCCGGAATCACTGGGACCTGGGTGCTATACAGTATGTATTAGAGTGGTCCCAATGCATTAGCAACAATAGTGTGGGGTAGGAAACACCTTCAAAACAGCATTAAAGATTAGGTAAACAGAAAGCGAATGATGTCTCAATGTTATTTAATCACACTGAAACTAAGCGTCTGTGCAACGAACAAATTTAGAATCACATATACGTATATGAAAAAATTCAGTATAACAGTGCCCGAAAAGGGGAAGAAAAGGGGAGAGGTTGTGATTCAGGTGTGGTAGTGAAATATAGTAAACGGTGGTGACATAAAATCACAAGCAGTTTTGGCATATATTCTTCATATGCCAAATAGTCAAGTACATTTTCATTAAAGTACACAGTGTATATACAAAATCGCCATGTATCGCAAGATTTCACACTATAGTCATTATTGTTGAACCAACTGGCAAATGTTCAAGTGTCGATGTTTCGACCCCATTAGATGTGTAGGTATTTTGAACCTTACTCGCGGGGTGTTCCTCAGGACAAGTGGAAAGTTGTGTGGGTTGAGGGGGCACCTAAAAAGAGAGAGGATGGTGTATCACATTCTTGCTGAGACTAGAGAACAATTAAAAACACAGTCCCAACAGCTAGGGCTTTGTTATTATATTTACCGTAAATGCAGGGGCGGGGGGGGCCTCTCACTAGTCACTCGTGGAGGTACAAGGGGCTCCGTGGCTCACATGGAAACTCAAAGGTAGGAGTGAGAAAACACCTGTTGGGAGAAGGTGTCCATCAGCCAAACTATTGGCAATAGAATTAAACAAGTCTAATGATCAGAGCCTAAGACACCATACACCTACTCTGAACAAATTGGTAGAATAAGTGGTCCCATCAAAGGAAAGAATCCATCATATGCCAGTTGTAAAATCCCAAGTATATTGAAGAAGCGTCTGGTACCCTGAATCAATCAAGGGAGGAGACCGGATTCAATCTAAGAGGATAGAAAAAAACAGCTAATGAAAGCGTCCCAGCAGACGTTGCTCATATTGAAAACTAATATTGCCGACATGAGGTGGCATGTAGAATATGCAGGCGTGATGCGTTATGGAAATACCGGCGCATGTCACCGTAAATAACATGTTAAAGTGGTTACAGTATGTAATGTGACTTGTGAACAGCCTGGTGGTGCGAATAAATGAAGCGGTGAGATTGACAAAGTAGGAATGCTCAGATGGCAACGGGCATGCATTAACATTGAGGGAGCATGTTGTTAGTTGTGTGCGGGAGGACAAATATCACAAGCGCCCCTAAGCCCCCATAGCATATAAAGCTCCCTTCTCTACAGCCACAGGAGGGGGATAAAGCAGGCCAGAATCTGGAGAGGTATTCAATCCACTGGCCTCACCCAATTCCTCATACCAGTCCATTTTGTGCTCATGTTGGTCTTGTGAAGGGTCCAGTGACCCACCTCAATCTTTCTCCATTCCTAGTCCTTCAGAATAGGGCTGAGGATCTGACCTAGGACCCAAGGGTTCTGTTGGCGCTGGAATCGGCATCAGTAGACACCGATCCGTTTCCGGGTCATCTGAGATAAGAATGGGTTTGGGATTGCTGGCGTCTTGAGTCTCGGCAACAGGGCTGGAGGAATGTCGCAGGGGCACGACCAGCATTGTTCTAATTCCACAGGGGGTCGCCAGGGCCAGGGCCGGAGCTGCCAGTACAGAACCCGATGGAGACCCCTCAGAGTCTATGGGGACCGAAGGCGCTTCAGTGGGGTCAGGTCACCCAAATACGAGGCACATAGCATTATACATTTCTTTGAGTTGGGCGTGGGTCACTTCGGCTACAGGAAGCGCAAAGCCGACCCAGGTGCAGGTTCAGCAGATCAAGGCCTAGAGCGCTGAGATTTCTTCAACGCATTGACTGATGAATGGGGAGATGTCGTAGTACGCTTCAACGTCTTCTGTTATTTTGTGCTTACCTGGCAGACTGGAGGACTTCAAGTGGGAGGACAAAGACTTCGGGCTCACGGAGCAGTGCCCACGGTCCGGCAGTCGGAGCACGACTTCGAATCGTGGTCGTGCTCCGGATCTAAGCGTGGATCCATTACCAACATAGCACGGTGGCAGGTGCCGCACGGTTAAATCGAAGAAATCTTCTTGGATATGTTAGGAAAACCTACACACCAAAAAATGTTTGACAAAACATTTAAAAAATCCTGTCAAAAAGAGACGGAGGGTAGCTCTCTTCACGGATCTGCTCTGGCTGGCAAGGAAAGAAAAGAACTGACCTCAGCGCACCATGGTGTCTCCAATATAGATGACACAGAAGTCATAACGGTTATGCAAAGCTGACCAACGCCCCCTACAGGTGCACAAAGTTATTGCTCAAAGAAAAATCTTCCAGATCCAGTCTGCGACATGGGAAATTCAAAGGTAAGCAGCTAAATGTCGTTATAAGATTGACATTTATATTAAACCTCCAGCCTCTGGAAAAGTCATTGATTTGACAATACTGTGTTATGCTGTACCTGAGCCGCTATCCCTCTACTGCACCTTGGGGTATGCCTTCTCTGCCTGCTATTGCTGCCCTGGGTGAGTCAAGCATACACAGGAATTAACTTGATTATTGAACTGGAATAAAACAGAATCTTAGGCCTCACAATCTATTTATATCTTTAGTCTCCTATCTATAAACTTTAGCAGTGCTTAGAAACAGGCTCAGTTAAGGTAACGAGTGCTATCAAAATCATTGGCAAAGATCCCCCAACAAGATGTACACTTAACTGAGGCGGGCAGACACAAACACCCAACCTCTACCACTGCATATGGGCAATGGGAGCTCTCAATGAAGTTCACAATGTAGCGGTGTTGCTATTTAGTTATGGACGACACTGGTATAGAAAACTCTGTCCATCGCAAAATGAGCTTGAAACTATTGAAGATAATCAGATGAGGGCGACTACATTTGTTATTATGAAGAATCCAACAGTCCAACAGGCCACAGGAGAGATCACCTAAAAGAAACTCGTACTCTGGCACCTATATCGTCCTACTTCATTTATTATTGTTAGAGGAATAAGAAATACAATTTGTAGTGGCATGCCTTGAAAAAGTCCCGTTGAATACATTTTGGCTGATGATCATGTACTTGGTTGGAAGCGTGAAAACACCAAGACGACGAAAATATATCACATGACTTTTGACATGGATTGACTTTTCTGTCCTCAAAGGGTTATACATACAACTTGTTGCAGTGCTTCACTATAATGTTTTTATTTTTTATTTTTTTTATTAAGTTTGTTTGGCATCAGCAGAGAAAGAGAAAAAAAACATCCAATCAACAAAAAAAAGGAACACTAATACAATTCCAGTCCATAATAATGAGCAGAGTTGCCAAACTATAAATCAGTTGCTATACACCATAAATCAGAGAGAATACAGAATAAGAACATAGGGAAAGAAAAAAAAAACTAATTTAAAAAAAGGGAGAAGAGGAAGAAGACAATAAGCAAAAGCACATTATAAATAAAAACCAGAAGCGATAGAAAATCTTCTCAATTTGTTATCCAATTAGTAACTGGGGACCATAAATTGTGACCAAATGTCTTCTTTCTTATACCTTTCAGTTTGTATAATGCGATTTCAAGATAATACATAGATAAAAGCTTATTTCGCCACAAAATAATATTCGGTGGTTCTTCATCAAGCCAGCCTGACGTTATACAAAAACGAAATGCAGACATACACAAGAACACAAATCCAATAACTGGGTCTAGAATCGAATTAGTCACATTTTCTTCACAACCAAATAAGACTAAAGATGCTGTTAATTTAACAGGAATGAACAGTTCAGTTGTACGGAAGTGCTCTACATCAGCAATAAATCTTGTCAATTTCGGGCATTCAAAAAACATATGAATTGCATCAGCCCCACGTAAATTGCAGCGACTACAACTTGTCCCGCGCCCTACGCTCCATTTAGCTATCTTCCCTGGTGTATAATATAGTCCGAAGATAGACATATAGTGCTGGCGATGAGTGATCCGTTCATTAAAACATTTCTAGCGATCGCTAAACTTCTCTCTATATTTACACATGAAATATTCAGTTTATTCTGCCATTTGATCGCTACCGCTTCTATATCATCCTCACTCTTTTCCAAAATTAATTGATACAGGTATCCAATTCTTTGCCGGTGTTTAACCGCTTCTAAAATTTCAATATTCCCTAAAAAAATTAGAGACTGTGACAACTTCTGCAAGCAGAAACTACGTACCTGAAGATATTTTAAAAAAATCAGAACGAGGTATATGAGAAGTGTGCATCAAGTAATCAAATGAAACAAAATCCTTCTCTGTAAATAGATCTCCCAGCTTCTTGATGCATAAATTATTCCACCTATACATTACCCCATCCTGAAATATCACTGGCAAGAGAGAACAGTTCTGCAGAGGTGTGTATTTCGTTAAATTTATACTGAGTCGAAATTTTCTTTTAACAGATCGCCAAATAAGATAGGCTGTGTCAAATATCTTGAATTTGGTCTTTTTATAGTAACTTGGCTCTATGATCCGATTTAAACATTGTTTCGCCTCTGTCCCCAAGAGCATTTCATAGATTGATGGGGTCAGAAAGTCCTCTGTATGATCTTCCGGTAGTAAAAGTACACCCATATATTGCATTATTGCCATCCAATGATAAAGTTGAAAGTTTGGCATGCCCCAACCCCCTCTATCTCGAGATAGTTCGCAACTTTTTAGCGCTCTCCTTGCCCGGTGGTACCCCCATAAAAATCTGGAGCTCATTCTCTCTAAACGAGCAAAATAGCCTGATGGTATTAGCAGTGGTATGGCTCGAAATATGTATAAGAATTTGGGAAAGATAAGCATTTTTACCAGATTACTTCGACCTAGTAAAGAAAGCTTCAGATTGTTAACCCTTTCTAAAATTCTATTGGAAGATACTATTACTGGATCTAGGTTAATAGGGATAATGTCCTCAATGGTAGCGGTAATTTTGATTCCAAGATATGTGGCCTCTTTATCTATCTTCATATTCTCTGGGCGACCAACCACAGAGTGTATAAGCTGAGTTTTATCGATATTCAATTTATAGCCAGAGAAACGGCCAAATTCCTCCGCTGACTTTATAATATTAGGTAGTGCCGTGTTGAGTTCTGCCGTAACTACGGCTATATCATCAGCATAAGCACAGACTTTTATTTCCCAACCATTTAATTGTACTGGTTTAATTGCGGAATTCTTTTCCAGCTTTCAGATAAATGGATCGATGTACAAAGCGAATAGCAAGGGGGGAACAGGGGCAGCCCTGTCTCGTCCCCCTTGATATCCGCACCAAACCTGACAGAGAGCCCGAAATCCGGATTACCGCAGTCGGTTGAGTGTAAAGTGTTCTTATTGCTTTAATAAACTCTCTGGGAATCCCCATCTTCTCCACCACTGACCACAAAAAAGCCCAGGTGACCCTGTCAAACGCTTTTTCGGCGTCCAACAGGGCCACCCCGACCGGGGAACCAGTCCCCTGAGCCCAGTCAAGTAAAGATATTATTCGCCTCACATGGTCCGTGGTACCTCTACCCTGTATAAAACCATGTCGTCTTATGGAGACAATCCCTGTCATAAGATCATTTAGCCGGTTTGCTATAAGCTTCGAGTAAATTTTACTGTCGGTATTCAGTAAAGAGATTGGCCTATAAGACCCTACCTGGAGTAGCTAAGAGTCTCCCCCCTGACCACAGCTTTAAATGTATCCCAAACTATTTCATAGGTTGCTGTGCCTTTATTGAAGGTAAAAAATTCCTCTATTACTTTAGACATATATTGACAATACTGTGCTTCCATTAATAGTTTACGCTCAAAAGACCATCGTGGTGATTCAATTTTACCCTCTGTTTCAACATTTAATTCCAACACTACCGGGTTGTGATCAGAAATTAGTTTGGGATGGATCTGTATTTTAGCTTGTATTAAAAAAGTATGTGAAATGAAGAGGTAATCCAATCTAACAAATTTTAGGTGGGGAGCAGAGAAAAACGTAAACCCTGGATGATTCGGGTTCTTTTTATGCCAAACATCAAAAAGGCCATGCTCCAGAAGTAACCCACGTAGAGCAGTGTATACAAGTTTTTTCTTACCCCAATATGCTGAATTGGATCTTATATCAGCCTTTGATTCCACATTAATATTATAATCTCCACACAGTAGAACTGGAGTAGTCCACTGTGCCAGTTCTAGATTAATGAAATTAAATACTTCTGGGTCGTTAGATTTGGGCCATATATATTGCAGAGTGTGAACCCCTGCGCCCCCCCCCTAAATTCTGCTAGCACCCATCTTCCCCATTTATCTGCTGCCCCTCTTTTTTAATATCGCTACCCCTCTTTTAACTCTGGATTGTTTAGAGCAAACTACCAATTCCATCCCCATGTTCTTCGGGTATGCTCTGTTAGCCCACGCAATATGGGTTTCTTGTAAACAAAGTATGTCTATACCCAGTATCTGTATAATCTTAGCTAATACTTGCCGTTTCCGAGGATCATTTAAATCACATCCATTTAATGTGCATATTGTAATCTTTCTAGCCATTATATTTAATTGCTCTTATCATTCTTATACTTCTGACTTTCTGAAAAAACCTCTCAGCATACATTTTAGATACTAACAAAAACAGCTTTAGATCCCCTGCTGGTGCCATTTTCACCCCCCCCGTCACCTAATCCCCGTGCCCCCCCTTTCCCCCCTCTTTTCCCCCCACCCCTTCTATCCTGCCCTTCCCTCCCCCCTCCCGACATCCCCATCTCATGAGGCCCAAGGACCATAAGTCCCTGCAATGATGGAGTATCGTGTCCTCCCCCCCACAATCCCCCCATATAGTCAACAACTACTCTCTAAGGTCGATTACAGAAATATGTAAGTTATTTCACCATTATGTTCAATCTCTGAATTCTATCAAGATTCTAAGAACTCTTTTGCCTGAATTTCGGACTGGAAAAACTTGGTTTGACCTTTAAACATGACCTTAAGTTTCGCCGGATTTTGTAAATATACAATTGCACCTTTCTTTTGAAAGTCCGGAATTAGTTGTCTTAAATGCCATCTCCTAGAGACTGTCGCCTAGCAGAAATCCGGTCTGACAAAGAAACTACACCCCTTAGCTTTAGCCTTTTTATCTGGTCTAGTGAGGTCATAGATATCTTTGCGTGCTAAAAAGTTTTTGAGGCAGACTAATATTGCCCTTGGGAGGTTCTCTTGTTCTTGACGCGGTTTCCGCACATTGAAAGGAAACCTGTGTGCCCTCTGTACTTCTCGTGTCCATTCCCACGTGGTCAGCTCCGGAAAGGCTTCTTTCAGCAATTCTGCAATGAACTTACGTGGATTTGTTCCTTCCAGTCCCTCCAGAATCCCAAGGAAGCGTATGTTATGTCTACGGGCATGATTTTCAAGTTCACTCAACTTATTGACTAAATCATCGCGGTGTGCCCTAATACTCTCCATCTCTTCTTTCTGTGCTGCAGCATAATCTTCAAGTACAGATATACGCGCTTCTGTTTCTGTAACTCTATCTGCAGTTTCTATTCCCAATTTTATCACCCGTCTTACTGCATTTTCCACTTTGCTGCATGTGGCCTGCACACGTGTGATTTCTGTCTTACTCTCAGCTCTATGACTCATTATGGTCTCATATATCGTGACAAGGGTAATTTCCTGCGGGGGTGATGTCTCAGAGGGATTTAGTTCAATCCTTCTTGTCTCCTCACTCGGCCTTTGCCTCTCCTCTAGCACATCCCCTATTGCCGGGCCAGAAGCTTGAGGGTCATCTAATTTGTGTTGTTGTCTTTCTTTCTTCCTCTTAATTCTCTTCCTTATAGTAGAAGCACTACAATTAGGCGAGGTCTTGCTTTCCCCCGTTGATTCATCAGCGCTGCTAGCATCACTTGTCTCATCCACCCAATCCTCGTTAGATGATTTTTCTGAAAGTGAATAGAACTTTTCACCAGACTCTGGTACTGACAAAGTTCCTTGTGAGACGAGCTCTTTTTCCATTAGATTATGTTGGGTTACTACAGTATCAGTGTCTAATGAGACTGCTTCCCTGAGAACATTGCCCTCGTCGATATCCTGTTCCCGTTCCTGAGTCTCTTGAAATTGTACTGATTGTACATTATTTTGTGCTATATCGGAAATGTCTGTGCGCACCACCGATATTCCCTCATGTTGTGCCAGAAAACTTGATATCGTTACTGAATTTGTAGCTGATGCCCCATTTTCTGCTATTACTATTGCTGTTTCCACTAAGCAGTCATTATTCCGAGCACTTTGCCTCTCAAACATTGCAGGGAGTGTAGAGGCAAGATGGCGTTCGTGGCGTGGGCTGTGTGAACAGCTCTTTCCTCTCCCTCCGTCCCCGGACTATCTAGGACGAACGACGGCGCAAGATGGATTGCGAAAGGCGTGCTTACTCCTGATGAACTGTTGGGGTCGTGAGTTTTGATCGATTGGTGAAACCTGGGGAGCCTGTACCTACGTTTGGTGGAGGCCGACGACGACGGAGTGAAGCGGGGCCGCTCGAGGTGCCGCTCGGGGCGGCTGAGTCAGGCGGTGTGGTACGCCCGACTCCGCGGCCGTGCTGTGATTTTGCTGTGCTGGGAGTCCGAGAATCGGAAAGCTCAAACTCTGGTGCGGTTTGTCTGACCGTTAGAGCTGCAGCGCTTGTGGAATAATAAAAAGAAAAAAAAAAAGAAAAAAGGAAAGTGGCAGAGTGCATGGGAACTGCTTGCTGAAGTTTGACATGGCTGATACGGCTGACCTCGAGGCGCTGAACCAGGGGGTGCTGGAGAATCCGAGCCGGATACGGAGTGATTTGGGCAGCATGAATGTGCGGGTTGCTTGGAGGTTCAAAACACGACTTTAGGAAGCAGACAGCTCTGGTGGAAAACCGCGGCAACGTTTGGTCTGCCTTTGGACTCAGAGATACAGAGTTACAAGCGGTAAGCTACAACAAGCTATAAAAGTGAGTAAATTTTGTGAACCTTGTAACGAATTACAATAACTGTATCAGCTGGATAACTCGAATGCCGAGCAACCTAATAGCGTTTTGGCGCAGGGCACCACTTTGGAGATCGCCCCTTCTGCTCTTACTCGGTGGATTTCAAAGCCGGGTAGTTCGGGGTCAAGGTGGCAGGGCCATAAGAAATAAGAAAATGCAGGCGAAAGGAGCAGAGAAAGGGGGTGAGCCTATGGCAGTGAGAGTGACTACACGTGGAGGTAAAAATAAGGAGCCAGGTACAGGGGCTAATATGGCTAATATGGAAAACCCAAAGGATACAACTGAAAGGTCTGTAAAGGCAACTGCACAGAGTGATATAACTAAAGACTTATGTATAGATGGAAAGGCTGCATGGGAGAATAATGAGAGTATAAGAGAATCTGATGATGCTTTAGATACTTTAGAGTCAATTATGGTTAATACTACGGGAGCCAGGGAGAAAAGAACAGTGGAGAAAGGAAAGGGTCCTGCGGCTCCTCGCTCCTTGAAGAAAGGGACTCAAAATCTTTCACTATAATGTTTTATGGTTAGTTAGATGGGCTGGTAGAACCTGAATCTGTGGCCTCCATTTGCGAGCCAGATACCATAGAGTCTTACATGTATTGTATGCCTGTGCAGTTGAAGATGAGGGATCAAGTAGTGAATTGATGTCATATGTTGGTACAAATTACATCAGCGTGAGACCTGGAGGACCAAAAGAAAGACTATAGTTACTGCATTCCATCTTGTGCTCAGTGATAGAGGGAACTGATGCTGATGCTAGTGTCTGAATATTGGGGTTGATGGCCCATCAATGACTGCCTCCTTCCTTCGGAATTGGAGGAGAGTTGTAGCCAGGCTATTTGTCTACTTGATCGATTGGTGGGCTGTACTCAGGGTGATATTCTCCTAGAGCCCAGCAGGCAGACTGTAGCTAGAAGTGATATCACTTAGGGCCCAACAGATGGGCTGTACACAGGGGGTCATAGTCCTCTACAGCCCAGTACCAGTAATTTTCACTCTGTGTCTGTAGATTAGGGTTTGTACAGAGTGTGCTAATGCACTGGAGCCCAAATGCAGTTATCCCCTGCAGTGACAAGTAACTGCTTACCTTGTGGTCTGAAGGTAGAGAGGCAGAATTTCTGGACCTGGGTCCTTTCCAGGCCCAACCAGGCAGTACTTTAGTTACCATTCACCCAATGTCTGGGCTGGATGTACTGAAGGATATATTGGAGGGAAATTTCTAGGTGTTTATCGTTGTGGGAGAAGGAATCAACAAGTCAGATAGGGAGGAGACAAGATCTCCAAGGAATGAGAAGGTTGGGTGAAAGTCGGTTACCATGTAGAGATGTTAGACCTTTCGAAAAGAATGACCACTAATGTCAAATCCCAGATCATAGAAAATAGCTCAAACCTTAAAGCTAAGGCTCCATGGTGAGGTTAGAAACCTTTCTCTTGCCCCTCTTCTTAACTCAGCCTTTATTTTTTGTCACAGCTATCAATATCCTTCCTTTCCTGCTCCTTAAGTGTCTATCAATGTGGCATTACTGTTGTCTACCCATTCTACTCCCTCCTTTCTTGCTCATTCTCCCTCTCAGCCTTCTTCATCACTTTGCGGATGTCTATTTCCTCACTCCCACCTTTACTAAGAGATATCAAGTTGTCCCATTTCAGTTGTTTGTGACTAATTCACTCATATTTTTCCTTCGCGTACTTGTAGTTTTGCATTCATAAAGTAAAATAAAGAACTATAAATGCCACAATGCAAATAAATGCTGTTCAAATGAATGAATGCTGAACAAATCAAACATTCACCCCATGTCAAGAGATCTGGGTTAAATCCATCGTTCTTTTGCTCACCACTCCAGTTTGGACCTAGCCATATACAAATCTGTCTTGACCCTGACCCTCATGGGAACAGTCCAGCCCGAACAGCAAAGCAGGGCACTTCCTGGACCAGAACCAAGCATTGCGGACCGGCACCCAATATCAGCCAGGACAGCTTGAATCTAGTGCATATGGCTGGGTTTAAACTGGAATGGCATGGTGAGCAAACACAACGATGAAGTGAGCCCGGATCTGTGACTGGGGACAGATGTTTGATTTGCTCAGCATTCCGTCCATCCTTTTTTTTTTTTGGCACACGGCAAATAAAAGCATACGTAACAAATACAGTTGAAGATCTTCTGAAGCTGACAAAATGACCTAACAAAGTTCACTATAGGATTCTTACAGGATTTTTAAAAAGAAAGAGCAGTTTTAAGGTTTTTTTATATTCTATATATCAATGTCGCTACTCGTTTTGCTGATATAAAAATTAAGGACCAGCCTTTTTTAGACAAACTGACCCGAACTACTCAGATGGAACGTTATTCGTTACTCTACACTATCAGCTTTTTTAGCCAATGGCAAAAGGAAAACTAAGCAAATTTAGGAGCATCAATAAACGTTTTTTATAGGATGGATTATATGGTTGTACAGTGGCATTTTCCATATTTCTGGGTAATATAAGCATTAATATTGTAGTGTAGTTCCTATATTCCCAATAGGCTCTGCGCATTGGAATAACATTCAGCAGTGTAGACGTAGGACTGAGGTCGACTAGGTCTCTACTGACTATATTAGACTTAATTAGTTTTGCCAGCTAGCTCAGAGGTCACTAGAAACTTTCTCGAATGTTAAGGAAAGAGTTAACTCTCCGGATTTAGACAAGAAGGGATTAGCTTCTGACAACCGCATAAACATGACAACTTTGCTCCCTTTGCTCCCTCAGAATAAAGAGTGTATCTCTAGAGTCGTGTGAAAACAATAGACGGTTATTTCACTCAGTCAATCGTGCATACTTAGTTTCACCAGAGTGCAGAGAAATAGAGAGACGGGCGTTTTCAATAAAAGGTGTTATTTATTGAGCAGTCTTCTTTCTCATGCAAGAGAAATGAATTGCCACAATTGCGATACTTATCATGAAGTAAAGTGCGTACAGTAAAAGTAGTATTATGACATGATACTGTAAAAGCATTGATATGGTTTCTTAGCCATATGATACTTTAAAATGGATAAAATATATACATACATAAAAACATTGACTAACGTACTCAACGGGTGCTTCTAAATACGCCTACCCCGGTGTTCCTGACCTAAGCCTAATACGTGGGAAGGAGTAAATAAGTGACACAGAGGGATGTACAAAAGTTCCCCGGGAAGAGTGATAGAGGGGTGTGTGTGTGCTAGTGAGTGGGGGGAATCCCCTAGTTGGAACTAGAACCCTCACACACCCAGCAAGCTAGGTGTCATGCTTCATCATATGGGCTCTGCTCCTCGTCAGACTGGCGCTGCAATGTCTGACGGGCTCCCGAAACCGGGGCTCTTTATCGGAGATCTTTTGTTCCCGCCATATGGTGCATGTGTGTGAGAGGGCCTGGGGAGTGTGGTCGTGACGTGAGTGTTAGGTTAAAAAAGGTGAGTCAGTCTACATAAAGAATTTATTCTCGTAGTAGACTCCCTTGGTTAAAAACAAATGAAAGTGGTGTGGGAGGGGAGAAACAATGACCCCAGTACTATTAGGGTCTATTGGACTGCTACCCTCAATTATTGGTCGACATGTTTCTTGCCTGATGGCAATTCTTCAGGACCTAAATATGATCGTACCACACTGTGAAAATGCTAGTGACAAATATATATACATAAAAGTGAAGGGTTGAAACTTGCAGGTATGTCTATGACCGTATTTATAGTCAGAAATACCAAGATGCAGGCTAGTCAGTCCTGCTGCAGTTTGCAAAGCCTGTGAAAATAAGATAATATTCATAAGAACAGACATAGTACAGAGCAGCTGCATTGATACAAATTATCACCCTGTAAGTAAAGTGAGCACACACACACCCACAATAACTGTGCTACTTAAAAGACCGAACATAAAAATTGCTATCAGTGGCACACCATCGATGTGATAGATTAGTACCAGCGATTATATGTGTCGGTCAGATTAGGCATGAAGAAACAACATGGTAAAGTGCTCTATCGTCTGAGGAATATGATCAGGGCACACTTACCCTTACCCGGATCCCTGGTGGACCCCTCAGTCTGCTCCCGTGGGACTGGCTAGGGAGGTGTAGTACCTATTTTGCAGGAGACAATAGTGATGTATGGTCTCATAGCAAAGATATTTAGAGTTGCTGGCAGGAAGGTATGGACTAACCAGATTGCCTGTCAACCGAGGTAAGGTAGAGAGCCTCCCTATTCGCCCCAAGCAAACGAGTCCTCCGGTGTGTCTCCCACCGCCACAATCGGCCAGGGATACACCCACCAGAGGGGTAAGGGCGGACTTCCAGGCCAGCGCCAGCCGTCCCAGTGCCGAGCCCCGGACTCAGCCTCAGAGAGTCAAAGTGAGCCGACATAGCCGCCGGACAAGGCAGCCACGCCTGCCCCGCCTTACTAGTTAGGCGTGCTGCACCATGGTGCAGTGGGAGACAAACACCCGGGGAGTCAATTACTCATGGGATGTCAAGGGGGGTAGCGGAAGAGCTTACCTGGTCAGACGTAGTGGTACCATGGCGTCTACCTTAAAGAAAACCTCACCTCCGGCGTCAGCAGTCCAAACGGTGTCACCTACCCCACGTACAGCGTCTAGGTAATGGCGCAGAGCAGCTGGTAATGCTCTCTCTGCGCGGACGCTATTTAAGCGCCACTGGGATTGTTTACAGCGGCGTCATTCTCCATTGAGGGGCCGCCCCACCCGGACAGCGCATGCGCAGTGTGGAGAGAGATTTTAACCAGGGGTCGGGCTGTTGGCTATGGCTGCCATGTTGGAATGGTGACAAGTTGTGAGGAGAGCAGGCTAGTGGCTGTATCGCTCAAGGGACTATGCAGCGAAACAGCTAGATGTGAGAGTCCACACCGCAGGGTATTGAGATCTCAATCGGACCTTGTTTAATATGGGACCAGGCGCTTCCCCCACTCAGCATTGCGCATGCATGTAAAGCGCGAATTACTAGGAGAAGGTCTGGTGGCTATGGCGGCCATCTTAAAGTGGTGGCGATTTTGAATGGATGTGGGTAGGGAAGTAGGGTGATGGCTAACCTATTTAGAAGGCTGGGCAGCAGAGCGGATGACTGCAAGTGTCCAACTGACCAGGTGGTGGGTTGTAAGCCGTTCTCCACCTTTCAAAGAACCAGTTGTAAAAATATCGTAACTAGTAGTGAACATTGTATGAGGTAGGGTCGCAGGGTCATATTCCTAGAGATACCCATGGGACGGAATCATTCAGCCCATCAAGGTCCAATCGGAGACGATGGACCCACCTTTGTTCAATCCTGAATAAGGCCTTTCTGGAAATGGCTGGGTGGGCTTCCAACACCAACCAAGTAAGACTGTCTGCCGTGTGGTTATTCTGGGAAAAATGTTCGTATAGTCTGGTATGCGTTTTGTGGCACCTGATGTTGCTCTTGTGCTCCAAAATCCTTACTTTTATGTTCCTCATGGTCATGCCAATGTAATTTTTGCCGCAAGGGCAAGTGATCATATAGATACATTTGGTGCTGTTACAGTTGGTGTGCTTACGTAGTTGCCACCGAAATGTGTCAGACAATCTTACTTCTTTGCATTGGGATGTCTGGGGGCATGCCGCACACCCTCCACAGGGAAAGTGGCCTACAACTGGGGGAAGGTCCCACAATCTCCTCTGGTTATCACTGTTGTTGTGTCTCGGGCGGGTGTGTATTAAGGCATCTTTCAGATTAGCAGTTCTCTTAAATGCGAATCTGGGTTTGGGAATTTCTAACCCCCCCCCGAGTTGATAATTGACCAATGTTTGTTTATAGTTTTTTTGAGGAATGTTGAGTTGGGAGTGAATGAGGTCACACACGTTATCAATTCGTCTTGAACTTTGGGGCGTTCTTCCAGTAGGCTTGACCTAGGGTTATTCAAGGCTCTTTTCCATGACTGTTTTATTAGTCTGGTGGGATAACCCCTGTCTTGTAGTTTGTGTTGTAACAGAGTGGCCTCCCTTTGGAAATCTACTTTGTCCGAGCAGTTCCTTCTAATGCGGAGGAACTGGCCAAAGGGTAGGTTATCCCGCAGGGCCCGTGGGTGATGGCTCTGGAATAGTAGAAGGCTGTTTCTGTCAGTGCTTTTACGGAACAGAGTCGTGCTCAGGCCGGTGGGGCTGAGGTTAATGCATAGGTCCAGGAAAGGGATGGTGGTGGTTGATATTGTTTCCGTGAACTTAAGGTATGCATTCTGGTGGTTGATCCAGCTGCAGAATGCCTCACAGGTACTGCGATCACCCTTCCAGAAGACCAGGATGTCGTCGATGTATCTGCGCCACAAAGTGATATTTTCACGATAAGGATTCTGTGCAGATTGGATGACTCTTTCCTCAAAGGTAGCCATGTAAATGCATGCCAGGCTAGGAGCGAAGGTAGAACCCATCGAGGTCCCCTGGATTTGGTGGTAGAGTTGGGAACCATATTGGAAGAAGTTTTCAGTCAGGGCCAGGGATGCGCATGCCATGATAAATGAAACCGGTGTTGGGGAAGACCAGTCCTCCAACAGTAGAGTGGACTCAACTGCGTCCAGAGTGGCCTGTTGAGGGATATTGGTGTAAAGCGCCTCAACATCCATCGTGAGGAGGAGGTCCACACCTTCCCTCCCCTCTAGAGATTCAATGAGTCGAAGGACATCCCGAGTATCTTGTAAGAAAGATGGGATTTTCTTCACCACTGGTTGCAAGAAGTAGTCGCAAAATTTCGACAAGGGCTCGAGTAGGGAGCCTATGCCGGAGACTATAGGTCTCCCTGGTACTGGAGTGACACCCTTGTGAATTTTGGGGAGGGTGTAAAAATAAGGGATTACCGGGTCCGTAGTGACTAGGAATGCTGCCTCATTTTTGGAGATCCACTCGTTTGTTTCGCCCTCAAGTATAAGGCTGGTAATCGTGGTCATGAGTCGTTTGGTAGGGTCAGTATTGAGTGGTCTATAGTGGGAGATGTTAGCGAGTTGGCGTCTGCATTCTGTGTCGTAATCCACATGATTCTGGATCACAGTGGCCCCACCCTTGTCTGCCTGTTTGATCACTATGCTGGTATCATTCCCAAGTTCCACCATAGCCTGTTTTTCAGACTTGGACAAATTCATGTAAGAGGAATTATTAGGTCTGTTATCGAGACTCCTCAACACTGCTTTCTCAAAAGCAAGGATTTCTGGGGGAACCATTGAATCTGATGGTGTGAAAGTTGATGGCTTGCGTAAACCAGTGTCTGTTTTGTCCTGTTCTGGTTTATCCGCAAAAAAGGAACGAAGACGCACCTTTCTAAGGAGTTGCTTAACTTCACAAGTAGGAGTAAATAAGTAGCAGTTTAAGTTAAGTTGGTTTTTGCCAAGGAATCTGAATCAAGAATTCTCTTAAGGGTTTAGTCAGCTCCGTACCTTGGTAATAGAATGTAGGAGGTCTTGTATATCTCTCTCAGGACTCGATATCCCAGCAACCCGTAAGGGTGACTGGAAACACCGGAGCTGGATTTTCTCGGCTGGAGAAAAAGACAGCGTCTTTCTCAGTGTGTCAAAAAGGGGGAGGGGCGGCTTCCTTCGGCTCCTCGCATCAGCTGGGCTTCCGGGCAAGTAGATAGCCGCTCTGCTCCAAACCACCGTGTGTTTGCTTAAGGCAACGTTGGTATATTTATACCTGAAAGGTTCCGGGTTTGACGTAAGGTTGGACATAAGACGTCACTAAGAACTAACAGTTCTTTCTGGACTCTAGGAGTTCTTGTGCAAATCAAAACAAGAGCAGGGGGATTTCCCGGGCTGCTGGAGGCTTGGTTTGTTTAAAGAACGCGTTGTACTTTCTAGGAGTCATGGGGAGTAGCCTTGCCGTATTTGGACTGCATGGGCTATTACTAAATATGGATATGATTCTTATGCCTTTATAAGGATATTATTTATTATAACCATACAAGGGCATAAATCGGGAAGATCTAATTAGGGTCCTAGATAGAAACACAACACCCACTCCACGTACTAATGTCCATCATTACTAAAAACTAAGCAATATAAAACATATAACGATGCATGTGTGTTTTCCAACCCACCCCAAAATACATAATTCACATTTGAAATGGTATATGGTAAATACACGAAAATGAGTATTGATACTGTACGCTTTTCAAGCAGTGTCATCATTCAGTTAAATGCATATATATATCAGCTGAATGAATTGCGAAAATTACACATGAAATGGCTCTGAATACAGAAAAGAAGGTCGAGACCATTCCATCACATATTTATACAAATGCTGTACATGTGCTAGAGGCTGAGGTAAAATATTGTCTCTAGAGTTCCTAAAATAGAAGCTCTGTTCTCCAAGAATAGTTCTACTTTAAGCAGAGTACCTTGTGCCAAAAAAAGGGTAAATATTTTGGAAGTGAAAAAAAAATAATTTCGCTTTCAGGGGAAAAAATAGTTCCAAATGTTTTCAGTAGCTTTTGTTTATCAAAACTGAAGGCCGAATTCAGAGTTCAGGGAACGCTGTGTGCTCGCTGTTTTTAAAAAAAGTTATTCTCGTTGTTCAGGGGAGAACATATCAGACAGGCTTGCAAAAAATTGGTCTATAACATCAGGTGACAGTTCGACCAAGTTCGAAAATGCTGAAATTGTGCATATGTGAGAATGATTGCTATCATCGATGTCAGGATCAGCAATGCTCACAGAAGGTTGTACCTGTGTGATGCTGCTCTCATCTCGTACTCCACTGCCACCTACTCGTAGTGGTGAAGTCTCAACGAATGCCGTCATCAGAATAGGTAACCGCTGGGGACAACACGATGCATGAGTCGTTACCGGGCCTAGCAAGGTATCTATATCCATTGGTACTGCTGATGGTAGTGTAAGACAGACGTCCAACACGCATTCTTCTCCACATAGCATACATCGAAGCACAGGTAAGATGCAATCTTGCCAGATTGGTCTGAATGAAAGAAACCAAGTTGTACTTAGATCTCTTAGCCGGGCTAATCCGAGGACTTTAGTGATGCGGTCCCGGTAGCGTATAGCTAGGATCGTTTCTCCCATCATTGCTGGAGTCTTGTCTGTGGCTTGGCTTGCCATATCGAAGCAGAAGGATCAAAAATAAAATTCCTGCTACGAGTCCCAAAAGTAGAGGCAGACCGCCAAATAACGAATGGACAAAATTCGGTAAAATGCCCAGAACTGTTTCAAAGGGTGTTAACAGTCCCGAAAAAACTGTCTTAAATGCATGTGTGATGCCACTGGTATCAGGCATGTTTAAGATTTGACTTAACATTTCTACGAAATGGACGAGGCAATTTGTTGATAATAGGGAATGTATCTCTGCCGCTGTCCTTGCAACTTGCAGATCATACATCTCTTTGGACGAGGTTAAAGGCACAGTTGTCTGTAAAAGAATGGATTTCATTCTGCCTAAAGTATCAATTCGTATAAAAGAGATATTCAAAAAAGGCCACAACGCAGCCTCCATGTCTGGATTGCTGTGTGGATACAATACTTGCATACAGCAAATGACCCTGGAAGTGACTGATATGAGATAGGCTTTTCCTGGCACCATGCCACAACAGCTGTGGTCACTTATTAGAACATAAATGCCGTTGGAAAGTTGTCTGAAAAATGGCTCTATCTGTATTGCAGGAGTGCCATGCAGGTGACATGAAAGGTTATTTGAAGACCCTTCGCAGGCTCCATGCAAGTTAATACCTTGACACAGAAGTGTACCACTTAGTGATTTTTTACAATTTTTACCACTAACGAATACCTCCTTTTTTCCTTCACTATAACATTTGTGTGTGTAAGGTAAATCCCAGGTTGATTTGATGTATCCTTTACCCAACCTATCATACTGGCCCGCTGGTATATACTCTTGGCAATATTTAATCTGGAAAGTTGTTATCGGAATTGTAATTGTTCTGTGTATTATCCATTCAATGACAGGTCTTTCTGACATTGTCAATAGTAATCTTTCAAGTTTTTCAATGCTCAGAATCCTATAGTCTGCTCCTTTTTGTGCCAAACTGATTTGTTTATCAGTAAGGTTAAAGATAGAGAATAATGACGTTGTGTTGATTAAACGCCATGGCACGTAGCCTGAACGCAGATTTTGCAACGTCCAGCCAAGCTGTACAATAGAACGCAATTGGGACTGACCATGTGGTAACATTAGCAAGTCCTGTTCTATTATATCAATAGCAGATGATACAATGCTGTCCAGTGAATATATTCTGGAGGACAGAGTCATTAACCCATTGTCCACTACAGAAAGTGATTTTGCCAAATGAATACAATCAATTTCTCGTATTTTTTCTGCTGTTTCAATTTGAGTTTCTTTCCAAGCTTCGTTGTATGCAGCGTAAATAACGGCCGCTATGAAACGTTTTTGACGCAGTTTGCGTGGTCCCAGTATGAAATCACGCAAGTCAGCACCGTCTTTAAGTAAAGTCAAGTGTTGCTTAATTTCAGCCAGTGTGGATTTCTGTAGCCATTCAAGGCATAGTTTCCCTACACTGTATATTGTAACTATCCCTGGATGTTGTCTCTGGGAGTATCTTGGGTCTGGCCTGTTCTGTTTTAACCCCTGTGTTTTGTTCAGGAATCTATCTTGACAGTTATTTGTGTCCGTGGGCCAGATCAACCATTTTTTCCAATCAGGATTTGTTCTGTTTTGGTATAAAATATGGGATACGTCTATCTCAACATCTGTAGTGCTATTACTATCAGGTATTGGCTTCGGAATAGACGGTTTATTTAAGTCTTTTATCTTAGCCAGGCCAAGACAAGTAGTTTGTTGAATTGTGTTATTCAGAAATATTATTTGTTCTGGGATCATGCAGGCCCTAAATAATGCTTCTAGGCCTTGTACCTGCCAGTCTTTTGAACCCCAGTTGGTTTTTGTTTCAATATTGTTTTTCCAAAATTCAAAACCAAATGTAGACATTTTGTCATAAAATCTTTCAGAATAAATCAATTTAGTATTTGTCAACAATGTTTTAATTCCTGTCTTATTTAACATTTTGAAATAAAACGTTTCTGGATCACTGTTAAAACCTCAGAAGTATTGGAATTTCTCAAAAAATGTTTTCGAGCTGCCTTTTGGCGGAGTTGGACAATGTTCCCATTGGTTACAAGTTAAAACATTTCTAGGCTGAGCAGTTTTATGCAAATAGTGATCACCAAAATGATTAGAACAATATAACTCTCCATAATTTGATGAACCCTGCAAATAATCATGTTCTGTGAATTTAGCTGACATTACTAAATCTGACAGACATCATATTATTAATGTTTTCAAAGTCCCAATCATCAGAGAAAGTACTTGGTGTCACAAAGTCACTTAAGGAAACCTTAAACTGGTGTGGATATTTCAAGAGCTCAATCGGGCCAAGATTTTCATAATCCGTTCTGTCCCATGCTACCCCACCGGGTATTGGATTGGCTGTGATGTTCACTGATGACAGTTCTCTTTTCTCGATGTGAGAGGATGTGTTAGGCTTTAGGACCAAGTTGATGTTCTGACTTGCTGTGTCCATTGTACTATATTTTCCATCAATAAATCTACCCAAACATAAAACCATGATGAGCCAAAGCAGGAGGAAAAGTACACCTAACACAATCCAAAATTCAATCCATGGTGAAATCAGATATGTTTCTTTTAGTTGGTGAAAAAGTTCAGTCACTTTGTCTTTGAAAGTTTTTGTCGCTGGCGTTCCTTCATGCTCGCTTGGATCTTCCGAACAGTCATCGAAATTGATGAAGTAGCCAGATGCAGTTCTGTCAATTGTTGGAATTGCTTCCGGATTTTCTTTTGTCTTTGGATCTTTCTTTGTTTCATTAACATAGTCTGGGGCTACATCGTTGTAGATTGGTGTTTCTTGACGAACTGTTGCAATTTGGGTTTCAAGAGGTACAAGTTCCATGGCTTTGTTGCATAGTCCTTTTTAATTCACTGCAGGTTCATCAAATGTGATTAGTCTTTCAGTTTGAACCTCTTGGATTGTAGCAAAATTTGGTCTTCTGCTATTTCTCTGGAGTCCACTGGGCCTACTACTTATTATTGGCCACATGATTGTGGTTTTACCAAGTCGATGGATACAACTCGGTTCTCCTTTTTACCAGCAAGGGGCGGTAGTACTACTGATCTTGTTCCGCTGACAGCCAAGACAGGTACTGCTTTTCTGTAAGAAGGCCCAAATTCCTTCTTTACCGCGATCTTCTCTCTGACCAGATCCCCAATCTTTGGAATCCAGACAGGTCTTGCTGGGACAGGTGTTTTTTCTTCAGTGGCTGTTGCTTTAACTTTATATTACTCAGACTTCTTCTTGTTTCATTTAAGTCCTGTAAAACAGCCAAACGGTCTTTGATATCAAAGGCTTTTTCTTCCACCACTGAAGTGTGACTATCTAAATCCTGAATGTGCATTCTAGTACCGAACAATAGTTCGTATGGAGTGAGCCCTTTTAGAGAATTTCTTGGCAGATTGTTAAGACTACGTTGGACACTTGTTAAATGTTTGACCCACCCATCACCCGAACCTAATACCCTCGCCGTTATAGATTGCTTTATGTCCCGTTTTTTTCTTTCCACTACCGCATTTCCCTCAGGATGGAATGGAGAAGAGTACCGCAATGCAATGCCCAATGCTGGCCATGGCCTCCTTGTAAGCCCGAGAGCTAAACGCAGGACCCTGGTCAGAATGTAGCATGCCAATTGCGTATGTGCCGATAAAGACTCGCAAATCTTTTATAACAGTTCTGGCGTCAGCCGAGTGCTGGTGTCTACATTTTAAGTGAATCTAGTCTTAAACATTATGGGGACGCATTTCTCCTGCTGGATTTCTGCGTATAGATAGCCTGATGCTTTCTAATAAAGGGGTCCTGGCAATACTCTGGTCGGTTCACGACTGCGATCTCTGTTGCAGTCTGGACAATCCTTTGCAAATTTGTAATGTTGCAGGCTCATCCCCGGCCACCGGTATTCTGATTGTAATTCTTTTAGAGATTTCACGATCTCTTGGTGCCTAAGACCCTCTCCAATGTGTGCGTCTGCTATTAATAAGACTCTCCGGTTCGTGTTTGGAATTACTCTATCCCCCACTGCAGGGACTTGAGCAAAAGGAACAGAGTTTGCATCAATTATGTATGTATTACTGAGTGGATAGTTGAGAGGTAATGCTGCATAGTCGTCTTTTAAAGACGCTTTTACCGCCAGCATGGTTTCTCCGTCTATGTGTTTTTTAAAAGCGCTTTTTTGTGACTACGGAAGCCGGCTGAACCGCTTCGGCTGTGGCTCTGTTAGCCAATGAATTCCCTGCAACGTGAATGCCATCACGTCGATGACTCAGTGTATGTATCACGTGAGTCTTTTGTAGTTCTTTCTGCAAAAGAACTACTTGTTCCCAAAGCTTTTTATGCTTTATTGTGGCGCCTGTGTCATCTTTGTAATCGTTTTGAACCCAGTTCTGCAAGTCATTATTGTAAGACCTGACGCAGAAATGCGAATCGCACACTATTAGTGTCGGGAATTCACGATCGGCATTTTCAAGCGCCATCTTTAAAGATCTGATTTCAGCTTGCTGAGCTGAACAGTTTGAGTGATTCAGTTTTGGTGATTATTGGTCTGAATTTACCAAAGCGCCAGCGACCTTTAACAATCGCGCACGCTGCGTTGTAGGATTTTTTCTCTACATCGTAGTGTTGTGCAAATCGGTCATTGTAGATTACACATGTGTATTGTTCGAGAGGCAGAATTTCGATTGGCAGAGGATATTCTTCTTCATATTCTAGATTTTCTACTCTTTTCATTTTCGGGTCAAAATAGTATTTTACGTCTTCTGCAGCAAGAGAATTTTCCCATTGTATCAATTTTGGATCTAATGCCACAGTATTCAAATTGCGTGGGCTTGTTAATGCCTCAAGGGCTGATTCTGCTGTTAAAACAGTTATCTTTCTGCCTTGGGCTTGGGCTCTTTCTTTTGCTACAGCAGTTTGAACCGCTATTAGAATTTTTTCAGTAGAACTGAATTTCATTTCAGCTTGTGTGTACAAGTGTGATTTGTAAGCTATTTGTACAGTTTCTCCCTCTTTAGAGGTTAGGTACGTGAATCCGCATCTTCCTGGGATGACTCGGATTACAAGGTTGCATACGTTTTCGCGTGTTTGCAATTTTGTTTTAGCTAACATGTCTGTTTGCAATGATCTTAAAATTTCTGTGTGTTTCTAAGTGTAATTGATTGGTTTGAAATCAGGTTTTATTAATTCATAGAGAGGTTTAACCCTCTCTGCATAATTTAGAATGTATGTTCTTCCGAAATTCAGGAAACCTAGTATTGATTGTAAGTTCTTCAGCGTTTTCGGTGCTTTGAGTACAGCACACTTCTCTAAGAAGTTGTCTGCTAGGCTTTTGCCTTCACTTGATAATTCATATCCTAAAAACAGGACAGTTAGATGGGCAATTCGTGACTTTTTAAAGTTGAATTTGTAACCCTCAGCTGCAAACCCAAGTATTATGGTGTTCACTCTTTTCAAGTGTGTCTCCAGGTCATCATCTGTGAGATAGATGTCATCGACATAGGATAATGCCTCATCATCATATATTTGTAGTAACTCTGTTACCCTTGCTGAGAATAATCCTGGGCTATTCTTGAATCCCTGTGGGAGTCGACAGAAGTGTATTTTTGACCCCATTATTGAGAAAGCGGTCAAATACCTGCTTTCAGGTGCAATGTTTTGACAAAAGAATCCATTAGAGATATCTAATGTCATTTTATATTTTTTGCGCACGATGTTATTCATTAGTGCTGCACTGTGTGAGTTTTGTACTGCAAATGTTTTGCAACAGGAGTTTAGGTGTCTGTAGTCCAAAACTAGACGATATGAATCGTCTGGCTTGGAGGCAGGAAACAAAGGATTGTTCATTTGTGAGGTGCATGTTTCAATCACCCCCTGGTATTCAAGTTGATCTAAGATCTCCCTGACTTGCTTTTTAGCTTCTTGCTTAACTGGGTACTGCCTTTGTGCAGTGGGCTGATTTTTTAACTGGGTTTTGTGGTGAGAAGAATCCTCATCCCATCCTACATGATTTTTATATAATGCAGGAGCTTGGGCCACTGCCCATTTTCTTGCATATATGGATTTTTTATGAGTTGAAATATGATTTGAGAAGGCAGACAATCATTTCTTCGCCATGAGGGCACTCCCTGACAAACTCAGGTGGCCAGTCTTTTTCAGCTAACAGGATGTCATAGCCCTTCGAAAGGTTATCCCAAAAGAGACCCCTTACTTTCCTAGTCTTATCCCCCTCTATACGTAATGTTATTTCGTATAAGTTATGGGCTTTGCTAACTCTGGTGTCTGCAGTTTCCATCTGAATGTATTCATTCGTGTCCACTGTCTCCAGAAGATTCATCAGGCTCTTGTGAACTATTGTTACTTCTGCTGCGCTGTCTAGCATTGTCTGGGCCCACTCTCCGTTTTTCAGCTGGGTCCTCAGTATCCTCGGCATGTTTTATTCTAATACTGGCTACTTTCTTTTTTGGAAATTGTAATTTTTACTGAGTAGGTTCCTTGTCTTTGGACTTGACGTGCTCTTCCTTGTGTTCTGACCGTCCTCTTCTTTCCGATTTCTGTGAGGAAGTCTGAAAAGATCGAGAGGGACGTGTATCAATATCTTGATATCTATCAGGTTTTCTCAAATTATCCCTATCTCTAAGGTTGTATCTTTTCTCAGAGGGCTCCCTCTGGGGAGACTTGTGTCCTCGGTCCGGAGATCTTTCTCTCCGTTGAGGAGACCTTCCTCTGGACTGGAATCGTTTTTCTCTGGGAGTGGATTGTTTATTACCATCCCAACTCTTTTTTGGAGTGTTTAGATTATTTTTAATAAAGGTTTTTTCAGGATTTTCAGTTAGTTGGGGTTTTACTGGTTTCCCACCCAAACTATCTCTACCTAGTTCTTCATAGGATTTTTCTAGTTCAAATGGTTGTTCTGCTATATCAGTTTCTTTCAATTCTGGAGATATGTTATATTGTCTATTGCCAATTGAACTAATTCTCTATATGCCTTTGTTAATTCTTTTAGTTTAACTAAAAGTTCTTCGCTTGACATTTTATCAATGTCGGGATGTGGTGTGTAGCTGGCTAGAACCAGCCACGTGGCTCCTGGTCTACCTAGTGGACCTAGCCTGGTGATGTGATTTTGATGTTTTAGGGCGCCTTTAAACCAGAGCAGGTGCTCTTGGTAAGTTAGTGGGATTTCAACGTCCTCGAAAGGAGTGTATTCATCCGGAGGTTGCTCTATTTTGTAATAGTGGAATTCGTGTGTTACAGTGTTTGCTGCTGGAAAGTTTATCCATAAATAGAATACCTCTGTCTGCCGATATTCATGGGCCTCTACCACGAATATGACTGTACCACCTCGGGATGATACTCCATTTTCTATAAGTTTTTTGGTTATAGTTCTTCTTATATTTGCCGGGATGATAATTGCACCTGGTTCATTTTCATTAAACCCTGTAACATCGAAACCTGGTTGATTCGCATCTACTGCAGCTCCACCGGTTTCGTTGCTGTCGCCGTTAGTTGACATTGTTTTAATGAAAGTTTGCAGAGCAGGTTTCCAAGGGAACAAAGATTAGGTGCATAATATTTTGGAACACTGTATCCTTTAACGTTGACTAAACCAAAACTATACATAGGAATCTCTTCCTACTAAGTTCCGGCGGATTTTAACCTTTTACCCACTCCAGACGTCTATTGGAGTTTTTACGGGAAAAAGGGTCTGTGTGAAAAAGCACGACTGAGTTACTCTAATGTCTTGCGTTAGATTATCGCCTTACCAAACGTTGGGCGCCATGTAGTGTAGTTCCTATATTCCCAATAGGCTCTGCGCATTGGAATAACCTAATCAGCAGTGTAGACGTAGGACTGAGGTCGACTAGGTCTCTACTGACTATATTAGACTTAATTAGTTTTGCCAGCTAGCTCAGAGGTCACTAGAAACTTTCTCGAATGTTCAGGAAAGAGTTAACTCTCCGGATTTAGACAAGAAGGGATTAGCTTCTGACAACCGCATAAACATGACAACTTTGCTCCCTCAGAATAAAGAGTGTATCTCTAGAGTCGTGTGAAAACAATAGACGGTTATTTCACTCAGTCAATCGCGCGTACTTAGTTTCACCAGAGTGCAGAGAAATAGAGAGACAGGCGTTTTCAATAAAAGGTGTTATTTATTGAGCAGTCTTCTTTCTCATGCAAGAGAAATGAATTGCCACAATTGCAATACTTATCATGAAGTAAAGTGCATACAGTAAAAGTAGTATTATGAAATAATACTGTAAAAGCATTGATATGGTTTCTTAGCCATATGATACTTTAAAATGGATAAAATATATACATACATAAAAACATTGACTAACGTACTCAACTGGTGCTTCTAAATACGCCTACCCCGGTGTACCTGACCTAAGCCTAATACGTGGGAAGGAGTAAATAAGTAGCAGTTTAAGTTAAGTTGGTTTTTGCCAAGGAATCTGAATCAAGAATTCTCTTAAGGGTTTAGTCAGCTCCGTACCTTGGTAATAGAATGTAGGAGGTCTTGTATCTCTCTCTCAGTACTCGATATCCCAGCAACCCGCAAGGGTGACTGGAAACACCGGAGCTGGATTTTCTCGGCTGGAGAAAAAGACAGCGTCTTTCACAGTGCGTCAAAAAAGGGGAGGGGCGGCTTCCTTCGGCTCCTCGCATCAGCTGGGCTTCCGGGCAAGTAGATAGCCGCTCTGCTCCAAACCACCATGAGTTTGCTTAAGGCAACGTTGGTATATTTATACCTGAAAGGTGCCAGGTTTGACGTAAGTTTGGACATAAGACGTCACTAAGAACTAACAGTTCTTTCTGGACTCTAGGAGTTCTTGTGCAAATCAAAACAAGAGCAGGGGGATTTCCCGGGCTGCTGGAGGCTTGGTTTGTTTAAAGAACGCGTTGTACTTTCTAGGAGTCATGGGGAGTAGCCTTGCCGTATTTGGACTGCATGGGCTATTACTAAATATGGATATGATTCTTATGCCTTTATAAGGATATTATTTATTATAACCATACAAGGGCATAAATCGGGTATCTAATTAGGGTCCTAGATAGAAACAACAATATGGCCGTGTCTGGAATCCAAGTGTGAGATCCCTTTGCACTTGGAAGAACGTTTCTTTCAGGTTTAAAGGAAACTTCTCAAAAAATTCCCTTAAATCGAAGACTGAAGAAAATGTCATTATGAAAATTAAGAGATGTAGAATACAATCAATGTGATTAGCTTTTCAGTTTTAATAGCGGCCAATTAAAGCAGAAGGGTATTTTATGCAAAATTAATAATTTGATGTATGCAAATAAGTTTAAATAAGAGTACGCCCAAATACTCAGTTAATTGTTTTAAATATGATTCAGCAGAAATTAAACTATTCTGCATCCTCAGGCTAGATAGACTATTATTGGAATGCAGTTTTCAAATATGGTGGGTAGAAACAATCTGAATATTACATTACTAAGAGATCCTTGAAATATTCTACTGAGTTTTCATTCACAATGGGGTTATCAACTAGCAAGCTGATTTAGGTTTCCATGCTTTGGTTCTTTTATTGATATTACAAAAATGTAAGTCAATACCAACATTTTCGGAGTGGCTGGTAAAAATGACACTAGAAAAACATCATAAACAATTATATGTGTCTTGAATGGGAACAATGAAAGTAATGTTCAAGTTGTGAGAAAATGTTGCTAAAACTATTATATTAAGATGCCCTCTAATATAATCAAATAAAAGGTTCTGTTTAAATTCTATTTCATGCATAGGCTGTGTATATATAGGACCTGTACTCATTGGTTTTTGTATTTATATATGTATTTTGGATCTAAATTGCTATATACGCTCCATAACTCTCTGGATAAAAAATAAATTAAAAAAACTGTTTAGATAATACCTTCACATCCAATGTGGGATTATTTCAGATCCCCTGCCATTGTCTCCCATTCCACATGCATCCTCTCTGTCTTTAAATATTATCCTGCTGCCTTCCTTCCCACTAGAAATTTGTTTTTGTCTCCCTTAACTTGCACTACTTATCACCTACGCCTCACCTCCTTGCATCCTTCTCTCATATCATCTATCCTCCTGTCTTGCTCAGTTTCTCTCACTCAAATCTTCCATCTCGCTCTCTCAACCTGCCTCATTTCCTCCTAGCATCCATCTTCACTCACAGATTTTAAGTTGCCCTACTTAACTGGCAAATATTCCATTAACGCATGATTTTCTTTCTGTTTTGGTACTTGCAGTCTTATGTTTAAAACTGAAAATACAAAACTACACAAAACTGAGTGAAAGGGAAAACCAGGACTAGATGAACTTCTCGCACCTCATTTTACCATGTTTTTTTGCTCTTTTTGTCTCTTACCTCCTCTTTGTCCCTCAGCAATTTCCTTCTAGCTTCATCCTGGTTTTTCATCATCATTCCTAATCACTCCTCATTTATCTTTTCTCCCTCTACACTCTATTTAATTTTCTCCCTATTCCTTCACCTGGCTACCTCTTTACTTCTCTAGCTATTATACTTCATGACATACTTTTTCCCTCTCTATTGCCCCACCTTGCACCCCAAACCCTTCAGTTTGCCATGTGAGTAACCATGGCGGCTTCCTACCATCTATTAGCATAAGATGAGTTCAGAAAGTGCTTAGATAGAACCTGACTACGTGGGCCGTTTATCCAGTAAAGATTACTTTCAATTTGAGTAGGAATTATTTATCCAGTGGCCTTTCTTACAGACACTTCATATCAGATTCAGCAAATTTAAGAATTCACAAAGGCTCCTAAGAGTTCATATGCAAAGCTTCTATGAATTTCACTGTACAAGCATGAGGAGACATTTCTGTATACGTAATTATTTTACATAGTATACAAGTGAGCATGCAGAAACGCCTTCCCATGTGTGCCATGACATTGTTTCTTCAAAAGGGAAAATATTTTAAGTGTTGGTTAATCCTTGCTCTAAACCTCGATGAATTCTGGGGTGTGTTCAGTTCCCATGTCTAAGCTGGAAAGGTATTGATTCCAGACCTCAACATAAGTAAATTATTCAGCTGTTTCCAAATCAGGAATTGTGAGAAATGGGGGTCTCTAGTTGGCAGAGGTAGGTACCTTTGTGCAAATAGGGACCGTTGCTTCTAATTCATGGTAAGAGGGATACACACTTTAGATAATCCATGCTCACCCCCCTTTGGTAGCTTGGCACAAGCAAACAGGCTTATCCCAAAGGCAATGTGTAAAGTATTTGTACCAACACTCACAGTAACACAGTGATAACACCACAGATGGACACCACACCAGTTTAGAAGACCAAAATCCAACATACAGTATTAAGAAAAATGACTTTCAAAATGTTTTAGCAACTGAGTCCATAGAAAACTATGGATGCATGATTTCCTGAAAAGTACCTATTGTTGCGACAAAATTCACCAAGCCAAACAGCCGCAGCGATGGGAAGCATCGAAAAAACAACAAAGGCGTTGGTCCCTGAGATCCTTGTGAATGCGATGCAACAGTTCCGCTGTACACAGGGGAGCGATGCGTCGGGTCCGGTCTGTAGAGGGAAGCGATGCGTCGATTTTGGGACAACTCCGATCCTCCGGTGATGCGTCGGGGAAAACTTGCCACACAGGGGAGATGCGTGGAAATCTGGGATGCGTCAGTGAATGATGTGGCGTGGCGTCGACCCTTTCAGCCGCGATCCCTCAATGTGTCCATTCTTGCCATGGCGACAAACACTGCGTCAGTTTCTGCAGCAGCGCAGCGATGCGGGGAGAGTCTTCTCGCACCACGGCGTTGGGTCGGAAAACTGTTGCAAGAAGAGCATTGAGTCGATTTCCTTGTCGTTATGTAGCTTTTCCAGCTTCCAACAGCAAAAACAACCTACAGAGACCCAACACAGTCACAGGCACCTCTTGGCAGGTCCAAACTCCCAGCAAGGAAGTTCAGGAGGACTGGGGGTGAAGTCTTTGTGTTCTTGAGACTTCAAAACAGGAGACAAGCTAAAGTCAAGCCCTTGGAGATTTTCCTCAAGCAGGGGACACAGCAAAGTCCTTCTCCTTTCTTTGGCAGAACAGCAACTGCAGGCCAACCCCAGACACACAGCAAGAGCAGTACTTCTCCTCAGTTTCTCCAGCTCTTCTCCTCAGCAAAGGTTCCTCCTGATTCCAAAAGTAGTCTAAAGTTCAGGGGTTTTAGGTCTAATACTTATACCCCAAAATGTCTTTGTTTTCTTTGTGCAGAGAATCCCAATGCCAAGTCAAAACAAGTAATGTCCTCTCTGGTGGCTAAACGCTTATAAGATACAAGGTTTAGCCATACAACAGCTGATGTTGTTGCACCTAGGATATTGGGCTGCAAAACTAAATATCTATAAGGTCCCAAAAGCGAGACCTATTGGCTATGCCAATGCTTGTTTTGTATTGCCTCCAAGGTTAGTTCCAACTGTTGCCCCCTGCTGTTGGGGATCTTTAGAGAATCGCCAGCATCCCACGTTTACAGAGTGTCCAAGACCCTTATTTGAATGTACTCTCTCCCCCAAGACGAGTGGGCTTTACCACTTAGCTTTATTATTTCAGTCATATTATTACCAATAAACAATATAATTTTATCCTTAGTACTCACTACTTTTTCAGTAGTATGTTTATAAAACATCGGTAAAGAAAGGTGGAGGTAAAATCTAGAGTAAGTTACGCCTAGTAGCACTGCATTCCTAAAAAGAAATAATAATTATAATAGAATAATTATGTAACTCGTGCACACTGAACTTGGCCGTAAATGGCAGCAGACCCCGCCTCCCCAGCAGGCACTGAGGGTCTACGTGGGTGGGACTCGTCGGAGTTCACTGGAGCCAGCAGCACCTCTGCACCTCGGTGCTCTGCAGCTGTGAGCCCAGAGACCCAGGCCAGACCAGTGAGACATGGCAGTCCAGCAGAACCCCGCGGGAACGTACCGCCTGCTGTGAAGCTTACTGGTAAGTACTGGACCAGATCCCCGGAGGAGCAAAATCTAATCCTAAAGTTAACGCGCGGGTAGGCATCCAGCTACGGAAGTTATTTACACATTTTTGTGTGCAGTTTTTTTATATAGCACAAACTCGACCCGAAGGTATTACCTGAGCACCAGTTACATTACGCACATGGGATAAATCTATTAATAAAACCACTGAATACAATAGCTAGGTGCACGCAAATTGAGACCGTTGCAGCACATGAGACAATATTTGTTTTGCGCCTATGGTGAAATGAGTGTTTCTAATGTTATTTATACATACGTCAACGATATGTGTATCTTCCCAATGTTCATGAACCTGATTGTGTGGAATTTGGAGACCCGCCATTGTCAATAGGTTATCTTCTTACTGAGGCATCAAAGCGGGGTAGTGTTTACAACATGTCATGAGTGTGCGTTTACTGTCTGGACGCGTCCGTGATTTTCTGAACGGCTTTTCATCGCCTCGTCTTCTGTCTTGCCAGCTCAGGGTGGCACAACCTGAATAACTGCGACTACAACTGCTGGCCGCTAGAGGGACCCGACGAGTTCAACATGATGGATTGCAGAGGTGAGCGTGTACGGCAGCAGCAGGGGGAGGGGGCCTTTGTGATTCCCTGGTGGGAGCGTGCATCATATGGTGCCACCATATGGCGCGGTGCACTCCCGCAAGGGAATCGCCAGACGTGCACGCGTTGCCATTGCAAGCAATTCAACATGTGCAGGTTTCTGCCCCCAAAGCTGTGCCGATGGGTAAAGGTCTCTCTCCTATGCAGCGTATGCGCGCTGCGTAGGCGAGACCTGTGCATGCACTCAACTCTGGCACAAAAAGCCTCATACTTTTCCGAAAGAAAGTGCTGCAGAACAAGCTTTTTCTTAACTTTTTTTTTTATAACAAAAAAAAAAAAGAATCAGTATTTTTAAAAGTGTGTAAAAGGAATGACACTAGCTGAATCAGAAAAAGACATCCTGGCTCCATGAAGCATATGTACCTATTGATTGTAATTTACACCACTAAAATGCAACCGGTTCACAAAGGCAGAAAAGTACAAATTAGAACTTCTGGCGCTTGACCTACACTTCAATCATGACAAACAGCTGCAGTCAGTGCCATGTGAAAAGAGGAGGGAAGGTCAGACAATGATACTATACAAAGGAGCAAATTTTAGAGCAGGTGTAATTAGTCACAAAAAGGAAGCTTCCCTTGCTCCGCCTGGTTGAAGTCAGGACTTTAACGTAGCAAAATATGTGGGAAAATTGGGGATATTTCTATCTTTTAGTTATAAAAAGGACACTTACTCCAGTTAAAAGGGACAATTTTGTAACTGCAAAAAATATGATGATAATGACTTTTCACTTGGAAGACTGAAAGAAATCATATTTTTACTACACTCATGAACCTGGGTTTCTAAATGGGGAAATGTTTCCTCTTTTGCAGCACACAAACACATTCATTCCCACTAGTTTTCTTATCATGGAACAAAACCCTTTTGTGATTCACATACATTTACATCCACCACCTGACCTCTCATGTGACCTAAACGAATTTATGGGAAGTAGCAAAAAAAGAAGTAACATACACGTGGATTAAGAATCTACTAAATTTCACCATACCATTGTGAATCAGCAACGAAAACTCATCGGAATGAACCAAAGATTTGGTAAATCATTTCCATCAGTAGCCATTTCTACAGTCCTGAGGCCACCACTTTCAGCCCTATCAAAATATGTGATCAGAGCATGGAATATTTACAGCACGTCCTGTGCTCACTGTGCCCAGCAGTGAGTTATTTCCACTGTTAAAGAAAAAGACAAGGGAGTAACAGATTAAAACGAACAGGCCAAACTTGCTATGTAAAGAACAGTCACTTACATGGTAGCTGTGAATGAGAGGACAAAATTATCCGAAGTGGCAGGAGGAGGTGATATTCGCTGCACCAGCCCTATATATAGTTAGATCTATTGGTTCAGTGACTCGTCTCAGCAGTTCCTGAGTCAGAAAGCTGCAGTACAAATAAAATAATAATAGAAGGTCGATGGAGGACAGGTCAGTAATGAAGCCTTGAAACGTGTGGCAGGCCAGCCTCTAGGAGAAAAGTGTATGCCATACCCACAAACTGCAAAGCTAATTGCCTCTGACAAAATAGAAAGGGCTGAGACAGGATCAGGAGCAAAAGTAGGAGAACTGTAAAAATACAAACATACACCAGGGAAATAGCCTATCATCTACACTGGTTAAGGGTTTTTCGTAACTCGGAAAGTATGGCGCACTGCTAAGTAAAGGCACGGTCTAATCAGAAAATAATTCACATGGTGGCACAACAGGAAAGGGGAAACTCCGCCTCGATACATGTAGGTTGCCCTACACTGAGTTAATGAAACACAAAGACCCGGGCACACGTCACAATTAAGGTATAAACCAATGTAAGGTACTGTAAAAGTCCACTGAAAAGTAATGTCAATTTCCACTAAGAGTTTGTGATAGTGTGAGAGTGTCCAAGATTTATTCATCAAGAGCAAACGAAAAAAAGACAGCCAACACGTGTTTCTTCGCTTATCGGAAATAATCCTACGGCTTCCTCATGGCTGAATGTCAAGTAGAAAATAGAGAAAATTTCTCTGCCGGTGATAATTCCAACCCGGGCTGGGTGAGGCTTCAAAAACGAATAATCTGAATCCAAAGTGTCTATTAACCCATATGTTCAAATCAAGTAATTGGTGCTCTAAACCGCTAAGCAATGATCAGATCTACTTTCTACTTCACATTCAGCCCTGAGGAAGTCGTAGGATTATTTCCGATAAGCGTAGAAACACGTGTTGGCTGGTATTTTTCGTTTGCTCTTGATGAATAAATCTTGGACACTATCAAAACTTTTCTATAGTGGAAATTGACATTACATTTCTGTGAACTTTTACACTACCTTACATTGGTTTATACCTTAATTGTGACGTGTGCCCAGGTATTTGTCTTTCAGAAACAGCCTATCATGTCATAATCCAGGAATTGTGTGAAGATTTTAGGCAAGCCAGGCAAAATAAAAAAATTGCCTCCTAGAGCACTCCTCATATGCTTGAAAATGTTACTTTCGACTAAGAGAGCACTAATACTAGGCAGTGCAATATTGATGCTGTCTGGACTCAGCTCCTCGATCTTAGACCCGCACCCTTATCCAGTCGTGTACTGAATCGGCTGGAACTGTTCATAAAATTACCAATGAGGCGAGGCTATCTTTGTATCTTGGTATTTATTCCAGTGATGATGATCATGGTTGTTTGTTAAATCCAACACAAGGTTTCAGTAATTTCAACCCAAGCTCAACACGTAGTAGCTATTGCACAAGGCAGGCAGGCTTACCTTAGTGAAAAAGTGCAAAGAGAAAGTACCATTAGAAGGTACTGTTTGCGTGTGACCATAACCAAAGTGGGATTGCAGACTGACGGATGGAGCATGAGTTGAATACATCAAGCAGATTCGTACCCATCAAAAATGTTACCTTTTGACTTACTCTCTGAAATGGAAGTCAAAATCCTCCACTGGGGCAAGGTTGCAGTTTGTATCCTAGGAAGCATTCCCAAAGTAGTAAATCGCTGGACGTGGGCACACTGACACCACTGTTTTTTTTGGAGGAAAAAGTTTAAAATTCACACCCAGGGCAGTCCCCTCAATAGTTGGACACTTTTGTTCCTTCGCCTGGCCAATATTTTTTCTGACACAGTTTCTTTTTTTTGGAGCTTAGAATCTTCCAGCCTGGCATGGCTGTAGACTGTATCCGGCTAAGTTATTCTAAAGTAGGACACTCGAGCCTCAAGGGTCTCTGAACAGGGTTTTCAAGCACCAAAAAGCTCCGAGTGGGACCAACTTGATTTTCTTGCAAACGAATTCACGCCTTTGCCCTTGGTCCATGTCTTCCAGATGTCTCGAAATCCAACACTTTAGACATGGCTCAGGTTAACACTTCTGGATTGCAAACTTCCAGGGGTTTGTGGACTGCAGTCTGTTCTTCATTAAGGGCCAGATGTAGGTAAAGTACATTTACCGATTCTAAAATACCGAATTTTACCGATTCGGTATTTTAGAATCGGTAACTGCTATGTAGCAAAAAATTCTGTAAAAATTACCTTATCGGTAAGATTCGGTATGTACCGAATCGGTATTTACTTGCCATTCATTCCTATGGGCCTGGAGGCCCATAAGAATGAATGGCAATTACCAAATCGGTAAATACCGATTCGGTAAAATGGGTACACATACAAGGGGGCCAGGGTGTCACTTTGACACCCTGTTGCACCCCTGAATAGTACTTGTGTGCAGATGTGCAAAAACCACAGTTGATGGACAGAATGCAGGACAATGTCATACATTCACCCCAGTACAGAGATCTGGGCCTAAATCCATCTTTTTTGCACTCCACACCACCCCAGTTCAGACATGGCCATATGCAAATCAGCCTTGACCCTGTGCCTCATGCGAACAGTCCAGCCCGAACTGCCAAGCCATGTCTTTCCTGAACCGGAATCAAGCATCCTAGGACCGGTTTCTGGCTATCAGCCGTCTTCAGCCAGGATAGCTTGACTCCAATGGTGTGGAGAGCATGGGACTCGCGTCTGAGCATACCCATCCCACTCGGGGTGACAAATTCAAAAACAACAATTGATGGCCAGAATGCAGAACAATGTCATACATATGGCCATGTCTGAACTGGGGTGGCAGAGAGGGCTAAAAAACAGTGATGGATTAAACCCAGATCTGTTGACTGGGTGTGAGTGTTTGATTGGTTCAGATGCTCCGTCCATCAACACCCCCTTTTGTACCACTTTGTTCGCCATAAGTTGGCAGGGTATGCTCAGACGTGAGTCCCTTGCTCACTTTGCCACTGGATTCAAGCAAGCCTGGCTGAAGACGGCTGTAATGCCAGAAACCGGTCCTAGGAAGCTTGAACCCGGTCCAGGGAAGGCATGGCTTGGCAGTTCGGGCTGGACTGTTCCCATGAGGCACAGGGTCAGACTGATTTGCATATGGCATGTCTGAACTGGGGTGGCAGAGTGGGCTAAAAAACGGTGATGGATTAAACCCAGATCTGTTGACTGGGTGTGAGTGTTTGATTGGTTCAGATGCTCCGTCCATCACCACCCCCTTTTGTACCGTTTTGTTCGCCATAAGTTGGCGTCAATCTCAACCCCCGCGGGCTTTGAGTCGGATATCGGTTGACATGGTGACGTAGCACCTAAAATCACATCCGTGTGAGCTCAGGGGCAGCCTAGAGGATGATTTAGAGCGCTTTCGAACATGGCTGGTGCAATGTCTCGATGAATTAACACCTCCCCTTGCGGTGCATAAGAACTCATCACGGGCCTCGGCGCCGTGGTTTACGCCGGCACTTAACATCCGTCGGAGGCATTGCAAGAAGGCTGAAAGAGCATGGCGATCGAATTATGAAGAGCCTTTCAAAGTAGCTTACAGACAGTGTGTTAAGGCCTATCATAAAGAAATCTACCTGGAAAAGAAGGCTTACTTTGCCAGAAGGATTGATGAGGCAACTAATACTAGCAAAGAAATCTTCACGATCGTGAAGGAATTTACTTCTCCGGCCTCGATGACAACCAAGTGCTCCTTTTCGGAGCCATGGGTCTCTGAATTAGCTGGCTTTTCCGTCAATAAAATTCGTAGCATTCAGACCTCGTTTCTGCCGGCTGACCCTGGGGAGGTCAATAATGTCGCCCCTTTCTCTTTTCCAACTGGAGTGGATAGACCCATGCTGTCTGAGTTTCCGCCCATCGATCCTAAGACTTCGCTGGATTTCGTATCTAAAATGAAATCTGGTTCCCCGTTGGACCCCTGTCCCGCTAAGTTCCTAGCCAAAATTGCGCAGGCCATTAACCCCATCATTAATCCTATTTTAAATCGCTCACTTGAGGCGGGGGTGGTGCCGCAGGCATGGAAACAGCCACTGGTTTTTCCTCTATTGAAAAAAACGACTCTTGACCGGAAGAGCCATGCTAATTACAGACCCATCTCCCTGCTCCCAGTCTTGGCCAAGGTCGTGGAAAAGCATGTTCAAGCTGTTCTTTCGGACTTTGTCGAGACTCATAGTGTCCTTCACCAGACTCAGTCGGGTTTCAGGGCCAATATGAGCACTGAAACTGCACTGTTGGAGGTATCGGAGGCCATCAAGGAGGTTCTTGACGGTGGGGGAAAGGCACTGCTGGTGATGCTAGACCTCTCGGTGGCATTTGACACCGTCCCCCACAACCGTCTCCTAGCAAGACTCTCGGAGATTGGGGTGGAGGGGACGGTGTTCAGATGGTTTGAGTCCTTTCTTTCGGACCGCCAACAGACAGCCTGGGCCCCTCCGTACTCAGCCGCGGTGCCGCCTCTGGAGGTGGGAGTTCCTCAGGGATCTATTCTGAGCCCCACTCTTTTTAATATCTATATGTCCCCTTTGGCGGCGCTGGCTGAGTCTTGTGGTGCCCAGATTGTCTCTTATGCCGATGACACACAGCTCCTCTTCACCTGTGGAAAGAACATAAATTTTAATGGAGAGCGGATTAAGAACTGCCTGGATACCGTCTTTGCTTGGTTCCAACTAAACCAATTGAAGTGTAACTCCGATAAATCGGAGGTCCTTTTTTTTGGCTGTCTTCCGGACCCCGGCTGGAAATCGTGGTGGCCGGCAAATATGTTTCCTCCGGCCACGGACACTTCAGTTGCGAAAAATCAGGGAGTGAAGATGGATAATGGGCTCACCTCCAAACCGCAGATTCTGGGCTTCGTTGGGCAATGTTTTGGCTTGCTCAAAATGTTGAAGAAATTTCTTCCACTCCTCTCTATTTCTCATAGGAGGACGATTGTTCAAGCCCTGATAGGATCCAGATTGGATTACGTGAACGTGCTCTACCTCGGCCTCCCTGACTATCTTCTGTCCTGCCTGCAGGTGGTGCAGAACTCTGCGGCGCGGGCAATATTCGGTATCGGCCGGAGATCCCACGCCACGGGGCTCCTGAAATCCCTTCACTGGTTGCCCATTCGAAAGCGTATTGTTTTTAAAACCCTTACTCTTGCGTTCAAAGCTTTGCATGGCAAGGGCGCTCGTTATCTGAGAAACAGGATTGGCTTTCACCATCCTGCCAGAGCCCTACGCTCAGCTTCATTGGCGCTGGTCACGACCCCGGCCATCCGACGTGCCCGAACCGGAGGTCGCTCCTTCAAACATCTGGCGCCTAAGGCCTGGAATGCCTTACCAGTGTCATTAAGGAAGATGGCCAATCTATTGTCATTTAGAAAAGAGCTCAAGACCTGGCTGTTTTGCCAGTAATTCCATCTGCGTCTTTCGTTCTGTGCCTTTTTGGGTCTGACAGCGCCGGGACACTCTGTTTGAGTAGCTGAGCGCTCTACAAAACCCCATTTAACATAACATAACATAACAGGGTATGCTCAGACGTGAGTCCCTTGCTCACTTTGCCACTGGATTCAAGCAAGTCTGGCTGAAGACGGCTGTAATGCCAGAAACCGGTCCTAGGAAGCTTGAATCCGGTCCAGGGAAGGCATGGCTTGGCAGTTCGGGCTGGACTGTTCCCATGATGCACAGGGTCAGACTGATTTGCATATGGCCATGTCTGAACTGGGGTGGCAGAGTGGGCTAAAAACCGGTGATGGATTAAACCCAGATCTGTTGACTGGATGGGAGTGTTTGATTGGTTCAGATGCTCCGTCCATCACCACCCCCTTTGTACCGCTGTGTGCAGATGTGGCACACATACATGCCCTAAGGGCATGTATGTCTGCCACATGGCACAGTTGAAAATGCACTGATTATCATTTTTTAAAGGGATTCCTTATTTACCACCAACTTATAGTTGGTGGTAAATAACAAATCCTAAAATGGAAAAAGCACTCATTTGAGTGCTCCCTACATTGCAAATTCGGTAATTTACCGATTCAGTATTTTAAGGAATCGGTAATTTACCGATTCCTTAAAATACCGAATCGGTAAATTACCGATTTTGCAATTTAGGCCACCTACATCCCAAATGCCCAATACCGGTCGGTAACGGCCAAAATTCGGTAATTTCGGCCGTTACCGACCGGTATTGGGCCACCTACATCTGGCCCTCAGAGTCCAATTGCTTCTTTCCAGGGTTTCTGAACAGTTGTCTGGTCTTCTTTAAGAGTCTCATGGCTTCTTGTGATCACCGGATGTTGGAAAACGAGGCAGTATCTGTGAGACCTGCACAAATAACATGTCACAATTGTCCTTCACTGGGAGCCAAACCCCCTAGTGTAGCGCCTGACTCTCAGAGGATAGCGTTGCAGAGCAGTCTAAGGCTTACTCAAGGGAGGTGGTGTGGGCTAGTAATCGCCATTAACAGGTGCGCAGAAATATCACTCAATAATTGATTGTCTAGTCTGTTCTCTGCTTTATTAAAGTAAGAGTAAATGTATTAAACACACACTCTACTCAATACTATGCACCAATTTACAAATATACATAAGCTGTAGGAATTACTTTGTGACATTGCTTAACAGTTCCACCCCTCCAGGAGAGGGGTGGGGTCTAGTACCACCACTCCCAAGTATGCACATCATCTTGCCCCCTAATGCGGTTAGTTGAACATAACCTGGGGCGAGGGCCCTGCCCACTGGCATCATCCCAGTGGCCACCCATCCCATTAGCTCAACAAGCATTTAAAATAGGCACACCTGCCCTGGTGATATATAACCCTGACTGAGTATCTCATACTGACCATACAGTATACACCTCTACATTTTTAATGGCTAACAGTCTGGGTTGTTCTTCACCTAAGCGCAGCAGCAAGAATACATGCTTAAGCATCACTTTAGAATGACAGCACTCATCACATTTGCCGATCATTATAATGCATTGCAATTACAGCCCCTAAAGGCATCACAGATGAATCACAGGATTAAGCATATACAGCCAGGCAGCCTAGCAGGAATGTCTGGCAACATAACACCACTTTGCTTAAGACATCACTTACACAGGTTCTTCACATTACACATGTGACTTTCAGTCCCTCTAAAAGAAATAACATTAGCAAATACACTACGGGTGCATTTACACCTTTTTACCTCCAGGGGATGCCCTTCTCCAGACATCCCAAACTCAGCCCTTCATTCCTTGGTGCACTTCTTAATACACCCCCACCTGTAGAACAAAAATTCCAGCCCAGTAGGTGAGTCAATGCTGGCTGAGCCCTTGAGGGGTTATTTCTTCAGAGTCCCCAGAAACTTAGGGAGGGGCTCGTTCTCGTCATGCTGGGGGAGACTGCGTTGTACCTGCAGCTTCCCCTGCACCTAGGCACACTTTTGGCGGTGACCCCGTCCTCCTGGCGCCACCAACCACTGAGGAAATGCTGTTTTCCCTTGCAGGCCGGTCTGGGCCTGCAAGACATTATGGGGCGCTCTCCTCCCGGCTCTTGAATATTAGAGCAGCGGCTCCCCTGCTACTCTGGGGAGAGCCGCGCTGCCTTTCAGCCTGGCACTTCGCGCCGCATCCAGTCCTCGGTGGGAGGCCCGGTCACACCCGGACCCCCTGGAGAGTTATGCAGCTCGGGGAGCGCAGCCCCGGCTGCTCCAGTTGCCTTTCGGCGGCCCGGTCCCGCCCGGGCCCCTGGCACGGCCTCTTCGTCTTTGGGGTCCCCGTCCCACCCAAGAACCCTGCATGGTGCAATCGCTGGGGGACGGCCTGGGGCACCCACCCCCGGCTGCTCCCGCCGGCTTCCTGCCCGGCCAGCACCTTTTCGTGCTGCCACGGGAGCCGGCCCCTAAGTTCTGGTCTGCCTGCTCCAGCGGGCAGACGCGAAGACCTCCTCGGCTTCATTGAACCCTGGGGGAAGTGCAACGGCCCCCCCCCCCCCTGCCTCCCATCGCTTCAGAGCCCGGGGATGGGGTCCTGGGACCCCTTACCAGCTTCACGGGGAGTGCGCAGGCGAACCCCAACTTGCCTCTTCCTCGGGGCCCGGAGATGGGGTCCCAGGCCCCCTATGCCCCTTCACGTTTCGTGACGCAAGGCCAGGAGTTGGGATCTCAGGCCCCCCCAAGGGTACCTTCGCGGGGAGCGCGATGGCGCTTACTGACTTGTTTTCTTCGGGTGAGGTTAGGCGGCGTGATGGCGCTCCCCCTCCCCCAACATCACAGGGGGCCAGGGTGCGCTCCTGGCCTCCCCTTGGGTACTTTCATGGGGAGCGCGACTGCGCTCCTTGACTTTACTTCCTCTGGGGTGCGGTGGCGCTCCCCCTCCTCCCACGTCACTGGGGGGGGCCAGGGTGGGCTCCTGGCCCCTCCCGGCCAATTTCACAGGGAGCGCGATAGCGCTCCCCAACTTTACTTTTCCTGGGGCAGCCCCCAGGACCTGACCGGGGCATAGTTGAGACCGGCGGCGGAGCCCCAATCGCTTTGTCATCTGTCCACTGAGAGGTCAAAGGTTGCCTACCTTCTGGGGGGCCTATCTCGGCCCCCAGGCAGCCAGTTTTGCCTCTTTTTGCCCCTCTTGGCCAGACCCAGCCACTGGGAGCACTTTCTTTCGCCCTCGCGGTCTCGGGGAGGGGGAATTCAGAAGGGAGCGGTCTTCACTGGCTCCCTGCGCCAGCCTTTCGCCTGGCTCTCCTCTTGGGCCTCTATTCTCCTTGTGCAGAGGTCCAGGCTTCTGCTCACTGGTCCTGGTCTCCCTTCATGGTGCAATTCAGGGTCCTGGGCCAGTCTGGAGGTTCTTTCTTCCAGCTGCCCCTGGTGCCAGGCTCCAGCACCAGTCGTCCTCAGCAGACCACACCCCAGCGAGAGCTCCTCTTCCTGTGCAAGTTCTTTTAAAAGAATTAGGGAGGGTCTGGCAGGAAGTCTCTGTTTGCCCTATCACACAGCGACACATCACTTCTCTGCCCCTGCTCCCTCCTTCCTGCCCAGGCCTCTGGGTTTGTTCAAAAAGGCGTAATCCAGGGGTCTCATGCCACATGGTCTCTGAGAGCCCCTTCCCCGTGCTGCCTTCTCCCCAGTGTAGCTTGGTGCCTGGCACCAGGTGACAGCTGCTGATGGATTACCCTGTAGCTCCACCCATCTTCTCTTCTTGGAGAGGAGGCCTTTGCCCTTGGAAGGAAGATCATTAATCCAGCCTGGCAGGGTCAGCCCCCAGTCAGGGCCTGGTTGTGGGCTGACTCAGAGAAATATGACATTTCTGGATGACCGAAAAGCAGTACAAATATGACTTTGGACTCTGCAGAATACTTCCTCTCACACCAGTTACAGCGGACTTTAGTGCGTGTCTGGAATTTGTAGGCCTTAGGAAAGTGAAACTAGCCCATGGGCTCCACATCCCCAAAGGAGAATAATGCAGTGAAAAACATTAAAACACACTGACTTTCCCTGGCATGTTTCTTCCCACTGTATAAAGCCTATTCCATGTCACCATCCAATTCTGCATAGGTCCTGCCACACCAGTCTATCTGCACCTGATCCTTGGCTGTGCACGCCAGGAATCTCCCCTGTGCAGCCCCTACACGTGTGCACATGCATGTACACATATCTGCATGTAACCAGTCCGTTGCCCCTTACTCCAGAGGCAGCGCAGTGGCCTAGTCAAGCTAGGGGGACACCAGTAAAATCCACATGCATTCGCTTTCATCATGAGTTCACTGTGGGTGAGTGTCAACTTATGAGGCTCTGCCACAGTAAAAGCTAAGCCATTAGGTGCTCAAAAAGCGAAAAATCCAGGCGGCTCAGATGTTCAGAACTACCTTCTAACACTGGAATACATTGTTATGCTTGCACTACCCTGTCACTTCAGGAACCTTGGGCTTTACCATTGCAAAGCAAGACCGGTCCTTTCCTGATGTGGCAGTGGGCATCTTCAGCTCCTTCCACCTTGGCTCTTTAACAGCCCTCTCCTTCTGAGCAGCGTCTTCCTGGTGTAAGGGCAGTCAGCTTTGACCCTCGAAGCAGGTTCTAGGAATCTCTCCTGGTAGTTGTAACATTGTTTCCCAGGTTCTGGTGAACAACCTAGCACGGGGAGTTGGCAATTGATACCACAAAAAAGGTTTCTCATCAACAATGGTGGAATGACCTCGGTCGGAGAAATTTTGGCACACTGCCAAGAAGTTTCTGCCCCATCTTTAAATTAATGTTGCAGATAGTATTTGCTTATTCCAAGTCAGCTCTGAGTAGTTCAAAAGTCACAAAGTCTAAGAAGGAGAGCTCCTTCCTGGATCTACTCATCTCTCTGAATCATGGAACATTACATATCAAAACGTACAAAAAAAACAACTCACTGCAAAAGTCTCCTCCCTTTCAACAGCCACCATCCGGAGGCACTTAGTGAGAATTTACCATATGGACAATTCTTGAGGCTGAGGAAGAACTGCAGTAGTATAAACAACTACGATTTACAAGCGGAGGCTCTTAGCCGCAATCTGCACAATAAAATGTACCCCAAGCAAGTCATCAGAAACACAAAGAAAAGAGCCCGTACCAACCACCATGAGGCTCTCCAGGAAACTATCCCGAAAGCACGAGACCACATCCTGAGGTGTGTTACGACATACACTCCCACATCCAACAAAATCAAAAACATCATTTTGGAACATTGGAACATTGTCAACAAAGGAGAACTCCAGTTAGAGCGTCCCAGATTTGCCTTCAAGAGAACACAAAACCTCAAAGACATGCTGGTCCACACCCGACCGAAACCAAATAAAAAACACAACAAACAACACTGTAGAATCTACCTACAGTAAAGGCCATTACCCCTTTGGCAACTGCAGCGCCTGCACCTCCACACGCCACAGCAAGTACCTTCACATAGGCGATTTTGGCTGGACCACACGAGAACATACTAACTGCAGCACCAAAAACTGTGTACCTTATCAAGTCACTGCAATTTACATTATGAGGGGATGACCACCAGACAAATAAAAAACAGAATCAGTGAACACAAGAGCAACACCCGGTGCGGCTGCAGCGCACTGAAAATGTACAACCACTACATTGAAAAACGCCATACCATAGACCAACTAACATGGACAATTTTGGAAGCCAACCGCTCTTGGAGTGCAACCTCCCTATTCCGAAAAGAACAAAGCTGTGTGTTTCATTTGCACACGCATACCAACGGTCTAAACAATGAGATACCATGGATAGAACTACAAAGTTAACTTTTACCCTTCTCTCTACCCTGTGGACATCTCTGTTCTGATATTCCCCCATTAGCATTCCACTTCCTGGAAATACTCCTAACACTGTATATAAACATCAGGGACAGGCATTAACACATTTGATTACTGTCCTAAACACCGAAACATCACCACTATGTGAATATTCAATTTGAGAGGTACATACTAATTTATGTGTTTATAAAACCTCCCTAGAGAGGCATTTTTATTCACTCACCACTAAAGTTGCCCCGTTTTTTTAGTTCCTTTATCCATAGCTATGGATCCTTTTTTGACATCACGTCGACATCATGTTGATCCATTTATGACATCGACAGATCATCGACTGATTATAACTTTACAGATTTGTCGATCTGATAGGTATATAATATTACACCACTATTACTGTCCTTTACCGAGGTGTTGGTTATCAACACCTACAACACAGCTCGTAGATCAATGAGCCTTGCTCTCACTCTTAAGATCACTTTTTACACCGTGCCAAGATGGCGCCTCCAGTGACCGCCTAACTCATCCTGCTGGCGGATACATCCCTCGTCATCCATTGTGCGCGATCAGCCACACCCTGTGTACTCTGAACCTTGAAGAAACAAAGCGTCCTCGCCACTCACTTTCCAAGCATGCAAGAGGTCAGATAAGTGCCTTCCGACACAACTGTGGGTTCAATCGCTCCCTCGCTGGAGTATACATATGCCATGAGTCCACAGAAGCCTGTGATAAGTAATGCTTGTCTTTTATGTAGATTGTGATGGCCAGCACTCTCTCGTTTTGACTTATGGAGCACTTTACCTATACTGAATAGGTAAGCGGTCCGTTCCCTCCCCTTCTATTTTCCTTAATTCCCCTATCCAGACAACACCCCGCCCAACAGACCCCTCCACTCCCAACCCTCTTTCCTGTTTCCATATCTCTTGAAATCATTTTACGGTTGAAAGGATTTGCCTAAAACCTATGGCCGCAGTACAGTTACTCAGTACTTTTGCTCACAAATTGCACACAAACTTATGTGGCTATGTTTGTCTGAATGCCTAGTACGACCACTGTCCACGATTGGTTTATCTGTCCATCATAATGTCTATTTGTTCATCTCACATTTTTGTCACTGTGCTCAAATATTGTCAATATGAAGCCGGTGACAGTTGTTTTTTTTAACATGTAGATTCATTGGGGTCCACCATTTAGGGACCACTGGTACTTCCTGGTATATCATCCAGCTCACCTGATTGATCTAACCTAATTATTTTTCCCTCCCACCCCTCTTTTTTGTTTTCGGTCGTTGTAGATTGGACCGCTTCTTGGGTCCTCCAAGTGGCACTACTTGAACTGATAAGGCCACTTTGAAACACTTTCCTACTATCCTTACAACCTCTATTTGGTCCTGAAGAAGCACAAAGGATCTCCTCCTGAGACCGCATACTAGTGACTAGTCTACACCTTACACATTTTTCAATCAATACTGCACTTTTCTAGCTACTGAGGGACATAACTACCCTCGAGCAAAACCTAACCTTTTGTTTTTTTAGATTATGACAGAGGGGTCTCCCTTATTAAACTAATTCACCCCAGATACCCACTAGTCATTTTTAAATCTTCACTTCTCACAGAGCACTGTACACTGACCCGCACACACCATACGGCTAGATCACCAAAAAGATCTCTGACAAAGTGACTCTTCGGGGGACCCGTAGGGCATTGCAGCGCCGGCCCTACGAGGAGCACCGCCTCATGATGAAGCATGACCACCTTCGGGGTGTGTGAAGGCATCAAGTACCAGTCTCTCGGACTCGCTCCTGCTTTTCTGAAAAAACACTTCTCCACTCCTGCTCTCGGGAACAGTGACTCTTCTTAGTGATGTATCTAATATTCAGGAGCATGAGCCACTGGACCTATATCTAGCTCCTTGTCCCTCGATAAGAAGAGGGTACACATGGTATGCCCCTCGGATGTATAATGGAACCCTCCATGCATTTACCACACATGTCTTTACAAAGTAATCTCTACAGTGATGGTGATGTTACCACACGTTCCTCTACCACACAATTTGTTACAGTGACTTGCCTTGGGGGGGGGGGGGGGCGGCTGCACTTTGGAATAGTACAACTTACTATTCCAACTCCACTCTACGCAACAGCAACGCGCCCCCTAAAGCAAGTCGCTGTAACCACTTGCGTGGTAACGTCACAGTCGGGGTAGAGACTGCACAGTAAAGCCAGATCATGGTAATGACTGCGTGCTAAAGGATGTCTTCCATGCCCCTCTTGATCACAGAACCACACTCTGGGTCTCTACTCCTGGCACAAAAATATCTTCAGTGTACATTCATGATCGTTGTGTGTGCATTGAGGTGGAGTCAAAACCTACATTAGCTAAGATGAACTCCTGACAAGGGTGCATGCTCTCCAGAGTCATGCAGGGGATCTTTGTCTGTCACAACTTGCAACCTGTGTAAATTACAGAGGTGTTGACGGATACTTCCCACCACAGATTCCTGCCCTATAGACAATCCCCTGGTGCTAGACTGAACCTCAAGATTGTTCAGCATAGTGGTAGGTGGCTTCTTACAGGGTTTAAAACGTGTAGGAACTGTTGCAAGCAGAAGTTTGTGACAAATCACTACGAGGTGTGTCTCTTGTGTTCAGGGTTAGACCACGACTCTAAGTCATGTAAGGAGTGCACCCTTATGCATCTGAACGCAATCTAGGATTGTGAAGCCAATCTGTACATCACCAAACACTGAAGGAAGTCAATTAAGCCCCACATCAAGTCAAGAGGGCATACCCGCTTAGGGTCACGGGGCTGCTATGGCGACAGCTACTACCCAAATTTGTCTAAACCAAGGCCTCATACCAGTTCACTCAACCTCAATTAGCACAGAACCAGTTCATTCCAGTTATGACAAAACATCACCTTTACCTAGCAGCATCCCTCCAGCGCACCAACAACTTTTTAGATCAGACTCTGAACAAAGTTTACCAGCTTTTGCTGACAATGGAGATTAATTCCCCCCCCCCCCCCCCCCCCCCACAGTATGAGAAGGACAACTTTGCATGTACCTACAAGAGGCCTGGGGATTAAACACTTCCCGCAGCATAGGTATGAGTTGTCCCCCTGGATCTTCAAAAGAAAAAAGACAACCTCATTGGCTGTAGTCATGGATGCTTGTTTCCAGTCCAGGGAGGACCTGGCCTGGCAGTTCGGTCTGGACTGGTCAAATGAGGCACAGGGTCAAGACTGATTTGCATATGGCTGGGTCCGAACTGGGGTACCGTAGTGGGCAAAAGAACAATGGATTTAATCCAGATCTTTTGACTGGGAGAGGATGATTGCATTATCAGCATTCCGTCTATGATTTGTTTGCTGTAACACTTTTCGCCCTAAGTGGGATGGGTGTGCCCAGTCATGGGTCCCTTGCTCACTGTGCTACTGGATTCAAGCTAGCCTGGCTGAAGAAGGGTGACATACCATGAAACTGGTCCCAGAATGCTTGTTTCCGATCCAGGGAGGACCTGGCCTGGCAGTTCGGTCTGGACTGTTCCCATGTGGCACATGGTCAAGACTGATTTGCATATGGCTGGGTCCAAACTGGGGTGGCATCGAGGGCAAAAGAATAATGGATTTAACCCAGATCTTTTGACTGGGGGAGAATGTTTGCATTGTCAGCATTCCGTCCATCAGTTGTTTGCTGTAACAGTAGTCATTGGGAGAGCAGCTGAAATGTTGGATTTCCAATTTACATCTATTGAGATGAAAACCAAGATCCTCATTGAATTCTTAAAACCTGGGCAGACTATCAGTCGAAGCACTGACTGACATTCTTATGGGTACCTGGGACAAACCTTGTTCCTGTACACCTGGGAAAAGACAGGTAGCACGAAGCCACAGAAGTGCTCCAAATTATAATACTTTCGTGACATAACAACTCACTCCTAAAAGCCTAGAAGTAAATTACTTCTAATGCCTTACACCCCACACAAAAAGTAGACACTCACGGCCTTCTGGATACAGGTGTTCTTGGCTACGCTTGCCCAATGGTCAGTCAACATCAGCTACTTGCTGGACAGATACTTCCACACATTACAGGACATGGTCACTGAGATCTTGTCGTTGGTCCCGGAAGAATTCAATACCAACCTAGCAGAAACTATTCAAAGATGCCATGACACGGTTAAATAGGTTATCATGAATGAATAGTACAGACTGCTTTGGTATAATGGTTGCGACTAGGTAGGTGCTTTGACAGCACCCATAGATTAAAACCACAGGCTTGCAAGGTGACTTTCAGGTGTCGCTCGTGGATTTGCCTCTTAAGGGGTCTTTCCTGCTTGGCAAAACAGTCAATTGCGCTGTAGAGTGCTTTAAAGAAAGCAGAGTCAATGTGCTCCCTCGGTCTCTCTATGACTTCAAGTTTGAATCCGCAACAATCTTGCCAGTTTTGAAGCCTTGCCAGTGGTTTTCTGTACAAACAACAGGGCTCACAACAACAGACACCCCAGTCCTTTTGGGCACCGACAGCGAACCTTCCAGTCCGCAGCCCCTCCAGTAGCAACCTCCAAACTGCTTTTCTTTGAAATCCACAGCACATGGCCTTCATGTGAGAAGCAGGATCAGTAATTTTCTCCAGTGGTGACGGACCATAACATCCCACAAGTGGCTCCTGCAGTTAGTTCAAAGGGCTACGCCATTCCACTCCTTCCAGACCAGCTGCATCTTCCACCCAAATCAGAGCGGCTTTCGGAGGAACATATGTTCATTGTGCCACAATAAGTTTAGGCTCTTTTGGAAAAAGCCATAGAAAGAATTCCAGCCTTGAAAATAGAAACTGAACGCTACTCTTGCTATTTCCTAGTGCAAAAAAGGATGTAGGCTTTCGCCCTATTTTAGATCTCCAACCTCTCAATTTCTTCCTGCAGAAGTACATATTCAAAATGCTCATACTGGCCCAAATTCCATTTGCCCTAGATCCGGGAGAATTGATGGTAGCATTGGGCCTGCGGGAGGCCTATTTCCATGTTCCGGTCCTGCAGGCCCACAGGCGCTACATGAGGTTCAAGACGGACAATGAGCATTTTGAGTTTGATGAGCTCCCCTTTGGCCTGACCAGTTGCCTCCAGGTGTTCACATAATTGATACGGATTGTTGTAGCATATCTTGGGAGATCAGGCATACCAGTCTTCCCTTCCACCATCTTGACGAGTGGCTGTTGAATGCAGGCTCGCCATCGTCAGCTGTAGACCGCCTACCAACAACGGCGAGCCTCCCGACATCCTTAGGGTTCACTATCGGACCCTAATACCTCAACGACCGCCTCTACTTCCATGCCCCCAAGAGAAACCTCCGTTCAGCCGACCTCTCCCTAGCCACCGTCCCTTGCTTCTACAGGACCAGAGCAGGTGGAAGGTCCTTCTCCTACCGCGCAGCCAAGACCTGGAACGATCTCCCCCTTCATCTTCAGCGAAGCCCAACACTGCAACAATTAAGGAAAGATCTCAAGACCTGGCTCTTCGAATGACCCTACAATGCTGATCACACCCTCTCTTCAGCGCCTTGAGACCCTAACGGATGAGTAGTACTCTCTACAAATCCCTGATTGATAGATTGATTGACTATCAATGTGCCAATGTCACACTGGGCTAAGTCGCAGGGGCTCCCTTTCATCAGAGTTTCCTTGATAGAGTGCATTATCAGGCCATCCCTCGAGATCAGGTTCTGATCTCAATGCATCAGCGTCGGTCCTGGGTTTCAGGGATGGTGGCTCCGAGGCTTTTCTATTAGTGTCCTGCATGCTGCTTGTCAACCATACCATATTTCACATACAACCTCTGCCGTAGTATCTGAAGTCTCAGTGGCCTCAGCACCAAGGCAACCGGTCAGATTCCATCCGGATGAGACTGCACAAACTCTGCAGTGATATTTGCTTGTCACAACTAGACAAGCGGCTGATGCCGCTTCCTACCCCGCCAAGCACTGACCGAGGTAACAGATGTATCAATGCTGGGTTGGAGAGGTCATCTGGGAGAGGTGGGATAAAAGGACTCTGATCTCCTGCAAAATCCCATCTCCCCATCAACCTGCTGGAGTTGCAGGCTTTTCGCTTGAAGTTGAAAGCCTCCATACCATCCATCAAAGGAAAGCTGGTCAGGTTCTCATGGACACCATACCCATCATGTGGTATTTAAACAAGCAGGTCGGAGTGAGATTCTGGGTCTTGTGCCAGAAGGTCCTGCACGTCTGGAAATGGCTGGATTGTCAGTGTCTTTCTGTGGTTGTGCACCACCTGGCAGGATTTTTAAGCACCATGGCGGAAGAACTCAGTTGGCCGTTAATGACAGTTACATCTGGAGGTAACATGGAGCTACTTCCAGCAATGGGGAAAACACTGACTCAATCTCCTTGCCAACGCTAAGAATGCACAATGTCAGCACTTTTGCGTATTGGAGTTCGAAAGAGTCTCTCTCTTGGAGACACATTCTGCATGCCTTGCCACCGCTACCTCACCTGCCTTCTGAAGATAATGAACAACCATTCCCAAGTCATCTTAGTGGCTTTGGATTGCACCAGGAGTATGGTACTCAGAACTTCAGGTTATGATTAAGTCATTTTTACACTGGATGCTGGGCTAACTTTGTGGCTATATGTGTCACCCGTAATACAGAACTGTTGCAGACCGATTTGTTGTTTGTTTTGTCTTTGGTCCAGCAAGGTCTTGTAGTGGGCACTGTTAAAGGATATTTGTCAGCCCTTTTGGCTTTTTTGCATTTACAAGACCAGTCATCCTTATTCAAATCACCTGTTGTGATAAGATTTCTTAATCATTTATTTCATGTGTGTCCGCTTAAACCCTGGATGATGCCAGTTTGGGGCCTTAACTTGGTACTTAGTTTCCTTAAGTGCATCCCTGCTGAGAGATGCACAGCTGCCGGCTATGACTCTTGGTTGAAGATGGTCTTTCTCGTTGCAATACCTTTAGCTCATTGTGTGAATGAGCTTCAGGCTCTTCAGCCAGCTGTCTTACACAACTTTATTTCAGGGCAAATTGGTGCTGAGGACTAAAGCAGCCTTTCCATGACGGACAGTTCATCACATTTCTGAAATTCTTTGATCATTCTTTCCCCTCATAAGAGGAGGAGAAACTACAATGTTTGGAACCCAAAAGGGCGCTGAGCTTTTATATCAATCGCACCAAAAAACATTTCGTAGACGCTCAGCTTTTTGTGGGGATCTCGGGGACAAAAGGCAAAGCAGTGCAGACAGTCCTCTGTGTTAAGATCTGCTATGCTCTGGCAAAGAAACCGCCTGCTGAAGTCTGAAGGCCCATATCAGGAGTTGCAAGGTTGCTGCTGCTGCTGCTTTGGCGCGCCCAGTACTTGCCCAGGATATTTTTCATACAGTAACGTGAGTAGCAATGCAAAGGTTCATGAAGCTCTACTGCCTGGACAGGAAGGTCCAAGAAGGAAGCAGATGTGAGCGTCCTTGGGTGATACTTATGTGCAGCTCCAACTGTCAGTTTCGGGGCAGAAGAAAACAAGTTACTTACCTGTAACTTTGGTTCCCCAGTATTGGTAACTTTCATAGATTCCCATGCTTTGTATCATTCCCCGTCGTCGGAATGGGAGCCTCTGTAGTATAAAAAACCATAGAAACAAAAGAGAAACTAGGCCTAGGCCTCATCTCATTTTGTATCCTATCAACCTCTTTTTGTAAAAAGAGACCAAACTTTTGCCAGGACCAATCAGAGCAGCCTCGCCCTCTAGAACCTTCCTGAGAGAACTCAGAGCCTCAGATTTTCGTAGCCGTTGTGCAAACCGCCACTAACTCTGTAAAAAGACTGAGCTTTCCAAGGGGAGGCGGGCGGGCGCATGGGAATCTATGAAAGTTACCAATACTGGGGAACCAAAGTTACAGGTAAGTAACTTGTTTTCTTGCCCCAGTATTGGAACTTTCATAGATTCCCATGCTTTGTATCAGAATAGCTAGCAGTAAAGCACCATGAACACATTTTGTAAATACATGGCATCACATAACCATAGAAAAAATACATAAAGTAAAGTAAAAACAAACAAAATGTGCTCACCAGGATGGAGGGATCGTAGGGAAAGCTCACCTCTCAATGAAACAGATTCCGCAGGACTGCCTGACCAACAGCCGCATCATCTCGTCCTGCAGACTCCAGGCAGTAGTGTTTCGTGAAGGTATGAGTACTGCTCCACGTTGCTGCCCTGCAGATGTCCTTAATGGCAACTCCCGAAAAGAGAGCCACAGACGAAGCCACCGACCTCGTGGAATGTGCACGGACTCTGCCGTCCAGCAGCTTGCCCGCTTCCTGATGACAGAATTGAATCGCACTGGAGATCCAGCGGGAAATGCCACTCTTTGTCAAAGGCAACCCCTTACGAGGTGCACTGTAGGACACAAACATCTGAGATGACTTCCGAAAGGGACGTGTGCGCTCCAAGTAAAACTTTAAGCATCGTTGAACGTCCAAAGAATGGAGCGTACGCTCCGCAGGTGTAGAAGGATGCGGAAAGAAGGTTTTCAGAATCACCGGTTCATTCAAGTGGAACTCAGATGGCACTTTCGGGATGAATTTGGGATTAGTCCGAAGAACCAGACCTTGTCTTGTAAATTGCAGGAATGGATGCACTATGGAGAGTGCCTGAAGCTCACTCACTCTTCTAGCTGATGTTAGAGCCAAGAGGAGTGCTAGTTTCCAGGAGAGGAACTTTAAGTCTGCCTTGTGAACCGGCTCAAACGGAGCTTTCATGAGTTGAGCCAAAACAAGGTTGAGCTGCCACACTGGTGGAGGAGGACGAACTGGCGGATACATCCGGAATAGGCCCTTCAAGAATTGTTTAACCACCCTAGAGGACCATAAGGAAGGACCTGCCGAACTGCGTCGAAACCTTGATATGGCCGCTAGATGCACCTTTACTGAGGAATGTGCCAAACCAGACTGAGCCAGAGATAGTAAATATGGCAACAATTGATGAGGTTGGGACGTGTAAGGATGGAGACCTTGACGTTGACACCATATGCAGAATCTCCTCCACTTTGCTTTATAAAACTTATTGGTACTTGGTGCTCGGGCCTGAGCCAAAACCTCTCTGCATTCTCGAGAAAGTGTTAGATGACTGAACTCTCTGTGTTCAGGAGCCACGCTGTCAAGTGAAGCGACTTCGGATCCGGGTGGTAAACCTGCCCCCGACTCCTGGACAACAGTGCCGGAATGGGTTGTAGGCGAATTGGAGGAGCTTGGGAGAGCCTCAGAAGCTCGGTGTACCAGAATTGTCTGGGCCACGCTGGAGCAATTAGAATCATTTTGCAGGGCTCTGCCTTCAGTTTCCTGAGAACTCGAGGAATGAGTGGAATTGGAGGAAAAGCGTAAAAGAATGCGCTGTACCAATCCATCGAAAGAGCGTTCCCCAGGGACCCCTGATGGTGAACCCAGCTTGCATAAAACTGGCATTTGGCGTTCTCCGGGGAGGCAAAGAGGTCGATGGATGGAGTTCCCCAAATCGAGAACACCCTGTCCAGAATAGTCTGATTCAACTCCCACTCGTGATTCACTTTTGTCTGTCGACTCAAAGCATCCGCCCTGACGTTGAGTGTTCCTGCCAGGTGTTCGGCTCTCAGAGTAATGTTGTGTAGAATCGCAAAATCCCAGATGTGTTGAGCCTCTGAGGACAGAGTCTGCGATTTGGTCCCTCCTTGTTTGTTTACATAGTGCATGGCTGTCGTATTGTCCGTCCGGACCAATACTGTATGGTTGCGAACTCTCGGAAGGAAAGCCTGCAACGCCAATCGAATGGCTGTCAGCTCCAGGAAATTGATATGGCACTGGCGCTGTTCCGGATTTCAGTGGCCACTGACTTGAAGCTCTCTGAGCACTGCACCCCAGCCTTCCAACGAGGCGTCTGTGGTCATGATCATGGGTGAAGGTGAACTCCTGAAAGTTAGACCCTGGGCAATATTGACCTTTGTCAGCCACCATTCGCTTGCCTTTGTCATTGCTGATGTAACTACCACCATGTCGTTGAACGACCCTTCTGCCTGGCGCCATTGCTTGTCCAGTTCTTCCTGCAGAGGACGCATCCGCAGCCTGCAATGCGGAACCAATGGTATGCAGGATGACATCGATCCGAGAAAGGATTTGTATTGGCAGACCGAAAGGCCTTTCTTGTGGCATAGTTGTTGAGCTGAAACCATCAGCTTCTGTTGACGTTCCTCTGAAGGCCGAGCTGTACATTCTGTGGTGTCCAAAATAGCCCCCAGGAATCTGGCGGTCCTGGAGGGCAGTAGAACTGATTTGCGTTCGTTCAGCTGAAGGCCCAGGCGACGGAACAAATGGACGCAAGTTGACACTGCGTGAGAAGTTTCCCTGAAGGATGGTGCCTTTACGAGCTAGGTAAGGGAAAACTTCCACAGATTGTTTTCGAAGAAACGCTGCTACTGGTGCTAGAACCTTGGTGAACACTCTTGGTGCTGACCGAAGGCCGAACGGTAGTACCTTGAACTGGAAATGGCTCTTTCCCACTGTGAAGCGCAGGTATTGTCTGTGAGCTGGGTGGATTGGAATATGGAAATACGCATCTTCTAAATCCAGCGACGCTAAGAAGTCGCCTGGATTCAAGAGAGGAAGAATTTCCTGGAGAGTGACCATCCTGAAAGAGAGTTTGATGAGATAGGTGTTGAGCTCCCGAAGGTCCAAAATGGGACGCCAAGTCTCTTTCGTTTTCCGCACAAGAAAAAACCTTGAATAGAAACCCATGCCCCTCTGGGAGAGAGGAACCGGTTCTATTGCTCCCTTGAGGAACAATTGATGGGCTTCGAGATGGAGTAAACCCAGCTGACCTGTGCGGATGGCGCCCGGAGCTCTCGTTGGAGGGAGGTCTTGGAATTCCAACGTATGGCCACTCTCTATTATCTTGAGGACCCACTGGTCCGATGTGATCGACCTCCAGCTGTTCAGACAAAGGGATATCCTGCCCCCCACTGATGTGACTGGGAGGGGAGGAACAGTAGGTAGAGCCGGGAGGCCGCTATTGCCGCTTGGTGTTGTCCCGGCCTTGACGGTTCTGACGGCCTCTTGGCTGATGGCGAGAGAAAGACGCCGATTGTCCTTGTCGTTGATTGGAGTACTGGGGTTTAAACGACTGTGAAGGTTGTGATGAATACCTCTGCTGGTTTCCTCTGTACGATGCAAATCCCCTGCCTCGTGCGCCCCTAAAGGGGACTTTACGGTAGGTTAGTGACCCCAAGGACTTTGCTGTATCCGTGTCCTTCTTGATATTCTGCAGGGCATCGTCGACATGTTTGCCAAACAACATTTCCCCATCAAACGGGAGATCCAGGATCTTATTCTGGACTTCCTGGCGGAACCAGGTGGCTCTTAACCAGCCCTGGCGTCGAAGGACTGCTGAGCCTGCTAAGGCTCGAAACGCCGTGGAAGCAATGTCCATTGCACAGTCGATGACTTCTGCAGAAGACTTTTCCCCTTCAATCAGCACTTTCTTGGCCTCCTCCTTCGAGGGTTCTGGTAACAGTTCCACGAAGGGTTCCATGTCGCACCACATCTGGCGGTCGTAACGGCCTAGGATGGCAAGAGCATTTGCCGCTCTAACAAGTAAGCTGGCCATGGTTGAAAACCGCTTTCCGACATTATCAAGACGTCGACCGTCTTTATCCGGAGGCGTGGTTAAAGGAGTGGACGGATTCTTAGACTTGCTTTGGGCTGCCTGAGAGATTACGGAATCCGGTTTTGGCTGACCAAGAAGGCAAGCTGGACTGCCTTCCGGAGCTTTGTACTTCTTTTCCAGTCTGGGGAGGACTGGAATTACCGTGGCCGGATTCTGCATGATCTTCATACCTTCCTCCCAAACATGCTCAATGATCGGAATAGATTTGACAGATCTCCTGTATTGCTCTTTAAAGTCATATAGGAAACATTCCGATTCCTCTCTCGTAACCGGCAGTCCAAATCTCTTTGCTGCCCTTTCCATCAGATGATGAAAACCCCCTATATCCACTGGAGGGGAGATGGATGTGTCGCGACCAGCAGCATTCGGGTCTTGCGGGTCATTGTCCCCCTGATCCGGGTCAGGGTCCTGCAAAGGATCAATCAAGGGATCCACTGGGATAACTTCCTCATCCGAAGAGGTATCCTGATGGACATCGGGAAGTGGTTCGGGATCTGGTGTGGGAACCGGGTCAACGGTGTCACTGGCGGTGGTGGGGAGGGTCCCACCGGAACACTAGTAGCCGGCTGCACTTGCGGCTGTACTGGAAGTGGAAAAACCGTAGTCTGTCCAGAAGGGTCTGACGGAAACCTTTTACGATAATCCTGAAGCATCTCCTGAAGATCCGAAATGAGAGAGGAGGGCATGGCTACCATGCCTTGTCCCAAACTCGGCGGATGTCGCTCTTCCACAACATAAGGATGTAGTTGTTGGCTACCTGTCTGGTCGAAATACTCCTCCGTGTCAGTCTCTTGTAACTTTACGTTCAAGTCAGAGGGACTATAGGCAGGTCCATAATTGTCATCCTCCTCAATTTCATCCTCCTCAGACTCATCATCTAAAAGCATTGTCGGTAGATGTGAAGAGACTCGTCGCGGAGACGTCATCTCCGGCATGATTTTCATTCTCTGAACTGGAAAATGCATTTTTTGGCCCGTCGACGACGCCGTCGTCGTCGGAGCATCCGTCAATGGAATCGTCGACGGTACCACAGTCTTCGTCGACACAATCTTCGTCGTTGATGGGACCACCGTCGACGGTCTCGTCGACGAACTCGTCGTCATTATCATCGGAGTCGACGTGGAAGCTGTCGTCGTCGACGTCGTCGACGTAGTCTTCGTCGTCGTTGCGGCCGTCGACAGCGTCCTGCTTGTCGTCGTCGACGTGGAAGCCATCATCGTCGACGAGCTCGGAACCTTGAACGTCGAGGAAGTCGTCGTCGTGGACACTGCTACCGTCGACGAGCCCGTCGACGGAGCCACAGAAACAGCGGGAACTTTAGCCAAAGTCACAGTCGTCGACGTACCTGGTGTTTTCGTCGTCGACGGACGCTGTTTTTTCTCCGGCCCAGATCCCGAAGTGCCAGTAGAATGTTTGTCACTGGACTTGATCTTCTTGGACGGAGGAGAAAGGAGCACAACCTCCTTTTTGTCCTTTAAGGCTGTTACCACTGCCGTAGCCTGTCCCTGCCTCTCCTTTACACTTCCGTGAGGAGATTGAAGGGGACCAGCCCTCTCAGACCTGTCAGAGATCTTGTGAGGGGCTTGAAGAGGGGGCTCAGATGTTGAAGTACCAGGGGGAGACCTACCCCTCTTCTTTGATCTTTGCGAGGAAGCAACAGACGCGGAATCCTCCTCATCCGAAGAGAGCACCTCCTTGCGTGTCTTCATCTTCTGAAGCCAGGTCAGAAGCCGGCCTTCTCTGTCCCGAAGAGTCTTGGTCGAGAAAGTCCTGCAGATCTTGCAGTCTGTGGCCTTGTGGTCAGGATATAAGCAATAAATGCAATTATCATGCTTATCCTCCACAAAACGACGTTTTTTGCCACAAGAGGCACAGGACCTGAATAAGGCCTTCTTCTCCTTGTCAGACATGACGATTTGAAGCAGAAACTTGAAGAAATAAGTAGAAAAACAGTGAAAACTGAGCAGAGCTCAGTGGAGACTCCCTAGCACAACGTGCGGTAGAAAAATCTGAGGCTCTGAGCTCTCTCAGGAAGGTTCTAGAGGGTGAGGCTGCTCTGATTGGTCCTGGCAAAAGTTTGGTCTCTTTTTACAAAAAGAGGTTGATAGGATACAAAATGAGATGAGGCCTAGGCCTAGTTTCTCTTTTGTTTCTATGGTTTTTTATACTACCGAGGCTCCCATTCCGACGACGGGGAATGATACAAAGCATGGGAATCTATGAAAGTTCCAATACTGGGGCAACGAAGTTGACATAGAGCCATACAACAGCATCTACCAGTGTGCATGGGCTATTGTGAAAAATCTCACACATCCAGTCAGGCACCTGAGGATATTCTAAAGGTGAGAACTCTGTGATTAGTTAGAGTATCCATCAGACAGAGCATTCCCAACGGTAAGTAACTTGTTGATTGAAAATGTTCTCCAGCACTCACTTCAAGACAACTTCGGACTCTTAAATCTTCCTGCAGCTGCAACTGATTCAGTGCTTCACCAGTCTTCTGATTACATTTGCTGTTCATGAGTTCTTGTGTATACCATGTGCAGATAATGTGCCTTTTAAATATGCAGATTCTGACTGAGTAGACGTTGTAAGCCCCGGCTGGACAGTTTGAATGAGGTTGGAGATTGGCATCAAGACTGGATTTAATGTACACAGCACTTAAGTTGTCTTGAAGTGAGTGCTGGGGAACTCACTTCAGATTATCAAAACTGTTGCTTAGATAGTTTTTTGTTCTCTGTTGCCAAGTCTAAAATGGGGAAGGTCTAAGGTGATGGCTATGTAGTCACTCTAATCCAAAAGTCATGGGGTTTGTCAGTTGATGGTGCAGCTGGCTGTGTAGATAAACTCTAGGTAGTTGCCTTATTGTCTAGATTGATAAAGCAACAAGCTCTTTGATCCTGAAGGTTTCCTGCTGGGTGAGGAAGGTTTCCTTCACAGTCTTAGTTGCTCTGCCACGCTGTTGGTTCAAACAAATGAGGAAAAAGTTAGAGTAGCTGGTTGTTGCTGCAATCAGGTGGTTGAAGATGTTAACAGGCAAGCTGGGGCTAGGCATGGATTGGGTAACAGATAAAAGTGTTCTATTCCATAAAGGTACCCTATATAGGTGCAGGTAACATTGCATTCTTTCACCTATATTCTTCCCTACATTACATACATAACAGTTCTTCGGTATTGACCTTTTACCTAGATACGACACTGCATTCAGAGCGCGGGTTTCCCCCTAGTTGGAAATCTCATACATTATGCATGAGGCTTCTTGGAAGCACAGCAGGACAAACATCTCCTGTATAATATCTCTGTATAAAGTTCAGGCCCGACGTCATCCTTTAGGCCGACACAGTAACACAGCAAGGTAGGACCCCTGGGGAGACCTATAGGTACATATACATCACATCTTGCTTAGAAGGACAGAGGAGACCAAAATGTCCCGGCTGACACACTGACCAGAGACGCTGAGGTTCCCGCAAGCATATGCAACAGCTCACAGTGGTCTAACATCCCTCGCGGGGTGTCCAACTCAAGACCAGGACAGAGTCCCATATTCTCTCATTCCCAGGTAATGGGGTTGACTGGATCCTAGAGAGATTCTTGGCATAACACCTACACAGATGCTAGGTACGTTTAGGTACATCTAGTTAGGGAGGCATCGTAGGAGTATGCACCTTTTATCATGTATGTTTATTATATACTTGTATGGAATCATGATAATTGCAAGATGGTAGAGCTTTACCATCTTTACTTTCGTAGTACTTCTAATCATATATCTCTGCTACTGTCTAATGGTTGTTGCAGCTCATCTATTCTACACTAGAAAAACAACTGTTCAAAGAATTCTTAATGAAAACGCCCAGCCTGTTTATTCCGAGTACCTCTCTGAGACAAACTAAGTGAGCACGAGTGACTGAGCGAAAGGTAGTATATTGTTTCCACAATGCTGCGGGATCAGGGTTATGTTCTGAGGTTGCCAGAATCTATTCTCTCCTTGGTAAGAGTAGCTTATAGTGGCACTGTGGGCTAGCTGATACAGACAGGCTAACATACCCGGTGGGGGGTGCACAGAATCAGTCTGCCACCAGTCCCACAGTTTATGTTATCCAAACGCGCAGAACCTGTATAGGTTATATAGGAACTACAAGACATGGCACTGCCAACGTTGGTTGGGTACTTATTTAACAGTAAAATCTGAGTAGTTCAGTCGTACTATTCTTAGAGACCCCTACTCACTAAACACCAGAGACGTCTGGAGTGGGTGGGCACAAATTCTGCCACAGCGGAGTCTGCTAAAAGAATCCTTTTTATTGGCTGTTGGTTAATCTAGCTTGAAGGACACAGTGTTCCTAAACATTGTGGAAAAACACCTTATCTTAGTATCCTTGGAAAATACTACTTCTAAAAAATGACTGAAGGCGCGGATAATTCAGGGGGAGTTGTGCAGTTTGCACCTCTCAGATGAAGAAGAAAATGCAGATGAAATTCCGATTGCAGAACATTTTAGAAATACAGTCACCCTGAAATTGCCTGCGCATGGTGTAACAGCCAGGGGTGGCATAACAGCTTTCGTGATTGAGGCACACGAATCATACAGAACAGAGGTATTTTATTTGTGGGTTACATTCCCAACAACAAATGCAAGAACAAAAACATGTCTCTCCTACACAGAAGGAGATGCGCCAGCGGAGTATCATCCTGACATCGAAACAAAGCCACCAGAAGACTCACTCACACAACACAAAGAACTGATAAAAATCTACAGAAACTTGGCGCAATTCGTCATGAGGACACTTACAGTCCAACCAGCAATGGTTGCAATAAATGGAACTCAAACTAAGAGTACAGCAACTAAAATCACACCACAAACATTACACACTGTGATGGGTAAAATGCCCACAAAACGTGAACAAATGCCATTCTGGGTGGCTCCGAAAACACAGCTAGAGGCAGTATTTCCGAATACTACCCCGTATGAATAACACAGAATGCTAACAATCTGGCTGCCCATTGGGATAACACCACAAATAGAGGATTGTACCACTTGGAGTCCAGTCTTTGCTGCCATTTATACCAGAACTCATGGTATTCAGTCATTAGCAGTAGTACCAGGCGTATTGAGACAAATACAAAATGAGTACGGAGCAGAGCCTGTCCTGAACTTAGGGATTAAGTTACTAGGTAACTATACCGAGGTATCAGCCATAGTAAAGGGGAAGTAGCTTCAGTGGCTATCTGCCAATGCCTAAGGGAGTTCAGTCCTTTAGAACAGGAACACGAACTACCGAAAATAATTGAAATTGCATATGCAGAATTAGGCAGACAGTTTGGATGGGAAAGCATTAAACCCATAACTGATAGGCAGTCCTGAAAAGGACCTTTCCAAACAGACACCGGCTTCAACAAAGAAAAAGTTGGACAATAAAAGACAACAAAACTTTAAAGGAAATTGATCTCAATCCAGAGGTAGATCTCCTCCACGGAACCCTCCGAAAAGAAGTATAACCTTAGGAATAGGGATAATATTAGGAAACCTCACAGGTATCAGGATACTGATACACGTTCCTTTCAGGTTTCATCGAAAAACTCTGAGAGGGAAGTATGGTCAGAAAGATAAGAAGAATACAAAGTCCAGAAACAAGCAGCACGCTCAAGATTAGACTTTTAAAAAAGAAGAGAAACCAAAGCAAAAGCCACAGTTCAAAAAGAAAAAGGTTGCAGGTCTAAAGATCAAACATGCCCTGAATTCTGAGGACTCGACTACTGAACGGGGAATGGGCTCTGACAATGCTAGACAGTGTGGCAGAAGTAACAATAGCTCGCCAGAACCTAATGGAATTTCTGGTGACAGCGGACTTGAATGATTATATCACGGTAGAAACACCTGATATTAGGGTAAGTGTCCCACATAAAGAGACATGCAATTGAGCAGGGAGGATTACGAGAGGACCATTCTACTGTGAATCACAGTTTCGCCCTAAGGGCTATAATTAGAAAATCTTTGTCAGCAAGGCAGAGTTTGTGCTGCTGTTATATTGACTATTACAGAGCCTTCAACACAGTAGATAGGGGGTCGTAACTTCGTGCAGGTAGAATTGTAAAAACTTGGGCATTTGACAAGGAAAATAAAAATCCAGAAAGATGCGAGTTAGGGCTTTGTCCGAGCCCCGACCCTTTTTAGCTTGTTTGTAGCCGATTTGTCAGTTGTTTTAAAATGATCTTAGTCAGTCACACCAAAGGTGGGGTCTGTACATATCCCATATCTTTTATATGTGGATTACCAGATTCCTTTATACTTATAGGCCATTAGGCCTACAGAGGAAATTAGAAACTCAAAGTATATTGTCAAAAGAATTTGACGAAAATAAATTTAGAAAGATTTAAGGTCATGATTTTTGGGGAAAAAGAGTAGCCAATTTTAAATGGATGCTGGACTCCATTCCTTAGGATTTACATTTACCAGGTATCTCAAATGGGATGTCTAAATGGAAAATATAAGGATCAGAGTTCTGCTACAAATAGGGTAGTTTGTAAAGTCCAGACGTATGGAGGGCGTCATGTGTCCTTCCCTTATGGAAGCACATGAAGGCAAAATCTCTCCTCTTGCCCAGTATTGGTCAGAGCTTCTGTCCCTTGATTCTACATGTGCCAGTCAGTGGAGAGCGCATCCCTTAATCGTTTACTCAGCCTCCGGATTGGAGTCATGGTGCAGGGTATAAGGCGGTGAGTGAATCTTGTATCATGGTAACTTATGGCTAACTCCCCCACCCTGAGGTTCTTGAATAAGTTATCTTACGAGGAAGCACCAGAATCAGTGAAGCGAAAAAAAAATTACAATTCTGAAGGGGTTCTCCAATCCGAGGGTTAATAATCCTTCTATCCTGCTGACTCAAAAGTTCTGTGATGATCTGGCAAACCATTTTAAGTTATAAATATATACTGATGTATTTCAAACCGGAAGTATTACCGAGTCATGGAGAGGTTACAGATACAACTAGCAGTACTCCAGCTACTCGACTTCTAAACGATTGGTGCATACATGCCTACAGTAAATGTAGCTCGATTAAATTTTTTTACAATGAAGAACCTCAAAGTCATTCAAACTTCTTGTTTCCACCCAAGTAATGGATGGTTTTTTTGGCTTCTGAACCTCTGTTATGGCCCCCCTACCCAAATAAAAACAACGGCAGGAAAATCCCTACAACTGATTAGATCTGGCAAATGGGAGCTGAAGTTAAGCAGACACTGGCTACAGTCTGGTCCAAGAGGGAAGTGTTGGATGTCCCTGGAGGATACTCTAATTACAGAATGTAACCAGGCATCAGAATGGAACCAGATTTATTTCTAGTACTTGCTCTGGTGTGCGGGTAGGTGGTTCTATCGGACTATGCACTCTGGCACTTGTTTCGGCCTGATGCAAATGCTCAGAAAGATTTTTTCGTGGATTCCTCTCTCAGCAACAACATCTCTCATACAGGCATTACTAGTAAGCAAACTAGACTATGGTAACTTCCTTTTGGTAGGGTTTAGGGAAGACTTGCTTTTGAGGCTGCAGGTTGTGCAGAACACAGCCGCATGTCTGGCCCTTAATCGGCCCTCTCGAACACCGTCTGAACCTCTCCTGCGACTACTCCACTGGCTACCCATTAGGAAACCAGCAGCGTTTAGGCTTCTGTTTCTAGTTTTTAAAACACTACAGGGTAATGGTCCAGCCTACCTCAGAAAAAAGCTAAATCTGTATATTCCTTACCGACAATTGAGGTCGAGCGATCGGCGGCTGCTGAGCCCACTGAGGATTTGTAAAAACAGAATGGAAAGCAGCTCTTTTTCACATCTTGCTCCCTCCTATTGGAACAAACTTCCAGACAACATTTGCGCTTGTTCCAACCTTGAGCAGTTTAAAAAACTTCTTAAAACCTGGTTGTTCAGTCACTAATCAGTTGTCTCCTTTCTGCTCTGTCTGATATTGGGGTGCCGAGAGATTATTATTCGTTTTGTGCCTAACAAATACTAATAATAATAATAATAAAAAGAGATATTGAAGTTATCCTGGGATGAAATTATTATTAGTGAAAGGAAATGGGCCAGGATATAACTACATTTAATACATTCATACTTTGTTGGGATCAATAGGAAAGTGGGTTCCTTTCTCTAGTACACAATCAATGAAGTGGTCGACCTTGAAAGTGATTTATGGGCTGGATTTGGCTTATTTGTTGAAATAAATGTCAATAATCACATTAAATACCTTAGGCCATGAGGACGTTTTTTCCATATCTTATCTACTTGCCTGACCCCAAGTTACGGACGGAAATTCTGAAAATGAGGCGTGCATTCCAATTTTTTTAATATCCAAATGGTATATGGGTGAGCAGGACAAAAGTGACCTTTGCATTTTCAAAATATGAAATGTTCAATATGTTATGTTTTAGCGATTGTCCTTTTTATAAGCCTATCCGTACTAAGTTCATAAGACTTATTTTTTCAAAATACCAGATACGATCCAGGCTTGATGCAATAACGCTTTTGTCCAATATGCAATATTTTGATGAGGCAGTGGGAACTGCATGTGTCCTACTTTTCATTACGCAGAGTTTCAGATATTAGATTTTTTTAATGGTTTTTAGCGGTTTGTATTAACTGTTTTTAGATGGATAAATGTCCCAATAAACTTATTTTTATTACTACTACTGAGCAATTACTGGTGACTAATACTTTTAAAATCATTCTGTTCTGTTTATCACATTAGTGTTTTCTTTACTGCAATGCCCTAGGTGTTACATCCCGAAGGACAGGACCGGTGGATGAAAGTGTCACATCCTCAGGTACAGGACCCATTCATTAAAGAGTCACATGCCTATAAAGAAGGCCCAAGAATTAAAGTGTCACATACCCACACAGGTGACCACTCGATATTTATGCCACATCCCCAGGTTCAGAAACTACAGAGGAATGTGCTGCAATAGAGAATGTATGCACAATAGTATGATATTACCACACTGATGACCTGTGAATGATAATGTTCCTTCCCCAGATACGGTAGCTATGAATGATAGTGTAACATTCCTGATTCCAGAACATTTGCATGGAAGGGTTGCATCCCAAGGCAGAACTTCTTTGGACTAAAGAATCAAATCGCTACACGAATAACCTCTAAATGGCAGGTTAACATTGCAAGTAAAGTACATATAAATTATAGTGTTGCACTTATACATATTGTTCCATATACAAACACAGACATGTGCAAGATTTTATTACATCTTAGGCTGGAAGGCGCTCAGATAAAAGTTGCATCCTATCGTAGAGGAGCTATGGTGGATTCAGTTTCATCTCATTCAGGTGACCTATAAATAAGAGTGTCTCATCGTAGGTTAATGTAAGATGCTATCACAGCAAGATGATTTATGAGTGTTTGCATGGACATTCAGCCCTCTCGGCTCCCTGGTTTAGTAATCTCCTTAGAGATCGTAAAAGGAATTGTAGGAAAAAGGAACGGAAATGGCGCAAATCCTACCTTCCTGAGGACAGGAAGGTTTACAAAGATAGCCTAAAAACTTACCATACATCTGTAAGAGGAGCCAAAATGAACTTCTTCCAATCTAAGATCGATAATGCCCAAAATAAGCGCAAAGTAATTTTTAGGAGAGTCAAATCTTTTATTTCATCAAAAACCTGTTCTAAGGTAGGGCCTTGCACAGAGGAATGGTCAAAGCAGATTGCTAAATTTTTTCATGGAAAAATCACTGATCCAACATGCTTTTTCAAACATATCAGAGGATGAGCTGAACTTCTACAATAGTGTCAATAGCAAATTTTACATTTTGGATCCCCCACTCCTTCTTGCCTTCCCTGAGCTTCAGTTGGAAGAATTATTGTTCCTCCAGCAAAGCATTAGGTCGGGCTCCCCTACTGAGCCCTGTCCAGCTAACATCTTGTCTCTGGTTGCCTCTACAATCAACCCGATTGTACACCAGCTTTTTAACACTTCTCTTTCCACAGGCATTATGCCCAGATTGTGGAAGCACTCTAAGAATCTCCCTTTCATAAAAAAGATTAATGTTGATCCGATGGATCCTGCTAATTATAGGCCGATCTCCCTGCTTTCGGCCCTCTCTAAAGCATTAGAGAAGCATGTAAACAAAGTCCTTCAAAAACATATTTAAGATGGGAAGCTTCTTCATGAATCGTAGTCTGGCTTTTGGGCACATTTTAGTAATGAGTATTGCGTTGTTGGAAGTGACAGAATTCATATGGGGTAAATTAGACGAGGGAGGGAAGGCCGTTCTGCTATTACTTGATCTGTCGATACAAAAGGGGATGATGGACGGAGCGTTTGAACAAATCAAACACTCACCCCCAGTCAACTCATCTGGGTTTAATCCATCACCATTCTTTAGTTCACTCAGCCACCCCAGTTCAGACATGGCTATATGCAAATCAGTCTGACCCTCGTGGGAACAGTCCAGCCCGAACTGCCAAGCCATGTCTTCCCTGGACCGGAAACAAGCATCCTGGGACCGGTTTCGGATTCATAATCCTCATCAGCCAGGCTATCTTGAATCCAGTGGCCAAGTGAACAAGGGACTCACATCTGAGCATAGCCTGCCACACTTAGGGCGAACAAAGCGATACAAAAGGGGATGATGGACGGAGCGTTTGAACAAATCAAACACTCACCCCCAGTCAACTGATCTGGGTTTAATCCATCACCATTCTTTAATTCACTCAGCCCTAAATGTATTTTAAAAAACCCAGCCTCACACATCTGTCTGTTTATTGTGTGGAGCCTTCCATCTACATGGAATGCTTCATGGCTCTATTCCCAGCAGAAGCAAGACTTGAGATTCTTTGATATAGGAAAGAATGCTCCACAGGACATTTCTTCTCAGTCCAGGCAGCCAAGTAATGGAACGCTTAGGCACTCTTAGACCCATATCTAGCCATCTGGCCTTTAGGAAATCCGCTAAGACCCTGTTTTTCTCTGAAAAATAACCACCCGCCTGGGCATGTGCTCTGTCGCAGACGATAATAATCGATTGAGTACCAGGACAACCGCCGGGTGCTCTGTAAATGAACAAAATAACATGAGCAATATATTCTCTCACGTGGACATTGCTTGTTAAGTTTTTGCCACAAATAGATTGCACTGTTCATTATTACTTCACACAACTACCTGCCCACTGCCACGTCCGGCTAACTTTTATGACTGTTCCCTCATCCAGAGCACTCAACTTTCCAAGGTCCATACTTATGTAGTTCATAAAGTAACTTTTTTCTGCACTTTGGGACTTGTAATTTTGTTAACCTCATTATAATATCAAGACTTTACTACCATTATACAACCAAGAGTACAAGTACCAGAGTGCAAAGATAAACCTTGACTGGATTGACAACTAACACTGTCCTGACCTGGAAAATTGGAGAACCCTGCTCGTTTAACAACTAGCCACCTTGAAGAAGCCTCTTGGAAACTCCTTGCTACTCCCTACCTGCTGCAACCCGGCCTTCCTTTAGGGTACCTTCCTATCAGAATCTTTCAGCTGCTACTCACACAATCTGCTCTTGCTATCTTAGAGCAACCCGTTCAAATTCTGCCGTCATCCTAATGTAGTCATCTTGGTGGTTCAACTGGCCAATAACTTCTAAGCCTTTCTCCCATGCTCAACCTCTCCCCTGTCATCTAATAGGAAAACTTCCTATAAGACAAACTCTTATAAACTTAGCATGGTTGCCACAAGCACTGTAATGAAAGCAAGAAAAGGGTACCGTTAGCCTATGTTGGATGGTAAAAACTTCATACTTAGGGTGGGGTGGGTATAGCACACCCATTGTCTCCAGTGTCACTGAATCAGCTGCACTGACAGTTACACTCCTGCTCTTAGCTGCTTCTTCATTTCACAGATTCATTGCTGTTTTGTTGAGCCCTTCCTGTCAAGAATTCCCATCTTCCTCCTCATGCGACAATGTGCCATCACTTGCCTTGAGGGGACCTCCTTTTACTAATGCCCGATGCTCTTGTACGCCCTAAAACATCTTATGGGACTCATGCCATGTTCATCTGAGCTGCAATCCGCCCTTGCCATTTTCGGGTTGTTCCTACTACCAGGAATCGTTCCTCTGCCTCACACCTCAAGACCCCCATGCCCTGTAGTACAATCTTATTTTCAGGAAGCGCTCTTGGACCCTTAATTTCAGGAAAATCTTGGTGTGCTTTTCCACCACACCTATCTATCATCATCTTGGGAGAATCTAATTTCCAAAACACTGTTCCTTTCCTCTTTGATGCCTAAAACTGACTTCAACGTGTTAGGTGAGCTTTCCTTTCAGGACATTTTTGGCCGTCTGTACCTTGGGAGAGTAACTTCCCACACCACATGGACAGCTATCTTTCTGGCGGGAAATTATTGGTCAAACACACTGACGCCACACACTGCCCCCACCATATTGGGGGAACCTCCCATACGCTTCTTGCTCATTCTCCCTCGAGTCTACAATCCTGCAAGAAACCCTTCTTTCCCATTCATGTCAAAACGTATTCCCGCTGTGTTGGAAGCCATGTCTGGGAACCATGTTTCCCAACTTTCATGCCACAACCCGGTCGGCTATCTCTGGTTTCGTTTGGGAAAGTGCCGGGACGGCCTACCAGTCCGAGAACTCTGGACACCCCCTCATGGTACCGCATCACCTGCCTTCACGCAAGGACCTTTTCGAACATACAAGAGTTGCACAGTTTCCTTCCGCCCTCCCTTCCGGCACGACACAAGTGGCTCCCACCATCTTGGGGGAGCCTTCCAGTCAGCAAAGTCTCGCTCGCCCCCTCAGGCAGGAGTAGGAGAGGAGGCTGCTCTGCCGCACGGATAATGAGCGCAGTGAAGCTCTCCTTCCCTGCTCCGCCGCCCACGGGAGCCCGCTGCAGAGATACTGCGTGGGCCGGAGATGCGGCTTTCCCCGCCGCCGCAGGCATCACGGGGGAGATCTCCGGCGAGCCGGGGACGGGAGCTCCGGAGGTCTGGGAAGGGGGGAGGGGCGCACACCGACGCAGAGACTCTTCCCATACACAGAAATATTCCAGACAGGTGGCTCCGCCGCGCACACTGCTTTCAAGTAAAATACAATCCGTGTCATGCCGCACGGCGCACAAAATGACGAGGGGCGGCATTATTTATTATTGTTATTATATAATAGTAATCATAATTTAAGAGCGTGCGTTATATAAATTGAATCGGAGTAGGTACGTGGGAAGTAATGGCAGTGATTTTTCTTTTATTACTGATAATGTAATTATTATTATAGCATGTTTTACGAATTGGGTATGTTCAGGCCGTATAAGTATGGCCACTTTGAATAAAAGTGCATATTGGCTAGCAGACAAATAAATCTAGCAGACTGTGTCTAGTCGATCATGCTATTCATGAACATCTTGAGAAATTTGCTGCAATCCAGTCGAGCAGGAACTACTGGTACTCAATGGATACCGAACCAGTTTACAACAGTTTGTATTATGGTTTATGGGTGTCCAGTAGAATATTGCAAGCTAGAAGTCGTCTTACTAAATAAAACATGCATACACCAATGATCGTGGCTGGTGTAAACCCACAGTGCAGGAGTCTTAGATTCCCATGGATTTTCGAAAGTTTGCAGATGTTTGAAATTTGGGAACTATCAGCAGTCGGATGCCCTATCTCTGCATGTACAAACATCAGCAAGGAAGGAAAGAGGAATGTCTAGGGCCAGCAGGTGAAACCACAGGGTCAGCCTTGAACACAGACTACCAGCCTTGCATGCACTTTCTGAGGTGTGCATTACATTTAATAGCAGTACACAGGCCCGGTTCTAGCATGGGGGCCGGGTGCGGACAAAGGCCCACCCAAACATTACCTTTGGCCCACCCAGTCACGGCCGAAGAGGCCAAGGAGAAGGCACCTGTTTAGAACGTTGAAATATGTTTTTTCACGGTCTTTAAAACTGAAATTGAGCAGTGTGGTTTGGGGGTGGAGGTGTGCGAGCAAACAAATTAATAGGGAGAGCCAGCTAAGGCTCTGGCTTGGCTCTTACAGTCCATGCACAAGGCGAGCTCTGACAATGTTTGCTATGTAAAACTGTTACAAAGTCATTCTGTGCCCTGGGCACCCACCAACTTTTTGCTGACTGGAACTGGTGGTAACTGACTCTGACTGACCCTGGGCTCTGTTTAGCCAGGCCCAGGGCCAGTGCCAAGCTGAAAGGAACACTTCAGAATACAGAAAGACACCCATACACTAGGGTACATTATGGTATGGTGGGGTACCCATGTAATTGGCATGACCTACCCCATAAGCCCCTAGTATATAATAGGGCAGGGGATTGAAACTACCTAGAAGTCCTCAGTATCCTGGGGCATGGTAGTTTAGGGACCAGCAGATTTTCTGCACTAGCATGTGTGCAGTGCTGAAGCCTAGGTCCGTTTAAAAGCAGCACTGGTTGCCAGGACTGCTTTATAACAGTAAATTGTGCCCAAAATCGACTTTGGTGGTAGGGCCATTTACAAATGGAAAACCTACAATGTTTTTGCATATTAAGGACCCCCAGAGTCATCATTAGCTATCCCAGGGGTGTGGGGTCAGTTACCTATAAGGTACACCCTTATAAAATGAGTTTTTATATGCCTGGGTAAAGTGAAATTTCACATTTCACTCCTCACATTGTTTTAAAGTGCTGCTCAAATTCGACTTTGATGCTAGAAGCACTGGTTAAGGAGCACCTGCAATATTTATGCAGATTCAGAACCCCTAAAGTCTTCCCTAGTTGCATAGGGGGTGGAGGTCCTGTAGAAATTAGGGAAATACTTATAAAATATGTTTTTATAAGCCCTGGTGCTAATAAACTGGCCCAAGTCATTTTCCCCATTGCAAACCCCAAGGCCCACAGGCTAACATGGTAGGAAGTTATTGATTAATAAATATTAATAGGAGAGGACTAGTCAGACCATCAAAGACTTCCCAGAATGGTAGCAGTAAATCCAACAATATTATGTTGTTGAATTTCTCCTAAAGTGTACCTACAAGAAGTTATAAGACTTTCTTGTTTGTAAGTCCAAATTCAGCCTTCCAGTGCTCTGCCCTGATTGGCCAGAGTTAAGTGGATTAGCCAGGCTGCTTTGAAGAGGTGATGAGGAACCCCTAGGGTTAATCACTCTGCTGGGAGGGCAGTTTGCTGGTCTATAGGAATGCCAGGCCAGGGGGTGGAGTCGTAAACCATGCGCTTCAAAGGCAGAGGGGAGGCCTGGGTTTCAGTTTCACTCTGGCACTCTTGTCCCAAAGTCAGGGCTAGGCTTAAGGAAGGTATGTGCAGATGGTAGGGGGAGAGTCCATGGAAATAAGCCATCCCAGTGGGTGTGTTTAGTCAGCTCTTACCTCCTTGCTGGAAAATCAGCCATTATGGATTTAGAAGAATGGTGCACTCTGGGACAAAATAATGCCACACTCTACAGCATGGGTACTCACAAACTTTCTCTCGGGGGCAAAATTTACAGCGTGGTTTGTTTCCGAGGGCCGCACCGGTGGGGGCGGGGTCAGAGGGGGCAGGTCTAAATCAACAAAAAAAACTATGACCATGAGGTTGATCACAGGTCCCTGCAGCGGATGCCTTCGACTGCGCCACCACACCCGGCATACACACATCTATCTCCCTCCCTCGCTCCCTCCCTCTCTCCCTCCCTCCCTCTCTCCCTCCCTCTCTTGCTCTGTCTCCCTCCATCCCTCTCTTGCTGCCTCTCTCTCCCTCGCTCTCCCTCCCTCGCTCCCTCTTTTTCTCCATCCCTCGCTACCTCGCTCTCCATCCCTCGCTCCATCCCTCGCTCCCTCCCTCGCTCCCTCCCTCTCTCTCCTTCCCTCCCTCTCTCGCTCTCTCCCTCCATCCCCCTCTCCCTCCCTCTCGCTCCCTCTCTCGCTCCCTCTCTCACTTCCTCTCTCGCTGCCTCTCTCCCTCCCTTGATCCCTCTATCTCTCCCTCCCTCCCTCGTTCCCTCCCTCCCTGTCTCTCACTCCCTCTCTCACTCACTCCCTCTCTCACTCCCTCCCTCACTCCCTCACTCCCTCTCTCCCTCACTCCCTCCCTCTGTCTCCCTCCATCCTTCTCTCGCTCCCTCTCTCTCGCTCACTCCCTCCCTCTTTCCTCCATCCCTCGCTACCTCGCTCTCTCCATCCCTCGCTCCCGCCCTCTCTCGCTCTCTTTCCTTCCCTCCCTCTCTTGCTTTCTCCCTCCATCCCTCGCTCCCTCGCTCTCGCTCCCTCTCTCCCTCTCTCGCTCGCTCCCTCCCTCGCTCCCTCTGTCTGTCTCTCTCTCACTCCCACTTGCCCTCACTCCCCCGCCCTCACTCCCTCGCCCACATTCCCTCGCCCACACTCCCTCCGTCACCCTTACTCCCTCTGTTGCCCTTACTCCCTCCGTCGCCCTCACTCCCTCCGTCGCCCTCACTCCCTCCGTCGCCCTCACTCCCTCCGTCGCCCTCACTCCCTCCGTCGCCCTCACTCCCTCCGTCACCCTCACTCCCTCCGTCACCCTCACTCCCTCCGTCACCCTCACTCCCTCCCTCCATCGTCCTCCTCTGTCGCCGCCCTCCCTCTGTCTCCTTTTCTCTGTCTCCCTTTCTCTGCGTCCCTCTCCCTCCCTTTCCCTCTCTCCCTCTGTCTCCCTCTCTTTCCATCCCTCCCTCTGTCTCTGTCCCTCGACCTCCCTCTGTCACCCTCTGTCATCTCACCCTGCCTGTGTGTCAGCCCTGGGTGAGACAGCTTCCTGACACACACACAGCCACACCCAAGCACTTCACAGGTCGTTAAAGGCCATTTGAATGCTAATGAGGCTTTGTTGTATTCCACCTCTTCTTAGGCCCCTGCAGCTCCACTCTGGCTAAGTGAGAATCGCCCGCCCCTGGCCCCCACAGACCAGCCGAGACTCTCAGAGTCACGCTGCAGCAGACAATCTTTAAAAGAAAAAAAAATACATTGGTAGGATGTCTGCATGGTCCGCGGGCCGCCAGGGAAGGCTTGCAGGGCCGCCCGCGGGCCGTACTATGAGTACCCATGCTCTACAGGATGTGGTAATAACTATGAGGAGTTGCCCTGCTCTCATTTGTCAGAAGTGACCTGGAGCTTGACCCAGAAAATGTTGAATAAGTATCTGAGAGGGGCAGAGCCCTCCAAATCTGCTGCTTGAAACTTATTGAAGCAAGAAGTGCCCTGCTGAGAAGTTTTGATGTGCAAAGATTTCTAAGGCCTGACTTTTGAAGACTGCACCAAGTGAAACTGCAGCCCTGTGGATTACCATACTGCCAAAGGACTCAAGAGTGGAACTCTCTGCAAGCTACAGGTTAACAGAGCTCACCTGGATAGCCCCACAAAGAATTCCCAGCCTGGAGTACCAGTGGATTTGTAAGGGTGTTGTTCAAGTGGATTGCAGAATTGAAGTTTCACACTTTGAAGGACCCTCTTGGAGATTCCAGAACCTTGGATTGTGTGTTGGATACTTTGGGACCTGAAAGCAGGAAGGAGTTGTAACTGGACCCGCCAGCTGGAGAAGGCGGCACAACATAGTGGTAAGATATTCTCCAGAACAGTTTCTAAAGGTGTGTCCCTGTCAGGGAAAACATAATGACTAAAAGGGGCACTGTTGATTTTTAAGGGGCAGATGTATCAAAATACCTATTTGCGATTCTCAAATAGCGATTTTTTGAGAATCGCTATTTGAGAATTGCAAAATGGTATGTATCTTTAAAATCGCATTTTTTTAGCGATTTCCTAAAATTCCTTATTTGCGAATAGCAAATTGCGAATTCACAATAAGGAATAATTTCTCATTCATTTCTATGGGCCAGGAGGCCCATAGGCATGAATGTAAAGTTATTCTCAATTTGCGATTCGCAATTTGCTAATCGCAAATTGAGAATAATTTCAAGGGTGGAAGGGTGTCTTAAGGACACCCTGCTGCACCCCTGAAATTTACATGTGTGCGCATATGGCGCACATACATGCCCTAAGGGCATGTATGAGCGCCACATGGCACCTTTACAAATGCCAAAAAGTGCATTTGTAAAAGAAATCGCAAATTACCACCAACTACAAGTTGGTGGTAATTTGCGATTTCTTAGTGTAAAATCGCAAAACTTGAATGCTTCATACATAGGATTTAAGGAATCGCAATTTGCGATTTCTTAAATGCGGACGCAAAATTAAGGAATCGCAAAATTTGCGATTTCTTAAGTTTGCGATGCGATTTCAATGATACATCGCATTTTCCGACTTTTTTGTCGTAAACGCTGCTATTTTGCGAATGGCAGCATTTGCCACAAAAATAACGTTTGATTCATCTGGCCCTAAGCACTAGAAAGTGACTAATCTTTAAAAATTCATATCTCTGGTTCCCTACAGTGGATTTCTTTTTGTTTTGGTGTCATTAAAAAAAATAAAAATATTACCTATTTTTATAAATTGGTGTTGGATTTTTATTTTGTGTTGTGTCTTAATTATTTACTGAAATGGTGTTTTTAAATGCTTTACATACCTGTCTTTGAAGTTAAGCCTGTGTGCTCGCAGCCACGTTACTAAGGGTTGAGCATAGGAATAATTTTCTAAGACCTATGCTGGGTCCTATTATGTGTTAGTGGCCTTATTGCCTGTGGCAGACCTACATTTGTCCCTACCAATAACCCACTTTCCAACATTTGGTGCTCAGCGGTGTGGATGAGGACTTGTGTTTAAAAAGTACACCTTTCAGTGAATAATTTAAGATCATAAAAATCCACTAAATTGCCTTAGAACAAAACTTTTGAGTTTTGCAATTTGGACTAATCAGTTTTTAATCAATTGTTTTAATTTTCCCAAATTGTTCTAAGTCTATTGTGCCTAGTTTTTGTGACCCAAAGCTAGGGAACCATGAGAGCTGGACCTGGCTAAACTGTTCCAGTTTAAGATGGCTGATCTTAGGGAACAGTGTAGGAATAGGGGGTTGCGTGCTGTCAAGAAGATAAGGAAGGCAGGGTTGCTTGAGTCCCTAAAGGCCTGGGCCAGAGCAGCGGATATGAACCCAAGAGGGTGGGAAGATGTTTCCCCCAACCTCACCCGAGAGAGGGGTGAGGATGAGACCTTTCCCATTGTAACTAGTGTTCGCCAGGTGAATCAAGGTGGTGGTGGGAGTGGGGAAGGGTCCCTTACTCAGGTACCACTACTGTCCCTTGCAGAGAGACAGCTTCAGGCTCAGAGTTGATTGCCATGGAGAAGGAGAAATTCGATTTGTCTAAGAGAAAATGGGAGAGGGAGGAGGAGAAAAGGAATGGTGGCAGCTAAAGTGAAGAAGATGCTTAGATGTCCAGGGGTGGTAGATTTGAACCTAAGCTTCCCATGGTCATAGTAACAAAGTACACCGAGGGGGGTGACATTGACAGGTGGCTAGCAGCTTTTGAGAGGGCCCTTAAAATGAGTAGGGTCCACTCTAGGTATTGGGGTGCAGTCCTGTGGGAGTTGATTCCAGTCACTGGGAGGGATAGGCTCCTGACCCTGAAGGGAGAGGATGCATAATCATACCAGCAGAGGAAGGCATGCTTAGTCAAAAGATTTGGTCTGACTCCAGAACAGTACAGGGTGAAGTTTAGAGGCACCCAGAAATTGAGTTCAAAGTCTTGGGTAGACTTTGTGGACGTTTCAGTAAAGGCACTAGAAGGCTGGATTGTTGGTACCAAAGTGGACACATGAGGGATTGTATAGTTTGTTTTTGAAAGAACACATTTTGACTCATTGTGTAGAATAGAAGTTACGCCAGTATCTAGTGGACTCTAAGCGGACAGACCCCATAGAGCTGGGGGAATCAGCGGGTGTGTGGGTGAGAACCCGGGCTCCCATACTGCACCAGGGAGGTGACCAGAAGAAAGGAGGACAGGTCCCTCCCCAGGGGAAAGGCCAGGGAAATGAAGGTCAAAAACCTAAAGAATCCTCCAAAGAACCACAAAAACCTGCACTAGGAGGGGGGCCCGAGCCAACCCAGATCCGAAGGGAGGGGGTTTCAGGGAAAGCCTGGTAGGTTCTTTGATCCCTCAAAGGTGGGTAAGTGCTTTGACTGTAACCAGCCAGGGCATATGCAGGGAGATGCTGTCTGCACCAAGAAGCTCCCCTCTAAGGGGCCATACACAGGGATTGCCAGTGTCAGTGTAGGGATGGAGAGTGTTGCCCCGGAGAGTGGTAGTCAGGTGGTGGAAGCAACCTTAGTGTCCCTGGGAGGGGTGAATATTGCCACCCTTGCTGCCTTACCTCCAAACATGGTCAAGTACAGGCAGAGGCCTAAAGTGAATGGAGCTTAGGTTGAGGCTATCAGAGACAGTGGGGCTAGTGTAACTATGGTCCTGGATGAACTGGTGCCTCCAGAGAGGTTGTTACCTGGTGAGTTTCACCAGGTGACATATGCAGACCGCACTACCAAATTCCATCCTATGGCTGAGGTGGATTTGGAATTGGGAGGTGTGACATGCCCTAAGAAGGCAGCTGTGTCAAAGGTGCTCCCAGTCAAGTGTTTACTGGGAAATGATCTTGAAGCTTCTGCGTGGTCAGAGGTGGAGAGGACTCCATATGAAAATATTGGAGCTCCCTGAGTGGGTATGTGCTGTGACTAGGTCACAGGCTAGCCAGAAGGAAGAGGCTGGACACTGGGACCCTGGAACAAGGGGCCAAGCAACCAAGGACAAGAGCACCGGGCCTGGTGAGCCAGCCCAGGGAACTCCAGAGGTGCAGGAAGAATCTAACTCTGATGGGGAGGATCTGGCCTCTGAGGGAGGGACTCCATCCCTGCCAGAGCTGTCAGATTTGGCAGAACCGACAGGAGCAGGTGGACCCTCCAGAGAGGAGTTCAGTGAGGGACAGTGTGACTGCCCCACCCTTGAGAGCTTGAGGCGGATAGCATCTAAGCAAGAGGAGGGGGATGACAGTGGGTTTCACAAACTCTACTGGGAAGAAGGACTGCTTTATACTGAGGCCAGAAACCTCAAGGAGGGGGCCACCAGGAGGTTGGTGGTGCCTCAGAAGTACAGAGAGTTCATCCTGACTTTGGGTCATGATATCCCCTTGGCAGGACATTTGGGACAGACAATTACATGGAACCGGTTGGTGAACCATTTCTACTGGCCCAATGTGTCTGAAAAGGTAAAGGAGTTTTGCAGCTCCTGTGTCACCTGTCAGGCCAGTGGCAGGGCAGGGGGCAAGACAAAGGCTCCCCTAATACCACTGCCAGTGGCTGGGGTTCCTTTTGAAAGGGTGGGGATGGATATTGTTGGTCCCATGGACCCACCTACTGCATCAGGGAATAGGTATATCTTAGTGGTAGTTGACCATGCTACTAGATACCCTGAAGCCATACCTCCTGGAACCATTGATGCTCCTGCGGTGGCTAGAGCAATGCTTGGTGTATTCACCAGAGTGGGTTTTCCAAAAGAGGTGGTGTCAGATAGATAGCTGGACAGGAATTTCGTGCCCCTAACTGCTATGTGGGATGGGTGTGGTGTTAACTACAAGTTCACCACCCCCTACCACCCACAGGCATATGGTCTTGTTGAGAGACTCAACAATACCCTGAAGGGCATGATAAATGGGTTGTCAGAGAAACTCTGGAGGAGATGGGATGTTCTCCTCCCATGCTTACTGCTTGCCTACAGGGAGGTGCCACAGAAAGGGGTTGGTTTCTGTCCTTTTGATCTGGTGTTTGGACACCCTGTGAAGGGGCCATTGAGCCTGCTAAGAGAGTCTTTAGAGAAGCCTCTTAAAGAAGCTAAGGACAATGTGCTTGATTATGTGCTAGGCCTGAGATCTACAATGGCGGAGTACATGTACAAGGCAAACAGGAAACTGGAGGCCAGACAGGATCTCATGAAGCACTGGTATGATCAAAAGGCTACTATGCCTGAGTATACTCCAGGACAGTTGGTATGAGTGTTGGAGCCTGTGGCTCCCAGGGCCCTTCATGACAAGTGGAATGGGCCCTATCCAATCTTAGAAAAGAAGGGTGAGGTTACCTATTTGGTTGACCTTGGCACCCCCAGGAACCCTCACAGAGTCCTGCATGTGAATAGATTGAAACCCCACCATGACAGGGCAGACAGGACCATGTTACTGGTCACTGATGAGGGTGTGGAGGAGGAAATTGAGCATGTGCCCGACCTTCTCTCCGCTAATGTGCAAGATGGGTCAGTGCAGGGAGTTGCACTCTCTCTCAAATTGACAGACCAGCAGCACAGAGTCTGTAAGCAGGTGCTGGAGCAGTTTGCTGGCCTGTTCTCTTTGACCCCAGGCATCACTGAGTGGTGTGTGCACAACATTAACACTGGTGACTGCCTACCTGTCAAAAATAAACTGTACAGGTTGTCTGACCATGTCAGAGCCAGCATTAAAGCTGAGGTTGCTAAGATGCTGGAGCTGGGGGTAATTGAACCGTCTGAGAGTCCATGGGCCAGTCCAGTGGTACTGGTACCTAAATGTCAGAGCAAAGAAGAGGTCAGCATTCTCCACACCAGGGGGACATTATCAGTTCAAGGTAATGCCCTTTAGGTTAAAGAATGCACCTGCCAACTTCCAAAGGTTGGTGAACAGGGTCTTGTCTGGGTTGGAACAGTTCAGTGCACCTTACCTGGATGATATAGCTGTATACAGTTCTACCTGGGGGGATCCCTTAAACCACCTAAGGGAAGTGCTTCAGGCCATGCTGCAGGCAGGCCTGACTATTAAGGCAAGCAAGTGCCAAATAGGGCCGAGTTCTGTAGTGTACCTGGGCCACCTGATAGGTGGAGGCCATGTACATCCTCTCCAAGCTAAAATCAAAACTATTTTGGATTGGACCGCTCCTGTTACCCAGAGTCAGGTCAGGGCATTCCTTGGACTGACAGGGTAATATAGAAGGTTTGTTCAAAATTATAGGACCATCGTGGGGCCCCTAACAGAACTGACTTCTAAAAAGAGGCCCAAAAATGTGATTTGGACCCCAGAGTATCAGAAGGCTTTTCACACTCTGAAAGCTGCTATGTGTTCAGCACCAGTGTTACTGGCCCCTGACTACACAAAATAATTTGTAGTTCAGACTGATGCTTCAGAGCAAGGGATTGAGCAGTTTTGTCACAGCTAAATGAAGGGGGCCTTGATCAGCCAGTTGCCTTTATTAGCAGGAGGCTTCTTCCCAGAGAGCAGAGGTGGAGTGCCATTGAGAGAGAGGCTTTTGCTGTGGTGTGTTCACTGAAAAAGTTGAGACCACATTTGTTTGGGACTCACTTTTGTGTTCAAACTGACCACATGCCGATCAGGTGGCTCATGCAGATGGGAGGGGAGAATCCCAAGCTGTTCAGGTGGTCCATCTCCCTACACGGAATGGACTTTAACAGTGGAACACAGAACTGGGGTTGCCCATGCCAATGAAGATGGACTTTCCAGGTTTTTCCACTTAGCCGATGAGGACTAGCAGGGTGTAAGTTAGTAACTCATCACGTTTCGTTGGGGGGTGGGGAGGAGGGGGGTATGTTGCAAAGTCATCCTGTGTCCTGGGCACCCCCCCCCCCAACTTTTTGCTGACTGGAACTGGTGGTAACTGACTCTGACGGACCCTGGGCTCTGTTTAACCAGGCCCAGGGTCAATGCCAAGCTGAAAGGAACACATTAGAATACAGTTAAGACACCCAACATACACTAGGGTACACTATGGTATGGTGGGGTACCCATGTAATTGGCATGACCTACCCCATAAACCGCTAGTATATAATATGGCAGGGGATTGAAACTACCTAGAAGTCCCCAGTATCCTGGGGCACGGCAGTTTAGAGGCCAGCAGATTTTCTGCACTAGCATGTGTGCAGTGCTGAAGCCTGAGGTCAGTTTAAAAGCAGCACTGGTTGCCAGGACTGCTTTTTAACAGTACATTGTGCCCAAACCCAATGGTGGTAGGGGCATTTAAAAAGGGAAAACCTATACTGTTTTTGCATATTAGGGAACCCCCAGGGTCACCCTTAGCTATCCCAAGGGTGGGGGGGTCAGTTACCTATGAGGTACACCCTTATAAAATGAGTTTTTATACGCCTGGGTAAAGTGAAATTTCACATTTCACTCCTCAGATTGTTTTAACCCCTTGCATGCGGCACGAATTTTCGCGCTGTGCGGCCGTTTTGAAGAGTGGGCGGGATCATGACGGCCCCCAGCCGTCATCAGCACACGTCCACCGTGATGCATGACGGCCGGGGGCCGTCATCAGCATGCAAGGGGTTAAAGTGCTGCTCAAATTCGACTTTGATGCTAGAAGCACTGGGTAAAGTCTTCCCTAGTTGCATAGGGGGTGGGGGTCCTGTAGAAATTAGGGAAATACTTCTAAAATATGTTTTTATAAGCCCTGGTGCTAGAAAACTGGCCCAAGTCAATTTCCCCATTGCAAACCCCATGGCCCATAGGTTAACATGGTAGGAAGTTATTGATTAATAAATATTGATAGGAGAGGACTAGCCGGACCATTCAGAGACTTCCCAGAAGGGTAGTAGAAATCCAACAATATTATATTGTTGAATTTCTCCTAAAGTGTACATACAAGAAGTTAGAAGACTTTCTTGTTTGTAAGTCCAAATTTAGCCTTCCAGTGGACTGCCCTGATTGGTCAGAGTTAAGTGGATTAGCCAGGCTGCTTTGAAGAGGTGATTAAGAACCCCTAGGGTTAATCACTCTGCTGGGAGTGCAGTGTGCTGATCTATAGGAATGCCAGGCCAGGGGGTGGAGTCGTAAACCATGCGCTTCACAGGCAGAGGGGAGGCCTGGTTTTCAGTTTCACTCTGACCCAGAGTCAGGGCTAGGCTTAAGGAAGGTATGTGCAGATGGTAGTGTCATATAGATATGCTTTGCCTATATGCTGTGTTAGGTTAGCATGCGCTTATTAGAAGTTTAAACGCCATTTTACCTTTCTGCTGCTTCTGCACACAACACATAACTGTTGTTTTAGCTTTGAGCCTAGTAGAGTATTTTGATTCACACGAGAATAATATGTTATTACTCTGATATCAGCTTTGCTTAGTGAGCTGTGTCTGTACAGTGAGTGCTGAAGCCTTCAAGGATAACTCGACACAGTGGTTGTTGTGAGGTCTGATCTTCGCACCTTCCTAGACATAACATACATGCAGCGGCAGCCAAATTCTGGCTTTAGGCACGTTTTATATTGCTTCACACAGAGCACCCTCACACACTTGATGGTGCTTCGCATGCAGAGAGCTGGTGGAAGATGATGTGATCCCTTACCACTAGGATCTTGAGGTATAGGGCCGCCCTGCTAACACCCAATGAGACCTTCTTAGATATAATATAATATACTAGTTAGGGAGGGTGAGAATTAGGTGTTAAAGCCTATTCATTTCAGCATTTTAGCATGTTGTCACCTTTTGCATTCTATGGACTAGTAACTATGCTGATTACTTTGCTTCTTATAATATATTTGCTTGTATTATCTAAGATACTGTGCTTGAGAACCCTGCATTAGTAAATAAACATTTCAAATATGCATGGGTCCTCATTTACTCCTTGTTCTGAATTGAAACAATTGTATAACGAAAGAGTGTTCATGTGATCCACGTTACCTGAGGTGTACTAAGTCCATGTTCTGGTTTGTCTAAACATTGGGAGTTTGTAATAACCAATGAGACACTGTAGCTAGTCTGGTAGGGGATTTTGGGTACTACTGTGAGTTTTGGTACACCCTAATTCACTGAGGTTCCAAGTCTCTATGCACAGTTCTGTAGGAGAACTGAATCCCTGCGACAGTAGGGGGAGAGTCCATTGAAATAAGCCACCCCAGGGGGTGTGTTTAGCCAACTCTAACCTCCTTGCTGGAAAATCAGCCATTATGGATTTGGAAGAATGGTGCACTCTGGGGCAAAACAATGCCACACTCTACAGGATGTGGTCATAACTATGAGGAGTTGCCCTGCTCTCATTGGTCAGAAGTGACCTGGTGCTTGGCCCAGACCATTTTGAATAAGTATCTGAGAGGGGCAGAGCCCTCCAGATCTGCTGCTTGAAACTTACTGAAGCAAGAAGTGCACTGCTGAGAAGTTTTGCTGTGCAAAGATTTCTAAGGCCTGACCTCTGAAGACTGCACCAAGTGAAACTGCAGCCCTGTGGATTACCTTGCTGCCAAAGGACTCAAGAGTGGAACTCCCTGCAAGTTACAGGTTAACAGAGCTCACCTGGACAGCCCCAGAAAGAATTCCCAGCCTAGAGTACCAGTGGATTTGTAAGGGTGTTGTTCAAGTGGATTGCGGAATTAAAGTTTCACACTTTCAAGGACCCTCTTGGAGATTCCAGAACCTTGGATTGTGGGTTGGATACTTTTGGACCCGCAAGCAGGAAGGAGTTCTAACTGGACCTGCCTGCTGGAGAAGGCGGCACAACACAGTGGTGAGATATTCTCCAGAACAGTTTCTAAAGGTGTGTCCCCGTCAGAAAAACGAAATGACTAAAAGGGGCACTGTTGGTTTCTAAGCACTAGAAAGTGACTAAAAACTTTAAAATGTATATCTCTGGTTCCCTACAGTGGATGTTTTTTGTTTTGGTGTCATTTAAAATATAAAAATATTACCTATTTTTATAAATTGGTGTTGGATTTTTATTTTGTTTTGTGTCTTAATTATTTACTGAAATGGTGTTTTTAAATGCTTTACATATCCGTCTTTGAAGTTAAGCCTGTCGGCTCGCAGCCACGTTACCAAGGGTTGAGCATAGGAATAATTTTCCAAGACCTATGCTGGGTCCTATCATGTGTTAATGGCCTTATTGCCAGTGGCAGACCTACATTTGCTCCTACCAATAACCCACTTTCCAACAAAAACATTCAACAAACATCACTTGAATATGATACAGTCTCTTCAAAATTCAAAAAAGTGTATTTCTTTAACACATGGAAGATTTGAGATTAATGTGTCGCAATTTAGCGCTCCACTAAGTACTTATTAAAAATTATAGTTTTTAAACATGAGCTTAAAGTCATTCCTGCCTCATGCTCACACTGGTGACAGTGCGATTAGTGAATCGACCGGCAAGACAGTTGTTACGTGGACCTTTTTGTGGACCACATTATTATAGAGCAACATTAGTTTATTAAATCAAACAACAGGTTTCTGTATAGTTGGTTTTTGGATTCATGTATTTGAATGTGCTTTTCTGATGCATTTATTTGAATCTGCTTTCGCACGCAAATATGAAGAAAAATGAGTTTTGGTGAAATAAAATATTTGCCCAAGCTCACACAATTTAAGTGGAGATGCTTTACTTTGTACAAATCAGCCACTAAATGGCTATTTATTTGTCGCCGCTTTTTAAGCTAATGCTTTGTTTTGACCTCTTTGTGCAGTTATGTGCTATTTTGATATAGTGTGAAGTTGAACTGGAGATATTGAAGCGCTTTACATGAACACCAGTTACATTATACAAGGTTACATTTATTTCTTTTAGGCACTGGAGTTTTGACCAGAATTACTGGATGTTGAGCCAACGCTGAGACTCAAACCTAGCTTGTTCAGTACCAAAGTTGGAATCTCTCGCCATAGCGCCACATCCTGGATAGACTGAATGTGGCAAACAGAAGGTACATGAAAGCTTGGCTCATTATGGGCTCGAAATTTCGACAGGACCTCAAGCTGAGCCAGAACATGGCTGAAGGCTCAAGCCAGGATCAAGCTTTCAGTGCCTGTCTTGCTAGTGCTAAATGTCAAGGCTTAGGTGTGGTAACAGGGACCTCCTTAACCTTGAACTATTATTATAATCTGCTTGGAATCCTGGAGCTGATGCTAAAGCCTAGCATGCTGGAAATTCTCAGAGTTGGGCTGTTGAGTTTAGGCATACTCTCAATTAACTCTCTCTCTAGACGCTCTGTATGCCTGTTTGGAAGAAGATATGATGTAAATCTTGGGCTTGTAGGCTATCTGCAGAATTGACAAAAATTGGACCCACATTGGTCCACTCATGAACACTTGGCCCATCCAGACAAAAATTCCTGGAACTGGGCCGGGCAGTACAGCTGAGTTGCGGGCTGTTCTAAGAAGCAGGCATAAGTCTAAATCTTTGCAAGGAAGAGGCCCCCCAATATTTACTCCGACACCTAGTAGCTGAGAGCAGCAAGTGGACATTAGATGCAAATGGGAGGCAGGAGGAATGATTAAAAATACCTTGACATCAGAACACACAAATACACCCGCACTCGAATTGAACATGAAGAGAGAAATTATGCAAGTGCTCACATTGTACAAAGGCACTACATATTTGCTTGTTACATGTTAACTTGTTTTCTAAACACTCAGGAATGTTGAGGGGAAAAAAATCCAGCGAGTAGCATCTAGTATATTTTTATCATTAATTTTGCCAATGATCGAAAAATTGATATGTTCTGAAGGAGATCATTTGCCCTGTTGTTTTGAACTGTCTGTTAACTCAGTGGTGTGCCTGACACCTCACCGGACAGGACGAAGAGGTGCTGAAGTGTTGGCTTTTCGAGTGATGACATACCGGGAGAAGAGCAAAGCAATGTGCGACAGTTCTATTGTTGAGGCAGGCTATTGATGCGAGCATAGCAATGAGTACCAAATTCAGCTCTGAGGAGGCAAACAAGGTAGAAGACAAAATAAGAGGCCTACACCGAGATGGGGACAGTGAGGGCAGCACAGGAAGAAGACAGGAATGACAACAACTAAGAACACCTTTGAGACCTACACTGAGAAGATGACAGTGAGTGGCCACACAGAAGGGACCGGGGGGAAGAAACTACGTAGAGAAAAAAGAGAAAATTAGTCATCTTGAGTTTCATAGGGAGCAACAGCCAGCAGCTACAGAGATAAAAGTGCTTGCACTCCTCACTTTACCAAGGCACTGGGTACTGTTGCTTGCTGGGTTTAGCCACGACTCCTTCATTTTCCTTGATTCTTCAGTGGTCACTGTGGACAAGCAGTCAATTGAATTAATGGTGCGAAAGTTGATTTCAGATGCAGTGTAACATATAATTTACCAAACTCACTAAAAATCAATGTCCAGTGAGAGGTATTTCTTTCACAAGAAACTTGATGAAATATAACACCTCGGACTGCACTTCTGTAAGCTGCTTCTAAGCGTTGTAAATGACCGTGATGCCCTTTAGCCTAGTCAGTAGATTCGATTTACATAGTTCGGAAGGATGAAAGGTTAATGTATCACTGGGGTTCACACTAGTAGCTGTGAAAACAATTAATTTCTCAGTGGCAAGAATGCAATGCACTAAGCCATCCTGCAAGCATCATATGAACTTAGGAGAATAAACCAATTATGCAACAACTATTGCCCACTACTTTCAAATGTAGAGTTACAACCTTAAGTAGTTTTTATTAGATTCTACAGTGTATTTTTAACAAAATGTGTGTTACCACCTATACTGTGTCCATCCGACCAGTTTTTTGGTGACAGGTGCGGCGTGGGTCTATAATCCCCGACGATCCATTATGGATAATAAGGGGATTTGTAGAATTGGGTACCACTGAGGGGGTTTAGGCGAAAACTACAGTAACGTCCACTAAATGGAATATAACTAAATGGGGAGGCACCTGAATCTTTTGAAAGTTGCCACATGGGTTTTCAAATGTTACTAGACGCCCCATTCCGGGAATCACTCTCGTCTCACATTCTACAATATTTTGAGGATAATGCGGACACTGCGTCTACACCGCAGATCGAGTGGGATGCGTTTAAGGTGGTCACACGTGGTCGTTGTCTGGGCACGCAGGCGGGCATGAGACGCCAGGTCGATAGGGATTTGACGAGGGTGGAATCTACCCTACTGGATGGCGAGCGGGAGGCAGCGGAGGGCGACGATACGAGACTAGTGACGGGCCGTGAACAACATGCGCAACTTCTGGACAGATTGAAGAACTTGAATTATGCCGCACACTCGGCGCGCACGCACCTCGCTGGGGCAAGCCGGGAAAGCTCTTGACTTGGCTGATACGGAGGGACACTCAAACGTTACCGGTGATGTCGATCTGTACCACACAAGGCGCTGTGGTGTACACACAGAGGGCAATACATGAGGCTTTTACAAGTCACTATGTGGATCTGTACCGCTCCCGATTGCGAGCCACTGGTGATGATATCTCCAGGTACTTATCGGAATTGCCACTCCCATCGGCCACTAATGTACAACGCGACGAACTGGGCACGCCGCTTGCGGCTGAGGAACTCCGGGCTGTAATATTCTCCCTTTCTAACGGTAAGACCCCAGGCCCTGATGGCTTGCCTGCAGAGTTTTACAAGGCCTACTCCACTATTCTTATTCCCGAACTTATACGGATGTTTAGGGCGGCGATAGAAGATGCCACTCTCCCACCCACTCTTAACGAGGCGAACGTGATATCGCTTCTGAAGCCTGGTAGGGATGGGCTCAATATGGGATCTTACGGGCCACTTGCCCTCCTTAACACGGACTACAAGATCCTAGCGTCCGCACTGGCTCAGAGACTGGCGCCTCTGGTTCCCACACTAGTACACACGGACCAAAACGGTTTCGTGCCCACCCGCAACACGTCTTATAATATCAGGTGGCTGTTTCGTGTGCAGAGTTTGGCTGTGTCCCGGTGGCCGCGATCGGGGTGTGTAATTCTGGATCTTGAGAAAGCGTTCGATTCAGTGGAATGGCCTTACCTCATGCAAGTACTGGGAAAATTTGAGCTGGGAGCTGCCTACCTACGTATGGTGGAACTCCTTTACTCTGACCCTGTGGTACGTGTATGCACGGGCAGGCTTTTCTCTGACCCGGTCCGAGTACGCAGAGGCACCAGACAAGGTTGCCCCCTCTCCCCCCTAATTTTTGCACTAATGATGGAACCCTTGGCTGCGCAGTGGAGTGCTTCCGGCGTGGATTGGGGTATCCCCCTGGCTGACGGGATGCACTCGGTGTCATTATATGCGGACGATCTACTGATCTACGTTAGAGACCTGACCCGTTTTCCGTGCGCGCTCACTGACATATTTAGAGACTTTGGAGGCGTGTCGGGACTTTGTGTTAATTGGGCGAAATCAGGGGTGTACGCTTTCGCCGCAGACACCCCGGAGTGCGACATTGTGGTAATGGGTGAACGGCTCCTTTGGTACCCAACCGTGTTTAGATATCTGGGGATCCAGGTATATCGTGACCCTGCTGATCTGTTGGACGGTAATCTCACAAGAACGATCTCGTCACTTACAGCTAATAATAATAATAATAATAATCCTCAGGTGTCCTTTTGACCTCTCTCCCATTGAACGTCCCCAGTCGCATTACACTGGCAAAGATGATCGCCCTACCCCGGTTGCTGTACTTTTATGCAAACCTACCGGTGTATGTCCCTGCTCGCATTTTCCGCGAACTGGAAACTCTAACCAGACGCCTGAGCTGGAACAAGGAGCGCCCCAGGGTTGCGTTGAAGACTCTATATGCTGCGACGGAGTGCGGAGGGTTGGCGGTACCTAATCACGAGCTTTATTATCTGGCAGCGCAGTTGCAGTGAGTCACTTACTGGCTGAGTGGGAAGAACTTGGGAGATACTGCCTCGGACGACGCGGTTATGACAGCCCCGCAAATACACACGTTATTTCATCCCTTAACTAAGACTCGCTGCCCTGATCAACTGCACCTTGCGGTGGCGAGAAAGTGCTATGTGAGGAGTCTACCAAGCCATACGCACCTAACCTGCCACTACTGGGTACACCCTGGGAGGGGGGGCACTCGTGGGGCCTACGTTGAGCAGCTGGGTGGCAGTTGATTTGGAGAGCCTGGGCGACTTGTTTGAAGATGGCGCCCTACTTCCTTTTGCAACATTAGCGGACAACACAGGCCTACCGGCTGGGCAATTCCTGACACATGCGACACTTCTACGTATATTGACGCAAGCATGGGGAACGCTACTGGAAGAGCCCCCCACGCATCTGCTAATTCAGTATCTGCATGTGATGGGGAACGGCTCTCACGTGGTATACTGGCTCGCCCAGGCGCTACATACACACACGCAGTTCTCGTCACAGCGGCTGCGAGACAAATGGACAGCCGATAGAGGCCGGGACTGGACTGACAGGGAATGGGCGCAGATACTAGCCGGGACACTACACATACCGCGCAACGCACGCTTTAAGATTATACAATATTACATCGTGCACCGTGCCTATCTGTCCCCTGACAAGATCAATAGATACTTCGGACTTACTACATCAGCGTGCCCCAGATGCGGACTTGTAGATGCACAACTCCTACATGCAGTCTGGACATGCCCCTCTCTGCATACCTACCGGTCTGCAGTGTCGGATACCTTGGCAAAAGCGACAGGAGGCAGCATGCCACTTACATGGGAAGCCTGCTTGCTGGGCTTGTTCAGAAGAACGAAACAGACAAAAGTCCGGGAGAGGTTCTGGGACCTGGGGCTGGTACCTGCGAAGCGCCTTATTACTAAGCGCTGGAAGAACAACGCCCCCCCCCCCCCCGGGTGATACACTGGCGTAATTCGTTTGACAACTGGGCAAGGGCGGAAAGTGTAGTGCTACATAGAGAAGAGACAGCGGGGCTTCGCAAGTATCCTATAGCGATAGACTGGGATAGCACCTTGACGACCTACCATCAGGTGTGCCTGCAGAGTGGCATTGTTGGCACGCTAGTGCCTCTCTTTGCATGGTCCCGACTGGACCCCTTCTTTTTTCCACCCCTCTTCCCCCTCCGAGCTCCCCTCCCCCTTTTTTTCCCTTTTCCCTCCTCCTCCCCCTCCCCCCGCTGCGCACTTGGTAGAACTTGTAACTAGATCCTTACTGTTGTTATAACATGGTACATGCCTTTTCCCACCCGCCTGCGCCAAGAGCAACACACATACTCGCTGTTGGACACCGCCCAGTCTTTCGTTTCCGCACCTTTTCAGATTGTTCTTTACATTTGTTAGTTTTGTAACAAAGCTTTGGATATATGTTGTATTGCTGACGTGCCCAACCTATTTTGATTCACTGCCGTGGCATAGCCTGTGCTCCGAACTGAACAAATATCTGATGTGAAATTGGGAAGCAACATTCGCTTTATCACCACCTATGTAGATCAATAATCTCTCATGGATCTGCCTGTCGCTAATGATGTAGACACGCTATCTTAACTAAGCTGCTTTTAAGTTGATCCTTTCAGTCGAACTCCTTCATGTACATGAATGTATGCGGCGACCTCTGACACGTCTTCTGTAATACGGCATGATTAATCATTTTCTTTTCCATATGTGTAATGTTGTGATATGTCAAAAAATGCAATAAACATATTCAAACAAAAAAATGGGTTTTCAAATGTTATCAATGCCCTGAAGCCTCCCTTGGATGATGGCATCAGTAGGGGCTACATAGAAGCTACAGGAAGCAATTAATAGTAAGTAACTGGTCATAGTCTTTCTATGCTGGAGGCACCGGGTACTATGACCTTGTTGTCAGGGTAATAGGCCAACTTTATGGGACATTACCATGGCAATGGCCAGTCATAGCGATGGTTCGGCAGGTTTCTTAGGGTCCCAGGAGACCAGGTATTACAAATAGGTATAGTTAATAAACAAACGTCAGAAGCCAAAATCTTGAGAACCACCAGATGCAGTTGAAAATGTTGTCCACTGTTTATTTCTAAAGATTCCCTGGCACATAATTTAGGCCAATGAAGGCAAGGTGGACTTGAGTTCCTCCTAGAGGACAATTAAAAGTCAACACTGGTTCAGACATGGATTTAAAGTTTCCTGGACCAGGATGCCACACTAAGCTGAGGTGCCCACGTTGATGTGAACACACTGACATGGACTGTGATGTCAGAATGCGGTTCATAAAAAGTGAAGTTGAGAGATCAGGTTTCACTTTATTGCAGGAGAATAAGCCTACCAGGCAGAGATGCTACGCCCAACTGCTCAACCACACTTGTGTTCTTTTCTCTATTGTTATCTACTTAATCCATCCCTGCAGCAAATTCTACTGGTAATCATTCAAACTCTGGTTTAGACGAGGTAGTTCGTCCTGGGGCTATCGTCTGTGGCACCTTTTGCTATGGTAATTATGGTCTCATGAGGACAATGGCTTGGAGGTAAATCCAGTCCAAGAAGTACTGTTCCGTGGGGTAGATGGGCTGCATACCAACATTCAATAATAACCAACCAGATCTAGGTATATTTGTGAAGTTGTAGCTATGCAAATGAAAGGGTCCAGTCTATATTCAGTTTCAGGCAGAGTTGATACTTTCAACTCCAGATAGGAAATGCGATATATTTGTATTTCTTGAAGCAGGCCAACCAACAGAGAAGGTAATGTGTAGCCTTTCTCCCAGGCAAAGCTAAAGAAACTGGTGGTGGTAGAGCGAGATATGGATATCACATCCCCAGCCATAGACCTTATTTAAAAAATCATTATTTTGGGTTTCCTGTTGCTGCTATGGGTCATGGTTGTTGTTGGGCGGGTCATTTATTTAGTTTGATCCTCCAGTGGGCGTGAGGGGGAGCGAGAAACTTTAAGCAACCAACTAAAACAGGGGTTTTAGGTATACGTTCATCGTGCTCACTGTTTGCACTCAGGTGAAAGCAAGGTCCTGTTATAGGTACAGATGTGGATTGTAGAGGGGAAGAAGTAAACCTTTCTCAAGGGTTACAATAAACTGATATCAATTAGATTGTTACCCTGTAATAAAGGTAATCCCTTAGTTTAACAGTAGGAGCACTTTGATGCTCCTAGGTCAAACCATGTCCAGCATTCTGCTTCCTAGCAATAATGATGCTAGTACCAGTCAGAGATCTGGTATTATAAACCTACCTAGTTAACAAAAATAACACAGAAACTTTCTGAAACAAGAGTTACAATAAATTGCACAGTGAGACAGATAACTTGACTTTTGCTGTTAAACCTTAAAGGAACAATTAGAGGCTTGTATAGAATTAGGAGTAGACGGATCCACACCAACGAGAAACAAGTGACCTATCATAACGGAGTGGCCCACGCTGAGAAGGTAACAGTAGCGAAACTTCAGATGAGGGTGCCTAACCACAGTTTCCCCTTCCCTTCCTGCTCATCACTTCCGTAAGGGCTAATGTTCTGTTAATAAAAATAACATGCTCTATTTGAACAACTGCTAACATTGAACAGTGTTTACATCGTCTTCCATCTTGTTTAGACGTCATCCTATGTCACGTGATATTGTTGATGAATTTGTTTCTAAAATAAACTTTAATAGTTTCACTCAAGTTAGCAAAAATGTTGCTCAGAGAAAGCTTGTGCCAAGCTTGCTCATCCTATTTCTATTAACATTGTATCAGTCAGGGGGGCGTGGTCTGCCGAGCAGCGGAATAGCCGCTCTGAGTGAGCTCCACCGGCTAGGGGACAAATTCTGCATTAATCCTTACATCTGGTGTCTAGGGGAGCCATACCCGTCATCCCTGTAACTTGGACCTGTGGCGGATTGTGGTGGTGGGCTCCGTTAATCGCCGCGGTGGACCTCCGGGGAGGTAACGTGGATGATAGCTGAGCCCGGGGCGGTCCGTGACGGCAGCTGCGTGAAGGGGGCGGCGGACGCCAAAATCGTGCCCGAGGATTGAGCCGCGCTGCGGGCATGAGGCTGTCGGCGGTGGAAGGTTGCCGAGCTGCGGCCCCGCTTCACTCCGTGAAAACAGTGCCGATTTAAGAGGCAGCGAAGTGGCGTCTGCTCTCTGATGTACCTGGGCCCTTGCCTGTGCGGGGATATCTTTGGCAGCGGGGGTGCCACGGCTGGAGGGCGAAGGGAGAGGCCCCGACAGCCATCTTGGGACCTCTTGTGTGGAAGGTCTGGATCAGAGGACGGAGGCGGCTGGGGCGCCCTGGCTGCCTTCGACAGTTGAACACACAGCAGAATCAGCCCGTGTCGTAGGGGCACAAACAGCGGTGAGTGGAGCAGGCCCTTGGCGCCAGAAAACTTGCGAGTGTTGGAAGCTGGGGGAGTCACTCTGCGGCGCATGAGGGAGACGGAGATACAGCTTTGAAAGGGACCTCACTGGAAACTGTGATGGTGCCAGCGCTCCTTGTGATTCTGACTGTGTATGAGCCTTGAGGCCCAGTTGCGCTGCTGTTGGGGACGGCTACTTGAGGAGTCGGGGGCGGGGGGGGCTCGTGGGGCCTCTCTGTTTGATGCCATGGTTTGCATCATCCCACCCATCCCACAGGCGCTGGCCAAAAATTTTTGCAGAATCCTCTTGCCCACAGATACGGCTTGGTGGCGACTCTCTTCTCTGCGCCTCTCGCTGTGTGTGGCCTGGTGGCCGCCCCCCCATTCTGATTAGAGAGCGCAGGTGCGGAGATCAATTGGAGATACAGCTATGGGACTTGGCCCTTCGTGCCACTAGGGGCCCAGGGTGTGATTGGACTGTGCTGGGGACCCCGCGCCGTGTGGATTGAGGAGACCGACAGTGGAGGAGCATTGTACTGGGTCTGCAGCGGAGCCCTCTGATTTATACTTACCCCTGGGGGTCGGTGATTAGGTGCTTCAATATGGGTAAACCTGATGCCAAACAACCCAAAATTAATTTCGACAAACGCTCCACGCGCCAGACTGACCCGTCTTTGGGACCGCAATCTGAGGAGCAGAGGGAGGAGCAACCTGGGGATCAGGGAGAGGACCTGCGTACCATCATGTTGGAAATGCGGACCCGCCTACGAAATACTGACTCCAAGTTGGATACCCAAACCACACAGTTGGACTCTGTGAAGGCTCAAGTTACAGTCCATGAAACCCGACTGGACGTATTGGAAAATCGACAAACTGAATTTCACAAATTTCAAACAGAGACCAAGGAGCAGCTGCTGCATACGGACAAGCTCCTGGGAGTAATCCGCATGAAGAACGACGATTTGGAGGCGAGATCCCGGAGGGACAACCTAGGCATCCTAGGAATTCCGGAAACGACTGCGATTGTCAAGATGGAAACCTATTTGGCGGATCTCCTTCATTCACTGTTTGACCCACACCTATAGTCTGTGTTTGTGGTGGAAAGGGCACATAGGGCTCTGGGCCAGAAGCCTCCGGTGGGGGCTCCACCGAGACTGATCTTGGCAAAATTCTTGAACTATCAAGATAGAGACAACATCCTGCGACTGGCGAGAGAGAAGGGTCAACTGAATTATCAAGGTAACAATCTGTCGTTCTATCCTGACTTTACCCCGGCTGTCCAGATGGCGAGACGCGACTTCTTACCGGCCAAAAAGATCCTTCTCCAGGCGCAGATCCCTTACTCTCTACTCTACCCGGCTAAATTGAAGGTCTGCTGTGACGGAACTGCACATTTTTTCACAGATGCAAAGTCTGCTCTCACATATGCTAAACACGTCGGAGGCAGGAAAAGTAAAGACTCCCCTTGGGGCAGAGGCATCGACGACGGGACGGCTCACGATAATGACTAATTGTTATGATAAGGGGTTGGGTAAACTGAGGTGCCTTTAGTTGCTATGTTGAACTGTATGGTAATATTCGTCCATGTTGCAGTGGGTCCTATTATCCTGATTTTAATATTTATATATGAAAGTGATTTTGACAGAGGATGTCAGGGAGGGCATGTGCCATTCAGTATAGATTCCCTAGCCACCCTGTTTACTCAGGGGTGAACGCTGGTGCCACTACGCCCCCCCCATGGGAGGTTTCCCTTCCATTTTCCCGGAAATGTTAAGGTTTGCGTTATTGGGGTGGGTTTTTCTAGCACCTGATTGGGGGGTTGGAGTGAGTGGTGGGTTGGAGGTGGAGTTTGTTCATTTGTTTCATGCCAGTGAAAGGAATAGAGACTGGTCAAGGTGCACATTTTATCGGATGTATGTTATGGTCATGGTCTCCCGGTCGACCACTATTGAGGCTTATCACAACATAGGCACGCTAGACCACTGAATTTGCTGACATGGAACATCAGGGGGCTGAATGATTGTCGAAAAGCCAGACTTATACACGCCTATCTAGCAAGGCAAGGCATTGACATCTGCCTGCTACAAGAGACATCTTAACGTTACACCGTCTCCGAGGTTACGTAATCGCAGATGGTGGTGCACATATTCGTCCATGTATTATAACTATGCCAGAGGGGTGTCTGTTTTGATTAGACAAGGATTCGATTGGCGTGAGGGTGAGATGCAGGTGGACCCTGAGGGGAGGTATGTTATTGTGCGTGGGGTGTTGGAGGGGGCGTCCTTGGCGATTGTTGCTATTTATGGTCCGAATATAGATTTGCCTGAATTTTTTTATGATGTATGGACCAAGATAAAGATGTTGGGTTGTAATACTGTGCTGTGGGGTGGGAATTATAATGCCATCCTTGATGTTATGGATAGGAAGGGGACGGCCTGGGCCTTACACCAAGCAGCGGGCACCGCTTTGCAATCTATAGTTGCAGATGGGAGCTTGGTGGACATTTGCCGCAATAGGCACCCACTGGAACAGGAAGGCACATGTATATCGGACCATCATACTGCTTGGTCTCGTTTGGACTTCTGGTTACTCACTAGGGATGCTGTGGCTTGGACCATGGATGTTTCCCACCTACCATGCACGCTGTCCGACCATGCACCTTGTTTGTTGAGGCTGTCTCTCCCAAGGTCTTTGCCACGCTCGTTCGCTTGGAGACTTCCACCACATGCATTGCTAGATGAGGCCTTTAAGGAGGAGATCAGGGGAGATATTGGGGACTATTTTACTAATAATGAAGGCTCCGTCGATACGGAGGCTTCATTGTGGGAAGACTTCAAAGTGGTGATCAGGGGCCAATGCATTGCGAGGCAGGCGGGTGTGCTGAGGGCAATACGTAAAAAACACAGTTGATGGACAGAATGTAGAACAATGTCATACATTCACCCCAGTACAAGGATCTGGGCCTAAATCCATCGTTTTTTTGCACTCCACACCACCCTGGGTTAGACACTGGCTATATGCAAATCAGCTCTGACCCTGTGCCTCATGGGAACAGTCCAGTCCGAACTACCAAGCCATGTCTTTCCCAGACCGGAATCAAGCATCCAAGGACCGGTTTCTGGCTATCAGCCTTCATCAGCCTGGATAGCTTGACTCCAGTGGTGTGGAGAGCCTGGGACTCATGTCTGAGCATACCCAGCCCACTCGGGGTGAAAATTGCAAAAAACACAGTTGATGGACAGAATATAGAACAATGTCATACATTCACCCCAGTACAAGGATCTGGGCCTAAATCCATCGTTTTTTTGCACTCCACACCACCCTGGGTTAAACACTGGCTATATGCAAATCAGCTCTGACCCTGTGCCTCATGGGAACAGTCCAGTCCGAACTACCAAGCCATGTCTTTCCCAGACCGGAATCAAGCATCCAAGGACCGGTTTCTGGCTATCAGCCTTCATCAGCCTGGATAGCTTGACTCCAGTGGTGTGGAGAGCCTGGGACTCACGTCTGAGCATACCCAGCCCACTCGGGGTGAAAATTGCAAAAAACACAGTTGATGGACAGAATGTAGAACAATGTCATACATTTACCCCAGTACAAGGAACTGGGCCTAAATCCATTGTTTTTTTGCACTCCACACCACCCTGGGTTAGACACTGGCTCTATGCAAATCAGCTCTGACCCTGTGCCTCACGGGAACAGTCCAGTCCGAACTACCAAGCCATGTCTTTCCCAGACATCAAGCATCCAAGGACCGGTTTCTGGCTATCATCCTTCATCAGCCAGCCGGGCTGAAGACGGCTGGAATGCCAGAAACCGGTCCATGCATATAGCCATGTCTGAACTGGGGTAGCAGAGTGGGCTAAAGAACGGTGATGGATTAAACCCAGATCTTTTGACTGGGTGTGAGTGTTTGATTGATTCAGATGCTCCGTCCATCACCACCCCCTTTTGTACCGCTTTTGGCCGCCATAAGTGTGGCAGGGTATGCTCAGACGTGAGTCCCTTGCTCACTTTGCCACTGGATTCAAGCAAGCCGGGCTGAAGACGGCTGGAATGCCAGAAACCGGTCCTCGGAAGCTTGTTTCCGGTCCAGGGAAGACATGGATTGGCAGTTCGGGCTGGACTGTTCCCATGAGGCACAGGGTCAGACTGATTTGCATATAGCCATGTCTTAACTGGGGTGGCAGAGTGGGCTAAAGAACGGTGATGGATTAAACCCAGATCTTTTGACTGGGTGTGAGTGTTTGATTGATTCAGATACTCCGTCCATCACCACTCCCTTTTGTACCGAGGGCAATAGGTGGCACACTGGCATCACTGGAGGTCAAAATTAAGGCAATGGAGAGCGCGTTTTACTCCATGAATGATACTCATTCTGCACAACAACTGAAAATGTTGCTCTTAGAATATGCGGAAGAGGCGCAGCGAGAGGTGAAGTTTTTGAACAAATACTCAGAAGCTCGCAGGTACGGCGAGGAAGACAGCCCGGGTCGCACCTTGGCGGCTATGGTTCGGCCTTCTCGATCCGCTTCTTTTGTTCATGAGGTATGAAATACGCAGGGGGATATGATTAGAGGCCAAGAGGGGGTATCCAATGAGTTTTTTGCCTTCTACTGTCGCCTGTATACGACCACCTTGAGGGCCTGCACCGAGGAATTGAAGACGTTCCTTGACACACTGGCTTTGGTATGGTTCAATGATACCCACAGGAAGTACATGGACCTCACATTCACTGTAGAAGATGTGGCCCAGGTCATTAAAAGCATGCCCGTGGGGGAAGGCCCCTGGCCCTGACGGCCTTACTACTGCCTTTTATACGCCGAGGAGATAGCGCCTTGGTTGCTGGCAGTCTATGAAGAAGCGCTAGAGGAGGGGGTGTTGTCGCAGACAATGAGAGAAGCAGCGATTCTTACGCTCCTTAAGCCCGGGAAGCCTGAAGAGGAGCTTGACTTCTATTGGCCCCTCTCTATGATAAATGTACACGTCAAGATATTGGCGAAATTGATTGCCAATAGATTACAACCTCTCCTGCCAATGATTGCGCTGCCAGACCAATCCTGATTTCTTCCGGGGAGGTCGACATCTCACAATCTGCGGACCATATTTTCAGTGGTACATTACCTTCATCCTAGCGAAAAAGCAGCAGTGGTATTTCTCGACGCTACAAAAGCGTTTGACACGCTTGAGTGGGCTTACCTTTTTACAGTCCTAGGGCGCACGGGATTCAGTCCGCTGTTTCTGAACCGCATCAAATTATTGTACGCCGCGCCTATGGCACGAGTGCAGATCAATGGCCTACTCTCTGACCCTTTTGAGATCACACGTGGCACCAGGCAGGGATGCCCGCTGTCCCCCCTACTTTTCACTATAGCTATGGAACCTCTGGCTGCCCGGGTTCGGCACCACCCTACTGCACGCGGTATAGGCTTCAGCGCTCGCAGTCTGCTTATCTTGTTATACACAGATGATGTCACGCTTTATATAACTAACCCGGAGGAGAACCTAGACCCACTGCTAAGGTTTGGTGGGCTCTCTGGCGTATTTATTAACTGGGCCAAATCAGTGGTGTTTCCGCTGACAGATGGCACTCCCCAGATAACATCAGAATTTCCCCTGCGGTGGGAAGCAGACAAAGTAAAGTACCTGGGAATCTGGATTAGCCCAGACACGCAGGAGGTGTGGCGGTTGAATTATGGCCGAACAATGTCGTGGTTGGACGATAAAGTTCTGGTGTGTGCTCCGTTGCCGTTGTCGCTAGCAGGGAAAATAGCACTAATCAAAATGTTTATCTTACCAAAGTTCCTATATTTATTTGTTAATATCCCGGTCCCTCTTACCAAGTACTTTTTCGACACTCTTAAATCCCACCTGCTTACTTTGACATGGGCTGGAAAGCAAGTCAGGGCGTCGTGGGATCTATTGACCCTTCCCCTGCGCCAAGGGGGATTGGGGGCTCCGGATATGCGATAGTATGCATTGTGTGCACAGGCACAGTTTTTGCATTACTGGGTGCATCCGACCCCCTTCCAGCCACACGTGGCGGTCGAGACTGACGTAATGGCCCAGATTCCATTGAAGGTGGCATTGTATCAGAGGCCAAAGAGACCTTGAGGTGACAGACTCTGCTGAAACCCTATGCTGGTCGTGGGATAAGTTGCGTAAGAGAGCGAAGGTCCCGTTGTTGTTCGCCCCCCTATCCCCCTGCTTCAGAACCAATGATGCCCTGCATAAGGGATATTATGAGTAAATCTCTGGCCCAGAAAATGCATCTCCAGACGTTTGAGGACCTATACCCTGGGGAGGAGTTCAGATCTCCTCCTGTGGCGCCTGAGGGACAACGGTGCCATTCACAGAACTCTTTTTATATCATAGAATACGCACGGCGTGTCGTACGCTGGGGGAGGACTTCCCGAAAGCGCCACCGACACTGCGCGCACTAGAGACCGTGCTAAAATTCCCGTCCTCAAAGAAACTTGTCACACGCTTTTATACTAGTATGCAAGATCCCGCTCCGATACTAATTCCACTCTCCCTCGCGCACTGGAACGAGGAGCTTGATCAGTCACTGACGGATGCTCAGTGGGAATACTGTTGTGGGCAGCTGTCGGAGCTTTCCCCGAGTTACAAGTTACGGCTCATTCACTTTAAGTATCTGCATAGATACTACAGAACGCCTGTGAGCTTGCATAGGATGGGACTTCGGGCTGACAGTAGCTGTTGGAGATGTGGTTTTGCCCCAGCAACCTTTTTGCATGTGGCATGGCACTGCCCTAAGATTGTGGGAGAGGGTTTTTGAGTCAGTGAACGATATGCTGGGGGTGTCACTGGAGCCGTCTCCCATTTTGGGCATTTTGGGATATGTAAAGGACACCCCAAATTACATGCACTCCTGCTCTTGTTTGCAAAATGCCAGGTTGCAGTACACTGGGGTAGGCGACGAGTGCCCTTTTTAAGGGACTGGGTCAGGGACATTACCTATGGGTATACGCAACTTAGTACCTTTTGGGAGCTGATGCCACCTGCCTCTAGACCTCGAAACATAAGGGAGCCGTTCATTGCTCGGACTGCCAGGATTCAGGGGATGGCGGAGGATGAGGTAGAGGGAGGTCCTTAGAGTCTTTAGTGGGACCTGGATCTATATGCAACCAACACAGGATCTGCTGTATCTCGTCGAGTTAGTTGTATTCAAACTGGTGACTAGATGAATGTATGCATTGCTGACCTTCCCGAGGTCTACTATGTGTGGAATTTTGGCCCTCAGTAATGCTATTGGTGTAGCGTGTGCATGAGAGAATGCTAATTTTAGATCCTGTCATCTGTTTTTAGGGGTGGGAGGGGGGGGGGAGACATTTGTTATGACAACTGTGTACTGCGATGTCGCTATGGTTGATAATCTGACTTACAGATCTGTGCTGTACTGGCTAGTTGTACTGTACTGACACTGTTTGTTCAAAATGTCAATAAGAAAATAAAAAACATTGTATCAGTCAAAATGTATAACCAAGACTGAGATTGAACGAACCATAATGTACTGGTGGTGGGAAAAGTACTGAATCTATTCAATAAAGAAATGTTTCCTTTAGACTGTTTCCTATTTGTTTAAACATTATGAATCACGTGTTCTTAACAAATGTGTGAATCCTATTGTCCAAAGTACTAAATAAGAGTGTGCATTTCTCTCAAGAAAGGCAATCCCTACTCCCTTCGTTTGAAGGCAAATCTATGCCGGATTTCATACTGAACTCTTTATCTTATGACTGATATGCTATGCTGCTAATTTACTGATGACATTTTTTGTATTTTGACTTAAATACTTACATAAATCATTCAAAAAAATCTCGTTTGTCATTCTTAAGAGAATGTTTCAGAAGTGTTATGTGGGCCAGTTTTGATTTTAAAGTGACATTTTCAATCTGGGAGCACCGAAGTTCGAGCTATAGGGACTACACCGCTCTGAAAGTTGAAACTGCGATGCAGGTTTTGAATGGCTTTAGTTATGTATCTTGTAAGGGTTCTACGCCCCAACACTTTCTTCCTAACTAGAAAAACGAATCTGTAGGTATTGTTTTCTGCTCTAGTATATTTTAAGACGGTAATCTCTGTTTCTGCTACTATGTAAAGTGCAACTATACCTCTTGGTGTCCATACGCTATATAAAACTGTGTAATAAAAGAAATAAATGGTGGGTGGTGAAGGCACACAAGAGGAGACAATGATGAGGGTCCTGTGAGATAACTACACCACAGAGAATACTATACAGAGAAGATAGTGAGGGACCTATGCCATGGAGCGGAAACAGAGCTGAACATTGAGAAGTGAAAAGTACAGGAGAAACTTGAGAGGCCTACAAAGAGAAGAGAGACTGGAACAGCCTTTGCACAGAAGTCTTTAGGAGCATGTGCAGAGAATGGATCTGTGAGCGACCAACACTGAATAGGGGAAAGTAGGGGTCTGTCAAATAGAAGTAAGCATTAAGGTTCCAACTGTGAAGAATAGACCTAAAAGAAGGGATCTGTGAAAATACACAAGAAGGAGGGAACACTGAGGAGCCTGCATGCAGCAGCAGACTGACAGGTGATAGACTGGGCAAGGATGGTGAGGATCTGACTCCAACACGAGACTGCTATTAAGGGCCCCATGTGACCTACACAAAGGGGGAACAATAGAGAAGCCAACAACTGAAAATGGACACAGAGAACCCTACAGAGAGAGGGTAGCAGTGAGGGGACGTTGATGGATCTTTACTAACAAATGAATGATAGGGGGCCTGTACATAGAAGAGGACAGTTGCAGTCTGACCCCTAAAAGGGAATGTTGAGTGTATCTTTCAAGTGGAAAGGGCCTACATCTTTTAGGGTGAAATTAAAGCCCCACTACAGAGGGGTACATGTAAGGCTTACACAAAAAACTGGAAATTGAGGGGTTCACATTGAGAAGGGGCAGCAGCGGGCGTACATTGCTGACAGGACAATGCAGGACATACACAGGGAGTGGACAATGAGGGGCCTTCACCGGGGCAACAACAGTAACAGGTCCATGATTTAAGTTCAGTTCTCCCTCAAGAAGATACCTCTGTGTAGGTTCTGTCACACTGGAGCATGACCTGGACACATTTGGGAAGGTTCACGATGTTGTATAATAGGGTACTCTCGAATTTTTGGTAAAGGAGATACTAATATCCAGGCATGTGGAGCCTATGCTTAGGTTTGAGGTCTCTTTACAGGATTTGGAATGCCCATCTCTATGTTTAAAGCGTGGCCGAGCTTATGGGCAAGATAAGCATGTGCTCGGTGCAGACATTCTGAAGGGCACACAGGACATGCAGCAGTGACATCCCTCATCTGGGCTCAATGTACTGTCTTTCAAGCCTTTGCGACTTAGCTGGGTTCAGTATATCCTCAACAGGGCTCGATGTCGTCACTAGGGTTTATGGTGCCCTAGCAGTGGCCAGGTTCCATTCATAGATTTTCCACATAGGCATGTCTTTGACCATTATCTGGGTTTGAAAAGCTAACAGTTACCACACTTTGAAATGAATTTACGACACTCTGTTTTCACCAGGTTTGTCAGTGCTTTTGCTTGGGTTCAGCGCTTTCTAAAAGATCCACCTCTTCTGTAATGGAGCAAGGAGTCCTTAACTTTGGAATGGGAGCAACACATCCATCTAAAGTCTATACCTCCATTTTCCCTGCCATCTGCCTGGACCTGGGTTAGGTCTTCTTTCCTTCTTTGTCCTCATTCACTCCCACAGGATGCATTTCTGTTCCATAGGGGCAACTGGCAAACTGCTCATCAAGGGTCCTGCATGCGACTCCCTAATACCTTCACTTTGAAGGGGGGCGGAAGCAGGAAGACCTGTGAGACAGTGGTTGCTCATGGGTTATTCTGGTCCCAGCATCTCCACATAGTGTGTGGCTCTGACCCAAAGGCTTGTGAGCACCCTGCCTTTGGGATGCCCCGGCTTGCAGATTGCTGTCACGCTCTTAATCCCAGGAAGGCCATAGAATAGAGAAACATACCTCAATAGGTCAAGCCTGGGCAGCGCTTGCGCTGGTACGAGGCATGCAGTATTGGAGTATGGTTTGAAGCCTCATCCACTCTCCGCCCATATTTTTAATTGTCTTGTGTCATTGTCCTTTGTAAACGCTGGCTTCCGAGTCGTTATTAGACTTGTTATTCCCTCCTTGGTACCGCCTTGTCTGCATTTGTTACCTCCCATAACGACTGGACCTTTTACTTGTCTTGTTACACGGTCTGCTTTATCATGGCTGTGAGCACTATTTTGTTTAATGAATTGCCCCTAATCCATCAGTAGGTCACAGCATGCCATCCTCTTTTATTTACTAATGGCTGTCCGCTTTATCTATAGCAGCCGTGTTTCTATCTTTATTTATTTTAGCAGCACGGTTTGCCTTAAGTATAGCGGCCGCGTATACTTTTAAAAAAAAAAATGTATTTATTGCTCACTAGCGCCCATGCGGCGCTTTCACATCCATGGAGGCTGCGCCCCTTTCTTTAGACAAGCCAAGTCTAAAGAAAGATGCACGGTCTCTATTAAAGTAAAAGCGCAGCATGGGTGCTTTTACACAAAAAAAAACATGTTTGTCAACTTGATAAATAAATGCTTTTTCCTGTCAAAGCACCCCATGCAGCGGTTTCACTTTAATATTGGCAATGCCCCTCCCTTTCTTTAGACTCGGCTTTCATAAAGAGAAAGGGTTGCGGCCTCCATGAATGTGAAAGCGCCACATGGGCACCAGTATTTGCAATGAAATAGGTCTCGCATTTGCGAGAGTTTAAGCTATTGCATTCCCAATAGCTCAAACTCTCGTAAATGCGATGCCTATTGCAGTGCAAATGCTTGTTTTTGAAAGCGCTTTCACAACCATCATGCAAAGCCGGTGAAATAGTCTGATACTTTCTCACTTTATCCTCGGTCCCTGGCAGGCATAGTGGGGTTTAATTATGTATTTGCATCCCCCAGCCTGGAAATAGTGAGAAGACTTCATATAGATTCTTTCACCTCTAGCAGATAAGGGGGTAGGAAAAGCCTGCACGTGCTACTGTACAGACCACCTTGTTAACCTAATACCCAATTTGAGATTAACCTGGGCACCGCAACTGACAAGATGTCCAATAACATGGAGTGCGAAATAAACTGGACACTAGCCCGCATTAGATATATTAATGTCACGTGACCAGTTGTGTCATCTTGACTTCACAACAAAGTAGAAAGGTGTATCCAGAGGAAGGAACAGTGGTGATTGGTCAGAGTCCTATTTTGCCAACCTCTGATCGGCCATGAAGGCCTCTCCTGAATGGTCTCTGTTGTTTGCCATCCTGTCATATCTGCACTGTTTAGGCTTTTTTTTAAAGTATTATGTGATAGCTTTTTATTCGTAATGTGTATTTATATAGCACTTATTAGCCCCGATTAGGCGTTAAAGCGCTTTGCAGCGAGTAGCATGCTACCCCTGGAACCCAAGGACAGACTACAAAATATAGTAGATTAATAATATGTGATCCCTTGTTGATTAGTTGTGGCAATGTTAAAACATAATCGACAATCATGAACATCACCGGCGCCATCTTGCCGAACAAGAGCCACCTTCCGCATGTAAACGGCATCCATTTTAGGTGCGCGGGCCATCTCGCGCTTTGCAAGTCACCCACGATTCACCCTGACCTCGCAACCATCCCCGGTGCCCTGACTCAGCATGACCAAATGCACAAAGGTCATAAAACCTTGTCAGCCTGACAAAGCCCCGGAGCCACTTCCCACCCTAAAACACATTTGTCCTTTCATCCCCTGCACATGAGCAAGGCCTTCTGATAATCCCCAACTGCACCTGGCCACTTGATCCTGTCCCAGGCTGTAAACCAAGCCTTGCGGACGTACTTTATTGCCCCCACACAGCAAGACTTGTTGCACGAACAGAAATGCTTGATCTTATCACTTGCATAACCTTTAGATCTGACCGATCCCACACACTTTTATGTCCTGTCGGAATGTCCAGCTGCAAGATGGCAATCATCTGTTAGATTTGGGAGGGGGAACGACAGCTGGTGGGTCTGTGTGGGAACCGGCTGGAGGCAGGAATTCCTAGGATGTTTGACCACCAATAAAGTCACAGTAAATTGTATAAAAAGGGGAGCAGCAGAGAAGTTGTCAGAGCATCTCCCAAAGACATTCTGCGTGTCTGCGTCGACATGTTCTCCTCTGGAGAAATAAACTTGTTCTTGCTTTCCAGTTCCAACGCCTGTCTCTTTATTTTGGTAACTATCGATATTGGGAGTTAGAGGCGTCTTGCGCCAAGCAGCCTGGGTATTCATTAGAGATTAGCTGTTTTTCCATAATTGTCATCCCAACGTGGCGACCATCAAAGACATGTGGTTCCGGTGAGTGAGGTCCTAACGACGGAGTGAACGACTGCAACGATCGGGAAAGTGCACCTGCCTGAAAGAGACCCTTGTCAGGGCAGCCGATCATCCGAACTTCACCGGTTCCGAACGGACCTCTCTCGAGTGACCTGCGGTCCTGACTGGGATCCCACAGGAGTGCTGCGGTAAAATTGGAGTAGGAGGACGATCGGGCGCTGGAAGGGGAAGGCGAAGAACTGTCCAAGTGGTCCGGGTAAGGTTAAGTAGGATGTTTTTACGTCTGATTGGTAGGATGGTTTATCCATCTGATTGATTGATTGTTTGGATTGGAATTGTTTGGATTGAATACTAGTATTACGCTTTATTGGTTCGTTTAGCTTGTTAGCTATTTGGTACGTTGGTTCTCTTTGAGATATTCCCTGCTTGCAAACAACGAAGAATAGGAATATTCTCTCTCTTTGCAGACAGCGAAGGATAGGTAGTGAGGACCTTTGTCCACAATTGTTTGAGATCTTCATTTGTCGGATTATACGTCATGCCTATCTTCTCCCCACTGATTGGTAATTGGTTCAACCCGGACCGTTTATTAGAGGTCGGTCATCTGGCTCCACCGGAGGGCACCCCTAATAAAAAGGACATGTACGCGAAGTACAGGTTAATCGCTGTAGCTTTTAGCAAACTATGGCATAAAACTCACTAGGAAAAATAGAGAAAATCAGTAGGCCACTGATGGGATCTTTTGACCCCGCTAAAATAGAAACGCTAGGAATAGCCCTTCACAAGAAACATGGAATTAGCATCGTAAATATTGATTGATTGGTAGTTTTTGAATAATGGTTACTATTTGCAAATAGTAAAGGACAGGTAATGCAGACTTCTTGTCTGAATTTAGGATTAATTGAGAGCTTTGTTTTGACCATCCATCATGCCTGTCTTTTCTGAAGTTATTGGAAAATGGTTATTTTAGCTTGAATTGTTTGTCGAATAAAAAGTATGGTATCTGTCCCATAATGTATGACTCATTGTGAAACAAACACGCAAAGAAGAAACTCTAATTTAAATGATCAGTAAAATGAAGTAACTCGATTCTAAAAAGTTAAAAAGATACAGTACGCAGAAACAATATCAAGAGAATAGTCAAAGATCTGTTGTATTTTGCACTCTTACAACGTAAACAATCGGTAAAGATCCTGACATTTAGATATTTCTATGAAGAGGATAGTAGATCGAACCTCTTTTTACTTAGCAGCTACCTCGGAGGCGCAAAAGCGCGTCTTTTTCAAATTAGGAATTTTTGTTGTAAGGTCCCCAAAGAAGTACATTAGCCCGAAATTAGTTAGCTTTGAACCCCAAGTGCATTCTGCTCCTTGGAGTCCTAAACATCATAATCTTGGTCTTGCACACAACGTTTTTCAGAGGAGTTTTTCAATCGCTCCTACGCCTCCCCAAAGGAATGCCACCCAGTCTAACATTAGGCAGAAGTAAGTTATAAACGTATTAAGTAAAAAGGAGAGAGAAATCTTCCCTAAACATATTTGCCTGCATGGCCAAAGCCAGGGCTCGAAAAACATTGCAAGAAAGCTCGTTTTAATTGTTAGCGTTTGATGTCCTTGCACAAGTTATAGGATTAGAATGAACATTTTTAGGAAAAGTCCTGCTCTGTTTTAGCCTTTTCGTAATCTCCTAACGCAACGATCATCTGTTTAGATTATATATGAAAAACATTTCTAGGCACTGTATTTTAGCAGTCGGGCACAAATGCATATTTCCGTTTTTTAGGAAGGCACAGTTTCTTTTGTGTGTTAAAGATTGGTATGCCTTGCACAAACATTTCAGGCATGGCCTTGTCCGTGTTTATGGACCCCATGAATAGGTCTGCCAGCCTTGGCAAATACGAATCTGTGATTTTCTGGCACAACTGTGCTCCCGCGTTATCGAACTAGAACTGTGCTGTGTCCTCCACCCGCCCGCAAAACTGATCTCCATGCAGACATTAGACAAGTTGGTTAGTGGTCTTACCGTGTAGCAAAAATGCATACCATTGAAAGCACGAATGCACCCAGTGAAACTAGCTACCTTCTATAGTTTCCATGCTCCACGAATAAGGAACGGCCCCAGGCCACTGTAGATCGTTTTTCTTCGATGAAAACAATGATCCATCACCCTCCCTCACCATATACTGAGTACCTCTGGCCTCTGACCCTTTCCTACATGCGGTCCGTAATACTGCACTCGAATGATCTATGTAGTAAGCATCCTATCATTGGTTATCTTTGCCGCACTAACAGTTCTTCTGGGCTTCAATGCCGAGATGCCAAGGACTGCACCCCAAGAGATAAGTCAGGTACATGGTAAGTAAAAATATTTTCGTTATCACGCGCGCTGATGTGCTTTGAATGCTGCCCCCTCTTTTCTTTTTCTTTAGGTTACATCGGAGTTTCAGCTGAAGAATGGAGAAGGCCTAAATGCACCGTATTCCACGCGAAAAATACGCTAGTACTGTAAGATGGCATGTTGCATGCAGAGGCTATCTCTGGGGGCGTGAAAAATTTGTATGGTATGAATGCGTGTGTGTCATGATTTGTATAGCATGAATGCGTGTGTGTCATGATGTGTATGGTATGAATGCGTATGTATCATGTGCGCCTGGGTCGATAAGAGAATGCTTTTTGTATGACTGAGGCGTTGATCGAGCAGTCAATGGGATGAGAAAAATAGACCTGAATATGGTGCCAACATGCACAGTAACAAATGGCATTTTTGAAATATAGCACATTCCTTACTTAGAAACGAGTCTCTCTCTGAAGCCAGTGAATGGGAGGGTAGCCTACATCAGGAGCTTGAAGGACTATTGCAGTACAACAGGCCGACTCCGACCGATATCCCAAGTATGTGACCGTTTTCCAGGAACAACTCCCCACCCTGTATAGACCAAAATAATGCGCACCAGTGAGCTGATTTATGTACTGACCAAATAGAGAAATGAAGAGTCCCCTGAGTTGAAATTCATCCAAATCCTCCACCACCCAGAAGTTAGAGATAGTCATGTTTTAGATTTACCCCTTCTTCTTCCATCCACATAGAAAGATAAGAACAGTACAGTTGCACGTCTGACTGGCATCCCTCCTTTACCTCAGCTTGGACCATCGTTGCTAGATGTTGGGGGACCCCACCGGGAGTATCAGTACGACTGGGCTAGTGTCCTACCAATTAAAAGGAGTAAGTATTTTCAAAATCGGTCACCTACAAAAATTATCGACTATTAGGAAGGAAGGAAGGAAGGAGCCTGACCCCCGAATAAATTAAGTAGAGAACTGAAATACGTAACCTACATGAAAAAGTCCTTTTTTCCCAAAATAGCTCTGTGTTTTGTCTTCGGTTTTTGTACTTGATGCATGTACTGTCGTGTCCTTTTCGACATTTGTGTCTATGTAAACTATGCATTTATGTTTTTCCTCGGCTTGTGTATTTTATATGTAAATCGTCCTGTACTGTTCTATGTTGTACGCGTACTGAATAGCCTATTATTGTACACGCACTCTCTCTCTCTCTATGTTGTACGTGTACCGAATAGCCTATTGTTGTGCACGGCGCTCTCTCTCTCTCTCTCAGAGCTCACTTTTGAATAAATAACGACACTGTACCTCACCGGTACACGTCTAATTGGCTTTAAACACGACAGTGTTTGAACAAATTGACCGGAACAAAATATCATATTTTGCCATATTACTACCTCTCCTTTCTGTAAAATGATGGAACTTAATTGGCTGAGAATGAAAGGACAGGTAAAACGACTGATGTCCCCTAATCTGGCCCTTAAAAGGGAGCTATATGTCAGTGGCTTTTGTTTTAGTGCCTTAGTGACACAACCTTCATCGTTCATATTACCACGCCCATTGCACATAGGTAGAGTGACTAAAACGTCCCCGTTTTTCCAGAATGGTCCCAGTTTTGTACTAGCTGTCCCAGAATATTTTAAGAAATGTAGCTCATGTCCCGGTTTTTAAAGATAAATCGACTAAAACTGGTAGAAGTTAGCCGTTGTTTCCAGAAAAGATTTAATTGACAAGCAAGCCGCCAGGTTTAAAATTCGCAATTTATGTAAGTTCTTACTGACCGTTCTGTAGCTCTCTGCTAAGGAACGCACTCGTAGCTTGCAGTAAGATCGTAGTCATTCTCCCAATTTTGTGAAATGTCCCTAGTTGTTTTTACTTTAAGATTCCGGTCACCCTAGATATAAGTTGTATGGACATCGCAAGTCCCTCATTAACTAATGAAGTAGCTAGGTTGTAAAGGATGATGCTGAAATAAGAATAATGTTTTTAAAAAAATGATTCGAACCAAAGTGAAAGGAATGTTGAAGTAAGCCCTGCTGAATGAGTACTGAAACCAAAATGTTTAGCTAAAAAGGAGGAACATTGACAGGATGGAACAATGCTTAGCCTGTGTACTTTATGGTAAACAATAGCTAGGAAGGGTACCTGTATGCCTATGATAATAGCACATCACACTTTTTGTAGTTAACAGACCTTAGAGAAAATATAGCTCAACAGGAGTTAGTTTATAACGACGAGTCTCTGCCGGAGGAACCGGTTTGAATTTGACAGACCATGTAATTGATAGATATTAGATTTCTTGCCACAATCACGAATGTAAAAGGAATGGACACCAAAGATAGAAATTATAGTGGAAATTCATAAAAATGCTCGCAGACCAGCACCACAGTAATGGTTTCACCAATGTAAGGATTAAAGAACATCCACGCTATCGTCATTTTTGAGTAACCGATAAATGTTTCCCCAGCTACTTGGGGTTGGGAGAGAAATTGAATTGTGTAAACGTCTTCCCCTGCCAGTTCTCTAAAAATTGTTTTATACTTATTTAAAGATATCATGCAGTCGTCGGAGGAGAGGGGCCGGACGTGACGCACAGCCTGGCTGCAGATCATGGAACACCTATGACCACGACCAAGGTGGAGCTGCAGAGCAAAGAGATGCTGGACGAGGCACCATTCCCAACATGGAAAATGAAAGAAAGAAGGGCTGACCAGAAGCCCCCAACCTGTTGATCCACCTGTGCCGGAATTCCTAGCCCACTGAGCCTAATTAATGGGCCCACTTGCGTGGAATTTCTGCCCCCCTTGGTCCATTTCGGATCTGACCCCGCTCCGCCCTCTCTTCCCTCGACCACCCAAACACACGCCCCTTTTCATATGGAGTTTTTCGTAATTGACTTGATGAAGAAGCACAGCACGAAGATAGAATAGGGAAAGTAGGGATGGACTTCACGGATCAAGAATAGAGTGCGGGTACCCTGTCTAAGGTACCTATGATAGATTAGTTAGGGAACAGGGCAAAAAGGACTGTGGTCCGAGAGCAAAGGATGGCCACGCCCTGGAACATTGAATCTGGATCCGAGCCGGACGCATGGCTCCACCGCCGGTGCTCAACAGCGCCAACAAAAGAAGAGAACAATGGGAGCCTACCAGTGATGGCTCACTGTAAAAAGACACTGGAAAGAAAAGCGTTTGCACATTATCACTCCTTGACCATCACTTATATTAGGTTAAATTTCTCTCCCAATCACTTTGTATTGATTATGCCCCAATGGGACAAGAAAAAGATTTTCCTTTGAAACGTTACATCGGTCGCTTTTACTGTATATGAATAAGTATAATTGTAGAACACCAGTTGTCTGCATGAATATGCTTTCTAGTTTGGATCCCCATGAAGTCTAGACCACAAATAATGCACTTAATGATCTTTATCCTACCAGAACAATTTGTATGATAACATGTTTGTATTTGAATGAACTTACTGCATAATCTAAGAATTAGGCCATCTCCAGGTCTAAACGTTTGATATGACAAATGTCATTCTGTATGCACTGCCTCCTCGCCTGTCACATTGACTGCATAAGGGTATTGCCACCAAAGACCGCAATGGACAGCCCAACTGCACACCGCCCTTGTGTTCCCTATGTCTGAACCCTTTGTGCCCTAAGACTGTAGCAATATATATGATACTGATCGAAAATACACTAGCAAGATGTCTTGGGAATGTTCAAAAGGGCGACTGTTAAACCATATTCGACAATTATGAACATCACCGGCGCCATCTTGCCTAACAAGAGCCACCGTCCGCATGTAAACGGCATCCATTTTAGGTGCCGCGGACATCTCGTGCTTTGCAAGTCACCCACGATTCACCCTGACCTCGCAACTATCCCCGGTGCCCTGATTCAGCATGACCAAATGCAAAAAGGTCATAAAACCTTGTCAGCCTGACAAAACCCCGGAGCTACTTCCCACCCTAAAACACATTTGTCCTTTCATCCCCTGCACATGAGCAAGGCCTTCTGATAATCCCCAACTGCACCAGGCCACTTGATCCGGTCCCAGGCTGTAAACCAAGCCTTGCGGACGTACTTTATTGCCCCCACACAGCAAGACTTGTTGCACGAACAGAAATGCTCGATCTTATCACTTGCATAACCTTTGGATCTGACCGATCCCACACACTTTCATGTCCTGTCGGAATGTCCAGCTGCAAGATGGCAATCATCTGTTAGATTTGGGAGGGGGAACGACAGCTGGTGGGTCTGTGTGGGAACCGGCTGGAGGCAGGAATTCCTAGGATGTTTGACCACCAATAAAGTCACTGTAAATTGTATAAAAAGGGGAGCAGCAGAGAAGTTGTCAGAGCATCTCCCAAAGACATTCTGCGTGTCTGCGTCGACATATTCTCCTCTGGAGAAATAAACTTGTTCTTGTTTCCAGTTTCCAGCGTCTGTCTCTTTATTTTGGTAACTATCGAGATTTTGAATTAGAGGCGTCTTGCGCCAAGCAGCCTGGGTATTCGTTAGAGATTGGCTGTTTTTCCACAGCAAGGTTCGTTGTTTGGGCTTGTGAGAACTTGTGCATTTCAATACTTTAGTATTTTGAAAGGGATAGATTAATTTCCTTTTGCAACCCTCAACTCTTTTCTTTCTTTTAGAACTTAGTACCGTTCTTATTTTTTTTGTATTTTTACTGCTTCAGAATCCTGGGACAGTCATTTGTCAGTTGCTTTGCCAGATGTTGTATGATCGAATAAGCAACCTTTTTAACCCCAGTCTAAGAAGCCCGAGGAAGTTCAGGTAATCCTCAATATAGGTGAGGCTGTCAAGGGTAAGGCCATGCGCCTTACTTTAGAGAATCCTTACCTGGAACGATTCAACCGTTCTTTATTCCCAGTTTTATAACTGATTAAACATGACTATTACCAATTTGCGTCAAGTGACCTTGGAAGTGATATGGCACCCTTTTTACTGCATATTATCCAGTCTATTCCAGAGCATTTTTTAATGAGGAAGTTGTAGAGTTATACCCCTGAAAAGTGCATTTCTAAGTATGCAGCTGTTTTTTCTAGACTGTACCAACCCCTTATAAACTGCTTGAGAAGTTGAGCTCATTACTCAGAACTATCTCACACTGTCGCTACAACTGAAGACTCGCAGAGACACATCTCTCTGAGCCAGCACATCCCATCTGTCTGCTGACACCCAGCCTGTTGTACTCCTATCAGTATATATACCTTATGCCATTGTCGCTTCTTTCTGCTACTATCTGCGCATCATAAGCACCACACGCGATATCCTTATGCCTCGAGCGGGATGAAAAGGTTGGAAAGAGGGGGTAGTTCCTAAAATGGGTGTGGCCTAAGCTGAATATCTATGAAATCTCTACAAGAGGTGTGGCCTGATGCATGTAAAATGTAATCCTGTGGTTGACAAAATCAGCAGCAACAAACACATAAGTGATATATATGGAAAGCTTGAATTAATTTAAGTCACTGGCGGTAGCTGGCAGCAGTGTTCCAGTCCATTGTTTGCCACTCTTGAAAGAGGCGTGCCTTATGCAAATCAGTACAGATCCTGGGAATTTTGGGAACAGTCCGTCGTGAACTGCCAGACAAGGGTCCACAAAAGGAAGCACAAACAACTCCAGACTGGCTTTCGCCTCGTCAGTTGGTGCAGCTCGAGTTTTATTGCACATTGAGCATGGGAAGCACATCTGGTCATACCTGTCGCACTTAGGGCATCAACAACAAATAGACATGGGGATCGAGGTAATGGTTTAATTAACCTCACTCTTGGACGATCATTCGGGCCAAATGACATTCCATTCCTTCTTGTCCACCATGCTACTCTAGACAGAGGCACACCTTATACAAATCAGGATTGACTCTGCTCCTGAAGGGAATAGTCTGTCCCAAACTTCCAGGCAATGCCCCCTCCAGAAGGGAGCACAACCTGTCCCAGACTGGGTTCACCTATTTGCGCCTAGTCAGTCAGTGCAATTTGAGTCCTGTGGTACAGTGAGCACAGGACCAATGTCCGGGCATACCCATCGCATTTAGGGCATCAACTGTAACAACTGATAAGGTAATGTGTAGAATGTTTGAACAAATCTCAACCATAGGCGATCTCTTGCAATCACATTCTAGGCCATCGTTTTTCTTCTACAATGCTACTCTAGAGGTGCACCTGTTCCTCATTGAAGCAGTCTATCCTAAACAACCAGGAAAAAGAGCACTAATAACCCCTGCCAGTTTCTTTCATTTGGACCTCGTTATTCAAGTGCAACTTGAGTAGTCCTGTGTCGCAACTGTAACAGAAGAAAAAAACAAGTCGATGGGTGGAATGGTTCAATTAATCTCAGCCATTAGCACTTGTCAGAGCTGCATTTCAGTCATTCCTTTTTTCCCACCATGTCATTGGAGACAGAGTCCCACCTTATGCAATTCAGTACTGGCCCATCTATTCGTGGGAACAGTCTGTCCTGAACTGCCAGGTGAGGCGCTCTCCAGAACAGACTAGAGAACAACCATTCACTGGCCAGTTTCAGCCTATTTAGGCCCCATCAGTAGAGTTTAGCTTGAGTTCTACATCACAGTGAGTACTAAGAGCCCCTCTAACTTGAACACAGTGAGTGAATAGCCCCAGAACTGCATGCCACACGAAGCAAGAGATAGTGACAGAACTAACAGCAAGGACCCCCAGAAGAGAACGGGGTCCAGTAGCCCAGGATGACAACAATAATTACCAAGTGCACAACATTAATTGCCAAGTACAGGAAAGGAGAATGGAGTAGTGAGTGCCAAGCCTACTCCCCTACAACAACATATGACTTCTTTTAGGTGATGCTGGGGTTCGGGGTAAGGTCTAATAAGCCTGAAAAGAGACTGCTCTGGTCAGACAGCTGCCACTTGCTTAAACAAACACCTTCTCCACCTTCTACACTTGGTCTGTGGTAGCTGGAGCTCTTAAAGTGAATATGGGTGCGTCAAATCCAAATTTCTGTATTCTAAGTGTATGTTCAAAAGTGCTCTTTTCTAGTTCCTGGTGCTTTCTGTGACAAACCAGCAGCGTACCACCAAAAGTATGTCAAAGTGTGCTACTCACTTCATAACCACCTCGTGGTCCCTATGCCACAGTGCACACATACCACAATCTACTGTGAGACACCCAGTGAGCTCACCTCTAAAATGCTGGGATTGGGTCTCAAAGTCCGGAAGCTGGTTTTCCAGTGCCAGATTGTTGGGTCTTGCATTGGCTCATGGGTGGAATATTGATGGCGGATTAATCTGGAACGCGGGGTGGAATGTATAGCTTTGAATGTGGGGCAGTTCGTCATCCTTGGCAGCCCTACTGGTTGTATCGACTGAAGTACTGGTTATAAAGATTTTGGCTTCGGAGTGTTTCTGGGTTCCCGTGGCCCTCTGAGCCTCAGAGACTTGTGTGTTTATTCTGTACAGTTTGTGGACGTTCTGCGCTTCATCCCTTTAACATTGTGTTTTACCGTAGCGCTCCATGTCATTGTAGGCAGGTCGGGGAACCGTGAAACAGCCATACCAACTGCTCCCAGCAACTGTACGCGACGAGCCTGGCGTCTAAGCAGACGTGCAGAAACAGCGCGTCTCTCAATATGGAAATCAACAAGTCTTCCTTGGACGTCTATTGACAGATCCGGACTCGTCTGTCAACTTCTGCAGTGATGTAACTGTTGTAAGGATGTTCAGGTAGGCAGCAGGACACTTCTTAGTAGTTACAAGTTAGGTTTATTAAGACACAGCAGAGCAGTACACCTCGCCAGCTGACCGAACCGTCAACTGACAAGTGTGGAACATTCAAGTACAACATAGAATGTAGACAGGCATGCTGGGAGGCTTAGTAGGTAGGAACATAGAGAAAGGTGTAATGACATCAGGTGGCCATGTTGGGAGGAGAACTAGTTTACTACAGCAACATTTTATTTATTCGGTCTGTCTTCAAACAGTGATTCGCAAACCAATATAGTGGGATTTACTATATCTTTGTAACCGTGATTGCCACACCTGTACAGTGGGAATTACTACTCAGCATTCTCTTCACTGCTCAACAAACACTTCAGTGCAGTTAATCACTGCATCATCAAGGGTGATTCGCACACCTGTGGGAATCACTGCTCATCTCGTTATCCGTGCGGCATATAATGGTGATTCACTCACCTTTCTACATGGATCACTTTATTGTTCATCATTACATCGGTGATAAGCACATCCTAATGAATGAATATTGGCGCACACACATTATATATATATATATATAATCTATAAAATATAATCTAGTATTGTTATATTGAGGTGCATCTATTAAGAAAATGTAAATTATAATGTACATGCAAGTCAGTTATGCGCCCAGTGCCATTTTTAGCATCGCTTGGCTTGCCTCCTGTGGATGAGGGAACAAGGGAGAGAAGACTCTGAGGCATATATAGAAGCCATAGAACGTGAGCTATTCACTCAAAGGAAGAAGTTTGCTTTATTATGCCATTACCGTAAGTAATGAAAGCCTTAGATTTATGTTCTAAGAAGAAAATAAATCTTATTATGGTACAACACAAATTTTATGTATGGCAGCAGTTACCCGGGGAATCTGTGGAAAATGTTGTAAGTGAACTGAGAATGTTGGGATCTACATGTGATTTTAAAGCATTTGAAGAGGAAGTAATTCATGACCAGGTTGTAGAGAAATCCAACAGTAAGAAAGTGCGAAAAAAGTTGTTAACTGTTGATAATCTCACTATGGACACAGCCATGGAAATTGCGAGTGGCATTGAATCTATTGTTAAATTTATGGAGCAAACAACTCCAAACTTTCAAGTACTTGTGGTGCAGTCTCAGAATGAGAGTAAGGAAAAAGAAAAAGAAGGCATCCTTATTTGAAGAAAGGTGACTTCTGCTTGAATGCTATCCTTGTGGGAGTAGAAACCATTTAGGGAATGCTCATCTGTGACCAGCCATTGATTAAGTGAGTAGCAAGTGTAAAACAAGCATTTGCAATGCAATAGGTCTCGCATTAGGAAAGTTTGAGCTATTGGTCTTGTAAATGACAATTCTTTTATTTATGTGTTGGTTTTGAAAATAGCTAAATTAATAGCTTTGTTATTTACAATGGCAATAGTTATAACTTTTGCAAATGTGACACCTATAACCTGGGGTTGCGCTGAGTGATGCTGTGGTGGTGCCGAGTGGTGCTGTGGTGGTGCTGAGTGATGCTGTGGAAATGCTTAGTAGTGCTGTGGTGGTGCTGAGTGGTGCTGTGGTGGTGCTGAGTGGTGCTGTGGAGGTCCTGATGTGGTGCTGAGTGATAATGTGGTGGTGCTGAGTGATAATGTGGTGGTGCTGAGTGATAATGTGGTGGTGCTGAGTGATAATGTGGTGGTGCTGAGTGATAATGTGGTGGTGCTGAGTGATGCTGGGGTGGTGCTGAGTGATGCTGGGGTGGTGCTGAGTGATGCTGGGGTGGTGCTGAGTGATGCTGTGGTAGTGCTGAGTGGTGCTGTGGTGGTGCTGAGTGATGCTGGGGTAGCGCTGAGTGGTTCTGTGTTGGTGCTGAGTGGTGCTGTGGTGGCGCTGAGTGGTGCTGTGGTGGTGCTGGATGGTGGTGTGGTGGTGCTGAGTGGTGATGTGGTGGTGCTGAGTGATAATGTGGTGGTGCTGAGTGATAATGTGGTGGTGCTGAGTGATAATGTGGTGGTGCTGAGTGATAATGTGGTGGTGCTGAGTGATAATGTGGTGGTGCTGAGTGATAATGTGGTGGTGCTGAGTGATAATGTGGTGGTGCTGAGTGAAATGGAGTGTAAATATGTGTATTGGTATGTTGTCTTGTGCCATGGTATGTAGTGGAGTTTAATTATGTGGTGAGCTGTTGAATTGTGTGACGTTGAATTTTGAGGTGTGGATTGGATGCATTTGTTGTGTAAGTGTGTTGATGTGAATGATGTGGTTTGTTGTTGAATTATGTGGTGCAGAATGGAAATGTGTGGAGCTGAATTGTGTGGCGTGAACCTGTGTGGTATTTTGAGTTAAATTATGCTGATGGGAATTATGTGGCATGGCGTAGAGTGTATTTGTATGGACGGTTGCTATGTGGCATAGTAGCTGTATGTGGGATGTATTTATCTGGTATTTAGTAGAGTGTAATTAGGTGGCAAACATGAATGTGCACGTATGTGCAAAGGCTATATTGAATGTATTTTATTATCTGTTATGAATAACAGTAAAAACAGCTGCAGGAGGACTGTCAATATTATATGTGTTTGCAGAGCCTGTTTTAAGCCTTAGTAAGTTGTTGGATGCAAAGTTACCTGACAGAAACCGCCACATTTCCCAAAAATAAACAAAGATCCTGGAGATGCTGTCAGCCAGAGTACTTAAATGAAGGGTTTCAGGTGATATTACAATTTGAATGCAGCACTTTAAACCATCCCCTGCCCATGACTTTGAAAAGAAATAACTTTTTAAACATAATTTAGGTGGCGAATGCAGATTTAATGAATAAATCTTCAGCAACATTTCAAATGTTTAAAAATGCAAACTAGGTTTCTTGAAATAGGATTAGAACCCAGACATACAAAGTGCACAGTAATCTAAATACAAAGTGTTGATCTGCTAGTGTGCTGGGTTTATGACACGGCCTTGGTAACGTTACATGTGAAGTTTAATGGCCCACTGAAGGAGGGTGGAGTAGCAGAGGCAGCAATGAATCTCGGCAGGGAGCTCATTTATGGAAAGAAGCAACCCAACACAGTAAAGAAGCACCGCTCGGCAGGTGCTCATGTGAGAAAATAGCTGTTGTGTGTGAAAAGTGTGGCACAGCAGAAAGAATACAGAGGAGCAGGACAGCATGTCAGGTCCGTTACGTGGGGAAAGTGCATGGAGCAGAGATGCACACTGGCGAGACAGCCATAAAAGCACAGATGAGGAGGAATGAGCAGCAGTAGGAAGGCAGCTGAAACAGCCCTGCCGCTCCGCATCGGGGTTGAACTAACGCCAATTAAGTCATTTCCCCCTCATTCTAGTACAAAAATGAGAAACATTGAGCAATAAATCTTACAGGCTATAAATAAATGAATAGTTCGCTAAACACAAAACATGTACAACAAAAAGCACCCGTAAATGTGGCATGAAAATAAAGTGCCCGTTGTGTTTCAAAATCGGAATGTAGCTAAAAGAAAGCACTGCTTTGATAATTTGCACAAGCACAGTGGAACACAATAATGGGTGCAGACTGCAAATAAACAGCGTGCTGCGTGGTGAAATTTTGAAGAGTGCTTCACGTTTGCACTTTACCTCGAGGCAAATGCTTTCAAGGAATACGAACCGCTGCAGTGGTGTGGCCAAGGTGCCCTGGTTAGCCTCGGTCGGGGGCATACACGGGTGCACCATTAAAGACCCCGGCAGTGTGAGCTGACGTGCTCCCTGGAGTTAAAGTGCAGCAGCAGTAACCTGAAAAGTGTGAGGAAGAGCAGCTACTTGCGCAGGCACACAAGAGGTTTTTCGTGCAGCTGGGGCCCGGAGCATGCAACGCCTGAGGAGCCGGCCCAAGTACTAGGAGATTGAAAAGAAGTGGCACAGCAGGCCGCCCATGCACAGCATTTCGCTCGACTCCTCTAAGTAAAAACATTGGCAAATAATAAAGTGCTGTGAAGCGCTGCGACCGGCCGGTCGTGAAGCTGGCGGAGGAGGAGAGGCTGGGCTTGGGTAATGCAGCGATAAGGGGCAGCAGAGGTTACAGGAGCCTGGACTGCCCCCGACCGCCACCCCTCGAATGCACGCTACCTCCCTGTCTCATCGGTATGTCCTGTAAGCATGGGCGGATTTTGCGAATTGGCAATCCGCGAACTTGCGTATTTACGGATTCGCAATCCGCAAAATCCGCGAACTCTCGCGAATTTGCGGATTTTTTTTTGTGTTCGCAAGGATTTCTGCCAGTTCGCGAGGGTTCTGTACCAGTTCGCAATTGAGAACTTACTTGTCGGCTCGCAACGGCCGCGACTATGTTGTTTCTACATCTGGTTCATCATCATCACAGGTTCACAGCACCCTCTGTTTCACCACTGCCACCCTCTGGTACACCCATGCCACCCTCTGGTACATCACTGCCACCCTCTGGTTGGTTTATCACTGTAGATTATGGGGGTGAAAAAAAGCAAGCACACCTGCCCTGCTTCAACTGACATGAATTAATTTGGGGTTGATTAATGTGTCTGGCTGGCACCTGCTTCCTTATCTGTAATTTGCTTTCTGTTGCAGTGCAATTTTTTTCACAGGACCTTTGTGGCCTATAGTTGCAAGTAGGCAACTGAACTCTGAAGGGGCCCCTCAGGAAGCACTACAGGAAATGGTTACTAATGATAAGATTGAACTTTTGCACCTGCTGAGTGCTCTCAGTTTTGTCTGTAATTGCATTCTGTTGCAGTGTAATTTTTTAACAGGACCTTTGTTGTATACTTGTAGCTATTCTCTGAGCCTGCTGTGAGGGTCAGAGCAGGGTCATAGAATAGTTGCAAGTAAGTTGCAAGATAAGATTGAACTTTTGCACCTGCTGAGTGCTTTCAGTATTGCAAAAATCCAAATATCCAGCAGCATCCACAAAAAGTAATCCTTCCAGGTCAAGATCCAAATCAAAGTGACCAGCACATGAAGAAAGCACTGGGAGGAGCCTGGTGGACAGGAACAGGAAGTTGGAGACTGTGGGGCACTTCCTTCCTCCCACCCCCACCCCCCAAAATGGACTCCTTGCAAAGAAAAAGTGCAAATGTCAACCTGAGGAGTTATTCTGATAAAAATCATAATTTTCAAGGTTTATGCTGCCTGCTGGTGGATTTCTTGTGCGAAATTGCAAATTTTGCAATCTCGCAATTGCGAGATTGTCGCTGCCCGCCGCATCTACGTGTTCGCAAGTGTTTACTCCCGCGAAATTGTATAGTATTCTAGTTGGCAAGCAAAAAATCCGCTTCGCACGGATTTTACGAATTTTCGGCAAGTTCGCGACAGTTCGCGGATTGCGAATTTACCGAAAATCCGCAAAATCCGCGAGCGGAACGGATTTTACGCCCATGCTTAATGTCCTGCCTCTCACACCAACATGCCCCTCTTTCTTTCGCCAACCCCCACGTCTCATCAGCATGTACCCCCCAATCTGCACAACCTTTATCCCTTTCTCACCAAACTCGGAAAGTAAACACATTATGAAAGAATAAAGTTCTGTGAAGACCTGGGAAACATCACGCACAAAACACGCAGATCGCAAAGCCTGCAAAAGCAAAAAGAAAACAAGATGTCGCCGTCGTTACTGCTGCTTGCGAGCCCAGCTTTTGTCAATAAATTACACTCCTGACGAAGAGATCCAACTGTAACGAGCGACTAACAGTGTTGGCTAGAAGAAACAAGAGTCGGTAACCACGGGGAAGAATGCCCAAATACAGAAGAGGGTCTTTGAAGTACGTCTGGAGCAACATCAGCGATTACTAAAACGATGTGGTTGATGTGGGCCAGGGGCAGAGTGTTTTAACAGCTACGGGTGAGGGAAAGGACATAACCGAAAGCGAAAGCGCTCGCACACATTCACAGCAAACGCGCGCTCACAAGGACAAATCTGACACTGAAAAAGCGCGCGTCCGACTCGTGTACACATATTCAAGTAAGCAAGAGGTATACTAAAGTATACAAGAGGTCTCGAATGCTCGACCTAAAAAAGGGGGGGGTGGGGCACTTCATGAAAGTGTGTAGATCCAAGTTTGGCACAGATGGAAAAAGGTATAAAAGGGCTAATACAGTGGCAATCAGACCGGAACAGGAGAATCTCTCCAATTCAGACAAAGGAAATATTGTACTTATCGTGAATGAACAAGACCAAGCAGTGCTTGAAGGCAAGGCGGTGTCGTCAATGTGTGGAAGTACTATTAAGACATACCATTGTATGGTTATGATCAATGGAATAGATATCAATATGATGGCAGGCTCTGGTTCCTTTTTCACATCGATAGGTGTGGATGAATGGAAAAGATTTTACAACGCACAATTACGGAAGTCAAAGGTGTGACCTGCAGCATATCGAGGCAAACCAATTGATGTGTTAGGGGAATTTGATACTCAGTTGGATTTTAAAGGGAATAATGCAGAGAGACAGTGCTTGTAGCAGCAGGGGGTTCAAACTTACTGGGGTGGCTGGATTGGAGAAATCTGGGCCTCATGCTAGGTCCCAATCGCCATAATCAAGTTGTGCTACATAAGGATGTGGTAGGGTTGATATCAGAAAGTAAATGTGCCTGTACAAAAGCCTTTCCTGAAGTATTTGCCAGTAAGTTGGGAAAAATTAAAGGCTTCACCCATCAAATTCAATTAAGATTGTGGTTCATAAATCTAGACATGTTCCTCTTGCCATGAGGGAGGAGTTGAGTGAAGAACTGGAGACATTATGTAGTCAGGACAATATAGATTCCATAGAGTTCAGATTTGCTTTCTACAGAAGTTTTAGTGGGAAACCCCAATGGTACTTTGAGGATGTGAGGGATCTTAATGAAAGAATTTGGGTCAATAGACATTCTCTGCCTAACATTAGGGAAATATTGCCCATGATCAAAGGGGCTAACGTTTTTACCACCCTTGATAGGTTGTCTGCATACCACACAGATAGTATTACATTCACTGCATTTGACATTCTTTTGTCACACCCAAGGGGGCATTTAGATTCAAGTGCATGCACCTTGGATTAGTTTCGGCCTTGTCTGTGTCCCAAAGTGTGATTGAGGCCATGTGTAAGGGTGTCGACAGGGTAAAATGCTTCTATGCTGATATGCTAGTCTTTGGGGAAGATCAGGCGGAGCACGGTAAGACTTTAGTTGTAGTTTTAACCACATAAAAGGACAAAGGAGTCACTTTAAATGCGAGCAAGTACCATTTTGTTGTTTCCAGTGTGGATTATTTTGGTCACGACCTGTCAGCTAAAGGTGTGGTACCGAAAGAGAATTTGGTTAAGACCATTGAGGATTTTCCTGCACTCCAGAATAAGGTCATTCTTTGAGATGTTGGACTTTTATGCATGATTCATACCTAAATGTGCAAAAAGGATGAAAAATTAAGCCTGGGTGGTTTGTGGAGTTTTACTCTGCGGAACTCCCTGATGTGTCAGGAAAGCTCCACCGTGCTCTGAGGAGCTCTGCCAGCGGCAGAGTCGGTTAAGTCTCCAGGAGTCGATTTAAGCACCAGGAGCTTGTCCCGTGCTGTAAAATCAGCGTGAATGGCACTACACATCGTGTCAGAAGGCTCTGCTGCTTTCTTCAGCTCAAGCGGCAGTTTCCTCAATGCGAGTCGCCGATATCTCAACAGGAGAGGTCACGACCTGCCACAAATGCCTGTGATGAGAAATATCGGCAGGAGGAGGTCGAGCACATTCATTTTTCATGCAAGTGCTCATTAAATTACCTTTGGCAAGCAGCTCAAGATAAAAAAAAAAAAACTTGGTTCTGCGTCTCTTCGCTGAGTTTTTCGGAACTCCGTACAGAGCGCAAGGTGGACAAAATTCTGCAAACCTCCAAGAAAAATATGAGAGCATTGTTAAAAAATAATGTTAGGTGCACAAAGGAGATATGTGTCCGAGAAGAGTGTGAGGTGAATGCAGTTCAAAGGAGGAGATTGGGTCAGAGTTAGATTACCAGGTATAATTACCAAGGGTAATTCTACATTTTTGGATCCCAAGAAAGTGGTGTATGTAAAGGAGTGTGTGGTCAAATTGGAGGATGGCAAATGGTGTAATAAAAAGAAGGTGGCTTAACAAAAAAATCCATTTGTCACATGCGGCATAGATGACTCAGGTATAAGTGGGGGTGTATGTGAGGAACAAACCAGTGGAAATCAGCAAGTGTGCACCAGAACACCAAGGGAAAGGTTGCGGGACTACGTGAGATGAACTTTAATATTTTCCTTATGTTCGTGCTTAATGGAGCAAGTTGAAAGTATTCAATGGTTTGATGTATGGAGAATATTTTAACTTTATATTTACTTATTAGGTTATTGTATTTTTTGTTTCTATTGTGTTTGTATAAGGGGAAGGTGTGTTGGGTTTTGCATTCGCTCGTGAATGGAACATTGAGGGTAGAACATTGATGGCGGATTAATCTGGAATGCAGAGGTGTTTTTTTTTTTGTAATCACGATTTGGAGAAAATCTACACAGATCTCACTGGTTAATAGATCATTGGAACCTGGTATTGTTGACCACTACATGGGTTCACGTTGCTTTTGCCAGAGTTAGAGGTTCCCTCTTCTGGGTTTCTGGACCCATAAATAGAGTTTAATGTCTGTGCCTGGGTTTAAGAATGTTCAAGAATGTACTACCTGCACCCAAGGCCCCCGCCTGGGTTTATGGTCCATCGCTTGGTTCATGACACTCTGACCTGGATTTGAAGCTTACTTCTTCTGGTTTGGGGGTACCTCGCCTGGATCTAGAAGCCCTTCTGTGAACCTGTGTGCTGTTGCCCTAGTTGAGGACAACTTTTTGAAGGTACAGGGTGTCGTAGTTTGGGTCTGGGCTGCCAATTAGGGTAGTGCTGAGAGAACTACATAGTCCCAATGGTGGTACTGGGTATTGCGTAAGCGGTCTTGCAATCAAGGGATCAGACTGTTATGTCAAGGCTCTTTCTGACATCTCTGCTTCACCTTTACCTTGGCAGCTATGTCAGAGGACAAGGACAGTATAGAGCACCAGCTCAGTGCTAACAAAACAAGGACTGTCAACGCAGAGCATTTGCAAAAAGGAAACCGCTTTATTCCATTACTTTAAAAAGACCACTCAGCAAAAAAAAAATACAAAAACATCAATACCGGGTCTAACCCCGGTCAACCTTCAACTGTGGTGGACTTAAATATGTAGGAGTAAAGGGAAGGCATTTGGCTATAGACCAGTCAGAATGAGAGCAATGGTACTCTAAGGACTGGTGTCAAAGTCACTTCTTTTAGCAGATGTAGCTGCAGTTCATGACTCACGGTCAGTGCCTCGCGTTCCATCCAAGGCTGTGAAATACGGTTTTTAACCTCAAAGCTGGCACAGGGGTAATATGGTTTTTTGCTTTAAAGCGTGTCACAGCCTCAACTCCCTTTGGAGGAGTTAGGAAGTTCACAGTACAGCATACATCTCATGGGGAGGCGCTATAGCTTCCAGGTGCATCCTCTACAGATTATTAGTGCTAGGTCGAGCACAGTGATCTCAAAGTGCTGGAAGAGGCCACTTAGCACTTGGGCTCGCGCAAATCACGGTAAAGCACTAGATTTTCTAAAAACAGAAGGAGGCAGCCTCAGATTGGCAAGGCCCGTTGGTGGGCCGGTTTTTTGGTACCACTCAAGGTCTCAGTCTCTATAGCCTTTGCATACATATAATGTAGGACCTGACGCACATTAAGGTCCGGTTGCTGCACTGTGAGAGGTAGAATTAAAATGGGCTGGCTGCTCCGGCTGTCACAACATGAGGTGTGCCTGCCCAATGGCTGTCTCCAGGTGTGACAGTGGTCAAAAGGAGCTGCTTATTGGAGGCCACTAGCAGTTGCTTTGCAGAGCACTGGCACAGGAGAGAGGGCTAGAGTGGGTGGGGAAGGTAAGCAAGGGGGCTCTTCGGTTATTTTAGTATCCTTCCTGTCAATGGAACAGGCATTTGCATGCAAATTAGTCTCTGCTGTTCTCCTTTGTCTGCCATAAAACCGGGTTTGAGTCCCAGTTTCAGCTCAATATCCTGTGATTCTGGGCAAATCACGACTATACAGGAGCCAAAAAAGTAGTCTGGCCATCTGCAATGTTATCTTGTGCTCATGTAAAGTACTCCAATGCCTTTGGGCCAATGTTGTGCTATATAAAGCTGCATTTACACACTAGCATCATTCCCTTTTTTGGAAATTACACATGATGTTAGCAGTAAACCAAACAAAAAGAAAAATACACCTTTCAACAATCTCTGAGCACTAGAGGACCTCTCTTAAGTACTGTAAAAAATAAATATCTAAAAGCCGAGGGTGAGTGTAAAAGGCAGTCTAGGTCTGTGACATTTCCTGTTTCCCAGCAGACAATCAAAACATCCACAGTAGACCTATAGATAGAAAAGCAATTAAACAGGAGTTCCTAGTATTTTCCATCATTCTGAGCTTTGAATGTATATTTTTTCTACTGGAATGTTAATTTCTAATTTAAGTACAGGTCCTACAAGCCATAGAACACTTTAATTACGGCACGTTTGGCAACACTTAGCTCCATGATCATAACCAAGCCGTTTATTGCAAAAGGTTGCGATCTGCGAACGAGGGCTACTTGTTAGGGCTGCAAGGGCCTAATTGTTCCCCCAATCCAAATCTGGAAGGATGAGTCTATACAGCTAGTTTTAAGCAGCACGACCCCAAAGTCCAGCAGTTCGCGGAGTCTAGAGGGCTCTTCTTGAGGGCAGTGGCCGTCGGCACAAGGGAGGGCAACCTCAAGGCTCTGCAGTGATCATGCAAGCAGCTAAAGGCAGGCATTCAGAAGAAAAGGGAGCCCTGTTCCTCGAGTGAGAGAGCTGGAGTCCACGTGGTTTTGTTTACCCCACACATCAACACAAAAGCCCTCGTGGGGCCGTGACATCAAAGTACTGATCCTGAACCCAGCAGACCGCTGGCAACTGGGAGTTCTTGACTTCAGATGCGCCAATCAGAAGAGCTTAGCTTTCAGTTTACAGGTTTTTTTTAGGGCTTCATGTCAGATACACCCACCATGTGTGGTGGGGCTGCAACCTGTGAAGTATACCGGAAAAAATATACCACTGGAGGGAGGGTGTAGGGGATTCTAGGGCATTAACCCTTGCACACTAAAAGCTTTTATGAGACATGGTAAGGGGTTTAGCTGAACTAGGGTGGGAGGACTCCACCTAGCCAAGCCCTTTCTCACACAAAGGCAGCTTCCCCCTTTATTTCCACATTTCCAACCATGTCGCCAGTCTGCAAACCCTATTCTTTTTCCTTGCATGGGAAATCTAGCACTGAGTGCTGCAGGGTAAACGGTGCCTCCGAAAGTCACAGTGCACAGCTATGTAACTAAAAAAAAACATACTAAGAAGTGACCACCCCCTGCAGTCAAGAATACTTTCAAGTGATGCGAGATATAATTTATATCTCAAGCCATTAGTAATTAAAAAATCCTTATATAGCCTCACTGTGTTTGGTTACACAGCACAAAGTTTTCTGGAGTTTTTTGTGCGAGGTAGACTAATGGAGCACTGCCATGGATTACCTGAATCTTGAGGTTCAAACCGTTTTAAAATGCAATCCATCACCCAGGATCAGGCAAATTCTTTTGAGTTCAAAGATCCTTCCCAGATTTCAGTCACTCACAACGTGTGTCTCCTCATCCAAGACAACATGGAACTCCCTTTCTAACGGTTGGAGGATTATTTTCCATAATCAGCACATTAGAGAGACATTTAGGAGCATAAATAAAGATAATGGTTTGTTTTTATAAAGCACTCCATATCACACTGCTGCAGCTTCCAGGTGCTGTAAATACCAGAATTTACTATTACTCAACTGTAATACATTTACCAAACTCGGACTACTAGAAGTCTATGTCAGAATACGTTTATCACCACATATTTCAGCAGCAAGCGTTCAACTCACTGGGCCATTAGTGCAGGCTTAATTCATAAAAGGGCTGTTACCAGATTTTCAGGGATTAAACGGCATCCAAATGAGAGATATGAGGATTCGCCTCCACGGACTACATCCTCCTCGGGGACCTGAACTTCCACCTCGAGAACAACAATGACACCAACTCCACCACCTTGATCGACAACCTCGGACTCGGTCAACTCATCACAACACCTACCCACTCCGCCGGCCACGCGCTTGACCCCATCTTCTCCGCAAGCCCCCACGTCGCCTTCAACCACACCACCGAACTCCACTGGACCGACCATCGCTGCATCCACTTCACCTTTCGGAAACCCGCCACGCACCGCCGCACCCAACAGATGCCACGCCGCTGCTGGAGCAAAGTCACCAAAGACCAGCTAACCATCAACCTCGCCCAGAGCCCACCCGGCCGCCCGCAACCTCAGACAGTGGATCGACGACTGCGCCAACACCCTCGTCCCGCTCAGGAAACCCTCCAACAGCCATACCAGCAAGAAAGCCAGCTAGTTCACTGAAGACCTCCAGGCCTCCAAGCAAACCTGCCGAAAGCTAGAAAAGAACTGGCACCATGAACGAACACCAGACAGCTACGTAGCCCACAAGGACGCCGCCCACAGACCACCATCTTCTCATCAGATTGCTAAAAGGGCCTCCTTCAAAGACCCCCTAGATAATAACACACACAACAGCAAAGAGCTCTTCAACATCGTGAAAGAACTCTCCAACCCCAGCTCCAACACCAACCACATCCCACCTTCGCAAGACCTATGCGACTCGCTGGCCTCCTTCTTCCATCGCAAGATCGCAAACATCCACGACAGCTTCAACGCCACGACCGCCCCGACAACCACTGAGACCTCCGCCCCCACGACCACCATCCGCACCAACCGCCTGCTCTCCTGGACCAACATAAACGACGACACCATCAAGATCACAAACTCCGTCCACTTCGGTTCTCCGTCAGACCCTTGCATGCACCACATCTTCAACAAAACCAGCACCGCCTTCGCACCTCATCTCCGGAAGACCATGAACATCTCCTTCGAGACAGCTATTTTCCCAGAGAGCTGGAAGCACGCCGAGATTAACGCTCACTCAAGAAAACCAAGGCGGACCCCAAAGCTCTCAAGAACTTCCGGCCCATCTCCCTGCTCCAGTTCCCGGCGAAGGTAATCGAGAAGGCCGTCAACAAACAACTGACCCGCTACCTCGAGGAAAACAGCATCCTGGACCCGTCCCAGTGCAGGTTCCGCAGCAACCACAGCACCGACACCGCCCTCATAACCGCCACCGATGGCATCAGGACCCTGCTAGACAATGGAGAAACAGCGGCCCTCATCCTCCTGGACCTGTCAGCCGCCTTCGACACAGTCAGCCACCGCACACTACACACACGACGCCAGGATCCAAGAGAAGGCCCTGGACTGGACCACCTCCTTCCTCTCCGGCAGAACACAGAGCGTCCGCCTCCTGCACTTCCGCTCCAAAGCCACAAGATCATCTGCGGCGTACCCCAGGGCTCATCCCTCACCCCAACGCTGTTTAACATCTACATGGCACCGCTTGCCCACATCGCCCGACTGCACGACCTCAACATTTTCTCTTACGCAGATGACACCCAGCTGATCCTCTCCCTCACCAAGGACTCCCACACCGCCAAAACCAACCTCCACGAAGGAATGAAGGCCGTTGCCGAATGGATGAGGAAAAGCCGGCTGTAGCTGAACTCAGACAAGTGGGAGGTCCTCATCCTCAGGTCCACCCCCTTGGCCAGGGACGACTCCTGGTGGCCGACCGCACTGGGAACAGCTCCAATACCCACCGACCACGCACGCAACGTAGGGGTCATCCTCGACTTCACCCTCTGCATGACGAAGCAGGTCAACGCCGTCTCTTCATCCTGCTTCAACACCCTTCGCATGCTCCGCAAGATCTACAAGTGGATCCCCACCGAAACAAGAAGAACGGTCACCCAGGCCCTCGTCAGCAGCAGGTTGGACTACGGAAGCGCCCTCTACGCAGGAGCCTCGGCCAAACTCCTGAAACCGCTTGTGACCCTCACGGATAAGTAGTGCGCTTTATAAATGCTATGATTGATTGATTTGGGTTTAGCATATGGCACTTCCGCTGTCCAGCGTAAGACGGGGGATAGTGCAGAATGTTAAGGTGGCTTTCCCTTACTAGGGTAATACAACAAAGGACTCGCAGTGCCTTGAGTCAAGATGTAATTTTTCAAATAGCAGTTCTTCGGGTTAATGCATGTGCTGCAGAGATCGGTGTTAAAAACGCCAATCACACAAAACCGATCTGTACATTGATGCACTTGTTAAAGAGGCCTGCGCCCAACCTGCTGTAAGTACAGCTCAGGTTTAAACCCCGGTAAGATCTTTTAATGTTTTAATGCATAGACTCATTTCCAATAAAGTAGCCCTGTAGGTCAATATATCGACATATACCAGTACTAGGTCACAGGTTCCTATCCCCTTAAAATAACTCAGGTGTGTTTTATACCACTAATATGCAAGAAACAGAAGGGTCAAGGCAGTAGAATCCTGCACTTGCCAACCAAAAGATAGAAAAAGTTCAAATGTTACCCGTGGTGCAACGAACTCGGAGTACAACCATTCTATACTCCTAATGGAAAAACTATTTCCATGACAAAACAAAATATTGGTGGTTCAGCACCCAACGTTGGTTGCAATGTATAATAAAAATGCTTTCACTTTCCACATAAATTCCCATACATTCCGGGGCAACACTATCAATAACAGTTTAGTGCTGAGACATAAATGCGTGTAGAGAAGATTTCTTTTTTCAATAAATCTTTATTCGTCTGTTTCTTAAAACCATGTAGATGAACAATAGCCAACACGTTTCCTCCTACAAGGACTTCTTCACGGCTCGAAACTGTTTGTAAGCATCAGTAGTCCATTAAGGTTCGATTAAGTTTTAGAAAATATATATTCCAAAGTAGTCAAGTAATCAGGTACCGGAGTTTGGACTGCATGTTCTCCTTTAAAGGTTAGAAGGTGGCGTCTGCTTAAGTAGCAGTACTGAAAAAGACGAATAGAGATTTATTGAAAGAAGAAATCTTCTCTACACGCATTTGTTATGTCTCAGTACTAAACTGTAATGAATATTGTGGGTATTACACCAACTTGATCCCAGGAGGCCAGCCTAGTGGTTAAACACTGCTTTGGTGTTGCAGAGATCGGTGTATGCGATTGGTTTACATTTGCATAGGAATTACTCAGTCGTTCAACTTTCTACAGTTGTTGTAACGAATACTTCCAAGCTCGTAAATGATATCCGTTTTTTTGTAGTAGTCAGTGTTCTAAAACCTTTGTACGAAGCGCAAAATGAATATTAGTACTGCACAGCGCCAGGCAGTGAACAGTTGTTCGTGGTGCACAATATATATATATATAAACCCATTGTGCACAGAATTACTATGTGCCACTGCATACGCCTCAAGAAGCAGCCATGGTGTTTTTTGGTCATAGATGCCAGCTCGGTTTCTTTGTCCCGTTTTATCCTGGTTTCGCCTCTTCTTGCCTATTTTGTTTTCTTTCTCACCGTCCTTACTGTTAGAAGTGAATAATTCCTGTACAAAGGGTTGGTCAAACGAAGTTTTATTCCTAAAATTAAAGCAGCCCGCAGAACAACTACCTAATCTTAGAAGTCCCGCAGCAACTCCCAAAGAGAGGCGTTGCCCGGACGTCATAAAAAGAAACATTACAGAATGTATATCATGGCAAATTACCAATGATATCAACGAACAGGTATAAAACAGTGAAGCATTACACGTAATCATATCGCAGTAAAAACACCATGCAATGTATAATATAAACTGTAATCCTAACCGTGCATACAACTAACAATGTATAGAACACCTACCCTGTTAATAAACACCCCCCTACCCATCCCCGAAACAGGCCAGGTGCATTTCATTGTCATTGAGCTGGTAGGGGGGTACATTATTTATATCAGCACTCCTGTCAGTGAGGAAGTAGAATACAACATGCCTTTAGTTTCATAAGAAACGCATTATATTGTATTCTAGTTGTATGTATATAGCGCGTCATTCCCCTGACCAGGCGTCGAAGCGCACAGTCGCAGGGGCAGTACGCTACGCAGTGGGTTGAGCTCCCCTAGCATGGAATTTTAACTGCAGAAGGCCGGGTATTAACCCACTGATGTTTACAATGGGGGTGCGGACACCGAGGTAGATGCGTTTTAGGGACTGCAGATCCTTCTCTTGATACAAGAGACCTTCGTCGGGGTAAGGATGGGACCTTCGGTCCTTTCTTCCCTGTAACTCGGCGGGGACGTTCGGAGTTACGAGCTGAATGTTTAGCGCTTAGCAATCTTCATGGTGGCAGAGTGCATCCCCCTCCGGGTTAAAAAGCTCACCTCCTGCACCCTTTCTTTCCGTCATTACCCCTCCATCCAAACCCCACGACGTGCGTCAGCTCTGCCTGGCGTCTGCAGCGTGGCACAGGAATCAGCATTATTCGGATAATTAGGGCCTTGCAATGACTCTGACACTTAAGCACATACAGACTAATAGCGCCTTCGGCCACACACCGGGCCTGTGGTTATCAGACCAAGAAACAGCCTCTGCCGTACGTACCTCCGCACAGGCAAGTAAAGAAGCTCGTCCAAGGTCACACGCTGACAACAACACAGCTACAGGCAGACATGGACAAGGGCGCGTTAATAGTGGCTGGTCAGATGGTTGCCTGACCACGGGTAGACGAGGGGGCTGTGCTGGGCAGAGGTCCGAGAGAGAGTGACGGCGTAAAACTGGGTAAAGGTGACCCGACTGAGCAGGTTGCAAAGCCCAACCGCGCCTCAAGGTCACGCGGAGGCAGCCCCAGACACTCGCGTGTAAACACGTTCTCAGTGGCAGAGCCGGGCTAACTGGTGGAGGAGGGGCTGACAGTCAGACCCCGGTTAGACTCCCGGGCTAGGCTGGTAGTGTACGCGGAATTTTGCGATGCCCCTAAAAATGCTAACGTGTAGTGCATAGTGTCAAACAGAACTCAGCGCAGGGGACACTATATACCAGGATAATCGTAACTCAAAGGAACAATTAAAGTTTGAACGTGGGACTGGTTATTCCGTTCTGAATTCAAATGTATAAACCGCCCTCCCCTATAGGAATCTTTATTATATGCCTCATAATGGGGGCATAAGAGCGAGGAGGGTAACGCCGGGTTTATGTATCACAAAGACTGAGTCCGCCTTAAAGTGAGGACCAGGGACTCCAGCGCAAACGCATTAGTCTGTTACAGGCGTTAAAGTGATGGCCTGGGACTCTGGCACAACCACACTGGTCTGTAAGAGGCGTTAAAGTGAGGGCAAGGGACTTCGGCAAACCCCATGGGTCTGTAAGAGCCGTTAATGTGAGTGCTAGGGACTTAGGCAAACCCCATGAGTCTGTAAGAGGCGTTAGAGTGAGGACCAAGGACTCCAGCCCGACCACATTGGTCTATGAGATATGTTAAAGTGAGGACCAGAAACTCCAGCCCGAACGCACTGGTCTGCAAGAAGTGTTTTAAGTGATGGCCATCATCTGCACTGTCTAAAAGGGAAGTCTTATGAGTACTCCAACACTCAACCCACCCATGGAGGATGCACACCCTGACAAATCAGAATTACAAACAAACATGCTTTTCTCCCACAGAATTGAGGGAAGTGTGGAATTGTGGGTGACAGTCTGCTATGGTCGAAGTTCATAAATCATAGTGTGCCCAAAGATAGATTTTTAGTCTGTTACTGCCAATTTGTAACAGACTGATAAGATTAGGCCACGGTCTGTCAATAACTAAGCATGATATTGGCACAGACCACCTAGGCTGAGGCACTTATCGTTGAGTTGCCAGGGTTGAAATATATAGATAGCCATGGTTGATGTTCATAGGTCATATAATCCACATGGTCAAGTGATCTGGATCATACATTAGTCTTCCAGGGATTGTGGCTGATAATGCTAGAAGGGTCGAGGCTGATGTAGTCACCGTCTTCCCAGGATACCAAGGTATGTAGGGCCGTAGGCTTCTTAGGTGACTGGGAAAGTACAAGCCCGCCCTGCCAGTACTTTTTCTTAGCATTCATCTAAGCACTTTTTTTAGCTGAAATGCGGAGGTGCTGTGGAGAATGAAAAATGGGTAAGAGGAAATATTTGTTTTCCATAGTCCTAAGAATATCTTGGCCTAGGGCAGGTGTCACTAGTCGATCAGAAGCTACCAGTAGCTCGCTGAAACCTTAAGAGTAGCTCCCAGCCTTCATTTTTAACTAAGAACTGTACTAAATAAGTGTTGTTTTCTTTTTAAAGTTAAGGAAAGGCTATGTTTATTTTATGTTATCAGGCTGCAGATATACGGAGCAGTACTTCACTCAGATATATGGCCCATGGTGGGTCACAGAGGTTCAGAACTGAAGCACTGAGGTATTTAACTCTTAACACCTTGCCTGCTTTGAACGTTCAGCTCCAGTGCTGAACGTTCGAAAAACGGGTGGGGCACCGTCGCCAACGGACGTTCGCAGCACTACCAAGGTAGTGCATGTGACGACCGTTGGCAGCAGCCAAGTGGTTAAATAAAAGAGGTTCTCAACTCAATATTGGAGCATGAGAACAAAATTATCTTTCTGAATGCTTTTAAATGAGAGAGAAATAACATTAAGAGTTATATTAATGATTAAGTTAACTCTTCATTTTAATTTTCTCCCTTTTGCAAAGTGTTACAATTATACACAGCAGGACACAGCAGGCATCTTGCTCCCAGTGGCTGGTAGACACGCTGCCATATTTATAACAGAAAAATTCACTCATTTTTTTTAAATGAGAATATTTTAATTGCTTAAAAATGTTCTATTAAGTGTATAAAATGTTCCTTAATAGGAAAATTTTTGCTGAACATTTTTCAGCACTTGAAATTTCTCCCGTTTAACAAACAAAATAAAAATTCTGTAATGTTTGTGTTGTACATGTAACGGTGCCACATATGGCAAAAGGTATGTCCTGTGCCACAAGTATATACAACACAGGTTCTCAGTCACCAATACACATATATCCCATTCATTCACACACATATTCATACATTCCCACATACCATGCACTCACTGACGTACATGGCAGCCAAATCATAGTAGCCATAGTCACCGTATTTTGTTCAAACCATAGTATCGGGCTTCATGGACATTGGGTTTAAAGTGCAGGATCTGGGCGAGGGGATGTCTGATAATGCATTGGTTAGTTGGCCTTCAGTAGCTCACAACGATTTTCACTGATCAGAAGTAGCTCATTACTGAAAAGATGTCAGACCCCAGGCCTAGCGATTTAGTACAGGTTTTAAAAGATTATCAACCTTGAAAGAAGGTAGCCCTATGGGCTTAGGCTTTGGTAGACAGTGACAAGAGATCTTGGCAGACAGAGGTATACAGATGTTTCTCTTGGCAGACAGAGACTTGTAAATATCATTGACACTGGCAAGCTGTGAACTCATGGCCGAAACAAACCTTTACATATTTAGCCTTGAACCACTTGACCAGGGCAGACTGGTGCACTAGGCATCTTGTCAGACCATAGTCAACTTTGACACTATGAAGCCCAGCGACAATGGCAAACTGTAATCCCTCTGCCCTGTACCACAGTAGATTTTAACTCTATGAACCTTGAGCTTAGCACTCAGTCTATCATGAACCCCAAATCTTATAGTACATGTACCTATGAACCGAGATCTCAGAAGAATTTGACCCTCAGCAACTTTGGCAAAACTCTGACACAGTGAAGCGGCAACATGGTGGATTGTGAACAGATAACTCCTGACCACTGAGAGTGTGAGTCTCAAATCTGACACACTGTGATCTCATCATGTTCTACCGTAATACTAGAGTTTAACTATAGATTGGATCTTACATTGATTCCCCAATAGTGACTGCCTACATATATCATCAACGTACGTATACGTGGAGTTAAGAATAGTAAATTAATACTTCCCCATAAATGTTACCTAGAAGATACATTGATAGTCGATATATGTGTCAATAATATTGGGCTCCATTTAGTGACATAAAACCAACTATGAACCTCAACCTGGGTTCTCTTCTACACTATGACCTCTTTTGTCCTACTGTTTCCCCTTGGCTCTATTACTCTAGACTATGGCATTTTGAGCGCCAATAACATTACGAACCTCAACCATAGCAGCTGGTTACCTACAACCCAAAAAGTGTCAGATTGTAATCCATGAACCTTAGACAGTGATCCATCTCCATGGAGCTTGGCCTGCGGTGACATACAACCTACCACTTTGGCCCTCATTGCGAGTTGGGGTATTTCACTTGCAACAATAATTTTGAGTTAAATACCCAAGTTGCTATTCCAAGTTTGCCCAGGCCCTGAATTATTGGGTCTGAAAACTCCAGGCATGATAATTCCGCACCAGAGACACTGGGCCATTTACTAATATTGCAGGGCCTGGAGTGCAGTCAGCAGCTGTATTACCTGTTGTCCACCTGCTTCTTAAAGCTGTCCCTGGGGGAGAAGACAAAGCTCTCTCTGAAAAGGCATGAAAGTGCCCAAGAACCCTGCGTCTCTAACCAATAACACTAGGGTAAAAAGCTGCCGGTAAAGAATCCTTTAACTCTCGGTCTAAGCAATTATTCCTCATTTAAGGAGAAACAAACTCAATCACCTAACTCTTGTGCACAGATACTGGCCAGTAATTTTAATTCCACCTCCTTGGTATTCCCATACTAAAGTGCGGTCAATTCGTAATGGGGGCCTTGGTGGTCTGTTACCTATGAATCTTGTTGACGCTGCGACGCTTGAAACTCATGAACTTTGTAGAATATGGCCCTACAAACTGCAGTTTGTTGTGGTGCTATATGGCACCACCTTGGTAGACTTTGGCACTGATCTTTGATGACCTGTAAAGTCTGTCACCCTAAGAATTTGGAATATGTTGAAGGTATGCTACATTGTATACTCCTCAGGTCAGCTATGAAGCCAGTTTTGTTTTAATTTCACGTGCATTCTAGCTTTTCATTACTCCTTTAAGTTTCTACCTTTCAGTTTCTTTAATAATTACTGATAGTGATTACTCAGTATATGCCTATTCATTAAACTAATCCCAATACATTTGGAGAAAAATCTCCTAATCAGGGAATGTCCGTTTATCATTAATTTATATCCTCCTTTTAGAACATAGGCACAGATTAGTAAACATGTATAGTTGTGTTTGTTGCTAACAGAGTATATAAAGTAATGTTAAAAATACATTATATATTTACTTACGGACTTTGACTAATGAAGAATGCGATCCTATCGCCTTCACAGATCTTGGCAGTCTGTGACCCCCTGGAGCCCTACCACTGGTAGGCAGTGGCCCTCCGATCCTTGACACTGGCACTCTATTGGCCCATGCTCTTTAACATTGGCAGACTGTGACCCTAAAAGCCTTTGAGGTCCGAGACCATAAAAGCCCTGTCCTTGGCAGACTGTGACACTATGATCCTTTGCCTTAACCCACTTTGTCGCCATGTGCTTGACTAACAGACTGCAAACTTCAATGACCTTGGAATATTGCGACTACGAGATTCTCTGTGATCTCGGCAGGCTAATATCCACATTTTCAAACTTGTAAACAGCAATCAATATTACACAACTCAACCTTTGCATTCTTTGCCCCTTGACCTATGAAAACTGTGTTTCTAAATCAGCACGGCTGTACTCTAACGCCTATCTTGGTGGACTCTATCCTATTATACTGAACAGTTGTGATCCTATGGAACCCAAGCTTGACAGTACGTTGGGCTTGTCCCGTGACTTTGCCTAAATAAGCATGAACCTTTATAGTTGTAACCAATGTACTTTTGTCCTGTGAAACAACTTTGTCAGCCCTACCCACGAAACTCTAATGAAAGAATGTGTCCCACTATCCGCACGGACCTTAGTAAACGAGAACACTATAAACTTCAGGTCCATTTACCACAACCTTAAATTTTGGGAACAGTTTGGCATGGTCCAATTTTATAGAATGAGTATCGTATGAATGTGATCCTTTGAAACTCAACTTAGGCATTTGTGACCCATGAACCTCAAACGTGGCTCATTTAGACCAAGGAGCTTCAAACCAGCCAACTATGACACACAACCCTTAAGTAATGTGTCTCATAACCTTCTATCATGGCACACTGTAACACATTATTCAGGACCTGAGCAGGATCTGTCCTACAACGAGCAATTGGCCTTGGGAAAATCTTTCTGACTACAGAGCTTGAGGGAATTTGAATTAGCAACACGAGCCAGAAGAGAATTCATGCTTAGAAAGGATCCATGGTCGCAGGATTGGCACTTATGTTGATATTCAAAGTAAAAACCTCAGGTAATATGAATGTAGCTCTGTCAAGGCCCAGTAATGATTTAGTACTAAAAGCTCACCCTGTAGGAATTAGTCCGATAGATTCCACACAAGCAGCTAAAGGAGCATGCTGTGCTTAAAAAAAAAAAAAAAGAACTCACATTACCCCAATACTGTTCCGTTACCGCAGCTGGAAACACGGTGTTCAGTAATTTTGGAGATAACCCTAAAAATGCTAACATGCACTGCATAGTGTCAAATAAAACTTCACTAGTGGGCACTGTGGCAGGATATTCTTTATTACTCAACAGCACCATGAAAGTTTGCACTTGGGGCAAGGTATTCCTTCTGAACTCAAGTATATAAACTGCACTTTCGCAGTCCTTAGGAACGTTGTCCCCTGGTGAGGGTATGAGAGAAAGAAGGGTATGGTTTTTATTGTGCTGGACATACGGGATTTACGTGGAATATCCGAAACATAAATTAAAAGAATTATGAAAGTAAGCCTTGTGCAATGTACGTTTTTTTTTGTTTTTTATTTCAAAAACTGGAGTCGGTGTCTGCGTTTGGTTGGACCTACGATCCCTTTCAACTTTGTCCCACTGGTGTGGTTCTCAACTATTTTTCACTTCTCAGGGACGTCTACTTAAGAGAAACATTAGCAGTAGTATTTTGCCTCAAAGCCCCACATGGCTGCTCCAGGTCACGTGAGGTACCTAGGCCTCTACAGACTTCTTATCCCACAACGCTTTGCATGCTGGGACCGGTACAACGAGCTCGAGGATAGCTCCCTACATGATTGTGTGGCAGCTAGGGGGTCACCCACTTCCCCTAAACCGCCCTTCACGATACTGCAGACCGGCCTCTGGCCTGTATTATGTTTGGCCTACACAAGCCTGTGAAGGTGACCCCCGGTACATAGCTCCCTCCGCGCCGCTTCCTCGGTCAGCAGCCGGAGTTTTCTTACCTGTGCTCCACGCCACGGCGGGGTCCCTCACCTCCGGGGCCAGCGGCTGGCGGTGACTGAGATGGAGCCCATGCTTCTTGCGGTGGCCGCTCGCCAGCGAAGGCCCAGAATGGCGCGTCGCGTACACACCCTGTGGCGGAAGGTAGTTCCGTCCGGGAAGGCCGAAGGCGTCGCGCTGGGACGATCCTGAGCGCGGAAGCTTTCCGGACGCCCTCTGACGCGCAGACGCCGGGCCCGCCGCGCGGAGCGCTCTACGTTAGGACGCAGCAGGCCGCTCCGTTACGACTGTCGGCGATGGAGGGGCTTCCCTGATAGCCCGTGAGCCCTGGGCGAGTAGCGGGGGCAGTTTTGAAAAAGATACGATTCACAACTGCCTATCGCGGGGCGTCCAATGCAGGTGCGCGTGGAGTAGGGGGCTCTGCGGGCGACAAGGGCCCGTGCTCCTGGGCCAATGATGCAGGTGCGCATGAAGTAATGTTAGAGCAGACCACGTCTGGGGCGGCACAGGTGAATGGGCGTATGACTCACTACAGCCAGTGGGGGCGGGTGTGTAGCCCCCCCTGGGCGGCTGATGCAGGTGCGCTTGGAGTGTGATCCACAGCCGTCCTCCTAAGCTTCTGCGTGCGAGTGCAGTCCGTTACAATCCACCTGGGTCCATTTCCCCGGTCAGCCAGTGCAGGTGAGAATGCCGAAGGTCAGTTAAAGCAGCTGAGTCCCGTCGTCCCTGTGAGGTGAGCCGGAGTAGGATCCCTTCCGCCGATGCGGGCCTCTGCTGGTGCACGTGGAGTATGTGTTGCAGCTAATGCGTGCGGTATATCATCCACTACGGCAGATGAGCCCTTGCCCTCCAGAGCAGCCAGTGTATATTAGCATCCCCGTGGCCAGTGAGGTTGCACTACGTGCAGTGAGGATGTGTGCTCCTGGGCGCCCGATGCAGGTGTGATTGGAGGCTGGCGGTTCCTAGCTCTTGCAGTTGCACACTGAGCGCGAGTTCCTCCAGAGGGTGGGATGTGTTCTCCTGGGCGGCAGGTGTGCGTAGGTTTTGGAAGCGCTACATTGAGTAGGGCAGTTGCGCAGGGAGTGACGCCCCTCGACGTGGGCGCAGCAAGCGCAGGTGTCCTGAGCGTGGCTGCCACCAATCCGTCGCTACATTTGGCTATTCACGGGAGTGCATACAATGCTCCTCAGCGTGTGTTCAGACCTATTGATATGTTCCATGAAGAATGTACGGAGGCAGGGACTGCAGTCTCTTCTGGGGACCCTGTGGGCCAGTTTTGACTGATATCCTCGTAGGAAGTCAGCTAGCTGCTTGCCCCAAACGTCCGGGTCCATGCACTCCCCTTGCCCCCTTATCTCCCTTTTTAATCTCCGCTGGCTTTTGGGTTTATTATCCTCATGATTTTCCTCATCCTTGGCTGTCGGAGGGAGAGGTGGGGGCACGGGGCTCTGCCGCTGACTGCAGCGATTCCGCGGGGTCGCGAAGCCTGCCATGTTCAGGGAGCTCAAACTGGGACGCGGATTCCGTCTGGCTATAAAGGCAGGTTAATTTGAAGAAAACATACTAGATATTGATAAAACTGTATAGATGAGTGGGAAATGTATATTTTCTGCTGCATTCTAAAGTGGGTGGTTTTCTCCTTTTGTATTACGTTACCAGATGATTGAGAACATAAATACATATTTAAAGCGGCAGTTATACCAGAAAGTCTGAAGTAATGCAGCTGCCTCATATCTTGGCTCGATTTGCCTGCCTATTTTCCAGTCGGTGGCTCTGCGTAATTTTCCAAGGATGGTTTACAGCACTTTCAAGGTAGCTCAGTCAGTTGCGTGCCTGCTGCAAAGATCCCTATCTAACTTCGAGATCAAAGGGTTGAAGCTTGGCAGAATTAATTTAGCCTTTCATTCTTATAGTATTAAAGCAATCCGTCTCAATGGCTTGTGCAAAAATACGTATTCCTAATAAGTCCGTTTGTGGAGTGCACTGTGTAAATGGTCCAATTCCAGTTAACGTTTACACCATACTTGACAGATTATTAATAGCACAACCATTTATTGGTTAGTTGATATCTGTAATAGCTTAAAGTTACAGCTTTTTTTTTACATCCCAAAGGATGACACTGCAGACCATAAATGAGATCATAGTAGAAAATGAGTCTGGTTTGACATCGGAGACAAAAAGGCTGGCAGACTTCACTACTCGGAAGATAATTACATAGATCACGTTTTACATGCTTTTACAGGCACACAGTCGCACAGCCACAAAAATACACTCAGACATAATTTCACACATGCGGTACAATATTCCTCCTACATACACTTGCTGAGACCCGCACACAAAGTCAAACATGCAGAGAAACAGACACACAGACTGGCATAACCTACACATACATTTTCACACAAAATGAATCTTTCAGCCATTCTCTCACATTAGCCTCCCCCTTAGAGCTATGCGTGGACCTTCAGCTGAGACCAGCTCATAAAAGCACACATGCAGCCAGAGAGGGCTCACTTATAGGTTATAGCCCTGCTGTCTGTCGGCTGCCAGGACTGAGGCTTTCGAAGTCTCACTCGCCCTCGGGCTTCACAAACCGAATGTCTGTTTGTATGTGCCACTGGAAAATGTCCCACACATCTTTACATGATCATATTACAGCGTGCTCCACATGTACTTCTTCTGGTCAGTAAAATACGTGACAGATGGTTCTTAAATGGGTTAGGGCATAATACGCTGCCCGTCTTCTTCGTTTTTTTTCCCTGTCAAATAATGTAGTTTATTGTATTATATTCGATTCCTGGCAAATTGAACCCCACCTACCTGAACGGTCTCTTCTACTAACCACCCAAACACCTGTGCTCTGCAGGACTCCTACTCTCACACGTCCCTCACATACATAGAACCAGATCAGGACGGGCATTCTCTTACATCTCTCCTAAAGTGTAGAATGACCTCCCACTCCACATCAGAGTCTCCTCCTCTCTTCTTGTATTCCGCAAAACCTAGCTTTTCAATTAAGCAGCCTACAATAGGCAGGGCTAGACACATCTGCTCAGCACCAGGATACCCTCATGGGTGACATTATAAATACATAGAAAAATAGCATATACGATGGGTGACACTGATGTCAAAAACTACATCTACTTAGGTCAGTATTTTTTTCATGGTTGCCCTCTCCCTCTAATATGTCATAGCTATCTTCCCTTATGCCAAGGATTACCGCCATTACACCACTATTTTGCCACAGCTGCATGTATGCCTAGAATAATCTCCAGAGTGCCAGTACTTTGTCACATGTGTCTGTATTATGTCACATGTTTCTGTGTTTCGTCCAGTTTCCCAGTGCCACCATTTTGCCATGGGCATGGCAATATTTTGCCATTGGTGCCTTTGTAAGCCAAGAATTACCTCCTGGATGTCGGGGCCAACAGCAGATTCTTGCATAAAGCATGCACACTCCTGCTTGCTTACATTGTCTCATTTCATTCCCATTCACTCTCGCTGTCATTCTAATTTATTTTTACTTGCACTCGTTCTTTTACTCACTCTAACTCATTCTCACTCGCAGTTAAATTCATTTTCACTCATGCACATTTGCACTAACATTCCATCTCTACTTCAGGTTCTTAAATTTAGTCTCACTCAGTCTTGCTCACTTTGACTTACACTTATTCACTGTTGCTCACTATCACTCATTCTTGCGCATGCTGTGTGTTATTTATTCTCACACCTAGGCACATTCTCTCTCTAAAAACCACCCGCACATTGAAAATCTGAAATAATTTTTACTTCTTGATTTTGATACCGTAGCAGTCAAACAGATTGTTAACAATATATATAGAATATGATTTAGATCTGCCCTTTTCAGTTATTGGCTTTCTTCAACCAGCCTCTTGCAGCCATTGGATAGAAACTTTGTCAGCTGCATCTTGGCTCAGCACTAGGAGTATTCTTCGCTCATATAATGCTGTTTGCAGTGTGAATGTATCCTTCAGTCTCCATTTGATTGCTTGCAATGAACTGCAGGAGGGACTACTTTATAACTACATCCCTGTCATCTGTCTCGCTCTCTCGCTGTCATGTGTTAATCCTGAACACATTAGCACATTAACCAGACCTCTGGCCATATGTTTGTGTGTGTGTGTGTGTGAGATTTTTTTATTATTTTTTTACCTCCGCTGTCTGCACAGGTCCCGGTGCCCTATTGACTCTTGGGGCAGGCACGCAGCTCCCTTCTGCTTACACCCCAAAATGTTCCTTGCTCTCCAACACAAACATCTCCTAGATAGCTATCAGACTTTGTCAAGTTCCAGCAAACATCAACTCTGCTAGGTTTTTCAAAGTGTAAACGAATCATCCCAAAATGGAAACGAATGAGCTTTGGGTGCAAAACTCAATGTGACTGAAGGAAAACTCTGGAATAGCCTTCCCAAAGAAATCCGGTTGCCGAGGTACTTCGTACCCCGGCAAAACACCCTAAAACAATTGCCATTCTCAGGAAATTTACCCAAAGATGCTGTTTGAAAATGCTGATTATTCTAACTTGACCTCCTGCATCATTTGGTGCCCATGAGACCTCTACTCCATGACGACCAGGTACCTCAAACTGTCCACAAAACGATCAAGAATACTTTTCAATCACCTTTCTACTCTGCATGTCGCAACACCACTCTCATTTCCCCTCACACTCCCCCTTACCTCCTCTATCCATATTCTCCCCTCTTGTTAAACATATTTCTGCTATGGTAGGTTTACTTCTCTATTCATGCACTTCCCCCTCCTTCAAACAGACTGCTATTATTATACTTGTATTTACTCTTGTCATTGTTCAACTTGCTGTCATAGGAAACTGGTCTGTCCGTTTTGCAGCACCTAGAAGCAGGACCGTTGGGATTTACTGCACATTAAAATGTTACTAAGCTATTTGGTCCCGAAACGGGGAGATCACAGCTTGAATGTCCTGGACTGCATGCAGAGGTGTAAAGGACGTTCAAAGCACAGTGTCTAGCATGGCTTTTGAAAAGGAATTCTTTGCAAGGGATAAAGAAGGCATGTCTGCTCTCTGATGGAAAACCCTAGGGTAGATATCACTAAAACAGTCACTCCCAAGTGGTCTGAGACCAACTGAGGTGAGTCTGCCTTTACCAGCCGGTTGTCGAGGCCCAGGAATACATGAAGCTATATATTTCTGAAAAGTAGACCACATTCCAAGTTCAGCAAGGGAATCCTGTGTATATCCCTCAAAGTTTTTCCAAAGAAATTTCCTGTTGAATAAAGAAATATTAAAATGAGATGGAAAAAACAGCAATTTGTGACCACGTTCTCATCCGTAACTTTTTGTCACAATAGCCAATTTACAAAATCAATATACCATTATGTCTGCTAGGACCTTCTCGTTGTGGGTTTATATATGGTTTGTAAGTTCTCTAAGAACCTATGTTACCCAGAGCCAACAACTGAGATACGTCGTACAATGGTTTTTCATTGTGTACAGAGTGTAGACCAATTCACACGGGAAAATGTGTAGAGTGATAAAATAGGTATCAAGGAAACTTATGTATTTCTGAAATGAGCACAAGATCTTGAGTTTTGGAGCAGTGGTTATTTTTACACCTCTGAATTTGTAGATATCAGTACTAATATATGATTTAGAGGGTATTTTTCAAAATGTCTTCTTTCTTACACACTGGCTTACATTTGGATGGCACAAATGTAGTGAAATCTATATCTATACTACTATTATAAAGAGAGAACCGAAACCTTTTGGCAAGGTAAACTCTGGAACCACAGCGCCAATCCACACACCCAATACATTGTTGGAATCATCAGGGTGTGTAGATGGACATAGGCGACATAAAATAAAAATAAAACGTAAATTAAAAAATTTAAATTTAAAAACAAAGTAGTCCCCTAAAACTAGCGCCGGCCGCGACGTAGCGCTGACCGCGACCTAGACGTGCGTGATGACGACAGGCGGGGAGGAGCGGTGATGAGCAGCGAGGAGTGGCGGTGAAGTCCGGAGCGCGTGGAGGAGCAGCGGCTCAGGCGGGAGGCGGTCTGGGAAATGTCAGTGTGGGCGGGAGGCGGTCTGGGCAATGTCGGGGCGGGCGGGGGCCCGGGCGGGAGTGCACAGAAGCCTAAAAGAGAAGTGGCAGAGGAGCGGAGGCTCAGGTAAGGCAAAGGCGAGGTGGGAGGGAGGAGGGCGGGAGGCGGTCTGGGCAATGTCGGGGCAGGCGAGGCCCGGGCGGGAGTGCACAGAAGCCTAAAATGCTGCCCCCAGCCCCCTTCTGCCCCGGGCGACGCCGGGTCGGGCTGCTAGTTGGTAATAAAAATGTTCAACTATTCTATGCTCCTGTGTCTTTTGATAAAAATGGTACCTCAATTGTGTGGGTAGGAGTAGTGCCCACGAAAGGAAACTGGCCAAAACTCCACATGGACATTTTTCCACTGAAAACGGACCCTTTTTTCCAATGTGGGTAGCTGTGAATTTAGGAACCTAGCTCAGCCGGCACCTAGGAAAACCTAGCATTCTGTACATCTTTGTAAACTAGACACACAGTGAAATCCAGGGTGGGGTGACTTGCATGGCTCTCACCAAATTTCTGTTTTCCCCCCAGAATCCATTGCAAACCCCAAACTTTGTAAGTAAAAAAACAAATTTTCCTCACATTTCTGTGATGGAAAGTTCTGCAATCTGCAGGGAGCCACAAACTTTCTTCTACCTAGCATTCCTCTGCTCCCCCCCGCCAAAGTATCCCGATTAAAATTTTTACCTCACTTGTGTGGGTAGGCCTAGGGAAATGGCCCAAAACGAACCATGGATACATCACATTTTTACACTCAAAACGGACTCACTTTTTGCAATATGGGTAGCTGTGGATTTTAGGCCCTAGCTCAGCTGGTACCTAGGGAAACTTAGCAACTATTGCCATTAAAAAATAAAAATAAAATCTAGGCACTTGAGCAATCCAGGATGGGGTAACTTGCATGACTCTCAACAGTTTTTTTTTCTCCCCAGAATCCCTTGCAAGCCTCAAACTTTGACTGAAAAACAACGTTTTCCTCACATTTCTGTGTGGAATGTTCTGGAATCTGCGGGGAGCCACAAACTTCTTTCCCCTAGCATTCCACTAAGTCTCCAGATAAAAATTCTACCTCACTTGTGTAGGTAGGCCTAGTGTGTCTGACTGGAATCAGCCCAAAAGGCAACATGGATTCATCACATTTTTCCACTCAAAACTGATCCCCCATTTATTTTCTTGCAAACAAATGGTAGAGCGTTTATCTGCACAAGTAGAGCAGTGCTGAATGGTAGGAATTTTGCGAATTCCGGATCTTTCCATCATGGAAATGTAAGGAAAATGCGTGATTTCAGATAAAGTGTGGGACATTTCAGGGCATTATGGGTAAGAACACTTGTGGGATTCATGCAAGGCATACCTTCCTGGAAGCCTGTGGTTGTCTAGTTTCCAAAAATGGCTGTGGTTGGTAGGTTTCTATAGGTGGCTGCCAAGCACAGCCCCAAATCCCACAGCTACCCCCTATTGCCAAGTTCTCCATGTAACAGAATACAAATGTCCCTAAAGGAATTTATTTATCAATAACCGAAGCGGGTTATTGTTTCTTTATTATATGTGCTTAAAATTATAGTGAACAAGTGTATTAAAAAGGGCCAGTACTACTCACTTCAAGACTTTATTCCTGAGTGCCTGAACCCCCTATAAAACCAGTGTGGCACCTGTGCCTAATTAGGAAGGCTTTGGTGTCTCAAAAAGTGTAGTGTATTTATTAAAAATAGCGAAGTGTGGCGTGAAGCCCCGTGGCGTGATGCCACGGGGCTTCCGAAGCAGTAACCAAGTAGGTTTACCGCTAGATGACTGCATACCGCAAATGAGGGACATTTGCCGTCTTGGTAGCTAAGAAGCCCATGAAGCGACAATCATCGCTTCGAGTGTTTTTTTCCAGAACAAGGACAAAAGACACACCATTTTAAGACCACAATTTTGTGGTCTTCATATTGCGCGAGGGCTGGGCGCACCTTAGCGTGTGCGTACCACCCCGTGCAATTTCCACGGTCCTGACGAAAACCATAGAATTTTTACGATGGTTGAAACATGTAGACCTTACTAGTTTTCTTTGTAAATATACACATAGCACACTTCGCTATTTTTAATAAATACACTACACTTTTTGAGACACCAAAGCCTTTCTAATTAGGCACAGGTGCCACACTGGTTTTATAGGGGTTCAGGCACTCAGGAATAAAGTCTTGAAGTGAGTAGTACTGGCCCTTTTTAATACACTTGTTCACTATAATTTTAAGCACATATAATAAAGAAACAATAACCCGCTCCACTGTAGTCAGGTGTCGTAGCACACCCTATGGGCACTCGGCCTATGGGGTGGGACCCCGATGATGAAGCATGTCACCAACTAGGTTGGTGAGTGAGGGGTCTTCTCAAAGGACATATATTGTCCGGTAACGGGTTGGAGCACATTGTGCTAACCTGGGCCTTCTGAAAAAAGTAGAGAATACGTCTGCTTCTTTCCCTACGGGGGGCACTCCTTCTTTGTTGTTAACAATTATCCCATGTGCCTGCTACAGATGGGGCAGAAGAACATTTGTCTCATTTACTGGCAGTGAGGGCATGGCAATGCTGGGCCCCTCCCACTCCCATATTTTTTTCTGGAAAACATCCCAGCTGTCTGTTGGGGTTTCCTCCACCCATTCCCCCATAGGACAGAGCATTTAGTTGGGGTGGGGCATGGCCCTGCTCATAGTGGGCAACCCCACACCTACATTTTAAAAAATAAAAAAAGAATCCCTGTCATCTAGTGGACTTTTGGGGATAATGACCTCCAACTGCCCCCTGGGAGGACAGAAAGACTGTTGACCCGATTACTTTGGGTAGGGGCATGGCCATGCCCTTGCTGGGCACCCCCACTCCTATATATTTAAAAAAGAATCCCTGGTATCTAGGGGACCTTCTTCCCAACTCCCCCTGCCCAGTGGGGCAGATCAGGGATAATTACCCCATCTGCTGCCCTGGAGGATGGGGCAGAAAGACTGGTACCCCATTAACTTGGAGTGGGGGCATGGTAATACTTATGGTGGGCAGCCCCAATCCCTGTATTAAAAAAAATCCCTGGCATCCAGTGGGTTTACTGCTCTGTGGAGTGGGTGGTGGGGCACATAGGGGAAATGTCCCCATCTGCCCTCCGACGGGGGCAGAAAGCCCCATATACTTGTTTACTTGGGGTGGGGGCATGGCTATGCCAGGCTGGGCAGCCCCACTCCAATATTTTTCATTAAAGAAATTAATAAAGCTCCTGGTGCCTAGTGGGCTTTCTGCCCCCCTGGGGGCAGATTGGGGGTAATTATTCCATCTGCACCCTAGAGGGCTATAAAGTTGCTGCTCCATTTAGTTTAGGTGGGGGCTTAGTCATGCCCATGGTGGGCAGCCCCCTCCCTCAAACAAAAAAAAACAATCTTTGTCTGACATCTAGTCGGCTTACGACCATTTTGGGGGGAGGGGGGCAGAAAGACTGTTAACCATTAACCCCTTCGGGGCTAATGACGAGCTGGGCTCGTCATCGCGCTTACCTGTCCTGCGCGGATGACAAGGCCAGCTCGTCATCAGCCCCACCCTCGGGGGAAGCGCTGGCGCTCCCCCCGAGGCTCTCTGATCGTCGTTGTTTTCCTGGGGGCGGCAGTGGAAGAGCTTCCGCTGCCGCCCCCGCCCCCCCCCATGGTAATCCCTGATGACGTCAGCGCGCACAGCGCGCGCTGACATCATCAGGGATTCCCAGCGCTCGGGAAGCCATTTGCTTCCTGCGCGCTTCAGAAGAAGGTAGGTTTTGGGACTCCGGCGGGGGTTTGGGGCAGCGAAGAGGCATCAGGGGAGAGGAAAGAGATTTTCCTTTCCCCTGATGTCTCTTTGCAGGGCATTTCTGCCTCACGATCGCGCACAGCGTCGCGATTGTGCGGCGGAAATGCCCCCACTAGACACCAGGGATATACTTTTAGTTTTTAGGAAGTGACCCCTTGGGCAAGGGTCACTTCCAGGCTGGCTGGCAATATGTTTTCGTTTTTCTGCCCCCCCTGGGGGGAAATCGGCCCGTTTTTTCGGCCGTTTTGCCCCCAGGGGGGGCAGAAATTCCCCACTAGCACCAGGGATATAGATTTGTACAAAGATGGCGGCCATTTATTTTGTTTACGTTTTTCTGTCCCCCCTGGGGGCAAATCGGCCCGTTTTTTTTTGCCGTTTTGCCCCCAGGGGGGACAGAAAATGCCCACTAGACACCAGGGATGTAATTTTAGTTTTTAGGAAGCGACCCCTTGGGCAAGGGTCGCTTCCAGGTGGGGTCTGAGTATGTTTTCGTTTTTCTGCCCCCCCTGGGGGGAAATCGGCCCGTTTTTCGGCCGTTTTGCCCCCAGGGGGGGCAGAAATTACCCACTAGAACCAGGGATTTTTGTTGGGGCAATGTGTTTGTTTTGGGAAGCGACCCCTTGGGTAAGGGTCGCTTCCAGGTGGACATGATTGTGTTTTTGTTTTTCTGTCCACCCTGGGGGCAAATCGGCCTGTTTTTTTTGCCGTTTTGCCCCCAGGGGGGGCGGAAAATGCCCACTAACACAAAGTTTTTAGGAAGCGACCCCTTGGGCATGTTTGCTGGTGGTGTGTGTGGGGAGTGGTACTTGGCTGGATGGTGTGCGTGGAGCGGTGCTTGGCTGGCGGTGTGTGTGGAGTGGTACTTGGCTGTCGGTGTGCGCTGAGTGGTGTTTGGCTGGCGGTGTGCGTGGAGGGGTACTTGGCTATCTATGCACAGAGTGGTGCTTGGCTGGCGGTGTGTGTGGAGTGGCGCTTGGCTGGTGGTGTGTGTAGAGTGGTACTTGGCTGTCTGTGCACGGAGTGCTGCTTGGCTGGCGGTGTGTGTGGAGTGGCGCTTGGCTGGTGGTGTGCGTGGAGTGCTACTTTGCTGTCTGTGCACGGAGTGCTGCTTGGCTGGTGGTGTGTGTGGAGTGGCGCTTGGCTGGTGGTGTGCGTGGAGTGCTACTTTGCTGTCTGTGCACGGAGTGCTGCTTGGCTGGTGGTGTGTGTGGAGTGGTGCTTGGCTGGTGTTGTGCGTGGAGTGCTACTTTGCTGTCTGTGCACGGAGTGCTGCTTGGCTGGCGGTGTGTGTGGAGTGGCGCTTGGCTGGTGGTGTGCGTGGAGTGCTACTTTGCTGTCTGTGCACGGAGTGCTGCTTGGCTGGCGGTGTGTGTGGAGTGGCGCTTGGCTGGTGGTGTGCGTGGAGTGCTACTTTGCTGTCTGTGCACGGAGTGCTGCTTGGCTGGCGGTGTGTGTGGAGTGGCGCTTGGCTGGCGGTGTGTGTGGAGTGGCGCTTGGCTGGATGGTGCTTGGCTGGCGGTGAGTGGTGCTTGGCTGGTGGTGCTTGTGGAGTGGCGCTTGGCAGGTGGTGTGCGTGGAGTGCTACTTTGCTGTCTGTGCACGGAGTGGTGCTTTGCTGGCGGTGTGTGTGGAGTGGCGCTTGGCTGTTAGTGTGCGTGGAGTGCTACTTTGCTGTCTGTGCACGGAGTGCTGCTTGGCTGGCGGTGTGTGTGGAGTGGCGCTTGGCTGGTGGTGTGCGTGGAGTGCTACTTTGCTGTCTGTGCACGGAGTGCTGCTTGGCTGGCGGTGTGTGTGGAGTGGCGCTTGGCTGGATGGTGCTTGGCTGGCGGTGAGTGGTGCTTGGCTGGTGGTGCTTGTGGAGTGGCGCCTGGCAGGTGGTGTGCGTGGAGTGCTACTTTGCTGTCTGTGCACGGAGTGGTGCTTGGCTGGCGGTGTGTGTGGAGTGGCGCTTGGCTGTTAGTGTGCGTGGAGTGCTACTTTGCTGTCTGTGCACGGAGTGCTGCTTGGCTGGCGGTGTGTGTGGAGTGGCGCTTGGCTGGTGGTGTGCGTGGAGTGCTACTTTGCTGTCTGTGCACGGAGTGCTGCTTGGCTGGCGGTGTGTGTGGAGTGGCGCTTGGCTGGTGGTGTGCTGGAGTGCTACTTTGCTGTCTGTGCACGGAGTGCTGCTTGGCTGGCGGTGTGTGTGGAGTGGTGTTTGGCTGGCGGTGTGTGGGGAGTGGTGTTTGGCTGGCGGTGTGTGGGGAGTGGTACTTGGCTGGATGGTGTGCGTGGAGTGGTACTTGGCTGTCGGTGTGCGCTGAGTGGGGTTTGGCTGGCGGTGTGCATGGTCTGGTGCTTGGATGGTGGTGTGGGTGGACTGGAACTCTGCTGGCGGTGTGTGAGTAGTTACTTTCTGTTGGTCACTACACACACTGCTAGTTGAGTGACACTCTACGCAGTCCATCATTTTCTGTAGTTGCTATGTCAGATATGTGGGCGTGTGAAAGTGATGGGCGGCTGGCGGTGTGAATGTTTTGTATGTGTCACACGTACAAAAGGTGTATGAATGTCCTTACTGCCCCTGTGTGATATGGGTACTGGTAGTAGCAAAAGACTGACTGGCACCAAAGTGGTCAGGCACTTTACAAAAATTCAAAAAATTATCCAGTGTCTTGATGTTAAAACTCATCTAATCTCATTTGGTCTAAGCCCTAATTGATGGCCCATCTGGCCGAATTTTAATTTGGGGGGCAAATTTGTGTGTTGTTTTTTTAATTGTTATATTGTTTGTGAAATGTGGTAGTAATTTTTTTTTCTTCTCTATTTTTGTCTTGTTCCAGGCTTTTGCTGTTTGGATTGTTGTAGGTTGCGTGTCTGTTTGCAGCTTGTGTAGTTGCTTGTGCTTGGTAAGTGAATGTATTTTGTACTACTTCTCCTTGATGTTTGTCTTTTTGAAAAAGGTTGTACCTCTAGCAGTTTGTGTGGCTCTGTGTTTTTTTTTTCAGGATTAGTGTTTGATGTGCACTTTGTTTTCTAATGTCATTTCTTTTTTTCTTTCTAGTGGGATTTCATTTCTTTTCGCTGTGTCTCAACAGAGTAGGTGCTGGTGAGTGTAGCTATATTTTGTAAGAGTGAAATTGTTTTGGATTGTATTTATCTTTTAGTGAAAGCCTTACCTTGTTTACTTCTTACTTTGCACAGTGTAGGTTGTTGTTCACTTGTGTGTGCAGTCTTCTTGCTTTGTAAGGATAATGGCTAGTCGCAGGATTACTGCTCAGCAGGTTCTTGGTTTGCTTTTTGAGTCTTCCTCGGACCATGGTTCAGAGTCTGAGTCCGATTCGGACTCCCAGGAAGTGGCAGAAGATTCAGGCAGTGAGTTTTCTCTTCGCATGGAATCATCATCATCGGATGATGACTCTTCTTCTAGTGCTGATGAAGGGCCTATGGTACAGGAGGACATTGTGTTGCCGGTAGTGGGCCAAGAGGCACCTGTGCTGCTGCCTAGGGCCGCAAGGTTTCCTTTCTTTTTACGTCGGCAAGAGGCATGTGGGCTGGAGCCTGCACCCAAAAGGCTTCACATTGCTGTGGTGCGCAAAGGGGCATCTGGTGCTTTTCGTCTTCCTGCTCGTGTAGTGCAGCAAGAGGCATCTGGGGCTGTTAGGCTTCCCATTGGTGTAGAGCGGCAAGAGGCATCTGGGCCTGCTGGGTTTCCCGGTGGTGTAGTGCAGCAAGAAGCATCTCAGGCTGCTGGGCTTCCCGTTGGTGTAGTGCAGGAAGAGCCCTCTGGGGATGCTACGTCTTCTGTTGGTGTTGTGCAGCCAGAAGTATCTGTGGCTGTTAGGCTTCCCGTTGGAGAACAGCAGCAAGATGTTTCGGTGCTGCAGGCTGGGGTGGCTGCTCCCCCCGTTGATAGGGATGGCCTCTGGGTTCCCCCTGGCTTGGTGCAGCCGGCATTGCCAGAGTTCACTGGTGTTCCTGGGTGTAGAGTGAATACAGAGAATTTTCTGCCAATTAATTTTTTTCAGTTGTTTTTTGACGATGTGTTTTTGCAAAAGATTGTTGAGCAAACCAATTTATATGCAGAACAATATTTGAGGGCCAACAGTGCCAGCCTTAAGCCCTATTGTAGAGCAATCCGGTGGACTCCCACCAATGTTGAAGAGATGAAGAAGTTTCTGGGATTAACTTTTTTGATGGGCTTGATAAGGAAGTCATCAATTACTTCATATTGGTCCACTAGTCCCTTGATGGTAACAGCTGTATTTCCAGCAGTCATAAGTCGTGATCGGTATACGCTTCTTCTTCGGATGATGCATTTTGCTGATAATAGTTTAGCGTTGTCACGCGATCACCCTGATTGTGACCGTTTGTTTAAAATTCGGCCTGTCCTTGATCACTTTGTTGATCGTTTTTCTGAGATTTTTGTCCCTGGTAAAGAAATTGCAGTGGATGAGTCTTTGGTGTTGTTCAAGGGCCGCTTGGTTTTTAGGCAATACATTCCTAGTAAGAGGTCACGCTATGGAATCAAACTGTATATGCTGTGTGACAGTGAGACTGGATATGTCTACAATTTCAGGGTGTACACTGGTAAGGAGTCCCGCATTAACCCTCCCGGTTGTCCTTCTACTTTTGGAGTAACTGAGAAAATTGTGTGGGAACTAGGTAGAGGATTATTTAACAAAGGCCATCATTTATATGTAGATAACTTCTACACTGGTGTGCAGTTGTTCAAGGAGTTGGCCAAAGTGGGCACTGTTGCTTGTGGCACAATGCGCAGTAACCGTAAAGGTTTCCCAAAGGAACTTGTTTGCAAAAGGCTTGTGCGGGGACAGTCTACGGCATTGCGATGTGGGGAGCTTTTAGCTGTGAAGTATTCAGACAAGAGAGATGTGTACATGCTGACTACTATCCACGATGAAAGTACTGTACCTGTGCCTGTTTGGGGTCAGGGTGCTGAAGTGCGCAAACCTGTGTGCATTGTAGCTTACAATAAGTTCATGGGTGGTGTTGACAGAGTAGATCAGAGGTTGGAACCTTATGCTGCTCTTCGAAAGGCTTACGTTTGGTACAAGAAGTTGGCTATCCATCTGTTCCACTTGGCATCATTTAATGCTTTCGTTGTGTACCAGAAGTCTTGTCCTGGGACGAAGATGACTTTTCTTAAGTTTCAGGAGTCTATAATAGGCAGCCTTGTACTTGTGCAGCAGGCAAGTGTTCCTAGATTTGGAGTGGTGGAGGAAGTGGCTAGATTGCAAGATCGCCACTTTCCTGAATCTATTCCTTCCACTACTGCTAGAGACTTTCCGACTAGAAGATGCAGAGTCTGTTGGCGAAGAGGCGTGCGGAAGGAGTCTCGTATATACTGTCCTGACTGTCCTTCTAAGCCTGCATTGTGTATGTCAGCTTGTTTTAAATCGTACCACACGCAAAAGAACTATTGGGAGTTTGATTGAGCTGTAAAGTGAATTGCTTGGTCTGCATTCTGTAAAACATTTTTAGTTTGTTTCAAGGATTGGCATTAGTGCAAAGTTTTTATTTTAAGAATTTGTGTTACCTGATTTGTAGGTATCTCCATTTGTTTAGTGTCATTTTCAAAAAAAGAATTCTAAATGTGTTTGTGGTGTGTGCCGGCTGGTGCTTGGCTGGCGGTGTGTGTGGAGTTGCGCTTGGCTGGCGGTGTGTGTGGAGTGGTGCTTGGCTGGCGGTGTGTGTGGAGTGGTGCTTGGCTGGCGGTGTGTGTGGAGTGGTGCTTGGCTGTCTGTGCACGGAGTGGTGCTTTGCTGGCGGTGTGTGTGGAGTGGCGCTTGGCTGGTGGTGTTCGTGGAGTGGTACTTGGCTGTCTGTGCATGGAGTGGTGTTTGGCTGATGGTGTGTGTGGAGTGGTGCTTGGCTGGCGGTGTGTGTGGACTGGTGCTTGGCTGGCGGTGTGTGTGGAGTGGTGCTTGGCTGGCGGTGTGTGTGGAGTGGTGCTTGGCTGGCGGTGTGTGTGGAGTGGTGCTTGGCTGGCAGTGTGTGTGGAATGGTGCTTTGCTGGCAGTGTGTGTGGAATGGTGCTTGGCTGGCAGTGTGTGTGGAGTGGCGCTTGGCTGGTGGTGTTTGCGGAGTGGTACTTGGCTGGAGGGTGTGCGTGGAGCGGTGTTTAGCTGTCTGTGCACGGAGTGGTGCTTGGCTGGCGGTGTGCGTGGAGAGGCGCTTGGCTGGTGGTGTGCGCTGAGTGTTTGGCTGGCGGTGTGCATGGTCTGGTGCTTGGCTGGTGGTGTGGGTGGACTGGCGCTCGGCTGGCGGTGTGTGAGTAGTTACTTTCTGTTGGTCACTGCACACACTGCTTGTTGAGTGACACTCCACGCAGTCCATCAATTTGTGTAGTTCCAGTGTCAGAAATGTGGGCGTGTGAAAGTGATGGGCCCTTGAATGGCGCTGTTTGCTGGTGTGAGTGTTGAAATGTGATGGGTCCGCGGCTGGCGGTGTGAATGTTTTGAATGTGTCACACGTACGAAAGGTGTATGAATGGCCTGTAAAGAGGTTGGTGCCTTGACGTGGCTTTACAGCTCACGAGCTGTGAGTCAGTGGTTCAGTTTATCATACTTGCAATTATACACAGTGTATTTCATTTTTGTGAAATTACTTGCGTATACAATTGTGTGTACTGAATCATCACTCACCCTCGTGCCAAATCCAACCAGTATGTGTGTGTGCTTGCGGATTAGATGGGTGTGCAGTAATAATTGTTTTTTTTCTCTTTCTGCATTAGGGTGTACCTTGTCCCTTATTGTGATTGTTGTAATGTGTTGCTTTTATTCCAGATGGTGTCAGTGGTCTTGTTTGTATCAGGTATGAAAGGTGCGTGAATGGCCTGTAAAACGGTTGGTGCCTTGTCGTGGCTTTACAGCTCACGAGTTGCGAGTCATTAGTTCGGTTTTTATGCATTTATTTATTGATAGAGCATTTCATTTTTTTGAAATATCTTGTTAATAAAATTTTATATACTGAACCATCACTCGCCCTCGTGCCAAATCCAACCTGTATGTGTGTGTCTTTGAGGAATAGATAGCCGTGCTTGAATGTTTGTCTTTTGAGTAACTCTGTTAAGGTGAGGTACCCTTTTACTCGGGAGAACAAGGGGAACGCTGGGTGGTAGGACATTTTTGCCGGCACGGCGATCCCACGGCAAAATTTTTGTAAAAGTGCTATTTTTACCTAATTAAGGTTTGCAAGGAGTTCTGGGTAGGAAAACATTGGGGGACCCACGCATGCCATACCTCCCTGGACTCCCCCGGGTGTCTACTTTTCAGAAATGTGTGGGTTTGGTAGGTTTCCCTAGATGGCTGTCTCGCACGGGGCCAGAAACCCAGGTAACCCCTCTTGCAAAAGCTGGAGAATTCATGTCCACCAGCTTTTGCAAGAGGGGTTACCCGGGTTTTTGGCCCCGTGCGAGACAGCCATCTAGGGAAACCTACCAAACCCACACATTTCTGAAAAGTAGACACCCGGGGGCTTCCAAGGAGGTATGGCTTGCGTGGATCCTCCAACGTTCCTTTACCCAGAATCCCTTGCAAACCTCATTTTTTGCTTGGAAATAATCATTTTTTTTCACACGTTTTAGTGTGGGAAAGCGTGGCATCACTGGGCTCACACAAATTACCTCCCACCCAGCGTTCCCCAAGGTCTCCCGATAAAAATGGTACCTCACTTGCGTGGGTAGGCATAGCGGCTGCTTTAGGAAAAGGCCCAATTCATACTGTGGAGACAAAAACATTACCTTTAGCCAAATAATCTTATTTTTTGAGGGGGTCACCTGAGCTTTTGGCCCGGGGCTTGGCAGGCATCTTTGGAAACTACCAAACCCAAACAGTTCTGAGAACTAGACACCCGGGGGAGTCCAGGGTGGTATGGCATGCGTGGGTCCCCCAATGTTTTCCTACCCAGAAACCCCTGCAAACCTGAAATTTTGGTCCAAAAACCAACTTTTCCATACTTTTTTGGGTGGGATCTCGCTGCCGGAACAAATGTCCTACCACCCAGCGTTTCCCTTGTTCTCCCGAGTAAAATGATACCTCACTTGTGTGGGTGGGCCAAAGGCAAGTGACTTAGGCTGGGGTGCTTAATTTGTAAAACGTAAATATGAGTAAAAACTACCTTTTTCAAAATTCATTTTTGGGGTGTTCTACTTTGGGGCACCCACACAAGTGAGGTATCCTTTTACTCGGGAGAACAAGGGGAACGCAGGGTGGTACGACTTTTTTGCCGGCACGGCGATCCCACGCCAAAAAGTTTGGAAAAGTGCAATTTTTACCTAATTTTAAGGTTTGCAGAGAGTTCTGGGTACGAAAACATTGGGGGACCCATGCATGCCATACCTCCCTGGACTCCCCCGGGTGTCTAGTTTTCAGAACTGTTTGGGTTTGCTACTTTGCAAAGAATACCACCGAGCCCCGGGCCACAAATTCAGATCCCCCCCCCCCAAAATCAAGGTAGTTTTGCAATAAGGTAATGTAAATTCACCACCGTACGATTTGAACCGTTTCCTGTTGCAGCCACTATGTCTACCCACGCAAGTGAGGTACCGTTTTTTTCGGGAGACCTGGGGGCACGCTGGGTGGGTGGAAATTTGTTGATCCACGCAGATTCCAGAACTTTCCACCACAGAAATGTGAGGAAAATGTGTTTTTTTGGTCACTTTTTTATGTTTTCAAGGAGTTCTGGGTAGGAAAACATTGGGGGACCCACGCATGCCATACCTCCCTGGACTCCCCCGGGTGTCTACTTTTCAGAAATGTGTGGGTTTGGTAGGTTTCCCTAGATGGCTGTCTCGCACGGGGCCAGAAACCCAGGTAACCCCTCTTGCAAAAGCTGGAGAATTCATGTCCACCAGCTTTTGCAAGAGGGGTTACCCGGGTTTTTGGCCCCGTGCGAGACAGCCATCTAGGGAAACCTACCAAACCCACACATTTCTGAAAAGTAGACACCCGGGGGCTTCCAAGGAGGTATGGCTTGCGTGGATCCTCCAACGTTCCTTTACCCAGAATCCCTTGCAAACCTCATTTTTTGCTTGGAAAAAATCTTTTTTTTTCACACGTTTTAGTGTGGGAAAGCGTGGCATCACTGGGCTCACACAAATTACCTCCCACCCAGCGTTCCCCAAGGTCTCCCGATAAAAATGGTACCTCACTTGCGTGGGTAGGCATAGCGGCTGCTTTAGGAAAAGGCCCAATTCATACTGTGGAGACGAAAACATTACCTTTAGCCAAATAATCTTATTTTTTGAGGGGGTCACCTGAGCTTTTGGCCCGGGGCTTGGCAGGCATCTTTGGAAACTACCAAACCCAAACAGTTCTGAGAACTAGACACCCGGGGGAGTCCAGGGTGGTATGGCATGCGTGGGTCCCCCAATGTTTTCCTACCCAGAAACCCCTGCAAACCTGAAATTTTGGTCCAAAAACCAACTTTTCCATACTTTTTTGGGTGGGATCTCGCTGCCGGAACAAATGTCCTACCACCCAGCGTTTCCCTTGTTCTCCCGAGTAAAATGATACCTCACTTGTGTGGGTGGGCCAAAGGCAAGTGACTTAGGCTGGGGTGCTTAATTTGTAAAACGTAAATGTGAGTAAAAACTACCATTTTCAAAATTCATTTTTGGGGTGTTCTACTTTGGGGCACCCACACAAGTGAGGTATCCTTTTACTCGGGAGAACAAGGGGAACGCAGGGTGGTACGACTTTTTTGCCGGCACGGCGATCCCACGCCAAAAAGTTTGGAAAAGTGCAATTTTTACCTAATTTTAAGGTTTGCAGAGAGTTCTGGGTAGGAAAACATTGGGGGACCCATGCATGCCATACCTCCCTGGACTCCCCCGGGTGTCTAGTTTTCAGAACTGTTTAGGTTTGCTACTTTGCAAAGAATACCACCGAGCCCCGGGCCACAAATTCAGATCCCCCCCCCCAAAATCAAGGTAGTTTTGCAATAAGGTAATGTTAATTCACCACCGTACGATTTGAACCGTTTCCTGTTTCAGCCACTATGTCTACCCACGCAAGTGAGGTACCGTTTTTTTCGGGAGACCTGGGGGCACGCTGGGTGGGTGGAAATTTGTTGATCCACGCAGATTCCAGAACTTTCCACCACAGAAATGTGAGGAAAATGTGTTTTTTTGGTCACATTTTTATGTTTGTAAGGGATTCTGGGTAACAAAACCTGGGGGTAGGCAGACGAGTCACCCCATCCTGAATTGCCCTGGGTGTCTAGTTTTCAGAAATGTATAGGTTTGCTAGTTTTCCCTAGGTGGTGGCAGAGCTACGGCGCAAAAACAAAAGGTAGTCTTTTTGTCAGAATCGTGCAAAATTTCACTGGGAAATTGAGGTGCGACCATGCTGCGTTTTGCGCTGTTTCATGTCGCAGCCACTATGCCTACCCACGCAAGTGAGGTACCATTTTTTTCAGGAGACCTGGGGGCACGCTGGGTGGGTGGAAATTTGTTGATCCACGCAGATTCCAGAACTTTCCACCACAGAAATGTGAGGAAAATGTGTTTTTTTGGTCAAATATTTATGTTTTCAAGGGATTCTGGGTAACAAAACCTGGGGGTAGGCAGACGAGTCACCCCATCCTGAATTCCCCTGGGTGTCTAGTTTTCAAAAATGTATAGGTTTGCTAGGTTTCCTTAGGTGCTGGCAGAGCTACGGCGCAAAAACAAAAGGTAGTCTTTTTGTCCGAATCGTGCAAAATTTCACTGGGAAATTGAGGTGCGACCATGCTGCGTTTTGCGCTGTTTCATGTCGCAGCCACTATGCCTACCCACGCAAGTGAGGTACCATTTTTTTCGGGAGACCTGGGGGCACGCTGGGTGGGTGGAAATTTGTTGATCCACGCAGATTCCAGAACTTTCCACCACAGAAATGTGAGGAAAATGTGTTTTTTTGGTCACATTTTTATGTTTGTAAGGGATTCTGGGTAACAAAACCTGGGGGTAGGCAGACGAGTCACCCCATCCTGAATTGCCCTGGGTGTCTAGTTTTCAGAAATGTATAGGTTTGCTAGTTTTCCCTAGGTGCTGGCAGAGCTACGGCGCAAAAACAAAAGGTAGTCTTTTTGTCCGAATCGTGCAAAATTTCACTGGGAAATTGAGGTGCGACCATGCTGCGTTTTGCGCTGTTTCATGTCGCAGCCACTATGCCTACCCACGCAAGTGAGGTACCAATTTTTTTCGGGAGACCTGGGGGCACGCTGGGTGGGTGGAAATTTGTTGATCCACGCAGATTCCAGAACTTTCCACCACAGAAATGTGAGGAAAATGTGTTTTTTTGGTCAAATTTTTATGTTTGTAAGGGATTCTGGGTAACAAAACCTGGGGGTAGGCAGACGAGTCACCCCATCCTGAATTGCCCTGGGTGTCTAGTTTTCAGAAATGTATAGGTTTGCTAGTTTTCCCTAGGTGCTGGCAGAGCTACGGCGCAAAAACAAAAGGTAGTCTTTTTGTCAGAATCGTGCAAAATTTCACTGGGAAATTGAGGTGCGACCATGCTGCGTTTTGCGCTGTTTCATGTCGCAGCCACTATGCCTACCCACGCAAGTGAGGTACCATTTTTTTCGGGAGACCTGGGGGCACGCTGGGTGGGTGGAAATTTGTTGATCCACGCAGATTCCAGAACTTTCCACCACAGAAATGTGAGGAAAATGTGTTTTTTTGGTCACATTTTTATGTTTGTAAGGGATTCTGGGTAACAAAACCTGGGGGTAGGCAGACGAGTCACCCCATCCTGAATTGCCCTGGGTGTCTAGTTTTCAGAAATGTATAGGTTTGCTAGTTTTCCCTAGGTGCTGGCAGAGCTACGGCGCAAAAACAAAAGGTAGTCTTTTTGTCAGAATTGTGCAAAATTTCACTGGGAAATTGAGGTGCGACCATGCTGCGTTTTGCGCTGTTTCATGTCGCAGCCACTATGCCTACCCACGCAAGTGAGGTATCATTTTTTTCGGGAGACCTGGGGGCACGCTGGGTGGGTGGAAATTTGTTGATCCACGCAGATTCCAGAACTTTCCACCACAGAAATGTGAGGAAAATGTGTTTTTTTGGTCAAATTTTTATGTTTGTAAGGGATTCTGGGTAACAAAACCTGGGGGTAGGCAGACGAGTCACCCCATCCTGAATTGCCCTGGGTGTCTAGTTTTCAGAAATGTATAGGTTTGCTAGTTTTCCCTAGGTGCTGGCAGAGCTATGGCGTAAAAACAAAAGGTAGTCTTTTTGTCCGAATCGTGCTAAATTTCACTGGGAAATTGAGGTGCGACCATGCTGCGTTTTGCGCGGTTTCATGTCGCAGCCACTATGCCTACCCACGCAAGTGAGGTACCATTTTTTTCGGGAGACCTGGGGGCACGCTGGGTGGGTGGAAATTTGTTGATCCACGCAGATTCCAGAACTTTCCACCACAGAAATGTGAGGAAAATGTGTTTTTTTGGTCAAATTTTTATGTTTGTAAGGGATTCTGGGTAACAAAACCTAGGGGTAGGCAGACGAGTCACCCCATCCTGAATTGCCCTGGGTGTCTAGTTTTCAGAAATGTATAGGTTTGCTAGTTTTCCCTAGGTGCTGGCAGAGCTACGGCGCAAAAACAAAAGGTAGTCTTTTTGTCTGAATCGTGCTAAATTTCACTGGGAAATTGAGGTGCGATCATGCTGCGTTTTGCGCTGTGTCATGTCGCAGCCACTATGCCTACCCACGCAAGTGAGGTACCATTTTTTTCGGGAGACCTGGGGGCACACTGGATGGATGGAAATTTGTTGATCCACGCAGATTCCAGAACTTTCCACCACAGAAATGTGAGGAAAATGTGTTTTTTTGGTCAAATTTTTTTGTTTGAAAGGGATTCTGGGTAACAAAACCTGGGGGTAGGCAGACGAGTCACCCCATCCTGAATTGCCCTGGGTGTCTAGTTTTCAGAAATGTATAGGTTTGCTAGGTTTCCCTAGGTGCTGGCAGAGCTACGGCGTAAAAACAAAAGGTAGTCTTTTTGTCCGAATCGTGCTAAATTTCACTGGGAAATTGAGGTGCGACCATGCTGCGTTTTGCGCTGTTTCATGTCGCAGCCACTATGCCTACCCACGCAAGTGAGGTACCATTTTTTTCGGGAGACCTGGGGGCACACTGGGTGCATGGAAATTTGATGATCCACGCAGATTCCAGAACTTTCCACCACAGAAATGTGAGGAAAATGTGTTTTTTTGGTCAAATTTTTTTGTTTGAAAGGGATTCTGGGTAACAAAACCTGGGGGTAGGCAGACGAGTCACCCCATCCTGAATTGCCCTGGGTGTCTAGTTTTCAGAAATGTATAGGTTTGCTAGGTTTCCCTAGGTGCTGGCAGAGCTACGGCGCAAAAACAAAAGGTAGTCTTTTTGTCCGAATCGTGCAAAATTTCACTGGGAAATTGAGGTGCGACCATGCTGCGTTTTGCGCTGTTTCATGTCGCAGCCACTATGCCTACCCACGCAAGTGAGGTACCATTTTTTTCGGGAGACCTGGGGGCACACTGGGTGGATGGAAATTTGTTGATCCACGCAGATTCCAGAACTTTCCCCCACAGAAATGTGAGGAAAATGTGTTTTTTTGGTCAGATTTTTTTGTTTGAAAGGGATTCTGGGTAACAAAACCTGGGGGTAGGCAGACGAGTCACCCCATCCTGAATTGCCCTGGGTGTCTAGTTTTCAGAAATGTATAGGTTTGCTAGGTTTCCCTAGGTGCTGGCAGAGCTACGGCGCAAAAACAAAAGGTAGTCTTTTTGTCCGAATCGTGCAAAATTTCACTGGGAAATTGAGGTGCGACCATGCTGCGTTTTACGCTGTTTCATGTCGCAGCCACTATGCCTACCCACGCAAGTGAGGTACCATTTTTTTCGGGAGACCTGGGGGCACACTGGGTGGATGGAAATTTGTTGATCCACGCAGATTCCAGAACTTTCCACCACAGAAATGTGAGGAAAATGTGTTTTTTTGGTTAAATTGTTTTGTTTGAAAGGGATTCTGGGTAACAAAACCTGGGGGTAGGCAGACGAGTCACCCCATCCTGAATTGCCCTGGGTGTCTAGTTTTCAGAAATGTATAGGTTTGCTAGGTTTCCCTAGGTGCTGGCAGAGCTACGGCGCAAAAACAAAAGGTAGTCTTTTTGTCTGAATCATGCTAAATTTCACTGGGAAATTGAGGTGCGACCATGCTGCGTTTTGCGCTGTTTCATGTCGCAGCCACTATGCCTACCCACGCAAGTGGGGTACCATTTTTTTCGGGAGACCTGGGGGCACGCTGGGTGGGTAGAAATTTGTTGATCCACGCAGATTCCAGAACTTTCCCCCACAGAAATGTGAGGAAAATGTGTTTTTTTGGTCAAATTTTTTTGTTTGAAAGGGATTCTGGGTAACAAAACCTGGGGGTAGGCAGACGAGTCACCCCATCCTGAATTGCCCTGGTTGTCTAGTTTTCAAAAATGTATAGGGTTGCTAGGTTTCCCTAGGTGCTGGCAGAGCTACGGCGCAAAAACAAAAGGTAGTCTTTTTGTCCGAATCGTGCTAAATTTCACTGGGAAATTGAGATGCGACCATGCTGCGTTTTGCGCGGTTTCATGTCGCAGCCACTATGCCTACCCACGCAAGTGAGGTACCATTTTTTTCGGGAGACCTAGGGGCACGCTGGGTGGGTGCAAAATTGTTGATCCACGCAGATTCCAGAACTTTCCACCACAGAAATGTGAGGAAAATGTGTTTTTTTGGTCAAATATTTATGTTTGCAAGGGATTCTGGGTAACAAAACCTGGGGGTAGGCAGACGAGTAACCCCATCCTGAATTGCCCTGGGTGTCTAGTTTTCAAAAATGTATAGGTTTGCTAGGTTTCCGTAGGTGCTGGTTGAGCTACGGCTCAAAAACAAAAGGTAGTCTCTTTGTCCAAAGAGCTTAAGATTTCACTGGGAAATTGAGGAGCGACCACGTTGCATTTTGTGCCGTTTCCCGTGGTAGGCACAAGGCCGACCCACACAAGTGAGGTACCATTTTTTTCGGGAGACCTGGGGGCACGCTGGGTGGGTGGAAATTTGTTGATCCACGCAGATTCCAGAACTTTCCACCACAGAAATGTGAGGAAAATGTGTTTTTTTTTTCAAAATCTGAGCTTTGCAAGGGATTCTGGGTAACAAAACCTGGTGGTAGGCAGTCGAGTCATCCCATCCTGAATTCCCCTGGGTGTCTACTTTTCAAAAATGTATAGGTTTGCTAGGTTTCCCTAGGTGCCGGAAGAACTAGGGTGCAAAAACTACAGGTAGGCACTTTGCCAAAAAAGGGTCAATTTGTAACTGCAAAATTTAGGTGTGACCACGTTGCATTTTGCGCCGTTTCCTGTCGCAGGCACAAGGCCGACCCACACAAGTGAGGTACCGTTTTTATCGGGACACTTGGGGTAATTCAGATTTGTAAATCAACTGTTATTACCAATTGAGCTTTCTTGCATTTCTCCCTTTGAATGAAAGATATTGTGTAGAAAAAAAAACTTTATGAAAAATGACCAATAATTCTCATGCTAGTATGAGTATTCCCAACTTTGAAAATGTGCAATTATATACTGTTTCTGAACTCTATAATTTGTACCCAATTCATACATACATAGGTGTCTTTCATGCAGATTATTCCATGTGTACATTTTCCAAGACAAAGTGCACTATACCCAGTAAATGAAAAAATACCATTGCAAGTTGCTGCTCAGTTTTTGGATCTGGGTTCTTCGGGTTCTTGGTGAAACTACAAGTCCCATATATCCCCACAACCAGGAAGGTCTAACGGATGTAACGGTATATTGCTTTCCAAGAGCTGTCAAAATTAGAGAAAGTTATAGGTGAAAACGTTGAGACAAAAGGCCGTTGTTTTCAACAAATTTTCAAATATTCCAATATCTAACTGTTAGTTTCTATAACGAACCCTTCATGGATTTAGACAAATGACCCCTTTCTGAATTCAGAATTTTGTCTATTTTTCGGAAATGTAAAGCTTTCCAGGATCCATTATTGCTTTCAAACTCATTTCTACCATTAACTGGAAGGAGGTGGAAAGCTCTAAAAATAGCAAAAATAGGCTATGTCCCAGAAAAATGCCAAAACTGAGTGAAAAATTTCGGTTCTCTGACAAAACACTGTCATTCCCTAAAAGCTGAGAAAATGGAGAATTCAGCCCCACAAACCCTTTTTTGATACCATATTCAGGGAAAAAGCCAGAGGCTTTCATTTGCAGCCCGTTTTTCCCATTTTTCTGAAAAAAACAAAAAAAACACTATATTTTGGTTAATTTCTGGGACCCCTCCAAGGGAATCCACAAACCCTGGGCGCCTTTAGAATCCCCATGATGTTGGAAGAAAAGGACGCAAATTTGGCGCGGATCCCTTATGTGGTCAAAAAGTTACAAGGGCCTAAGCGCGCACTACCCCAAAACACCAAAAAAAGCCTTAGCACAGGAGGGGGAAAAGGCCTAGCAGCGAAGGGGTTAACTTGGGGCAAGGGCCTGGGAAGGCCACACCCCTATATTCCTATATGAAAAAATATCCCTGGTGTATCTATTGGCCACCCTTTAAACATGGTCAAATTGGCATATTCCCAATTGCTATATTTAACATACCTATGGTGTACTCGGAACCTGGAGGTTAAATGTCACTTGTGAACTGCAGCTGTTATTGTGCCACCAACTACAATGGCAGTGCAAACATAGCTTCAGACCTACCGTGTATATCCTTAGTGAAGCAGTGTAAAACTGCAGTACAACCTGTCAACATAATCCCATTTGCCAAATCAAAATCTCCTTTGGATTATTTGGATTAAACACACAACTTTGTACCCAAGCAATCACACACAATATTTTAGAAAAATTTCAGTCCAATAGGAGTCCTCCAGATAATGCCATTCAAATGAAAAAAGTCTTTATTTTCTTTTTGAAGAGTCGATTCCAATAGTTGATCCTGTATAGTTGGGATCATCCAATGTAGCCAAACAGACAAACAGCCAACACGTGTTTCGTCCTGGGGTAAATCACCCAATGACTTCCTCAGGGCCAGTAGTTTCTATAAAGTTCTTATCAAAAATAAGTCGGGCCCAAAACCCCTGTTACCTAGCTTGACAGCAATCGACCGTATGCTCCAAAAAACCATCGGGGTGGTGGCTAATGCCATAGAACACACAGAACGTCGTTTTTCACTACCTGCTGGGTCTCTTCCCCCCTTGCCATCTTCTAATATATCCACAACCACCATTAATTCTCAGGACTCACTTTTGGTTCCATCCTTCGTCTCCCTCCCAGGACTCCACCACGTTCTAAATATTCATAATAGTCCCCCTACTAGAAGCAGTGTATCACTAGAGTTTCTGCCCCCGCCAACCAGGTTATCCCTGACCCCTACTACCTTTTTGAATGAGCCTCTACCCGATTCCCCTCCTCAAGCTGAGGATCTTATAGCTAGCGGGCCCTCTGATTCATTTGTCAGTCTAATTTCGATCCCCGCTTCCCCCCAAAACGCAAGCAACGACAGCCCGAGGGTTACAACCAGAGGACAAAAACCTAGGCTCAAGACAAATCATACTAACTCGGAATGTCCACCTATAGGGAACGTTAAGGGAAACGTGGGGGGCTAGAAACAGAAGCAGAAAAAGGCCGCTGTCACACTGAGTACAACAAGAGGAAAAAAAACAAATAAAAGAGTGATTGAAATAGCACCAGCTTCAAGTAGTGACAGTGGTCCTCGGGACCGAATCAATGATACTCTAGCCTCCTCTTTAACTTCCCCTTTACAAAACGAGGGTCTATTAAGTAAAATTGAGCATCTTATGAAATCCCTAATGGAACCCCTCTTGGAATGCGTAAAGCGCATAGGAGACAAAATTGATAACCTGGAGAGAGTAGTGATCAGAGGCTCGACCACCCCAGGGCAATCAACTAGCGTATCAAACACTAAGTCTATTGTCCAGTAACATCGCCCTACTGTACCCAACACTCGTATTAATAACACGACCCAGCCTTCACCCGCCCATCGACCCCTAACTAATCAACTAACGACTACAGCGGTCACTATGGGCAAACCCCCACAGAACACTTTGAAGATCCCAGAAACTAAGGAGCAGGAAAAAGCGGAGGGATCCTCAGGTCAGGACATGGACCTCGAGGGACAGACGATAGTGAACCCTAGCGTAATAAAGGACCTTCCCCCGACAACAAAATTTACACGTATCGACCTACCCCCACAATCACAGCCATACACGGTAGTGTTAGTTGGAGTCCCGGAATTGCCCCAAGGAAGAGTAGAGCATTTTCCTGACAAAAGAAATAAAGTGGCCCACTGGCTGAATAAGAACAGGCCTTTGCCACCTGACATATCCAGGCAAATTTTATTTGCAAGGAGGTTAAGCTGGTTGGGACACAGAAGAAAGGATCTTCCTGGGGACTGTGTTGTCATTAATTTTGGGGACAGGCGGGTGGTAGAACACATTTTTAACTGGCCTTCCCAGTTTAGCGAGAGTAACATCCTAACCAGGGACTTGAGTTTCTTGTATCCCCAACTTCCCCCAGTTCAAACCATCAACCACCGTAGGGGATTTCCAAATCGAGACGTGCAAGAAGGCGGGGGTTTGAGATATAACATCCCTACCTTCAATTATTTCGATCTGCTTTCCGATCTGTAACGGGTGGATTGACTTCCTCCCAGGGTTTCGACCCAACCCGGGGGGTCAACACACCCGCTCGTTCCTCATCTTTAGTTAATTCGGTCCACAGCGGTCTAACAAACAATGAAGCCCCTCTAAACTCCATACAGCTTAGTTACTGTGAGGGAAACGTGGAAATAGACCCCAAGCCTGCACCAACTAAGGCCGACTCTATCTTGAACATTCTGTTCTGCAACGTGTCGGGCCTACGCCTAAAGGTTGTAAATGATATCTGGTTAGATTTCATCCACTATTACAGTATTATAAGTTTGCAGGAAACTTGGGCAACATCAGAATTACACATAGAGGGTTATAGAACTCTTTTCTGCCCAGCGTCACCCTCTCCCTCTTATAGGGCAAAGGGCGGTCTGGTTATATATGTATCCAACACTCTCCAACTTACAAGGATAGTCCCTGTCAAAATGGAACTAAACTTCCAAATAGTCGCCCTTCACCAAAGTAATACCAACGCCCTGGTAATAGTTAATTTTTATAACAACTTAATCGCGGAGGTTTTAATAAATACAATAAAAGAAATAGGCCTCTGCCTCCACGAACTCTCTTTCAGGGCTCGCAAGGAGTTGACTATAATCTGGGGCGGGGACTTTAACCAAACCCTCTGCAAACACAGTGCCAACTTGCTCTGTGGTATAGTGGATGAAAACAGCGATCCGATAACCCATTTCCCTCACACCGCAGTCGGGCATATCTTGAATGAAACCTTATGTGGCCTAGATCTCGCTCTTGCCAATGACTTGGTTAATCCTCCTGTACCTGTAACACCCACCTATAACGGCAGAGGAAGGCAAAGAACAATTGATTTTATATTTATATCAGAGACAGCGGGTATGGTTCTTTTAAAATGCAAAACTCATGATATCGCTGTCAGCGACCACTACCCGAATAACATTGCCTTAAAACTTCCTGATAGCCACGTGAGGCCCAACATCGAAACGCTTCTAAGTCAAAATAACATCTTAATGGATAGACTAAACGGATATTCACTTAGGTGGGAAAAAGTGGATCAGCTGGCCATCACAACAAGCCTGATTACAAACCTTAGGCAAGCGTTCGTGAATTGTCTTGATCCAGCAACTACTAGTGAGGGAATAATGGCTAATTTTTCTAAAATGATAGCTTCAAATAGGGAAATCCTTTTTGTAAAAACGAAATCAGGTAAAACCAGAATCGAGGGATGGTTCGACATTTCCTGCACAAAAGCTCATCAGAACTTAAAAGCAGCCTTAAACAAAAAAGATAGAATCCCAAAGGACATTGCAGCTCTTAGAAAGACCTATAATCAGGCCCTAAAATCCAGGAAGACTATTCTTAAACAAGATCTCTGGATACAACTCCACAGATCATGTACCATGAGGGATAGTGCCGCCTTTTGGAAGGTTGTGAAGTCCCCTTTCTTATTAGACGCAACGGCTAACCCCAGCATCGATGTTGCGATTGATGAACACCTGTGGGTTGCGGATTTTCAGCCTTCCCCAACCGCAAATCGACCAACTCCAGCGGGGTCAGCTCAATCAAACTTTCTGTTGCCTATTTACATCACACACGAGGAGGTGGAACTCGCCCTAAAGGTCAGTAAAAACGGCAAGGCGCCGGGACCCGACGGGGTTCCAATCGATCTCTTCAAGTTCAACACGGATCTTTGGTCGCCAATTTTAACCACGGTTCTCCAAGCTTCATGTGACCTGGGACTTATTGAATCATGGTCCCAGTCAATCCTCGTTCCTATTTTTAAAAAAGGGGACCGTCCATCGCCATCCTGCTATCGGCCTATATCCCTTCTGGATTCACTGGGGAAAGTGGCCGGTCGTATCATCTTAGAGCGCCTTCAACATTGGGCCTCTGATAATAAAGTTCTTTCCGACCTCCAATTTGGCTTCCGCGAGGGACTGGGAACTATAGAGCAAGCTCTTAATTTATCCTTACTGATGGGGAAATATGTAAATGCTAAAGGGGGGGCCCTTTATATAGCATACGTTGACCTTTCTGCAGCATTTGACTGCGTCAACCATAGCAAGCTGTGGTCTATTTGGCAGACATGGGAATAGAAACTTCCCTTATTACGTTTCTGCGCGAACTATATTCAGATGCCACAGCCAAAGTCCGATATGGCACAGGGGGCGAGCAAACAGAGTCGTTCAGAGTGGAGCGTGGAGTAAGACAGGGTGTGTCCTGGCCCCGTTTCTATTTAACTTGTATACCAACGGCTTGGAAAAGGCCATGCTGACGGGTTGCCAGGACCTCCCCTTAATAAACACCCGCCCAATTCCGGTCCTGCTCTATGCGGACGACGCTGTAATTCTAGCTCGCACCCCTATGGAATTACAGCGTGCTCTCAAGAAAAATTACATCTTCATGGCCAACCTCGACCTTAAGGTTAACATTAAGAAAACGTTTGTAATGTCCTAAGGGTCGAGGATTAAGAACATCAAGCCCATATATATCGATGCACAAAAACTAGAGAGCACAACTACGTATCCATATTTGGGAATTACATTCGACCATAAATGCTCTTGGAATTATGCCATAGAATCCAGGAAACTCACCCTTATGAGAACAACTGCTGCCGTAGTAAAGTTCGCAAATAAATTAGGTAGACGGCCCACGATAGAACTCCTAGAAATTTACAGGGCCAAATGTGTATCGAGCGCACTTTATGGGGCAGGAGTGTGGGGTTACGCCATGGTCGAGGAGGTGCAAAAGGTGGAAAACACTTTCCTTCGATTCCGTCTGGCAGTCCCTCAGGGCAAGTCTACCTATGCTTGTCACATGGAAGTGGGTCTGTCCTACATAACAGATCTGATCAGGATCCAACCCCTTCTTCTGTGGCATCGCGTATGGTTGTCTAGTGAAACAGCTCTCTGCCGGGGGATCATAGAGGACTGTCTTTCCCTTGACATGGCCCTAAAGATCGGTTGGCTTGCTTACATCCGAAAATTCTTTAACGACCTTGGCATGATACAGTACTATCACTCCCCCACCTCAATAGCTGTAATCTCGAGAAAGAAGTTTAAAAAGATTTGTCTGGCCCACTTAGAATCTCTTCGGCTTGCTAGCGAGGTATCAAAACTTTCAGTGCAGCACTCACTAGTAATCCAAACATCATCCACGATCCAGCCCTATTTAACTTACAACCTTACGGGCTATGAAAGATTCTTGTTAACCAGATTCAGACTTGATATCTTCCATCATCTGGTTACTTTTCCTAAGATCAACACCTGGACAAAACCCCTTCAGGCTTGTCCTTGTGATGACAGCTCTCCCCAATCGACGATCCACATAGTACTGTTCTGCAAATTCTATCAGGAACTGAGGTACCACTGGCTTTTGCCAATCCTTAAAGTAATGGGTCTGCGTAGGTGCCGTCCAGCTCTCCTTGCCCTCCAATTCCTTGATGCTGAACCTTTTGCCAGACTAGTACTAAAATTTCTGAAATTAACCATTAAGCACAGGCAGAATTTAGGCTGAACTATCTCTGCATTTCCCCAGATTAGCGCCCTCTCGTGACTATTAATACTCTTACTTGCTGTGTTCTAGGCCAGCCTTTCCCAGTTTTAGGGTTGCTGTTATTTGTTTTTAGCATTTTATATATTCCTATTGAATTTTTCCTCGATACCTATCAGAATTGGAGCAATTCATTTGATTTCTCTTTCACGGGTAAAATGGAATATAGTGCGAATACACGGTGTAACCTGTGAACTCGTTATTTTTTAGGTTTTGTTTTTATTCCTTTGGCCATCCCCTTTTAACAAGTTTTACCGTGATTTTACTGTGATTTTTGTATATGAAATATATTGTGCTTTTATGGCTGTTTTGCTTACAACCGAATAAAGCTTGATTTGATTTGATAACTTCTCAACCAAAGGGTAACGTGAAAACTCATCAATGACTACCATGAGATGTCTCTTTCCAATAGGCCTAAAGAAATCACCTACGATCCTTTCCCAAGCATTTGTAGGAAGGTTAGACATGGTAAATGGATGTTGCGTCACTTTGGGGGAAACACAGTTGCAAAGATGAGACTCTTTTAATTCCCTCTCAACTCACTCATATAAGCGTAGGAATCACACTTGGTCTCTTAGGGCTCTTTCGGCAGCTAGAATGTCCTTCAAGGGCTAGGTGTTATATTAGGATCTCGGGTATGACAATTTTTTAATCTCTCAATACAACACCTTCCTTGGTCACAGACTGTTCACCCTGTACATCTCAATTTTTTTATTAATTCGTCATCGTCCGCAAGAGGTTACACATTCCTTTTCCAGGATTGAGTTAGAATTATGTCTTTGAGGAGAAGCATGTTCCTGTCTGCATTAATGGCCTCAATAATCTGTTCGATCAATATGGCCACCGACGTACTGGACTTCACAATAAAGTTATTGAACTCCTCAGCTGTTTTGGATGTGGAACTGTGATGATGTAGCAATACTTGGGAAAAATAATCAGCAGGGTTCTGGTCTTTACCCAGATTGTGTACAATTGCATTATGGTACTCTTGCAGTCTCAAACCCCACCTCTCAATGTGAGGGGGCTTTCACATTCCCCAAAATAGTGAGCAGCGCTTGGTGGTCTGTTATGATAGTGAATCACTTTCCCTTCAGAAACATATGAAAATGTTCGCAGGCCCACACTACAGCCAGACTCTCCTTCTCTGGTGAGTATAGGCATGGTCTGTTTAAGACAGTCTCCGACTGGCATGGGCCACAATGTGTCTCTGAGCATTCGGATGACCATTATGTTGAGCAAGGATTGCCTTCAGCCCCACCAAGCTCTCATCCACTGTGATCTCAGTCTGTAGTTTGGGGTCAAAGTAGTCCACCTCGGTTGCATTCTCAATTGCATGTTTTATTCTTTTGAAGCTTTGATTATATTCAACAGACCATTGGAACGGGACATTTTGTTTTGTCAACTCTCTTAATGGGGCACTTACAGTAACAAAATCACAAATGTACCTTGCGCAATAACTGGCCATGCCTAAAAGGGATCGCAGCCTAGTGACATCTTGCGGAGGGCTCGTAGCTGACAGTTCTTTCACTTTATCAGGGTCAGGAGTAATTTCCCCTATCAGAAAATGTGTCCAAAGGATTTCAGTTTGGTCTTGTGAAACTCACACTTTGCTGCGTTCTGAGTGAGACCTGAATCAGCAAGTAACTGGCACACTTGTGTAAGAGACTTGTGTATGAAGCTGCCTCTGTATATACTATACCAATCGTAATGACAGATTCCCAGCCCATGTACTCAATATGGCTCTACTATACTTCCAATGTCTGTGAATGGGCACAGCCACTGTAGGACCAAATTGCTCATGCAGCTATGCACTCACCTGTGGTATTGTTCACCTTTCCTTAGGGCTGTGAGGCCTGCTAGTGCGATGCTTACCTAGGCCCCAGGCTATGGTATGTGGGCATGTCACTGCAATGGCAGTGTACATGTGTTTGGTGAGGGGTCTCTGAGGGTGGCAAAATACATGCTGCAGCCCCTAGAGACCCTCTCTGGTCACAAGGCCCTTGGTACAAGTAGTACCTTTTACAAGGTACTTACATGTGGGCCAGAAGTGAGCCAATTGTGAAAACAAAGGTACAGTTTTTGGAAAAGAACAGGAACTGGGAACCTGATTGGCAGTTACCCAGTGCACACTCAAAGTGCATCAGATATCAGGCAAAAAGTGAGGGGTAACAATGCAAAAAGGGGCAGTTTCCTATACCTTATCATCCTCCTTTTGCGTTGCTCCAAATACTAGTATGTCATTGCTGTAATCAAAAGCATTTGTGACAGGTTGAATTAATCGACATATAACATTCTTAAATATTTCTGCAGCTGACAACACAGCAAAACTCAGCAGTTTGTATCTGAACAAACCAATGTGAGTCGAAAAAATAGCGATGTACCTGCATTTCTCTTCCAACTTGAGTTGATGATATCCCTTGTTCAGATCAAGATGGGAGAAGACTTTGTCACCCTTCTGTTGCATGGTCATGTCTGCTATGTGTGGACCAGGATGTCTTTCGCTCTGATTTTCTTTGTTGGCCTGGCGCATATTAACACAGATGCGCACTGCACCCTGACTCTCCATTTATGGCACCACCACTTTGGGTGACACCCATGGCGTAAAACCAGTGTAGCGCTCAATGATGTCATGCTTTAACAGTGTTTCTAATTCTTCCTCAACAGTTTTTTGCAAGTGAAAAGCGACTCTGCTGTGCTGTTTGGCAAGACGGCGTACTTCCTAATTGATGTGAAGTTGCATTTTTATTGTTTTGAGCCTTATCGGGTTATGAAATAATGATGAAACGGATTCACACCTACTTCAGACTGAGTGTGGAGGTTGTAATTAATAGTTATCAGTCCCATGTCAGTAGCAGTGGCAAAACTGAGTAGGCAAGCACTGGATGAAGCTCTTTGAAGAACATGAATTGGTGCTTGCACTGATACTGCTTTATTTTTCAAAGTTGTTGTGAATGACCCTTGACTTTGCAATGGTTTAGAAGCAGCCCACATGTTTTACTTTTGTGTTTGACGGGTTGAGGTGTGTCACAGGAGATAGGCTGTTTAACCTATCAACAGGCATGATGTTAATCAACATACCACTGTCTATAATGAAATTTATGGGGCAACCGTTGACCTTTATTGTAATCTTAGGGCAATGTCTAAATAAGTTTTGTTGTTAGGTTTGGAGGGTTGCCTTTGTCATTTTTTCTTCATTGCCAGAAGCCAGACCTACATTTGCCTGTCACTCGTTGGTCTATGCCATCAATGCATATCCATCTCCTTCATTGATGCTGGATAATGACATTAAAGAGCCTCTGTAGGATGAACTTGACAGCAATCTACTTTGTCTGGTTTCTACTTGCCGTAACTGATGTTGCTTTTTTGCTTTGTGCGCATGGCGAGAATCGCTTCTGGAACTTTCTGAAGTCCATTTTAACTTCTCACTGTGACATAGTTTCTCTTTGGATACAGTTATGAAGTGGTTCTCCCTACCCCAGCCTTTCCACGTTTGGCCCATGGCTGGACGTTTGTCGTCATGTGGAAATCAATACTCTCATCAGAAACACACTTCTTGGTAAAAGGTGGTTTGCATGTGTCTACTTGGTGTTTGTTCTTACTTTTCTATACCAACACTGATTCACTTTTAGCCATTCTAGCTTACCTGGCAGCAGCTTATGGATCTGCTCTTTCTTCGGCCCTTGTGGCCATTAGTAATTTGTCTAAGCTGAGCATCTCTCTCAACATGCGTCTTCTGAAAGAGTCTGGAGGATGGCCATTGATAACTCTGAGACGTATTGCTTCTTCATCATTAAATTCACTAAATTGGCAGTGTTTGTTAAGTACATCAAGTCCCATCCATCGCTTCATCAGCTTGCTGGCATGCTTGATTGAAAATGTACCTTTCAAAGTCGACTTTTGGCATCGGATTGAACTTAGCTTCCAACACTTACTTGATTTGATGATCTACTTCATCAGATTTTGATACTTTCTTCAGCACTTCTCTTAATTCACTGGCAAGGTTCTTAAGGGACTTAATGATTTCTTATCTTTTACTTCTTCTAGGGCATCTATGAAATCATCGAATGTTTCGATCCATGCAGTGCATCTGGCACCAATACTCTGCTTCTTCACTGTCTCAAGTGATAGTTTAAAAAAACACAGCAGCATCGTATTTGGCGCTCTTTTCTACTGCTGTTGAGAGTATATGCTGTTTAAGTGACAGCAGCTGTCCTTCTGGGCCAGTATTTTCTGTAAACACTGGCCTTGTGTTTGTACTTGGGTCATTGCACTCAATAGGTGGTCGTAAGGCATTATCTTCTTTTTTTGATGGTAAGTGGCGGTTTGTTAGGGGAGAGGTGTGGCGCCGCGGCCAGGGCGACTGACGCTGGAATCTGGGGATCAGGGTTCGATCCCCGGCTCCGGCGGCAGGTTAGCCCAGCACCATGTGACTCTGGGCAATAGCTCGCTTAATCTTCCCGACGGCCCCCAGCGCCTAGAGACCCTTACGGGTGATTGTGCGCTTTACAAATGTGGATTATTATTTGTTCTTATACTTGTTCTTCACTGCTTTTAGCTTTTTGCATCATACCTATTTGTGGCTACCTTTAGCATTTTGCTCTGAACCTATGATGGCTATGTGTTATTCCTTGGTGCAGTATCTCTTCTTTTGGCCTTAGTAGTGGGTTTCTGGCAGGCTTTTTTGTAATTTTTTTAAATTTTTTATTTAATCTTTATTTCGGCCATACGGCCATCAAAGATATGCAACAACATACAATTTATACACCATAAAAATCACCGCCAGTGACAATAGTACATATTTATACATTGTAAAATCATTCATTTCTGTAGATAAAAACTGCCAGGGTTACATTCAGAAAGGACTTAAAACTAACACAGAGGCTGCAACTTCAGGAAACTAGTACGAATGTGCCAGACATTAGTAAGAAATTTAGCCAGTGCAAACACGGTTGGACTCGAAACATCAGTTTTTAAAATTCTATACATCGGGAGATACTCCCTACAACCAAGGTTCCTAATAAGTGGGAGAAGCCAATATTTCCTAGCTTTCATATAGGTTGGGCAGAACAGAACTACATGTAGGTCACTTTCCTCAACGTGAGAGCATGTTGGACACTGCTTAGAGGAGGGCGGGTTTGTCCAGGAGCTGGTGAAAGCTCGCAGGGGCAAAGTGCCGTATCTCCATTGGAGAAACAGCTTCCTGGCCAGCACGGGGGACATGGCGTCCAGAACCCTTTCCCTCCTGTATATGTCCTTGCTTAACAAGAATACAGATGTTAGTGATCCCTCCCGCTGGCGTTCCATGGCAGTGGATAGTTTCTGAGCGTGATAGGCATTAACCAATTCCCTGCGTGAAATATTTAATGAGGCATCAGCAGGATCAGACCAAAGATCAGGGAACCCCAGTGTCGTGGATAATTTTTGGATATGTTTTATCCAAGGGATCTGTAACGCTTTCGGATGAGTTAGAAGCTCCCTTAATTCCACCCTATAGGCAGAGAGTGCTTCACTGCTCCACAGTCTTCGCCAGAAGACTATGGGTCTTAGACCTATTTCATCAGCTATTGGTCTCAGTCTCAGATCTAGCCTCAGGGGAAGGAGCGGAGTGCTGGGCGGAAGTGCAGCTATCTGTCTAATAAAGTTGTTCTCAGTTGCCGACAGACTGCGAGTTGGTGTATGTCCCCACAGTCCCGCCCCGTACATAGTAGCGCCCCTGGCCTGTGCCTTGTAGATCTGGATAAGTGGTCCCAACGGCCGATGTGTCGAGTTTTTCAACATCCGAGCGATACCCCCAGTAGTCTGTACTAATTTAAGGTTAGCCTTGGTCCGATGTGCTCCCCATGACATAGTCTCATTCAGGGTTACACCTAGGTATTCGAAGGTGGAGACTCTCTCCAGCCGTGACTCTCCCAGTAAAGGATTCGGGCGCAATTTTTTGCTTGTATTCAGGACCATAAATTTTGTTTTTGCGGCATTAATTTCTAGGCCCCTATCTCTACAAAAAGCCACAAAAGAGTCGAGGATCCGCTAAATCCCCATTGGGGTTTTGGACAGCAGCAGGGTGTCATCTGCAAACATGATTGCAGGCACCCTGCTGCCGTTCAATTTTGGAGCGTCAATATGTTCAGTACCATTCAGGTGGGCGATTACCCCGTTGACAAAGAGGCAGAACAGGGTCGGTGCGAGCACACAGCCCTGCCTAACCCCCCTGTCAACAGGGAATCTGTCCGTCAGTTCCCCTGACTTCCCACACCTCACTCGGGCATAATTGTTGTGATGTAGTCTCTGTAGAATTATTAAGATGTCCGCAGGTACGCCCATCTCAGACAAGACCCTCCAGAGTTTACCTCTGGGCACCAGATCGAAGGCGGCTCTCAGATCCACAAATATTGTGTATAAGCTGCCGCCCTCACAAATCACTGCCCTCCAATAAATGATGTTCAATCGGAAGACCTGGTCCACTGTTGAAACTCCCTTCCTAAATCCTGCCTGATAGGGACTAAGGACTCCCATTTCTTCTACCCAGTCCTGAAGCCGATTCAGCAGTACCCTCCCAAGCAGCTTCTGTGGTACATCAATCAAGCTGATTGGTCTGTAATTGGCTGGGAGGCTTTTCGAATATGCTCCTCAGCAGGGCCTTCAACTTCTTTAAGGGCCTTCTATGGGATGCAGCAGGGCTTCAATTCTACACGCTCTAATTTCGAACTGTTTTTCATCAAAGTGGGCGCATGTGGCGCACACACGACGAGTTTGCTGTAATATTGCAAACTTCCAGGGAGATCAGTCTTCTTTCTTCGGGGCACAGATTGCGCACTCGTCCCCAGTTGTTGCGTCCTCCTCAGCCAGGGAGCACGCTAATAAATAAGCCACAGCCAATGCTCTGCATTCTGCATCTTTATTTCTCAACATACAATCACACTCTGTTCTCTGATTACGTCATATCCATTAACAACAACACTTTAACACCTCCCGGCAAGTTACATACTTCCTCTACTTTGTCCGACCAGAACTGCAAGAGTCCTAGCACCCTAGTCTCACGATACTACAACTACCGCTACTTCTGGTGACCCACAAATGATGCCCATGAAGTGGACATATATTACTGCATACACGCGTGTGCTTGACCCATGTTCTGTATGTTACCTGTCTTTTCAAACCCTATCACTGCTGCTGTTTTTCACAGTTTACATATTAGTTTCCAATCAAAAATGTAGCTAAACAAATGTGTGTGGGTCTTTGTATATATTCCTAGACACAACACATAATCCTTTGAGTGTGTATATATGTATTGGTCCAGTTGAAGGCTAAGTGTAGCCGAAACGCGTAGGCCGTCCTGTATTTCGCACTTTTGCACATGGTGTTTTAAAATAAAACGTAATGAATAACTTATCTGCTGTGGTGCCGTGACTTTCTTGCTGGAAGGAGAGGAGGCGGGAGGAATCAAAGTCATATATATATATATATGTATGTATATATATATATATATATTCACTGAAAAAACCATAGGTTATAGACCATATATAGTTAGGAATTAGCATTTACAAAACCTTGAAAATTCACTGAAAAAACCATAGGTTATAGACCATATATAGTTAGGAATTAGCATTTAAAAAACCTTATTTTACTCACACAAAACCATTGAAATTCCATATATAGTTAGTTGCACTAACTATATATTGCGCACCCGCAATCCACTGCTGATGATGTCACATATTACATCATTCATGACATGGTCAGTGACATCACTGATGACATCACTGATGACATCTCAAATGACATCACTGATGACATCACTGATGACAACATCCAGTGACTATGTTTCTGTAAAGTTAAAATATGTCTTACATATTGAAGAATGAGTGGATGTATAAGTGTCTGGACGAAGGATTTAGTAGGTGCATGACTGAATGTATGAGTGAGTGATTAAATGTGTCTCACTGAGTGCATGGGTTAGTGACTAAACTGTCTTAATTTGTGCATCATTATGTCTGTTGTTCTGTAAACTGCTGCATGTGTTGATCAGTAGCTATATGAGTAACTATATGGGTTATTGATTGATTGCCCAAGTATTTGCATGGGAGACTGAGTGTGTGTGTGGCTGGATGGGAGGTGTGTGACTCTGTACAGATCAATGTGTACTTGTATCAATGATTGTATAAGAGAGTAAGTATGTGTTAGTATATGGTTGAAAACGTAAGGTGCTCTATGTTTAACTGTATAGAGTAGAAAATGGAAGTGTGATTGATTCTTTACAGGACTGACTAGGTGTGTGAGTAACTCCATGGATGAGTGGCAGAGTGTGAGTGTCTGTATAGGTGTATGAGTGCATATGATTGTGTTGTAAACATGAGTGATTGTATGTATGAATGATTGTATGGGTGAATGAGTGAATGTGTGTGTAGACGTAGGAATCAGTGAGTACGTATGTAGTAACTAGTATTGGTGTGTCAATGGTTTCAAAAATTATACTCTGTTTTTAACACTGGGTGAAACAGAGGTTATATTAAAATGTGAGGAGATGCATTGTATTGTCACATGAATGATATCATCAGTGATGTGGTCATTGATGTCAAATGAGATGTCATCAGTGATGTCATCAGTGATGTCATTTGAGATGTCATCAGTGATGTCATCAGTGATGTCACTGACCATGTCTTGAATGATGTAATATGTGACATCATCAGCAGTGGATTGCGGGTGCGCAATATATAGTTAGTGCAACTAACTATATATGGAATTTCAATGGTTTTGTGTGAGTAAAATAAGGTTTTTTAAATGCTAATTCCTAACTATATATGGTCTATAACCTATGGTTTTTTCAGTGAATTTTCAAGGTTTTGTAAATGCTAATTCCTAACTATATATGGTCTATAACCTATGGTTTTTTCAGTGAATTTCAATGGTTTTTTAATAGCAAATATCATAAGCTGTCGAATGTCAAGTACGTGGTAAGAATTTTTTTTTTCGTGTTTATGCACACTGATCTGCTTTGATTGCTGCCCCCCACCCCTCATTTCTATTAGGAGTACTCTCTCTTTGCAGATAGTGAAGGGTAGTTAACGCAGCCCTTTCCCCCTTTGTAATCCGTCGTGCCTGCTTCTCTCTCCATTTGATTGATTGTTCTCTTTGGTTCATTCTCTATTTACAAACAAGCACAGAGTCGCAATACTCTGTTTAGTCTTTGCAGATAGCGAAAAATCGTGTAAAAAAACAAAAGGAATCGAGCAAAATCAGTAGGCCACTAATGGGATCTCTTTTGACCTCGCTAAAATAGAAACATTAGGAACAACCTGTTGAAAATAGCAATGCGTATGTATATAAGCGGCGTTCATTTGTGTTCACAGTACCCCTTGTTGATTGTTTCAATTGAGCATTGAATTGTTCGAAGTTAATTCTCTTAACGATCTTCTCTACCTGCAAACGAGGAAGAATAGGAATATTCTATCTCCCTTTGCAGATAGTGAAGGGTAGGTAACGCAAGCCTTTAACACGTCGTACCTATTTCATTCCTCATTGATTGATTGATTGTCCGAACATTGACTGTTTGGGAATTAGTTCTTTTTGGAGGTATTCCCTGTTTGCAAATAAACGTAGGAAAATCTTTGCAAGTAGTGAAAGGGTACGTAATGCGGACCGTTCTCCCCCGTTGTAATCTGTCATGCCTATCTACTCCCCACTGATTGATGCACCTTTTTCACCCGGACCATTTACTAGAGATACGTCATCTGGCCCGACCAGAGAGCACCCCTAGTGAAAAGGACATATGCAATAATAACGAAGTGATCACTGTATCCTGTTAACAGAAACTTTACCATGAAACAACCTGGAAAGAAAAAAATAGGAAAACGAAAATCAGTAGGCCACTGATGAACATGAACTTTTATTAAACAACGAACAAAGAAACGATAACATAACGTAATGATAAAACCTATTAATGTCCTAGAAACAAGAAAACGTTAAAATATGCCAGTGGTGAGAGACCAGAAAAACAGTAAGAGAAACCAAATCACCCCTCGCTGTCCCACCGCCTGCCACGCCAAAAAAATCGATAGACTAGGGAAAATGCAAGTCAGTAGAACATCCACCCCCACTCTGGAAACTTCCAAGGTGGGGCAGGGTTCCGGCTACGCCCAGCCGGGAGCAGCCCATATAAGGCAGGTCCTGCTGCCACGCCTCGGCCAGGAGATCCTAACGTAGGGTGTAGCCGGAGGAGAGGCCAAGACCAGCGGGACCCGGCCAGGGGATTGCCTTTACAACGCTGAACAGTTGCAGGGGGGGGGAATGTCTCCTCGACCCTCCCCTCTCTCTCCCAGTCCGGCCGCGGTGGCCCTTGAGAGTTGCAGGTAGTCCCGCCACATGCTCTTCCGGTCCGACCACCAACGGTCGGGGGGCCGAGGCCGACGGGATCCGGCTGCAGCCGATAAACCAAGAAACCCGTTCATGGGGCCAGAGCCAGGGGCGTCCGGCCGACATCCACCGGAAGCCCGGCCCGAAGACGGACGGGACACTTCTTTCTTTTATAATGGCTGCGACAACACTGGAGGGGGATGTCTTGCACATGCCTCCGACCCCCCCCTCGTCCTCATCGCCTGGTCCGGCCATAACAAATCTCAAGCGAGACGCCGTGGGGTGCACTGGGAGGGAGAGACGGTGCGAACAGGCCTCTCCTGCCTCCCCAGGTGGAGGCTTCCCAGCTGCACCCTCAGCGCTCCAGGCGGTGGCATCCTAACAACTACAGTGCTGCACAGTTTCGGAACGACCTAGATAACGGTTCTTCCACTGTGGCCATGCTGCAACGTCTCGCCCGGCAGGGTGGAGCCCGTCCGCTCATGTGACCCCGCGATCGCCGGTAGCTGCCGAACTCTCAAAATGGCGGTCGACCTGGCAAGAGCGGGCCCAACATAAAGAAATGGCCCGGTCACTGGTTGACTCCACCACCGTAGTCCTCCACGACCTTGAAGATTCTAGAGGAGCCGCGGGAGTCTCCGACCCCCGATGGGGAATGACTGCCATGATCGCCCGTGGAGTGACGAAACTGTATCCGCGGGACGTCGGCGCTCCCATGCTGGCGCCAGCCTCACTTTGAATTACTAGAATCCTGCAGACCTCACTTCCGGTGAAAGCACAGTGTGACCCGGTAGGAAAAATTATTGCACCCCCTCCCCTTTTTGACTGATAGTTCAAACCACCGATCCTTTCCTTTGCCCTTTTAACGGAACTTTGGACTGCCTCCCCCTCTTTTACATTTTCTAGAGAAAACAAAACATTAACCACTACATTAGCATAGCAGTTGACACCAGAACTGTTTTCAAATTGAAAACCAACAACATCTTCAACAGAATCCTTTTTGTTTCTGCTGTGACCCTGCTACAGCACAGGCATTGTCCCCAGCAGTAATTCTGCAATGCCGGTAAGAATAGCTGTGGTGCCTACTGGACTCACTCACCCCCGCGGCGCCCCACGCCGTTTTTTGCTGGGCGGCAACTTACTAGACATCACTTTCGTGCCATCTAGATTTCAGCGCGTTCTGCTGCCTTGGAACTATTCGCACAACAGACCGCTACTGACAAGAATATTTCATTATTGGTGCTGTCAATTTCAATAAATCTATTGGATAATTAAAAAGAAATTGCCACGGTCTCTTCGTTGTTTAAATGTTTTTACTGTTTTTGTTTTGTTGTATATATTTATATGTTATTAAAGTTTTATATTCCTACTACTTTGTTGGAGTGCTATATATTTTTAATGTGACACATAATTGTAAAAACTTTGATGTACAAAGAGTCATTCCTGGAATCTTCCGCTTCAGGCTCGGTCCCCTCCCCAATCACAATACAGGATGGTTTTCAGATAGTAGGAACGCGTGTGCTGTGACGGATCACATCGGGTGTGGGCCTTGATCTACTATAACTCCTTTGAAGAGGGGTGATTCTTTACAGCTGGGGCCATAAACTACATCTGCAGGGCTAGCTGATAGCCTAGGACCGGCCTGGACATTCGGACACAGAGGAAGAGGAGTGTCAGAGGGTGCGGTAGTGAATAGGGCGAAAGGGAGGTGTCGGGCGGGCACAGAGTGTGATTCTCAGGGAAGACCAGCGCAGATGGGGGAAGGTTTATTGCCCATGCATAAGACAGAGAGCGGTGGTGACCAGTGCCTGGGGGAGATGCTTACGAGGGTGAGGAGCCATGCTACGAATCGACAGCGTGCAGAGAGTGGGTCTGGTCAAGACATCTAAAATGGCTGCCGTGCACGACAAAAGTGTGGCATTTCAAAAAAGGCAAGATGGCGCAGACAATGTTTTTCAACACTTCCTCATTTCCTTCGAATCGAACGTTAACAGACGTTGGGGCATATTACCAAAGTTAAGCGATATTTATCGCTAACGATGCTTACCAACCAATTTTTTACCACTAAGCATCGTCAGAAATTATCGAAGATAAACCTTACTATTATCAAGGTTTATCGCAAATGCGATAATAAACGGCCGCAATGCATGAATATCGCTAAAAACTCAGCGATATTCATGCATTACCGAGCTAATACTCTTAGCCATGTTATCCACCTCCCATTGGATAACATGGCTAAGAACTGCTCAGGGCAGGTGTTACTTTTTGGAGATATTCGCGCTTAGCGCGAATATCTCCAAAAGTTGGTAATAGGAGATAGATATCTTGCATGTTGTAATGCAAGTTATTGTGGTATATGGAACTCATACCATAATCTCTCAGGAAAGCAGAAACTGATCCTTTTGGGACCGCCTAAAAAGGCCTAGGGGGTGAGGAGTACTCTACTTTGCCCCCTTTTCACGTTCCGAACTATTTTATTTTACTCTCTTCTGTAATTACACAAAATACCAGCGATAAGATGCATCGGAGACACACAGTGAGAGAAAGGAGGCCGGAGATGAAGAAGACATGTCAAATACACATTGGAGATAATATAGTGGCAGAAGGGAAGTAAATATGAGTAAACTTACCATGTAACATAAAAATGTTGCACTCTATACTATAAGTCTCATTTTATACTACAATCACTTCGCTACAACCTCATAAATTAAAAATAAAAATGAATAATGTCTCAAACAATTTTTGATTTCTAAATATAAATTTATTCTTCAGAATTTTCTAAATTTGAAAGAACTAGTAACATGTCCTCATCAGTAATTTCCTCTTCAATCATCTCATCTGGAATCTCCTCATTAAAAGTCTGCAATGATGATTCTTGTAACTCTATGGTCTCCAAACACTCGATAAATTCGCCATCAAGAGATTGATCAAAAAAATCATTCAAGTCATCTCCTCCTTCTGACAATATTTCATTATTGGTGCTGTCAATTTCAATCAATGTAGTGGAATCATTCAAGTCATCTCCTCGTGACAATATTTCATTATTGGTGCTCTCAATTTCAATCAATGTAGTGGAATCATTCAAGTCATCTCCTCCTTGTGACAATATTTCATTATTGGTGCTGTCCATTTCAATCAATCTAATGGAATCATACAAGCCATCTCCTCCTTGTGACAATATTTCATTATTGGTGCTCTCAATTTCAATCAATGTAGTGGAATCATTCAAGTCATCTCCTTGTGACAATATTTCATTCTTGGTGCTGTCCATTTCAATCAATCTAATGGAATCATACAAGTCATGTCCTCCTTGTGACAATATTTCATTATTGGTGCTCTCAATTTCAATCAATGTGTTGGACAATTCAAAAGAAATTGCCACGGTCTCTTCATTGTGAGCCATTTTATTTTGAAATTGCTTGCTGTAAATTGCAGAAAAAAATAATCACTTTCATTTATCGTCTTTAGTAATACATAATATAAAACTAACTTTATCAAGTATTTAGTATAACAGAAGGACTGCAAATAAATAACAGAAAACATTTTTCAAATTATCTTCAAGTGTACAACATAGTTCCCCATACAAATTAACAACTCACCTTTTTAAAAGTAGCAGAAGTGTTAGTACTGTGTAAATCAAACACCAGAAATTCACCACCAAAAATTCCTCACAAATGTACCTCAGACAGTAGTATCACAAAATGGCTGTGGTTTCCTCTCATTTGACATATATACATAACCAATTAACTTTCATCACACACAAATACAAAACCAAAGTAACATTTTAATTGGTTCTAAATTTCAACACTTTCAAATGTGTTTTCCCCATGCAATTTTCCATAGGACATTTACATACGTCTACAGCCTGAATGGCTGAACGGAATTACACCAAACTTGGCAAAATGATACATCAAACCTAAGAGGTCAGGAAGGATCTACTATGCCCCCTTATGGTCATTTCCCCCTTCGCTTTGGCCTCCTCTTGTCTCTCAATCCTACCGAGGGACAAGATGGCGGCCGCTACGGACTGTTTGGAATGTTGACAGACGCCGGAGAACCAATCAGCTTCGCAAAGCTCCGTAACGCGAAAAGTACGCGAAGCGGAGCGCTGTTACAGATATATATCTTTTTTTCAACGTTAATTTCTCAAAATCCACTGGAGCACATATATTGAGACCTAGCAAAGGCACATCGGGCTACCAGTCCCTAATATTTTGCCAAGTTTCGTGCAAATCCATTCAGCCGTTCGATTATTATTATTTTGGTTTTTTTTTGCCCCGCGGGGCCCTTTTAAAACCTCCACATCAAACCTAGGGGGTCAGCGAGGATCTACTATGCCCCCTTATAGTTATTTCCCCCTTTGTTTTGACCTCCTCTTGTCTCTCGATCCTACCGAGAGACAAGATGGCGGCCGCTACGGACTGTTTGGAATGTTGACAGACGCCGGAGAACCAATCAGCTTCGCTTCACAAAGCTCCGTTGCGCGAAAAGTCCGCGAACCAGAGCGCTAACCGGTCCGCTGTTACAGATATATATCTTTTTTTAAACGTTAATTTCTCAAAATCCACTGGAGCACATATATTGAGACCTACAAAAGGCACATCGGGCTACCAGTCCCTACAATTTTGCCAAGTTTCGTGCAAATCCATTCAGCCGTTCGGGCTAAAAGTGAGGCCAACCGCCCTATGGAAAACTCAATGTTAAAAACACGTTTTGGGACCCCCCTTTTTTCTCGGCCCCCACTGGACGAACCCCGTCCACAAACGCCAAAGTTATTAGACATAGAATTTTCAAAAAACCCATAGAGAAAAAATCCTAACTATATATACCTACTGGCGACCGCCAGTAGGTAATATATATATATATATGTGTTTGTATATATATATATATATATATATATATATATATATGAACCAGAAAAAGTAAATCGTGTCTAAATAATTTAACAAAAAAGTCATTCTAGAACTGGCAATTTAGACACACTCAAAGGATTATGTGTTGTGTCTAAGAATATATACAAAGCTCCACACACATTTGTTTAGCTACATTTTACATATATATATATATATATATATATCTCCAAGCTCCAAGGTTACCCTCATGTAGGAATCACTCAAAACGCCGTTCATAGGTATCACACCTTTAATGGTACGAGTGGAAGGCAGGTACAGAATGCATTTAGCAGTTCAGAGCGTCTCTGGTGCCTGACGCATTTCGAAGTCATATACCTTCTTCCTCAGAGGCTAAGACGCTGTGAAAGTGTGCATGCTGTGGGCTCTAATCCGTCATGCAACTGCTGCCATTTCAAGCCCCTGGATGGGCCTCTGTGCTTGCCCTCCTCTCTCAATCCACCGCAACGTATCCAAAAGAGAGCCGCCGGTTGACGGCTCCCCTGGCTCCCACTTCTCAAATGGGGTGGTGCATTCCAGACGGCAGGGCTGCCTCCAAAATCTCCAAGCTCCAAGGTTACCCTCATGTAGGAATCACTCAAAACGCCGTTCATAGGTATCACACCTTTAATGGGCTTGAAATGGCAGCAGTTGCATGACGGACATTGCTGTGGACTACAAGACCCAGCATCACTCGCTCTCTGGGAGCGGCCCATCTAGGGCGGGTCGTTTGTGTATTAATTAGAGCCCACAGCATGCACACTTTCACAGCGTCTTAGCCTCTGAGGAAGAAGGTTTATGACTTTGAAACGCGTCAGGCACCAGAGACGCTCTGAACTGCTAAATGCATTCTGTACCTGCCTTCCACTCGTACCATTAAAGGTGTGATACCTATGAACGGCGTTTTGAGTGATTCCTACATGAGGGTAACCTTGGAGCTTGGAGATTTTGGCGGCAGCCCTGCCGTCGGGAATGCACCACCCCATTTGAGAAGTGGGAGCCAGGGGAGCCGTCAACCGGCGGCTCTCTTTTGGATACGTCGCGGTGGATTGAGAGAGGTGGGCAAGCACAGAGGCCCATCCAGGGGCTTGAAATGGCAGCAGTTGCATGACGGACATTGCTGTGGACTACAAGACCCAGCATCACTCGCTCTCTGGGAGCGGCCCATCTAGGGCGGGTCGTTTCTGTGTTAATTAGAGCCCACAGCATGCACACTTTCACAGCGTCTTAGCCTCTGAGGAAGAAGGTTTATGACTTCGAAACGCGTCAGGCACCAGAGACGCTCTGAACTGCTAAATGCATTCTGTACCTGCCTTCCACTCGTACCATTAAAGGTGTGATACCTATGAACGGCGTTTTGAGTGATTCCTACATGAGGGTAACCTTTGAGCTTGGAGATTTTGGCGGCAGCCCTGCCGTCGGGAATGCACCACCCCATTTGAGAAGTGGGAGCCAGGGGATCCGTCAACCGGCGGCTCTCTTTTGGATACGTCGCGGTGGATTGAGAGAGGAGGGCAAGCACAGAGGCCCATCCAGGGGCTTGAAATGGCAGCAGTTGCATGACGGACATTGCTGTGGACTACAAGACCGAGCATCACTCGCTCTCTGGGAGCGGCCCATCTAGGGCGGGTCGTTTGTGTATTAATTAGAGCCCACAGCATGCACACTTTCACAGCGTCTTAGCCTCTGAGGAAGAAGGTTTATGACTTCGAAACGCGTCAGGCACCAGAGACGCTCTGAACTGCTAAATGCATTCTGTACCTGCCTCCCACTCGTACCATCGCGGTGGATTGAGAGAGGAGGGCAAGCACAGAGGCCCGTCCAGGGGCTTGAAATGGCAGCAGTTGCATGACGGACGTTTCTGTGGACTACAAGACCCAGCATCACTCGCTCTCTGGGAGCGGCCCATCTAGGGCGGGTCGTTTGTGTATTAATTAGAGCCCACAGCATGCACACTTTCACAGCGTCTTAGCCTCTGAGGAAGAAGGTTTATGACTTCGAAACGCGTCAGGCACCAGAGACGCTCTGAACTGCTAAATGCATTCTGTACCTGCCTTCCACTCGTACCATTAAAGGTGTGATACCTATGAACGGCGTTTTGAGTGATTCCTACATGAGGGTAACCTTGGAGCTTGGAGATTTTGGCGGCAGCCCTGCCGTCGGGAATGCACCACCCCATTTGAGAAGTGGGAGCCAGGGGAGCCGTCAACCGGCGGCTCTCTTTTGGATACGTCGCGGTGGATTGAGAGAGGTGGGCAAGCACAGAGGCCCATCCAGGGGCTTGAAATGGCAGCAGTTGCATGACGGACATTGCTGTGGACTACAAAACCCAGCATCACTCGCTCTCTGGGAGCGGCCCATCTAGGGCGGGTCGTTTGTGTGTTAATTAGAGCCCACAGCATGCACACTTTCACAGCATCTTAGCCTCTGAGGAAGAAGGTTTATGACTTCGAAACGCGTCAGGCACCAGAGACGCTCTGAACTGCTAAATGCATTCTGTACCTGCCTTCCACTCGTACCATTAAAGGTGTGATACCTATGAACGGCGTTTTGAGTGATTCCTACATGAGGGTAACCTTGGAGCTTGGAGATTTTGGCGGCAGCCCTGCCGTCGGGAATGCACCACCCCATTTGAGAAGTGGGAGCCAGGGGAGCCGTCAACCGGCGGCTCTCTTTTGGATACGTCGCGGTGGATTGAGAGAGGAGGGCAAGCACAGAGGCCCATCCAGGGGCTTGAAATGGCAGCAGTTGCATGACGGACATTGCTGTGGACTACAAGACCGAGCATCACTCGCTCTCTGGGAGCGGCCCATCTAGGGCGGGTCGTTTGTGTATTAATTAGAGCCCACAGCATGCACACTTTCACAGCGTCTTAGCCTCTGAGGAAGAAGGTTTATGACTTCGAAACGCGTCAGGCACCAGAGACGCTCTGAACTGCTAAATGCATTCTGTACCTGCCTCCCACTCGTACCATCGCGGTGGATTGAGAGAGGAGGGCAAGCACAGAGGCCCGTCCAGGGGCTTGAAATGGCAGCAGTTGCATGACGGACATTGCTGTGGACTACAAGACCCAGCATCACTCGCTCTCTGGGAGCGGCCCATCTAGGGCGGGTCGTTTGTGTATTAATTAGAGCCCACAGCATGCACACTTTCACAGCGTCTTAGCCTCTGAGGAAGAAGGTTTATGACTTCGAAACGCGTCAGGCACCAGAGACGCTCTGAACTGCTAAATGCATTCTGTACCTGCCTTCCACTCGTACCATTAAAGGTGTGATACCTATGAACGGCGTTTTGAGTGATTCCTACATGAGGGTAACCTTGGAGCTCGGAGATTTTGGCGGCAGCCCTGCCGTCGGGAATGCACCACCCCATTTGAGAAGTGGGAGCCAGGGGAGCCGTCAACCGGCGGCTCTCTTTTGGATACGTCGCGGTGGATTGAGAGAGGAGGGCAAGCACAGAGGCCCATCCAGGGGCTTGAAATGGCAGCAGTTGCATGACGGACATTGCTGTGGACTACAAGACCCAGCATCACTCGCTCTCTGGGAGCGGCCCATCTAGGGCGGGTCGTTTGTGTATTAATTAGAGCCCACAGCATGCACACGTTCACAGCGTCTTAGCCTCTGAGGAAGAAGGTTTATGACTTCGAAACGCGTAAGGCACCAGAGACGCTCTGAACTGCTAAATGCATTCTGTACCTGCCTTCCACTCGTACCATTAAAGGTGTGATACCTATGAACGGCGTTTTGAGTGATTCCTACATGAGGGTAACCTTGGAGCTTGGAGATTTTGGCGGCAGCCATGCCGTCGGGAATGCACCACCCCATTTGAGAAGTGGGAGCCAGGGGAGCCGTCAACCGGCGGCTCTCTTTTGGATACGTCGCGGTGGATTGAGAGAGGAGGGCAAGCACAGAGGCCCATCCAGGGGCTTGAAATGGCAGCAGTTGCATGACGGACATTGCTGTGGACTACAAGACCCAGCATCACTCGCTCTCTGGGAGCGGCCCATCTAGGGCGGGTCGTTTGTGTATTAATTAGAACCCACAGCATGCACACTTTCACAGGGTCTTAGCCTCTGAGGAAGAAGGTTTATGACTTCGAAACGCGTCAGGCACCAGAGACGCTCTGAACTGCTAAATGCATTCTGTACCTGCCTTCCACTCGTACCATTAAAGGTGTGATACCTATGAACGGCGTTTTGAGTGATTCCTACATGAGGGTAACCTTGGAGCTTGGAGATATATATATATTTATATATGCTCCAAAGTTCCCCACCGGAACAAAGACGCTCCTGTTTTCCGGTATTTGCCACGAGTTACTCAGTCACTCGACATTAAGGAAAGGAGCAAGGGATGCAAGGGGATATTTCATCATCCCTTGTAAAAAGTTTTACGAGACTTTAAATCAAGGTATTGTGGCAACGTGTGAGAAGCAGCGTAATTATTGCACGGAAGCACTTTTGCCTGGATTGGTACTTACCATACTGTTGCATTATGGGACAATGATATTTTGTTTGCAAGCTGCTTTGATGCTCTATGATTAAGGCTACCCCAGCTGAAACGCGTCAGAGGAATCGACTGACGTTGCCGCCCAAAGGTACAATAAAAGTCTGTCACACACAACCGATGCCTCTGATTCACTGTGTTACCTGCTGACTGCAATTTGACGGGATGCTTCGTTCCCGCACTTATCAGAGGCTGCCCTGCAGGGTCATGAGCTCCCACACACGAAGACTTTTGGTTTGGAGATATATATATATATATGCTCCAAAGTTCCCCACCGGAACAAAGACGCACTCAGACATCCGCTAGCACCAGGCTTTTAAAGGGTAAGACCGGAACCGGCATGCCGATGCAAATAACAGCTTTCGTGTCGAGTTATGCATCCCTGACGCGTTTCTGTGCTGCCGCACTTCATCAGAGGCTTCGACAGTCTTTCGTACTGTTCTGACCCATACACACACAAGGAAAAATGTCACCCTTCGATGGGCTGCTCTGTTGAGCGTATTGACTTGTGGGTGTTGTCGTCTGGATCATCGAACTCTACCCTAATGGGTGCACGTAAATATTGTTGTTGCCAAAAAGTTCCGAGCCCACAGATGGGCCTCTGCATGTGGGTGCCGTTCAATATCCCAAGCAAATGTCCCACGTAGTGGCTCTGTGAACTACAGAGCCCGTGGCCCCCAAACTTAGTAGGGTGGTGCATCTTTCGCAGCCGGGGACGCCGCGTATAATGAGAGCTCCAAAGTTCCCCACCGGAACAAAGACGCACTCAGACTTCCGCTAGCACCAGGCTTTTAAAGGGTAAGAACGGAACCAGTATATATATATATATATAAGGCGTCCGAAGATGGGTTTTACCAAAATGCATCACGCCTTACCTGCTTCTTCAAATAAAGAACCCCAATTGAGAATCCCTGCTTGTGGCTCCTTCCTTCGGCGAAACTGGAGGTTTGTGGCATATCTTTACGTGTCAGCCAGAAGACACGGACAGGAGCCCCGTTCCACAAAGGCTGCCGATTATTCTGGCGTCTGCGCAAGCAGTTTTCGTTGTTTGTCAAGGTATTGACTCATTGGCAGCACACCTACAGAAGCCAGTCTAACCTGGGAGGCTGTCACATGGCAGTTCGTGACTTCACGGATGTGATTGGTGAACTTTTGCCACTCCACGACCGGCGGACTGGTGCCCTGCAGGTGGGAACGTAATGCAGGGACCCAAGGGGTTTTTAATGAAATAATTCCAGCTGAATGATGGCTGCCCAGCTCTGCAGATGCCGCAAGACACAAAGATTTAGCTTTGGTTTCTCCGCGTCATACCTACCCAGCCATACAGAATCTGGGAGTTGAAGTGTGAGATTAACGCGACAACCAGGTGGACGATCACATGACTTAGGGGGGCGTACACTCCAAGGATTGGGAGCACTGCAGATCATAAATTACGCTGAGCTGCTTGGACTTTCAGTTGTGCAGCAGGCGTCCGAAGAAGGTTTTTACCGAAATGCATCACGCCTTACCTGCTTCTTCAAATATATATATATATATATATATTGTCATCCAAAGTGCCCGAAAGCTTTTGAAGGCGCACACTTGGCAAGCTGAACCTTCCGGTAATTTTTATCAAGGCTGAAGCTGGCGCTGAAGTTACTTGGATTATTTCTTGTTAGACCTGACGCGTTTCATGGCTGCTGCCAATCATCAGAGGTCGCTTAATGAAAAGACTCGTGCAGGCAGTTTTCTGGTTTCTTTTAATTGATTATTGTCATGCCACGCCCTCAGTGGGCTGCTCAATGTTCAAAATTGCATGCTGGTTTTCGTAGTCCTATCCAGAAACGTAGTCACACCTATAGTAGGTCCTGCTTTCGTGTCGTGATTTATAAGCATTATCTTCACCCATAGTGGGCCCAAATTCAGAGCGAGCAATTTACGCCGCAGTTCACCAAACCGTGTAGTCCGGATCCTGTTCCGAACACGGCCCCCTTCAAGGTATGTGGACGGTGCTGCTTTCCGCGACAGGGCTGCCGCGTTAGTAATTGTCATCCAAAGTGCCCGAAAGCTTTTGAAGGCGCACACTTGGCAAGCTGAACCTTCCGGTAATTTTTATCAAGGCTGAAGCTGGCGCTGAAGTTACTTGGATTATTTCTTGTTAGACCTGACGCGTTTCATGGCTGCTGCCAATCATCAGAGGTCGCTTAATGAAAAGACTCGTGCAGGCAGTTTTCTGGTTTCTTTTAATTGATTATTGTCATGCCACGCCCTCAGAGCCTACATGAGTCTTCTACAAAGCGACCTCTGATGATTGGCAGCAGCCATGAAACGCGTCAGGTCTATTAAAATAACCAGAACTATATCAGCGCCAGCCTATGCTTTGAAAAAATGACCGGAAGGTACAGCTTGCTAAGAGTGCGCTTTCAAAAGCTTTCGGGCACTTTGTTTGACAATTAATCACGCGGCAGCCCTGTCGCGGAAAGCGCACCGTCCTGACACCCCCAAGGAAGCCGTGTTCGGAACCGGATCCGGACCAATACGGTTGGGCGAACTGCAGCGCAAATGCTCGCTCTGATTTTCTGGGCCCACTATGGGTGAAGATATGCTTAAAAAATCAAGACAAACATGCAGGACCTACTATAGGAAAGATTATGTCTCTGGATGGAACTACCGCAACCAGCATGCAATTTGGAACATCGAACATTGAACGGCCCACTGAGGGCGTGGCATGAAAAGAACCAATTAAAAGAACCAGAACTGCCTACATGAGTCTTCTACAAAGCGACCTCTGATGATTGGCAGCAGCCATGAAACGCGTCAGGTCTATTAAAATAACCAGAACTATATCAGCGCCAGCCTATGCTTTGAAAAAATGACCGGAAGGTACAGCTTGCTAAGAGTGCGCTTTCAAAAGCTTTCGGGCACTTTGTTTGACAATTAATCACGCGGCAGCCCTGTCGCGGAAAGCGCACCGTCCTGACACCCCCAAGGAAGCCGTGTTCGGAACCGGATCCGGACCAATACGGTTGGGCGAACTGCAGCGCAAATGCTCGCTCTGATTTTCTGGGCCCACTATGGGTGAAGATATGCTTAAAAAATCAAGACAAACATGCAGGACCTACTATAGGAAAGATTATGTCTCTGGATGGAACTACCGCAACCAGCATGCAATTTGGAACATCGAACATTGAACGGCCCACTGAGGGCGTGGCATGAAAAGAACCAATTAAAAGAACCAGAACTGCCTACATGAGTCTTCTACAAAGCGACCTCTGATGATTGGCAGCAGCCATGAAACGCGTCAGGTCTATTAAAATAACCAGAACTATATCAGCGCCAGCCTATGCTTTGAAAAAATGACCGGAAGGTACAGCTTGCTAAGAGTGCGCTTTCAAAAGCTTTCGGGCACTTTGTTTGACAATTAATCACGCGGCAGCCCTGTCGCGGAAAGCGCACCGTCCTGACACCCCCAAGGAAGCCGTGTTCGGAACCGGATCCGGACCAATACGGTTGGGCGAACTGCAGCGCAAATGCTCGCTCTGATTTTCTGGGCCCACTATGGGTGAAGATATGCTTAAAAAATCAAGACAAACATGCAGGACCTACTATAGGAAAGATTATGTCTCTGGATGGAACTACCGCAACCAGCATGCAATTTGGAACATCGAACATTGAACGGCCCACTGAGGGCGTGGCATGAAAAGAACCAATTAAAAGAACCAGAACTGCCTACATGAGTCTTCTACAAAGCGACCTCTGATGATTGGCAGCAGCCATGAAACGCGTCAGGTCTATTAAAATAACCAGAACTATATCAGCGCCAGCCTATGCTTTGAAAAAATGACCGGAAGGTACAGCTTGCTAAGAGTGCGCTTTCAAAAGCTTTCGGGCACTTTGTTTGACAATATATATATATATATATATATATATATATATATATATATATATATATATATATATATATATATATATATATATTACCTACTGGCGGTCGCCAGTAGGTATATATAGTTAGGATTTTTTCTCTATGGGATTTTTGAAAATTCTATGTCTAATAACTGTGGCGTTTGTGGACGGAATTGGCTGAAATTTTCAGGAAAATGGAACATTTTGTTTCTGAGCAGCCCCTGAAAATTTGGGGGGGGTTCGTCAAGGGGGGGGCGAGAAAAAAGGGGGGTCCCAAAACGTGTTTTTAACATTGAGTTTTCCATAGGGCGGTTGGCCTCACTTTTAGCCCGAACGGCTGAATGGATTTGCACGAAACTTGGCAAAATTGTAGGGACTGGTAGCCCGATGTGCCTTTTGTAGGTCTCAATATATGTGCTCCAGTGGATTTTGAGAAATTAACGTTTAAAAAAAGATATATATCTGTAACAGCGGACCGGGCAGCGCTCCAGGACGCGTACTTTTCGCGCAACGGAGCTTTGTGAAGCGAAGCTGATTGGTTCTCCGGCGTCTGTCAACATTCCAAACAGTCCGTAGCGGCCGCCATCTTGTCTCTCGGTAGGATCGAGAGACAAGAGGAGGCCAAAGCGAAGGGGCAAATGACCATAAGGGGGAATAGTAGATCCTCGCTGACCCCCTACGTTTGATGTGGAGGTTTTAAAAGGGCTCCGCGGGGCAAAAAAAACCCAAAATAATAATAATCGAACGGCTGAATGGATTTGCACGAAACTTGGCAAAATATTAGGGACTGGTAGCCCGATGTGCCTTTGCTAGGTCTCAATATATGTGCTCCAGTGGATTTTGAGAAATTAACGTTCAAAAAAAGATATATATCTGTAACAGCGCTCCGCTTCGCGTACTTTTTGCGTTACGGAGCTTTGCGAAGCTGATTGGTTCTCCGGCGTCTGTCAACATTCCAAACAGTCCGTAGCGGCCGCCATCTTGTCTCTCGGTAGGATTGAGAGACAAGAGGAGGCCAAAGCGAAGGGGGAAATGACCATAAGGGGGCATAGTAGATCCTTCCTGACCTCTTAGGTTTGATGTACCATTTTGTCAAGTTTGGTGTAATTCCGTTCAGCCATTCAGGCTGTAGACGTATGTAAATGTCCTATGGAAAATTGCATGGGGAAAACACATTTGAAAGTGTTGAAATTTAGAACCAATTAAAATGTTACTTTGGTTTTGTATTTGTGTGTGATGAAAGTTAATTGGTTATGTATATATGTCAAATGAGAGGAAACCACAGCCATTTTGTGATACTACTGTCTGAGGTACATTTGTGAGGAATTTTTGGTGGTGAATTTCTGGTGTTTGATTTACACAGTACTAACACTTCTGCTACTTTTAAAAAGGTGAGTTGTTAATTTGTAAGGGGAACTATGTTGTACACTTGAAGATAATTTGAAAAATGTTTTCTGTTATTTATTTGCAGTCCTTCTGTTATACTAAATACTTGATAAAGTTAGTTTTATATTATGTATTACTAAAAACGATAAATGAAAGTGATTATTTTTTTCTGCAATTTACAGCAAGCAATTTCAAAATAAAATGGCTCACAATGAAGAGACCGTGGCAATTTCTTTTGAATTGTCCACTACATTGATTGAAATTGAGAGCACCAATAATGAAATATTGTCACAAGGAGGACATGACTTGTATGATTCCATTAGATTGATTGAAATGGACAGCACCAAGAATGAAATATTGTCACAAGGAGATGACTTGAATGATTCCACTACATTGATTGAAATTGAGAGCACCAATAATGAAATATTGTCACAAGGAGGAGATGACTTGTATGATTCCATTAGATTGATTGAAATGGACAGCACCAATAATGAAATATTGTCACAAGGAGGAGATGACTTGAATGATTCCACTACATTGATTGAAATTGAGAGCACCAATAATGAAATATTGTCACGAGGAGATGACTTGAATGATTCCACTACATTGATTGAAATTGACAGCACCAATAATGAAATATTGTCACAAGGAGGAGATGACTTGAATGATTTTTTTGATCAATCTCTTGATGGCGAATTTATCGAGTGTTTGGAGACCATAGAGTTACAAGAATCATCATTGGAGACTTTTAATGAGGACATTACTGATGAGGACATGTTACTAGTTCTTTCAAATTTAGAAAATTCTGAAGAATAAATTTATATTTAGAAATCAAAAATTGTTTGAGACATTATTCATTTTTATTTTTAATTTATGAGGTTGTAGCGAAGTGATTGTAGTATAAAATGAGACTTATAGTATAGAGTGCAACATTTTTATGTTACATGGTAAGTTTACTCATATTTACTTCCCTTCTGCCACTATATTATCTCCAATGTGTATTTGACATCTCTTCTTCATCTCCGGCCTCCTTTCTCTCACTGTGTGTCTCCGATGCATCTTATCGCTGCTATTTTGTGTAATTACAGAAGAGAGTAAAATAAAATAGTTCGGAACGTGAAAAGGGGGCAAAGTAGAGTACTCCTCACCCCCTAGGCCTTTTTAGGCGGTCCCAAAAGGATCAGTTTCTGCTTTCCTGAGAGATTATGGTATGAGTTCCATATACCACAATAACTTGCATTACAACATGCAAGATATCTATCTCCTATTACCAACTTTTGGAGATATTCGCGCTAAGCGCGAATATCTCCAAAAAGTAACACCTGCCCTGAGCAGTTCTTAGCCATGTTATCCAATGGGAGGTGGATAACATGGCTAAGAGCATTAGCTCGGTAATGCATGAATATCGCTGAGTTTTTAGCGATATTCATGCATTGCGGCCGTTTATTATCGCATTTGCGATAAACCTTGATAATAGCAAGGTTTATCTTCGATAATTTCTGACGATGCTTAGTGGTAAAAAATTGGTTGGTAAGCATCGTTAGCGATAAATATCGCTTAACTTTGGTAATATGCCCCAACGTCTGTTAACGTTCGATTCGAAGGAAGTGAGGAAGTGTTGAAAAACATTGTCTGCGCCATCTTGCCTTTTTTGAAATGCCACACTTTTGTCGTTCACGGCAGCCATTTTAGATGTCTTGACCAGACCCACTCTCTGCACGCTGTCGATTCGTAGCATGGCTCCTCACCCACGCAAGCATCTTCCCTAGGCACTGGTCACCACCGCTCTCTGTCTTATGCATGGGCAATAAACCTCCCCCCATCTGCGCTGCTCTTCCCTGAGAATCACACTCTGTGCCTGCCCGACACCTCCCTTTCGCCCTATTCACTACCGCACCCTCTGACACTCCTCTTTCTCTGTGTCCGATTGTCCAGGCTATCAGCTAGCCCTGCAGATGTAGTTTATGGCCCCAGCTGTAAAGAATCACCCCTCTTCAAAGGAGTTATAGTAGATCAAGGCCCACACCCGATGAGATCCGTCACACCACACGTGTTCCTACTATCTGAAAACCATCCTGTATTGTGATTGGGGAGGGGACCGAGCCTGAAGCGGAAGATTCCAGGAATGACTCTTTGTACATCAAAGTTTTTACAATTATGTGTCACATTAAAAATATATAGCACTCCAACAAAGTAGTAGGAATATAAAACTTTAATAACATATAAATATATACAAGAAAACAAAAACAGTAAAAACATTTAAACAACGAAGAGACCGCGGCAATTTCTTTTGAATTATCCAATAGATTTATTGAAATTGACAGCACCAATAATGAAATATTCTTGTCAGTAGCGGTCTGTTGTGCGAATAGTTCCAAGGCAGCAGAACGCGCTGAAATCTAGATGGCACGAAAGTGATGTCTAGTAAGTTGCCGCCCAGCAAAAAACGGCGTGGGGCGCCGCGGGGGTGAGTGAGTCCAGTAGGCACCACAGCTATTCTTACCGGCATTGCAGAATTACTGCTGGGGACAATGCCTGTGCTGTAGCAGGGTCACAGCAGAAACAAAAAGGATTCTGTTGAAGATGTTGTTGGTTTTCAATTTGAAAACAGTTCTGGTGTCAACTGCTATGCTAATGTAGTGGTTAATGTTTTGTTTTCTCTAGAAAATGTAAAAGAGGGGGAGGCAGTCCAAAGTTCCGTTAAAAGGGCAAAGGAAAGGATCGGTGGTTTGAACTATCAGTCAAAAAGGGGAGGGGGTGCAATAATTTTTCCTACCGGGTCACACTGTGCTTTCACCGGAAGTGAGGTCTGCAGGATTCTAGTAATTCAAAGTGAGGCTGGCGCCAGCATGGGAGCGCCGACGTCCCGCGGATACAGTTTCGTCACTCCACGGGCGATCATGGCAGTCATTCCCCATCGGGGGTCGGAGACTCCCGCGGCTCCTCTAGAATCTTCAAGGTCGTGGAGGACTACAGTGGTGGAGTCAACCAGTGACCGGGCCATTTCTTTATGCTGGGCCCGCTCTTGCCAGGTCGACCGCCATTTTGAGAGTTCGGCAGCTACTGGCGATCGCGGGGTCACATGAGCGGACGGGCTCCACCCTGCCGGGCGAGACGTTGCAGCATGGCCACAGTGGAAGAACCCTTTTCCGGGCGCCTGGAGCGCTGAGGGTGCAGCTGGGAAGCCTCCACCTGGGGAGGCGGGAGAGGCCTGTTCGCACCGTCTCTCCCTCCCAGTGCACCCCACGGCGTCTCGCTTGAGATTTGTTATGGCCGGACCAGGCGATGAGGACGAGGGGGGGGGGGGGTCGGAGGCATGTGCAAGACATCCCCCCCCAGTGTTGTCGCAGCCATTATAAAAGAAAGAAGTGTCCCGTCCGTCTTCGGGCCGGGCTTCCGGTGGATGTCGGCCGGACGCCCCTGGCTCTGGCCCCATGAACGGGTTTCTTGGTTTATCGGCTGCAGCCGGATCCCGTCGGCCTCGGCCCCCCGACCGTTGGTGGCCGGACCGGAAGAGCATGTGGCGGGACTACCTGCAACTCTCAAGGGCCACCGCGGCCGGACTGGGAGAGAGAGGGGAGGGTCGAGGAGACATTCCCCCCCCTGCAACTGTTCAGCGTTGTAAAGGCAATCCCCTGGCCGGGTCCCGCTGGCCTCGGCCTCTCCTCCGGCTACACCCTACGTTAGGATCTCCTGGCCGAGGCGTGGCAGCAGGACCTGCCTTATATGGGCTGCTCCCGGCTGGGCGTAGCCGGAACCCTGCCCCACCTTGGAAGTTTCCAGAGTGGGGGCGGATGTTCTACTGACTTGCATTTTCCCTAGTCTATCGATTTTTTTGGCGTGGCAGGCGGTGGGACAGCGAGGGGTGATTTGGTTTCTCTTACTGTTTTTCTGGTCTCTCACCACTGGCATATTTTAACGTTTTCTTGTTTCTAGGACATTAATAGGTTTCATCATTACAATATGTTATCGTTTCTTTGTTCGTTGTTTAATAAAAGTTCATGTTCATCAGTGGCCTACTGATTTTCGTTTTCCTATTTTTTTCTTTCCAGGTTGTTTCATGGTAAAGTTTCTGTTAACAGGATACAGTGATCACTTCGTTATTATTGCATATGTCCTTTTCACTAGGGGTGCTCTCTGGTCGGGCCAGATGACGTATCTCTAGTAAATGGTCCGGGTGAAAAAGGTGCATCAATCAGTGGGGAGTAGATAGGCATGACAGATTACAACAAGGGAGAAAGGTCCGCATTACGTACCCTTTCACTACTTGCAAAGATTTTCCTACGTTTATTTGCAAACAGGGAATACCTCCAAAAAGAACTAATTCCCAAACAGTCAATGTTCGGACAATCAATCAATCAATGAGGAATGAAATAGGTACGACGTGTTAAAGGCTTGCGTTACCTACCCTTCACTATCTGCAAAGGGAGAGAGAATATTCCTATTCTTCCTCGTTTGCAGGTAGAGAAGATCCTTAAGAGAATTAACTTCGAACAATTCAATGCTCGATTGAAACAATCAACAAGGGGTACTGTGAACACAAATGAACGCCGCTTATGTACATACGCATTGCTATTTTCAACAGGTTGTTCCTAATGTTTCTATTTTAGAGAGGTCAAAAAGAGATCCCATTAGTGGCCTACTGATTTTGCTCGATTCCTTTTGTTTTTTTACACGATTTTTCGCTATCTGCAAAGACTAAACAGAGTATTGCGACTCTGTGCTTGTTTGTAAATAGAGAATGAACCAAAGAGAACAATCAATCAAATGGAGAGAGAAGCAGGCACGACGGATTACAAAAGGGGCAAAGGGCTGCGTTAACTACCCTTCACTATCTGCAAAGAGAGAGTACTCCTAATAGAAATGAGGGGTGGGGGGCAGCATTCAAAGCAGATCAGTGTGCATAAACACGAAAATGTTTTTACTTACCACGTACTTGACATTCGACAGCTTATGATATTTGCTATTAAAAAACCATTGAAATTCACTGAAAAAACCATAGGTTATAGACCATATATAGTTAGGAATTAGCATTTACAAAACCTTGAAAATTCACTGAAAAAACCATAGGTTATACACCATATATAGTTAGGAATTAGCATTTAAAAAACCTTATTTTACTCACACAAAACCATTGAAATTCCATATATAGTTAGTTGCACTAACTATATATCGCGCACCCGCAATCCACTGCTGATCATGTCACATATTACATCATTCATGACATGGTCAGTGACATCACTGATGACATCACTGATGACATCTCAAATGACATCACTGATGAGATCACTGATGACATCATCCAGTGACTGTGTGTTTCTGTAAAGTTTAAATATGTTTTACATATTGAAGAATGAGTAGATGTATAAGTGTCTGGACGAAGGATTTAGTAGGTGCATGACTGAATGTATGAGTGAGTGATTAAATGTGTCTCACTGAGTGCATGGGTTAGTGACTAAACTGTCTTAATTTGTGCATCATTATGTCTGTTGTTCTGTAAACTGCTGCATGTGTTGATCAGTAGCTATATGATTAACTATATGGGTTATTGATTGATTGTCCAAGTATTTGTATAGGAGACTGAGTGTGTGTGTGGCTGGCTGGGAGGTGTGTGACTCTGTGCAGATCAATGTGTACTTGTATCAATGATTGTATAAGAAAGTAAGTATGTGTTAGTATATGTTTGAAAATGTAAGGTGCTCTATGTTTAACTGTATAGACAAGAAAATGGAAGTGTGATTGATTCTTTACAGGACTGACTAGGTGTGTGAGTAACTCCATGGATGAGTGGCAGAGTGTAAGTGTCTGTATAGGTGTATGAGTGCATATGATAGTGTTGTAAAGATGAGTGATTGTATGTATGAATGATTGTATGGGTGAATGAGTGAATGTGTGTGTAGACGTAGGAATCAGTGAGTACGTATGTAGTAACTAGTATTGGTGTGTCAATGGTTTCAAAAATTATACTCTGTATTTAACACTGGGTGAAACAGAGGTTATATTAAAACGTGAGGAGATGCATTGTATTGTCACATGAATGATATCATCAGTGATGTGGTCATTGATGTCAAATGAGATGTCATCAGTGATCTCATCAGTGATGTCATTTGAGATGTCATCAGTGATGTCATCAGTGATGTCACTGACCATGTCATGAATGATGTAATATGTGACATGATCAGCAGTGGATTGCGGGTGCGCGATATATAGTTAGTGCAACTAACTATATATGGAATTTCAATGGTTTTGTGTGAGTAAAATAAGGTTTTTTAAATGCTAATTCCTAACTATATATGGTGTATAACCTATGGTTTTTTCAGTGAATTTTCAAGGTTTTGTAAATGCTAATTCCTAACTATATATGGTCTATAACCTATGGCTTTTTCAGTGACTATATATATATATATATATATATATATATATATATATATATATATATATATATATATATAGTCTAAACAACGAAAGAGTGTGCCTTCTCAAGAGAAGAACAAGCATAAAGAATCAAGCTTGATTCTTTAGAAAGCCCTCACTCACCAACCTGGTTGGTGACATGCTTCATCATCGGGCCACAACAGGAAGGCCGAATGCCTCCCCGGTGTGCTTAAACGCCAGAATTACTGCGGAGCAGATTAGTGTTGTTTGAGTGACAAGTTAAAGTGATTGTGTGGTGGTTTAAAAATGTCTAGATTGAGTTCAAGGATAATTTTATTAGTTGGCCAACCAGACACGGATAAAATCAAGTGAGAGATGTATGAGCTGGATAGACTGATCAGCTAAGTCTCACTGTGCGTGATCAACATGTTTCTACTTCTATGATGCTAATGGCCAAGCATTCTTCGGGACCAAAGTGTAAACCTCAGCGGTATGAGCGTGCTAAGGCCCACCCTAACCATGCGGTTCAAAATGTGAAAAAATTGTAGTAACTTGCTGTTACTAAGGAGTCCTTCCTATTTAAAGGAACCAAAATATATATGCAGTGTAATGATTGATCACACCATGGGTCTCGAAAGGGTGTGGTGGTTAGTAGGCACACCAACGACAAAGCCAAGCACCCGCTCGATACCTGCTGCAACCATCTACGGGTTCCAGTTAACAAGGATTGCAGCACTTGTGAGCTTCATTGACTAATATTTAATGGTATTTTTCAGAGCCCTGCTCGGGATGGTATTGGAAGCCTAGGGTGTGATTTACAATGTTCTCTTTCTGGCATTTGCAAGTGTTTCTCAAGATTGCATCTGCAGTAAGAAGAATGCACTGTTTAGCAAATGGTATTAATGTATCAGGAAGGAGTTGTTATACATATAATGAATGCATATCTGTCTGTCCTGCTTGAGAACTGAATCACTGAGTACATCTCTATTGCTGGACGAGGTTATAACTCTGTGTTTAGAGTTATTTGTTAGACATATGTTGGAGCTCTTATGTTATTCAGCTGAGAAAACCCTTCCTCTCAAAGAATGATCCTGCTTATGAATTTTATTCATGGTCTGGGCATTGACAGTTCTGGTGGAGAAACGCGGGCATGCTAGCGGCACCTATCATTGGATCGAAGGGTCCATAGCAGCCAAGTTGCGGTAATCTCTGATGACTCAGATAGTGAGCCAAACGAAGGGATATTCCCTCTAAATTTCTGACTTCTGCTCATAGCCAGACTTGACTGCAGTTGTTAGTAGCATGCATGTAACCATTGTAGTTCTTTGAAAGCGATAAGAAGTGTAGGTAAGGCAACAAGGAGGAAAGTTTAAACAAGAAATAAATAGACAGCAGTCAGGTTGCCTGTGAGAGGTAAAAGGTGCCAAGTTTTTCTCCCTTACTCAGTGCAATTGAGTGAATTTAAAAGAACAGACTGGTGAAAGAAAAGAGTGTCTTCCTTCAGAGAAGGTGTAGTTTCTCTCAAAAGGTGAATGGTGAGTCTGCCAAAAGGGTAGGCCCTTCACAAGGTGAAAAATCAATTAGCAGTTGTAGGAAGGTGTGGTTGAGAGGCTAGGTAAACTCACAGGCGGTGGATATGGACAGACTGTGCCAGATTTCTCACTTAGAGGCTGCAAGTGTGGAAATGCGTTAGGAGGCTGTTCCCTTCCAGGTAAGACTGGGAATATTTTAGGAGGGGCGGTTTCCTTCCAGGTATGAGTGGTAGGTTCCCTCACTCAAAGTCACAGGTAAGTCTAACTTTAAAGGTACGTTAGACGAGGCATAGCCCTCCTTCCTCCTACGGAGCGCCAGCTTGCAAAATGTTGATGTAGGATGGAATGCATACTGAAGGAAGTGGTCCGATTAGGGTCGATAATGACCACCTCTCAGCCTTCCTTACCAAATGAAGAGTCGGTCACACAGTAGAGAATGCAAACAAATAACTGTTTATTAATATACACTCAGAGCGGACCAGGTCTGCCAAGTCACTAGGAGTGCTGCAGAGAGGACTGAAATCGACAAGCATAAAGATACATTATGTACATTTCGTAACTGAGCTAGAACACGGCCACTGTGGGGTTTTCCAGACAGGTGCAGCTAAACGGTGAAATACCAGAAAACTGTTTCAGCACTTCTATCATTCACAAAGTATCTAAATTCCAAGGACTTTCCATTCAGGCCCGTCACCAGACAAGTGGGAGAGGTCCTCTATCTAGTGAGAAAGGTATGCATTAATAGGAACAGTGTATTCATTACTGGAACAGAACAGAAATTAAGAAAACAAAACTTTAAGGGGAGCATTTCTCTGTATTTGAACAAGATCAGTTTTGAACAGATTTAAATGGTGTCTGTTGAGAAAATAGCGCTGCGAAGCTAACTTACTTAGGGCAATGTGCAAACATGAGCATTTCTATTCTAACAGACCCTCCTTTTAGCATGAGCAGAAATATTTTCCAACAGCAACAGAAAAACAGGGATTCATAAACAGTAATATAAATGGATGTATGACATTACAACGCATACGTTTACAACGCATTTTTTACAACGCAACATCCATTACAACGCATTCCATTACAACGAATTTTTAAAAACTACCTTTACAACGCATTCCATTACAACGCATACTACCTTTATAACACATACCATTACAACGCATACCATTACATTGCATGTATGGTAAGTATTGGATAGTGTAGGGGTCAAAATTACTATTCTAACTCCAGGGGGGTGCAACAGTAGGGTAAGTGTAGGATAGTGTAGGGGTAAAAATGACTATTCTAACTACAGGGGGTGCAACAGTAGGGTAAGTGTTGGATAGTGTAAGGGTACTATGCGTTGTGATGGTATGCGTTGTAATGACATGCGTTGTAGTGGTATGCGTTGTAGTGTCATGCGTTGTAATGGTTGCGTTGTAATGGCATGCGATGTAATGGATGTTGCGTTGTAAAAGTTGAGTTGTAAAGGTTGTTTCCCAATATAAATTTACAATAAATCCTTATGAGCAGTCCAGTTTATCAACATCAGGAAAGGAAACTGTAAGGAGGGAAGAATTCTCAAAAATGACATGGCATAGCCCTCCTTCCTCCTAAGGAGCGCCAGCTTGCAATATGTTGATAAAGGTTGGAATGCATACTGAAGGAAGTGGCCCGATTAGGGTCACTAATGACCTCTTAGCTTTCCTTACCAAATGAAGAGTATGTCGACAGTAGAGAATACAAGCCAATAACTGTTTAATAATATACACTCAGAGCGGAGCCCGGTCTGTCCCGTCACTAGGAGTGCTGCAGAGAGAACTGAAATCGACAAGCATAAAGATACATTATGTACATTTCGTAACTGGGCTAGAACACAGCCACAGTGGGATTTTCCAGGCAGGTGCAGCTAAACCGTAAAATACCGCTTCTATCGTTCACAAAGTATCTCAATTCCAAGGTCGTTCCATTCAGGCCCGTCACCAGACAAGTGGGAGAGGGCCTCTATCTAGTGAGAAAGGTATGCATTAAAAGAAACAGTGTATTAATTACTGGAACAGAACACAAATGAAGAAAACGAGACTCTAAGGGGAGCATTTCTCGGAATTTGAACTAGATCAGTTTCGAACAGCTTAAAATGGCGCCTGTGGAGAAAATGGTGCAGCGAAGCTAACTTACTTAGGGCAATGCGCAAACATGAGCATTTCTATTTTAAGAGACCCTCCTTTTAGCATGAGATAAAACATTTTCCAACAGCAACAGAAAAGAGGGATACATAAACAGTAATATAAATTTACAATAAATCCTTATGAGCATTCCAGTTTACCAACATCAGGAAAGGAAACTGTCTTTTTGTACCAGAATTGCAGCATTGGTATTGTGAATCAATATTTTCCTTTTAGGGGTGAGAATAGTGGTGCAGTAAGAGCAACAGAAGGGAAGGCACTGAATTAGAGCGCAGCAAAGCAACAATATCACAATCAGTTAAATCACTTTTTCAAGAATCCAGCCCCAGCTACCAAAAAGACACTAACTACAATTTCCACTTTCCATTCCCTTGACATTCTCAAGGTTATATAAAATGTGTCTGATAATATTCTTTTCCATATTCTTGATCACGACTACACACTGGTCACTACCGCGCATACACCACCACTCTTGCCTAAAATAAAATCAACTGAATATATTCGCATACTCTCCAACTGAGTGGTGATGTCATGTAAAGCTGCCACGGTAGTATTAGATAAAATGTGCAGCTTGCACCTTAAATATTCTCTACCTTTCTCACCCCGAGCCATAGAGGTACCACCCAATGGGAAAATGGATTAGAGGATGTATCCAAAAGTGATCCGATTACTATAATTATTGACCTCTATATCAGTCACTCCTTCACAGAATTCCTTTGTTAAAGTCAGTTTAACCCAGCGTACATTAGGCTTAGCATATTTTCAGGGCACACCTAAGGGCAACACCATCCCCAAGAGTCTGTACCATTGTGGGCGTTGGAATATGTACCGTTAGACAAGAATAAAACCCCGGGTGTGCATAAATCTGTCCTTTATAATCTACTGCAGCATATCTAGTGTTCATTCCAAAGTACTCAGATCTTTGTCATTCACTAAAGGGAACAGCACTATTCCAGAACAGTTAATATACAAAGAAATATCTGTGCTATTCATAATAGGGCAGCAAGCAGGATCCAAAATCGATTTTATCCACACTATGTGTGGGAGGGTATACTCAGACATGAGTCCCTTGCTCATTGCACCATCAGGATTCAAGCAAGCTGGGCCGACGAAGGCTGTGATGCCAGAAACCGGTCCCCGGAAGCTTGTTTCCTTCCCAGTACAAGAATTGGCTTGGTAGTTTGGTTTGCCCTGTTCCCATCATGCACTGGGACAGGAACAGACTAATTTGCATATAGCCAGGTTCTGAGCTGGGATGGTGCAGTGAGCTAAAAAACAGGTGATGGATTAAAACCATGATCTTTTGACTTGGTAAGAGTATTCTGCATCATTCAGAAACTCTGTCCATCACCACCCCTTTTTCCAAAATCGATTTTATCCACACTATGTGTGGGAGGGTATACTCAGACGTGAGTCCCTTGCTCATTGCACCATCAGGATTCAAGCAAGCCGGGCCGACGAAGGCTGTGATGCCAGAAACCGGTCCCCGGAAGCTTGTTTCCTTCCCAGTACAAGAATTGGCTTGGTAGTTTGGTTTGCCCTGTTCCCATCATGCACTGGGACAGGAACAGACTAATTTGCATATAGCCAGATTCTGAGCTGGGATGGTGCAGTGAGCTAAAAAACAGGTGATGGATTAAAACCATGATCTTTTGACTTGGTAAGAGTATTCTGCATCATTCAGAAACTCTGTCCATCACCACCTCTTTTTCCAAAATCGATTTTATCCACACTATGTGTGGGAGGGTATACTCAGACGTGAGTCCCTTGCTCATTGCACCATCAGGATTCAAGCAAGCCGGGCCGACGAAGGCTGTGATGCCAGAAACCGGTCCCCGGAAGCTTGTTTCCTTCCCAGTACAAGAATTGGCTTGGTAGTTTGGTTTGCCCTGTTCCCATCATGCACTGGGACAGGAACAGACTAATTTGCATATAGCCAGGTTCTGAGCTGGGATGGTGCAGTGAGCTAAAAAACAGGTGATGGATTAAAACCATGATCTTTTGACTTGGTAAGAGTATTCTGCATCATTCAGAAACTCTGTCCATCACCACCCCTTTTTCCAAAATCGATTTTATCCACACTATGTGTGGGAGGGTATACTCAGACGTGAGTCCCTTGCTCATTGCACCATCAGGATTCAAGCAAGCCGGGCCGACGAAGGCTGTGATGCCAGAAACCGGTCCCCGGAAGCTTGTTTCCTTCCCAGTACAAGAATTGGCTTGGTAGTTTGGTTTGCCCTGTTCCCATCATGCACTGGTACAGGAACAGACTAATTTGCATATAGCCAGGTTCTGAGCTGGGATGGTGCAGTGAGCTAAAAAACAGGTGATGGATTAAAACCATGATCTTTTGACTTGGTAAGAGTATTCTGCATCATTCAGAAACTCTGTCCATCACCACCCCTTTTTCCAAAATCGATTTTATCCACACTATGTGTGGGAGGGTATACTCAGACGTGAGTCCCTTGCTCATTGCACCATCAGGATTCAAGCAAGCCGGGCCGACGAAGGCTGTGATGCCAGAAACCGGTCCCCGGAAGCTTGTTTCCTTCCCAGTACAAGAATTGGCTTGGTAGTTTGGTTTGCCCTGTTCCCATCATGCACTGGGACAGGAACAGACTAATTTGCATATAGCCAGGTTCTGAGCTGGGATGGTGCAGTGAGCTAAAAAACAGGTGATGGATTAAAACCATGATCTTTTGACTTGGTAAGAGTATTCTGCATCATTCAGAAACTCTGTCCATCACCACCCCTTTTTCCAAAATCGATTTTATCCACACTATGTGTGGGAGGGTATACTCAGACGTGAGTCCCTTGCTCATTGCACCATCAGGATTCAAGCAAGCCGGGCCGACGAAGGCTGTGATGCCAGAAACCGGTCCCCGGAAGCTTGTTTCCTTCTCAGTACAAGAATTGGCTTGGTAGTTTGGTTTGCCCTGTTCCCATCATGCACTGGGACAGGAACAGACTAATTTGCATATAGCCAGGTTCTGAGCTGGGATGGTGCAGTGAGCTAAAAAACAGGTGATGGATTAAAACCATGATCTTTTGACTTGGTAAGAGTATTCTGCATCATTCAGAAACTCTGTCCATCACCACCCCTTTTTCCAAAATCGATTTTATCCACACTATGTGTGGGAGGGTATACTCAGACGTGAGTCCCTTGCTCATTGCACCATCAGGATTCAAGCAAGCCGGGCCGACGAAGGCTGTGATGCCAGAAACCGGTTCCCGGAAGCTTGTTTCCTTCCCAGTACAAGAATTGGCTTGGTAGTTTGGTTTGCCCTGTTCCCATCATGCACTGGGACAGGAACAGACTAATTTGCATATAGCCAGGTTCTGAGCTGGGATGGTGCAGTGAGCTAAAAAACAGGTGATGGATTAAAACCATGATCTTTTGACTTGGTAAGAGTATTCTGCATCATTCAGAAACTCTGTCCATCACCACCCCTTTTTCCAAAAGCAAGCAGGATCATAACCTGCCTCCTGGATTACTATCAATTCCTTGTTATGCCAACCCACCAAAGTAATAGTCTGTTCTTCCATATAAATATTGTCACAATATGTATTGTTATCACAACCTGGATTACCCATTCCCAATGGCTTTCTTTAATATAAACAAGGTCATGGATAGTGGAAACTAAAAACTCCCTTCTCTTCTGTAATTTGTAGCGGACGAGAATATGTATAGTCTACAGGTGAAAATGGATATGCAGTCCATAAACGATAGATTCAGTGGGGTAACAAGCTGTCCCTTCTACGAAAAATCTATTGTGTGTGTCTAGAAATACATTACTCAGGGCTGTTCTTTTATTTCTTTTCAGGAGGGTAACCGCACCCTTACTGCGTAGAGGCATAGTTTTATCATTTTCCAAAACCCATGACACTCCACACAATATTATTATCAGCAACACCGACTAAACAACACAAATTGTTTTCCTGTTTAATGTCCACATCATATCCTGCTGAGCAACAAGAACGGTTGGCTGCTCTTCCTCAGCAACCTGTCTACCAAAGGGATGCATAGCGTATAATAAAGAGGGCCAAAGTACAAAAAGATAAAAGAGTTCCCAGTGTCCGTCAGAGCCTTAAGGGTAGAGGATCCTATTGTCCATCAATAGGTTGGCGCTCTTGAGCACCGGCAGTGGAGTTTGCACTGTCCTAAGCTCTATAATGTGTTGGGATCAAAATTATCTTAATGGGTCACACTTACCAATAACCCATATACCACTAAAGACAAATAATAATTCAGTCGGCAATGGAGAAGGTTCAATCGTTTATTCATCAAAATAAAGACCCTGACAGGGGAGCCCCAGTCTACACAACCTCGAAGGTGCGCAGAGGAGACTGGTTACATGTTCAAAGTACAAAGCATATATACGTTTCACACATCGCGAATGACACCCTACAAGGAAAAACACAGTTTGTCAGCAGGCCAAGAGGAATACCCATATAAGGCAAAATTGATTGCTAGTATCCTAAGCCTCAGCTATTCCTGGGGCAGGTCAACCGGGTGCCTCCCAGTCTATCCAGAGACGGGGAGTACAATAACAAGCTTTGTGAGAATGTACGCCTCCCGCAAGGAAGGCAGGTGCGACCTTGAGTTTCCCTTGAGCCACTAGTTAGCAGGCATCGACCATAATTTGGCTGACGCCACGGAACACAGAAGAAAGACATAATCACGTGATTTCAGGGAAACCGCTTTGCACATCAGATGAACGAAACAAAATGGCTCCAGCCGTGTCAATAGTACTATCCTAGTATAAGTGAATGCAAAAACAAAATGAATGCGCTTCATTCTAATTAATCGAGTATATGTTTACATGATAGATATTGGATATATTAGGCCAATAATATGTTTATCGTAAATTCGATCCCTACAGACGGCCCTTTTGGCCTAATATGGCCAATACACATACTTCTATTGTACGAATACCCCCTCGTCTATTTGCATAAGGTCGTTGACTTCCTTTTGGATCATTTGCTTTTCTACCTTGATCTGTCGGGAAAATTGCAATGATGATGTGATCCTGGTGGCACAAAACGAGCAACAGGCAGGGCCGCATTGGAGACACAGGCAGCATGTAAAGATTACTCCAAATGCCCCTGCCAATATCAAAAATATCTTCCAACCCCAGGTGGCTAAAAGACCCCAAAACCAACTGCTAAGGGATCAGGTGCCATTGTCAACATGGCCCTCACTAGCCAATCGATGTAGCTTCTGTATAGCCAAATGGATAGTGGGGGCTGAATCTGGAATAAACACGCAGCAAGAATTGCCGATCACGCGACAGGCTCCTCCCCTATCGGCGAGCATGACGTCAAGAACCATCCGGTTCTGGAGCGAAACAAGCCTTGTCGCAGCAAGCTCTACTGTGATATTAGTGAGTATTCCAGTGGTGGTTTGGACCACATTCTCAACTATCCTCGACAAGCGTCTTATACTACGACTATTGAATATGGGCCCCCAGAAGGGGGTAAGTCCTTTCGCAAAGTCTTCAAATTGTGCAAGGAAGTATCTGTTTGATCTGTGGCATTAAGATCATAACTCCTAATGTTTCGGCTCACTACTTCCTCCTTCTGTATCAACTGATGAGTTCTATGATAGTCAGGAGGGGCAATATATACAGGGGGATAAAGAAACAAAAGATAACAACTTCCTGCCCATCCTCGGGGAAGCCATGTGTTGGCATTTTCACCACACACAAAATAAACATCGGGCGGGGTAATCATAGGTGGGGTACTGTATACTTGTAGAGTGTAGGTGTAATTACATCTACTCCTGCCTACCTTAACATGGCCTCTACCCTGTATGCAGAACGGGGAGGTAGTATTAATGATAGGGATGGGTAAGGCCTTGTCATTTGTAACATTTCGGTCCTTAAAATGCTGAGAGTACATTTTATCATTAAAAAGTTAAAATTCCTGCATTTCTTCCATTAGTCAAGTAACATTCTTAAAATCAGTATATAAATTCATGCATGCATTAGGGTCCAATGAGCCCTCTTCTTCATTTCCAGCTGCATCAAATCCCTGATGTTTCTCTATGTATTTTAAGATAGCTTCATAATCCTTTTCAGTATACATCTTTGGTTCAGCTACATAATGCGAATACATCAAGGATAACAATTGGAACCATGCTTCACAACTAGCTAAATAGGACATCGGTAGAGAAATGAACAGTTCGTGTTGATGCATAACTGAAGGGAGTAGTCCGCACACCCAACAGTTTGTCTTATTTGTAGTGGAGTGGGTCTGATGCAACTTTTCTATAAAAGCATTTTTCATATAAGTCTCTCTGTGTCTAGCCTTATGAGGGGGCAAAGAGTAAAAGAGATGTTCTTCTGGGGCAACAGTGGTGCCTAATAATTTCTGTACAGGATGCTGAAATTCTAAATATATAAACACTCATCATAATAATTGTGATAATAATGATAAAAACAACAAATGCCACCTTCACTCTGGTGGACCATCCAGAAAACAAATGCATATTATCCATATATCGCCGAGGGGCTAGTGGTCTCTCATCTTCCATCGCAAATCGAGCAAAGGGTAACATACTTGCTAAAAGTTCAGATATAACTCGGTCCCTTTCTATAAGTCCAAAAACTACCTATATCCACAAAGCACGCACGCCACCAGAGGGGTTCTTCTCCCTGTGTCCATTCCGAGTCTCACAGGCAGACTCTTGTTGTTTTTCTTCATGAACAAAACAGCAACATTTTTATTTTGTAGAACGACCGCAGCCCCTAACTCAGTCCTTCTTGCTGAACGGAGCCATTTAGCACAGTGTTCCAGGCTCTCAACGCGTTCAGTCCAGTGTCTCGCTCTGTACCCCAGCAACTCTATCCAATGTTTCTAAACTATCTCCTACCATGAGGATCTGGGGTACCACGCTGTTTTTGGGGCCGCAGGTCGTATCTGGAGTGACCAGGTCGCTCTTGATCAGAGAACAATTCCGTGGCACGGGCATCAAATACATCCGAACTCTGTGATGCACCCTCAACACTGGTCTCCGTTGTTTGGGTCACCACTTTGTCAACTGGGGGCACAATTTCACAATTTAGGCTGCCCCCTTTCCTGGGCTTCCGAAAAAGGCACAAAGCTCAGAGGCGATTCTCCCTCTTGGCTTGGAATTCCTTCGCGATTTTTCAAATCAAAGGGCAAAGGTAGAGGGAGCCTCTTCAGATAAGCCGCATGGATCTAATGTTTCCGCCCGTGCACCTTCACAGCCGACCTGGTAACGAGAAGGATCTGGTAGGGCTCAGACCATCTCGGCTCCAAACTTGATTTCCTTTGAAAATCCTTCACCAGAACCCACTGGCCGGGTTCCAGCCGATGTCCAGGACCCTCTGGTAGCGGCTGCAATGTCTCGGATACCTGTTGATGAATAGAACGCAGATCTTTAGTTAAAGCATACAGCTAGTGTGTCATCAGAGGATAATCAATGTCTCTAAAGGACCTCGGTCTAGGGACTCCCCACACGTTGGCAGGTCTGCCAAAAATGACCTCATGTGGAGATAACCCGGTTCTAGTGTGTGGTGTTGTTCTTAAAGATAATAACACCAAAGGGAGTGCATCAGGCCATTTTATTCCTGTACTAGCACAAATCTTGGCTATTTTCAATTTCAAAATTCCATTGTATTTCTCCACTAATCCTGCAGACTGGGGGTGTCTCGCTGCATGAAATTTCTGCCGAATCTGCAGGCCATCACATACACTCTGTACTAGTGCAGAGTTGAAATGTGTTCCATTATCTGACCAGATAATTCGAGGCAAGCAAAATCGAGGGAAATCTTCTTTAATTAAAGCTTTAGCAGTTGCTGCCGCAGTGGCTTCTTTAGTGGGGTAGGCCTCAACCCATTTACTGAAGGCACAAACCACCACTAACACATACTTCAAATTATTCACTCTCTCCATCTGAATGTAATCAATCTGAATAACTTCGAATGGCAAAGATGGTGGGGCAAAATTGCCACTTAAGGCAGGCTCTCTGCCTCCTGGGTTATAGCGCACACACCGGGCAATATTTGACCACATGCACGGCTGTTTTAGGAATATTTAGGTTGTTCCAAACAGGGTCTAATGCAGCACAAATACCTTTTGCTTCTATGTGTGCTGGGCCATGGGCCATAGTCACTACAGCATATACCAGAGCATTAGGGAGTAACCAACTTTCTGTTCGATCTATCCAACATTCGTCCTTGTCTAGTTTCCCTATTTCTGTCTCCCATTTCTGGACCTCATCTGTGGTGGCCTCCTTCTGCAATTCTCTTACACTTTCTATGGTGTTATCAAATACCGATGTTTCCGCCACCCACCGAGCTGAAGTACTAGGGAACATGGGAGTCATTTTAGTCTGGGCCGTTTCCTTCGCTATTGAGTCAGCATAGGCATTTCCCTTTCCTATGGAATCAACTATTTTCTGATGGGCGCTACATTTGATGATGGCCACATTGTCTGGTAACGTCAAAGCTGACAACAAACGATCAATTAAAGGACCATGCTGAATCTTTTGGCCATGCGTAGTGAAGAAACCCTGCTCCCTCCACAATCTCCCAAAACTATGGGCAACGCCAAAGGCGTACTGGCTATCCGTGTAGATGTTTACTCTCAATCCTTTGCTAATTTCGCATGCTCGTAACAAAGCTATTAATTCAGCTGCCTGGCCTGGATGGTGTGAAATTCTAGCAGTTTCCACTACCGTTTTCAAAGTCGGAATTGCATACGCAGCTGTGGCAGTTCCATCTGGTAATTTTAAACAGGAACCATCAACATACAATTCTCCTTGGGGGTCTGGTAAAGGAATGTCTGTAAGATCTACACAGCCTTTTGTCTCTTCCTCGGTTCTAAATATACAATCATGGATATCATCCTTAGTATCCTCAGAAGGGAGGGGTAAAAGTGTTGCTGGATTCAGGGTGGCACATCTTTTAATCGTAATATGGGGTGCAAACAATGTCAGCTCATATCCTGTCAAACGAGCACTTGTAAGGTGCTGGGTTTTGGTTTTATTTAGCAGGACATCCACAGCATGCGGTACCAGTACTGTGAGGTCAGTGTTTAATACTATTCCCTCTGATTGTCGGATGGCCACCGCTACCGCTGCAGTGGCCCTCAGACAACTGGGAAGGGCTCGTGCTACTATGTCCAGTACTGATGAAAAGAAGGCACAGGGTCTTTGTTTCCCCCCAAAATCCTGAGTTAATACTGAAAGAGAACAACCGTCCACCTCGTGCACATAGAGTGAAAAAGGCTTCCGGTAATCCGGGGTACCCAGGACTGGTGCAGAACATAAAGCAGATTTCAAAGAGTCAAAGGCTTCTTGGCATTCATCCGTCCAGGGTAGGGGTTCATGCACATCTTTGGTAGTCAAATACAACAAGGGTTTAGAGATGAGGGAATAGTTAGGAATCCATTGGCGACAGTAAGAGGTTATGCCAAGAAAAGCACGAACATCACGTTGAGTACGAGGTACAGACATGTTAGTAATCACAGATATTCGTTCTGGTGTTAGTCGTCTCCCCGCTTTCGACAGTAAGTGACCCAGGTAGGTCACTTCCTGTCGACAATATTGAAATTTAGAAAGGGAGACCTTATTTCCTTTTTTAGCCAAATGGTGTAACAACTTCACGGTAGCCTCTCTGCACCCATCCTCCGTATCAGAGGCCACCAAAATGTCGTCAACATATTGAATGATTGCATTGCCGGTGGGTAAAATTAGTTCATCCAATACTGCTTTCAAGGCCTGGCTATATATACTAGGACTTTCTGTATAGCCCTGGGATGCGCGCGTAAATCTAAAACTTCGTCCTCCTAATGAGAATCCGAAGATATGCCTGCTATCAGGATGAATAGGAATGCTGAAGAAAGCATTCTTCAAATCGATAACAGAGAAATATCGGGCAGTAGGGGGAATCATAGTAAGGATCGTAGTGATATCTGGTACCACTGGATATTGTGGGACCACTATTTTATTGACTGCTCTAAGGTCAATCACAAAACGATATGCAGATTTATAATCTGGGGTGCCATCAATTGGAGTCTTTTTCGAAATCGGCAAAATAGGGCTGTTACAAATATTTGCCGCTGTTTCTTCCACCACCCCTTTGTCAACTAGGTCACAAATGATCTGGAGCAATGCTTGTTCACCCTCTGGCGATATCTTATACTGCGGAATGCGAGGCATCTTTGCATTTGGTTTTATGGTGATTAACACAGGGTCTATTCTTAACAGACCCACGTCGGTATCCCCTTTCGCCCACAAGGTCGGAGGGATAGTAGCAAATTCAGGAGGCAAGGGTTCGTTTTTAGCAAAATACTGAGCCATCTCTATAGGTGGCTTTTGCATGGTCAGAAAAACACCATCGGATGAGCAGTAAATTCGTGCATGAAGTTTCTTTAAAATATCCAAACCTAACAAATTCTCTCCACAGTTAGAAGTGAGGACAAAAGGGGTATGCATAGAAATGGGACCAATCGTAAAAAAGGCAGAGGTTTTGAAACAGGGCTGACTACCGGTATTCCAGAGAATCCGACTGAAACATTATTTTGGCCAGACAGAGCTGCCCCTGGGACCAGAGCCTGGGCGACTGAACTACTCATCGCCTCAGTATCCACTAAAAACTTCCCTGATGTACCCAATAGTCTCTCATTGTAATATTGTCTATTCTGGGGGTCGTCAAAATGATTTTTACGAGAACCCTCATGCTGCGCTTCCTCTCTCCTCATGCTATTTCAATCTATATTTCCCTGGCCTCTTCCTCGACCCCTACTGGGTCCGTTTCGACCTTGTAGCAGAGGGCAATCTATTCTCCAATGTCCCTCCTCTTTACAATAGGAACATTGGTTTATCCCGATATTCGGCGGGCCCCCTCTGCCTCTCCCCGCTGGCTGGCCCCTTTGATACGAGCCCCGCACTCCCCTTCCTGTCGTTTGACCTCTGCTAACTTGCTGCAATAACACCCTTGTTTTTAAATCCTTCGTTTTCTTCTCCAATCTGTCCTTGCTCTCGTTCTCTCGGTGCTCGTAGTATTGGGCCATACTAAGAATGACAGACGGTGCAGCTGTAGTCCATGTACTTTCAGACGACTGAAGGCGAGACATCACCTCCAGGAGTAGATTGGTAACAAACCTGTTCACAAATAGTCGAATTCCCCCTTCCGTAGAAAGGTCCTGTCCACTGAAATCTATAAACACTTTCTCGAACCGAGTGAAGAAGTCGGACACACTTTCATCCTTCTTCTGTCTACATGCTGTTAATTTATCCCAATCTACCTTCCTAGGAGGCAAAAGCGTTTTCATGAATGTAACAATTTTTTCGGGCACGGCTAATATTTCATCCCGGGGCTTCTCTCCTGGTTTTCGTTCCTTGTCCCAATCCTTTAATTGGTTCCATGTCCCTCCTAACTTGGGGATATTGTCAGTATCATGAATCTGCCTCCAAATATCAACTGGGATTAGGAGACCAAAAAATAGCTCGATATCAGCTATAGTCATGATAGCCGAATTGGCAGCTTCGGTCAATTCTTTGTAATAAGCTGTTGGATTTTTACGAGGATCTGGTAACTGGGCCTTTAATGTAAGCACTTCACTTCGTTTCCAAGGGGTATAAACCCATTGTTCCTGAAGCCTGGCATCCACCCTGGCCCTAGTTATCACATTGTTGGCGTCTTTTATTTCAGGTACTTCAGGGAAAAAGAGGGGATGCACTTCTCGCATGGGATGCTGCGTTCCCCATTCAGGGCTCTTTCGGTGCATCCTGTCCCTATAACTCAAAAGAGTGTTAACATTCTGATATACTTCCTCAACTTGGAGATGGAATTTATGAGCATGATCCCTGATGTCACGCAGTATCTGAGGAGGCAATCCTTCCTCAAAACACTGTTCCCATAGTGAGATCAATCGGATCGCCATGCTCTCTAGAGCCAGTTATTGTGCAACAGGTTCAAAATCTTTCATAGTACTCCAAATGTCTACTAAGGTATAAATAGGATTCCGTATCCACTGGGAAGCTTGAATTATAATAACTCTTCTCTCCTCCGCTCCTAACAGCGACCGAGTGAAAGCTCGTTGATCACTCGAGTCAGACATCGGTCGCTTGGGTGTGGCACCTGGGCCAACCATTTTTCGAAGATCCAATGAGGTCTGAGTTGGAGGAGAAAGAAATACAGGGTGCAAAGGAGAACGGATAGCCGCGTCCGGCCGAAGGGATAATAAGGGTGAGGTAGTTAGTCGAAGAGAAACCGGAATGTCTGATACAGATCCGCCAACGGGAGCCGTGGCAATCACACCCGGCAATGGCCGGGCAGCTGCACCAGCACTCGCCTGGTCGCCTCGCACCACAGGCACGGCTGGATACAGACCTTGCGGGGCATAAGGGGGAGGTGGTCGGGTTTCCAATAATTCTTCCAATTCATCTCCTGTCTCTGGTCTAGCTACATAGCTTTTATCGGTCTCTAGCCGAAACTGCCTATCCATCCGGTCGATATTCTTTTCTACTTTATCTTTATCATATGCTATAGCTTTCTGTGTGATAGTTTGACCCGACTTCATCTTCCCCAGCTTCTCTTCCCTAATTCGTCGTCTCTTTGCCTCCTTCAGCCATAAGTTCAAGGAGTCAAACATTGACTGTCGACTCTTTTTCATAAACAATTTATTCTGTATATAATTTATCTTTTTCTCATCAAAAGACCCCGTAAGAGGCCATTGCAAATCCGAATTGTCCCTAGTATACTTATTCCACAGAGTATTAAACAAAATTAGCTGTAATCCATGTTTGGTGTACATATCGAAACTGGGGCTGCCTTCGGGAGGGGCAGGCTGTCTTTCTTCGAGCCGTGTACCTCTCCGACAACAGCACCCAAAACACATCTTACTAAAACACGGCATTGTTTTTATTCTACTCGCTCCTTTCACATATAATCACACACACTCAATCGGACGCGTCCTTTCATAATACTCCAATCATACATTCATTACAATAAAGTGCTGCAAAGCAGTGCAAGGTAATTAGTTCTCGAAACCTATTCAAATGCAAATGACATCTTCAAATACGAACAGAGCCCGTCGACTCCTATTCGGGGAATCGATTCAAAAGAATTCTAGACCAACAGATTCACAAAAAGAGCCAATCGCTTAGAGTGCTCCAAGACCCTCAGATAGGTAAACCTCGAACTCTCTAACAGGGCACCCCATGGTCCTGTTCTGGTTGGGCCGGGTATCTGGACACGTCTCCAGACCCCTAGCTTACCCAGTTGCTGCCAGAGCTGTCCCAGGGAGAATTCGGCCGAGCGAGCAACACCGTACTCCGCTAAGGCATCGGAGATAGTCCCAATTAATCACAAAACAAGTCCGTGAGGTCTCTACTCGTGCAGCCCCTTCGCCACCACGATAGATTACCCGATTCCCTCGTGGTCCGGCTTCCCCGGCCACCTTCAAACAAAGACGGTTAACCGTAAATCCAAAAAGAAACACTTCCTCGAAGTGAGTCTTATCCTAGTTCGATTTCAAAGATCACTCACCTGGTGCACTCAGGTCGATTGCGAGTTCTCCACTGCCGACATCTAAACAGACCTACACAGTCTGCTCTTCTCTCGGGTTAAGCCCGTAGGACTCCGGCGTAGGGTCTTCAACAGCTGGGAGGGGTGCTGGTCTCGAGAGGGGAACGGCTTGTTTTCGTGCCACAAACGGGTGTCTCAAATCAGGATCCTTTTTCTGTCCACCCACTCGGCCAGAACTCCTCCTTGTCCCGTTACTCCTGCTTACAGGAGGGGACGACCCTATCGCGGAGTCCCGGCGGAGTCGCCAACTGTTGGGATCAAAATTATCTTAATGGGTCACACTTACCAATAACCCATATATCACTAAAGACAAATAATAATTCAGTCGGCAATGGAGAAGGTTCAATCGTTTATTCATCAAAATAAAGACCCTGACAGGGGAGCCCCAGTCTACACAACCTCGAAGGTGCGCAGAGGAGACTGGTTACATGTTCAAAGTACAAAGCATATATACGTTTCACACATCGCGAATGACACCCTACAAGGAAAAACACAGTTTGTCAGCAGGCCAAGGGGAATACCCATATAAGGCACAATTGATTGCTAGTATCCTAAGCCTCAGCTATTCCGGGGGCAGGTCAACCGGGTGCCTCCCAGTCTATCCAGAGACGGGGAGTACAAGAACGAGCTTTGTGAGAATGTACGCATCCCGCAAGGAAGGCAGGTGCGACCTTGAGTTTCCCTTGAGCCACTAGTTAGCAGGCATCGACCATAATTTGGCTGACGCCACAGAACACAGAAGAAAGACATAGTCACGTCATTTCAGGGAAACCGCTTTGCACATCTGATGAACGAAACAAAATGGCTCCAGCCGTGTCAATAGTACTATCCTAGTATAAGTGAATGCAAAAACAAAATGAATGCGCTTCATTCTAATTAATCGAGTATATGTTTACATGATAGATATTGGATATATTAGGCCAATAATATGTTTATCGTAAATTCGATCCCTACAAATGTATCCCACGTTGATCCAGATGGTATACCTTCAAGGTATACTTCAATCTCCCCTAACTAATGGTCAAACACCTAAGATAAAATAAACATAAAATTCTCCACTAGTTTATTTTAATTCTGTTGGTACTGTAACTCAGTACTAGCTACCTTACGCAGCCAATTCCTAATCTTTATTCTCCTTGGACTCAGTATCCCTCAGCCGAGGGTGCAAATTGTACCTGGTAGCCCCAGGCACTGTGTGATCAGTGAACAAAGGATTTTAGATTGCTCGTATTTCCGTGGGAGCAGCCTCATTCAAAGCATCCTCATTCTCCTTGTCAGTTTGGTCCGGATCAACGGGGCGTTGCTGAAAGGAACAAACCTGGGCACCTGTTCCCACTCTGTATCCTCTATGCTGTCTTTTACTCACTGATCCTACGGTAGCGGCAAAGGAATCCTCCTGCAATGGGTAGCATGTACCCAATTCTTTTGACCAGCAACGTTTACAGCTGTCTGTGTCAAGAACAAAACTTGTTCAGGACCTTTCCAGCATGGCTCAAAACTTTTCTTCCTCTGAAAATTATGAAGCAACACATAATCACCAGGCTGGATGTCGTGGCCGGATCCCTCTAGTGTGGAAGGTAGGGATTCCCTCACCTGTTGGTGAATGGAACACAAACTTTCTGTTAACTGGCCATGGTAATCAAGCAACACAGGGTATTCAATATCGGAGTACTGAAGAGGACTAAAAATTTAGTGGTAAAAAAATGCGACAAAGGAGGAGGAATAGTGGTGTATGATACATCAGGATATATCGCCAAAATGGAAGAAATGTTGAGCGACACACGCTTTTATGCTCACATAACCAGAGACTCTACTATGCAAACAAAGACTAAGATTAAAAAATTAACAGATAAAGCATTGAGGCGAGGTGAAATTTGCAAAAAAGAATGGGAATATCTTAATGTTAGTAATCCCAAATTGGCAAGCATTTATGGGATACCCAAGGTGCATAAAGATCTTTTAAATCCGCCCTTGAGACCCATAGTGACAACAATTGGCTCAGTAACAGAGCCATTGGCGAAATATATAGACGCTATATTATGCCCATATATTCCCTATACTCCGGGACATGTCAAAGACACCAGGCATATCATCAATCTGGTGGAAAATGTAAATTTTTGTAATACCTCCAGGGCTCGACAAATCCACTCGCCCGCTCGCATTTGCGAGGGAGAATGGATCAGGGCGAGCTAAGTCATACTAACTTTTGTCCTCCGTCTTTGAAAACAGAGCAAAAGTGACAAGATAACATGATTTAAAGGCATTTTTATTACTCATAAAGGGAATGAGCAATAAAGATGCCTTTAAATCTTGTTATCTTGTCACTTTTGCTCTGTTTTCAGAGACGGAGGTCAAGTGGGTTGCAGTCAGGTCGAGGGGATTTTCCATGGTACTAGACCTGCAGGACTAGTACCATTTTTCGGATTTGTCGAGCCCTGACCTCAGAGTCACTGGTAACCATGGACATAGAGGCTTTATACAGCAACATTCCTATAATGGGAGCTTTGGAAGCAACCCAATGGTTTATGCAGGCCTATGACCTCACATGTCCCAAAATATTTATTTTGGAATGCTTGAAAATTGTCTTAATGGAAAATATCTTTGAATTTAATGGCAAATTATTCAAGCAACAACAGGGAGTGAGCATGGGAGCTTCGTGTGCGCCAACAATTGCAAACATTTACATGTCAAAGTTTGAGAATCAATTCATCTATAACGGCGTTGCACCATTCTATGAATCAGTGACCTTATGGTCACGATACATATAAGATGTATTTTTTTTTGGAAGGATAATGAGGACAATTTAAATCAGTTCCTAGAGTGGATTAATTTATGTGATACCAACTTCAAATTAACATACCACTCAGATACCCACCAGGTAGAATACTTGGATGTAATCATCAAACAGCAACAAGGAGTCCTTGCTGTGGAGTTATTCGTTAAACCCCCAGCAAGAAACACTCTCTTACACTATGACAGTTACCACCCCACCATACAGAAAAATAGTGTCCCTTTTGGAGAATTTTTGCGATTAAGACGCAATTGCACTAACTTGACTGATTTGATGAAAAATCAGAAATGATGAAATCTAAATTCCTGTCACGTGGTTACCCCAGAACAATTGTACGGGATTCATATAAGCGGGCTCGCTTCTATGACCGTCAGCACCTCTTGGGAACCACCAAAGAGAAAAAAGCTCCGAACTTAGTATTTATTACTAAGCACTCCATGCTCAACGAGAGAATAAGAAACAGTTTATGCCAATTGGCATATTTTAAATGTAAACCTCCCTAAAGAAAATCAGCTACAAAAACTGATGTTTGCCTACAAGAGAAATAAATCCTTAAAAGACCATGTTGTAAGATCACGGATGGTAAATAGAGCATCAGAGGGCCAACAATCACTGACAGACTTGCAGCCAGTACATGGAACGTATAAATGTTCTAACTGTAAATCCTGTGACACTGTAATACAGGGCTCAACATTGCAGTTTAATAAACAAAATATCAAACCTCAAGATCTTAATAACTGCAGAAGCTCCAATGTGATCTATTTAATAATTTGTCCCTGTGGAAAGGGATATGTGGGTCAAACAAGCAGAGCAATGAATGTGAGATTAACTGAGCACCGCTCTGCGATTAAAACAAAGAAAATGACAGCTCCTATGGTGAGCCATTTTGTAGAAAAGGGCCATTTACCTGAAGAAATGTCTTGGTATATCCTGGAAAGGATACACCCTAAGTCAAGAACTGACCATGATAAAATAAGAAAGATGAGGGAGGTATATTGGATCTTTTTATTAGATACTGCGGGTCAGGGACTGAATATGGAAATTCCTTGGGAACAGGCCATAATTTAATCGTGAGGAATAGTCACAGCCCTGCTCATTAATTTGTGATCATGACCAAACTGTATACAGACAACAATGAAACTGTGGTGTAAAACAATTATGGTTGTATATTCACTTGTTGTAACTGAACACTACGAATCAATACATGTCATGATTAAATGGTATATAGGCAATAACGTAATTGTGTTGTAAAATTATTATGGCTGTATATTCTCTTGTTGAAATTGATTACCATGAATCAATACATATTGTTTTCCAGGTATGTCCAACCTTTTGAGAGTTGTTATGACCATTTCTTTCCCCTACCAAGATGTCTGCCACGTTATCAGTAATTTATATCTAGACGTAATTAGAGGCCACTTAGAATATATATTTAGAATAAACACTTCCAGACACGATCATAAGAATTTTCTTGTTTAACGTCCCATGTATCATACCTATAACATTACTTACAAATCTAGATTATGGTGCCGCTTAGACCAGGTATCGACACTTTAATTTGAAAAGTCGAACTGGGGCAGTCCGAATGGTCAGTGGAGGGAATGAGACAGTTAGACTACGTAGTCCATAAACATCGAATTTACTGACGGAAATATTACCCCCCGTATAGTTTGAGAGGCCATCATAATTTAATACGCCGCACATGATCATCAAAAACAATGTCCCTAAAAGTCTGGAAAATTTAGATGTAAAATAACGTAGTCAGGACATAAGGAGATATAATTAATATTCGTCATAAATATTGAATTAATAATCTTTGTCCAAAGATTGTGCGGAGGGCGATCAAATATAACGATACACCCAGACTCTATTCCAACATGGCGACGCTGTAAGTCAAGATCTCAGTGCAGGTATGAGGTAGACTAACATCTTAAGATAGTATCGCGAGTTTTGAAAGCTAGTTGGCGCTCACATTTGGCCTTTAAATATGAGGTTGTTTGTAAGTGACCGTTATGCCAACAGACACACGGAAGACAGAATTGGAGGCGCCGCGTGATTATCGCTTCATAAGTAAGTTAAAGGAGGGTAGAATAACTTTAGGTAAAGGGTTGGATTCATGAATTACGATCGCTAAGCCGGACTGAAAGTTGGGTGATTACATTTTAAATCCTGCACAAGCGACAGCTTTGCACAACGAGTATTATAATTAGTCACGAAATCTGACTGAATAGCGCATAATTAAAACCTCTGAAGAATCGTGAATTCAACTCTTGCTATTATCATATATCACTACGTCTACCAGACAGAATTTTAAAACTTTGTTCATTTTGTAGGAAACACGCTGTTCGGTAAAGGATACTCATACATCGTAAATATCGACGCGCAGCAACTTTAAACTCGAGGTTTGCAAGATTTACTTAAGTGATATGTGGTCATCTAACTCGAAATACACATCGGGTAGAGGGTAGTTAAATATATATAAAACATACTGTCCTCTTGTCATTTCCTGACAGTTTCTGACAACTAATGAGGATACGAGAGGTTTAATAACGTCTAGAAGTATGAATGCAGAGCTCTATCATAGAATAATAGCAGGCGACTTGTACAGGTATGTAGAGACAAGGTATAACCATATATTTAGCGGAATTACATATATCGAGGCGGATTAGACATTCTTGGTTCTTTACTTTTTTAGATTGGTCTATCTTTTTTTCCATACTAAGAACACTGACCATGAGCGGGAATTCAACCCCAATTTGATATTCTTCCCGTAATTATAGCAGATTATATAGGAATAGAAATACAGGTAAATTGATGATGAGCTATCCTCCGTTTTCGATAGAGGTAGTTAATACATTCTTTAGACTTAATATCCCCAGTAACCTATTTTAAATAGGACATCCTTAGCGCTGGTAGTATAAGATTGTGGCATTACTCTCGATAGGTTTGGACATATCGAATTTAAAGCATACAGTAGAGCCAAAATGTCTGTAAATGAAAATTTCAATTTAAATGTATATAACTGTAAATATTGTAGATAATGTATAGTGGTTTGTAGCAAGATAATTAATAGTAATGTATTTATGTGCAGTAAGGAATTTGGAACCAAACAATAATGGCTAGTGACATAGAGAGATTTGGATCTGCGGTTATAGGAGAAGATTCGATGTATTAAGATAAAAAATATATGTTTATAGATGTTAATAATGTGATCTGTTTTGACGTTGTCTTTTGTAGCAAGACAAGAGGGACAATTAATTGAAAAATCTTTTTTAATTTATAGCAACCAGTAATGTGAAAGAAACACAGAATTCCTGATGAAGGCACATGCCGAAACGCATTGAATGAATGGAATTGTGGTTCTGTATATTAATTTGTTGTATCTAATAATGTTTGTATAATAAATCCTTCATCAAATACCCACACCCAAAAAAAGGGAAAAGAAGATCCCAAAAAAATGGTGATTTGAAAGAATACTTATGTAATGAGATAATAAGAATAATATAAAGAAGGAACATATGTCATTTTTTAGATAGTGTCAGATGTCAACGTAGTTTGGACAAAATTGGATCATGCACATAACCCGGTGCTGAAATTTCCCCCTTTTCTTTTCTAAAAAAACGTATATTCCTTGCCAGGGTTTATTCAGTTTAGGCAGGGGCTCCCTTCTTCCACAGAGAGGACGCGGGATGCCCCAGACATTTGCGGGTGCCCAAACATGACCTCTTAAGGAGATAATCCTGTCCAAGAATGAGCTGTTGTTCTTATTGACAGAAGAGCTAATGGTAAAGCATCTGGCCACTTTAACCCTGTTGTCTCCAAAACTTTTGCCAGTTTCCGTTTGAGAGGACCATTGTACTTAACCAAACCCGCTGACTGGATGATTGGCAGCATGACATTTCTGTTTTACATGGAGACCCTCACTAATCAATTGAATCGCTTTCCCATTAAAATGACCTCCGGGGAGCGTGGCCAAGATGGCAGAGCGGTAAGATGCATTCTCCTGTCTCTTTGCTCCGCCTGGCCGAGTTCGGTAATTTTACAGCACTCAGAGGGGACTTTGCAGCCACACACCCCCGAGGGAAACTGTGCTGAGCAGCGGGCCTCCCAGAAAAGCAATCCAGGAGCTAGCGCGGTACGTAGAGAGGCAGTGTGCAGAGACGAGGGCGTGCCTAGAAGGAACACACTGTTCTGAGAGTAAGGCAGCTGTGCGACAGAGACAGCCTAGCAGAGAACCTGGGTGACCCCAGAGTATAAGAGACACCACCCTGGGGTGGATTCTCTCCCCCCCTGTTGACCGGTGGAGATTTAAAGAACCCTTCTGGGAGACTACAGCAGGCAGAGAAGGGGAGGTGACCGCGACTAGGTCGAGATGGGGGGACCCGGCAGTCGCAGCCTGACCTGGGCAGCGGTTCCAGTAGAGCCTGGAGACAGACGGATGCAGACGCCGCACCTGAAACCCCCCTGCAGCAGCACACAGCACGAAGAGTAGAGTTGTGCCGGAGGTTGGAGCCTGGAGCCGGGGCCCGCAGCGAGAGGGGTTAGTGCCCTGAGGGGGTACGAACTGGGCACCCGGCCTATTGCCTACTGCTCTCACCTCCACTTGGTGTGGGCGATTGGACACAGCAGCAGTGGAGGAGACCACGGAGAGCTAGGAAAGCACAGAGCGGCAAATGCAGAAGCTGCAGCAGGCTGCCGCAGAGCGTGGGCCTCGGGTGCCGCTGAGATGGCCCAGTCAGACCTGGTGCGATTTGCGGCTCCCCAGGCCCACCCCCACTTGCCCACTCACTCCCAATATCACCCGCTCTCCAGAGTGTGCCCGCTAGTGGCGGGCCAAGCGGTGCCTTTAATCAGGCCAACGGCAGTCCCAGTTCCAGTTCCCGTTCCACCTTCAGCCATACAAGCCGACTGAGGCCCCACCATCCGCAGCAGCGAGCAGATTGGAGCTAAGGCCACAGCGAGTACACACCGAAACGAAGATGCAGGCTACTGCCAACAGCATTCTGAGGCCTAAGTTGAACAAGGCCCAGGGCAAGGGGAGAGGAGGGGGGGGCTGAGCACAACAGGCCACTGTTAGCTGGTACCAGAGAGACCGGAGCCCCTGGGGATACACACTTGAGACGGCAGAGGAGAGGCTGCTCTGGTTGGCTGCAGGGTAGATGTTGCCTCATTAAGAATGCTTTGTTGGGCTGAGCCCAGGCCAAGATATTCAGGCCCTGCTGTGCCTCTTGTCAGGGCACATGTCTTGAAGAGAGGAATAGTGCAGAGGAGGGACAGTGGCCTAGCACATAGAGGACCTCTGACGACAGAGGACTCACCGGCTACAGCAGGGGTTTCCAAAGCAAAGGTGACACTGTGCTGGGCCCTGCGCGATGAAGCTGATTGGGCCAAGAAGTTGCGAAGGCGCTGAGGCCCACATCGCCGGACAGGACAACCTAATGGTTGGGATATACTACCCACAGCCTATAGCCTGCTAAGGGAGATCTACAACCTGGGCCATTAGGAGACGAAGTGAGACAGAGCGCAGCTCCTGTGGAGTTCTCAGACATGGCATCTGGCAGATAAAAGAAGGACAGATCGGTCAAGGACATTCTTCTGAAAACGCCCCCAAGGGGTCCTCAATGGAGATGGAAGAGGCAGGGGAAGCAGAGGGACCAGTCAGTCACTCCTTCTTGGATTCCCTTTTCTTCACCTCACCTCCATGAAGATCTCACCTCCATGAAGCGAGAATTGGCGGATATGAGAGAGGTGCGACCCAACATAGACTCAATGGGAGAGAGGGTCAACTCCCAGGAAGACCGCAAGACTGACAGGACAGAAGAGCTCAAGAGTCTACAGCAGGAAGTCATCCGCTTACAGCTGTAAAATCTGGACCGCCAAGCGCATACAGAGGACCTCAAGAACTGGTCCCACCGCAACAATATCCGTATCCGAGGCATTGCGGCAGGGATGGAGGACACGGAAATCGAGGCCATGGTGACGGACTTGTTTCGCGCACCCCTAGAAGATCCGGAAGACTTCCAGTTAAGATTGACCATACGCACAGAGTAGGGCCCCGAAGAAACAGTACAGCTCCTCCGGCCAACATTTAAACCTGTGTCCATGATTATCAACTGAAAGAACGAATCCTACGAGCTGCCAGAGATGCACCCACTTTCAAATATAAAGATCAGAAACCACTTTATATCAAGACTTAGCTACTTCAACCCTATTGAGAAGGAATGCGTTCCGGCCCATCATCACACATCTACAATCAATTTGCATGACCTACTCTTGGGGCCATCCACTCCGACTGATCTTTTTTTTTTTTCCAGGGTAGAACTTCGTCAACTGCGCTCAGTCACCGAGGATAGTAAGCTCCTGGGCATTGCGGATCCCCCAGAAGAGGAGTCACCTCCACTGAGACCAAATAGATGTACTTGAATCAAATCTCAAGCAGACTTACTGAAACCAGACCCAGCCACCATGACCAGAGAGCGCCAAGCAGTTATGGCGTCCCTTGCTGGGGAGCCATCGGGGGATGGACATCAAGAGTAATTGAAGGTAACAACGGGATGCTATGCAGGCACCTTTGCCCAACTCTTCCATAGATACCTGGGCCGGTACGGGCCGGGGGAAACACTGGCCACGGGCATCCCATCCCTTTTCCTTTCCCTGTCTTGAGCCAGGGCACAGGCCTCGGGTTGCGTACATTCCAAGATGTTGGACTTAAGTCTCCCTGGACTTTTTCTTAAGAGTTTAACTGTCAGGGTTTTTATTTATGTTTTGTTGAGATTGTTTCCTCTCCCGGGTCTTTGGCCTCCCTTGTCTTGTTTGAGGCTGTAGTTGCATGCTGGGCGAGTATACCTGATGCCCAGGGAGACAGAGTGATAGGAGTACCTGGGGGAATAATAGTTCATTATGCAGAACCTCCTAAGATTTTGCAGGTGCATTAGATGAGCTTAAAATCCTCACCCTAAATGTGAAGGGTCTGAATGGCCCGAGTAAGAGGAGGGCTGTCCTGTCCTACTTAGAACATTCCACAACACACATTTGCTTATTGCAAGAAACACACTTCCTGGCCAAAGATACACACCGACTTAGATCGCAGGCCTTCCCTCAGCACTATTTCTCCTCACACACCACTAAAACGGCAGGCGTGGCAATCCTCTTCTTGCGATCCTTCAAAGGCAAAGTGGGGACGAAGCAGGCGAAAATTAAGGAACGACTTCTAGCTCTCACGATATCCATTAATGCGCGCGATTACACTCTTGGCTTCATTTAGTCAAGAGGCATTTCTGTAGCGGGCGATGATAGACCTGGCTGCCTCACCTGACTGGCTACTCCAATTAGGTGGCAATATCAATCTAGTGATGATAAGCAGCTAGCCCGATTGGCACACGTCATGGCATGACTGGGCCTTCTCACGGGCAGGGTGGGAATGGTTGCAGGACCATGGTTTGATAGATATGTGGCATTCCATACATCCCAATGACAAAGATTACACCTTTTACTCGCATGCACATAAAACTTATGCCAGGATTGATGACTTTATCTGCTCCCAATCCCTACTCTCACATACAAAACCTCCGATATCCAGCCTCGCTCACATTCTGATCATGTAGCACTGACGCTCACACTCCCCCCTCCATAAAGACCATCATTCACCTGGCGGTTGCGCTGCACACTGCTGTACAGATCGGACGGGCTGAAACGCTTGGACAATGCAATATCAACATTTCTTGCATTCAACAACACTCCTGACACCTCTATCATTACATTATGGAAAACACTCAAAGTATGCATTAGGCGGGAGTTCATAGGCATCTCAGTGGCTGACAATAGAATCAGGCAGGAGAGAAGGATCTCACTGGTCAAGTACAAGAACGCATCCACAACAGGACTGGGGCTCCCAGAGTATGGCGACAGCTTGAGTTGGCCCGCCGGCAACTCGCGGGCATCGACTTGGATAGGGCAGAATATGCCGAACTCAGGCTGCGTCACTCCGTTTATGTGGGGGGCAATAGGTGTGGGCGCTTTTTAGCTAAGAAGCTCTGTGCCCAACGCCAGGCGACCACAGTTCATACAGTGCGTGACAAGGCCGGCAATGATTGCACAGATGATATAGCCATAACACGGCCGTTCAGGGGTTTCTATGCTAAACTGAACACCGCATAACAACTCACAGAGCAGGACTCACTATCTTATGTGCAGGGGGCTACTCTCCCAAGACTCACCCCAGGACAGGCAGCCAGTCTAGATGACCCCATCCGAATAGAAGCGGTGATTTCGGCTATTGCTTGCCTAAAATTGCACAAATATCCCGGTCCTGATGGCTTCTCTAACATCTTCTACAAGACCTTCTGCACCTCAATAGCGCCCATCCTCACTAGACTGTTTAATATGATAGGAGACACAGGAGGCATCCCTCCCACGATGCTTAGAGCTTCGATTGTAGTAATTCCAAAACCGGGTAAGGACGTTAGGCTCTGCGCCTCCTACAGACCAATATCCCTCTTGAATACTGATCTGAAACTCTTCACAGGCATTCTAGTAGCATGACTAGGCCAGATGACGCCAGGGTTGATAGACCCGGATCAGTCCGGTTTTGTAGCTACCAGACAGTGTAGTGACAACAAGAGAAGGCTACTCCACCTCTTTGATAAAGCACAGCGTCAAAACGTGGAGCGGGTCATGATATCGATCGATGCCAAAAAAGCATTTTATCTGGTGGATTGCGGGTACCTGAAGATTATCCTGGCACGATTCGGGGTTGGAGACCGCTTTTGCAGATGGGTGTTCAGCGGCTACGGCCAGCCACCAGCTACCGTGCAGGTTAATGGTCGCTCCTTGGAACCCTTTCAGATCTCTCGAGGCACCAGGCAGGGGTGTCCACTCTCCCCACTGCTCTTCATGTTGCACATGGAGCTGGTGGCCCACAGAGCGCGGGAGGCACCACAGAATCTCAGTGTGCGATTTGGGGGGGGGGACTCCCATGCCATTAGCGTGTATGCAGATGACGTGGTCGCCACGTTGGTAGAGACACAGGTCTCTAGTCCCGTCTTCTTTACTGAGCTAGAGAAATTTGCAGCAGCCTTCAAAATTAACGTGGCAAAGTCACAGGCCATCGGGTTTTCACTCCGACCTCAACCATAGAGAACCTTGCATGCTCAATCCCGATTCAATGGGAGACAGGATCCATCCCATATCTGGCGATTCAACTCAGGAAATCTACTCATAGCACAGTGGCTCTAAACTACAAACGGGTCCTGTCCCAGGTGCATGGAGAATTAGGCAGGTGGGGACCCTTCAGTTTCTCCTGGTAGGGGATAGTGGCGGCGGTCAAGATGAACATATTACCCAAAATCCTATACATTTTCCAGACACTTCCTGTAGAGCCAAGCCCCAGAGTCCTTAAACATTTGCAGATGAAGATCTGCTTGTTCGTGTGGGCCCCACATGTAACTTTATCTCTATGCAACAATATGTTGTACGAAACCACTCCGAGTATCCAGCTTTGACCTAGGTCGGAGCTTTTTTGCTAACGGTTCTCTGTATCCCATGTCCCCCAGCGATATCACTATGGGTATGCTCACGTACTCGTCTACTGGTGTGCACACCTGATGTAGCATTTAACTGATACATATCACCACACTGCGCGTAGGTACCCAACAGAATCTCTCAGTTTTAGATTGTTTTATTTTTTGATAAGTCATATGATTTCAGTTTAATTTGCAGAATTTATGCATGTTATCTTTACGTTATATTCTGAACGCTAAGGTCCTGTATGTTTTTTCCAACAGACCCCTGACGAAGGGTTATTTTGGTTGACCCGAAATGCATTGGGTATAATGAAACGTCCTTTATGAATTCACGACTGAAATGAACAATTTAAAATCTTGAATTGGAGGAAATTGAAATATCAAATAAAAAGGAATGATATCAACACCAAATGGCTGATCCTGATGATTGTTGAATACATTTTGAAAAGCCAGGGCAGAAACCATCCGGTTTCATGTTAAAGGAGCGCGCCCTTCGTGATAACACTATCACACAACTCACTAATATATAAAGGCACTGAGTGACACAGTGCGTCAAGGACAGGGCCAAAATTAATCGACATTTAAACTGCCGAGTTCAACCTAGGTGTGCACGGAGATAAATCAAATTCATGTACTTGTACCTCTTAGTCTACCCTATCTCCCAGTGCACCCAGTAAATTACAAAATAAATCACCATGCAATTCAACGACATAGCTCAGATCACCACAAATCAAGCTGAACTTCTAACTTGTTCACCCGAATCAGCTGAAGAAATCTATGGACTCATACAGGAGACCAGAGCATTTAGTCCTAACGTATCCACAACGGCACAATTCATTCGACTGTTTGAATTTCTGAGTAAAACAGAAATCAATCAAAGGCTGCACGCCACAACACTAATACACTACCACAAAAACAAAAGAATTCCAAGGGGGCTGCGAATCGCCCTGAAACCGATGCTGTGCAAGAATAACAAACAATTCTTAGAGAAGTGGTACCAAATACTCAATAAATGTTCTCTTGATCTAATCGTATTAATCATTCAAGAGCTCTCAAAAATTTTAAAAGAACTAGAAGCAGACCTGGAAGGCATGAAAAAGGAATTGAATAAACTTCCGGATCTACAAACAATCCTAGAGGACATCAATGTAAAACTGGATAAATATGCTAAAGAAGTGAATGATCGTAAAGTTAGAAAATACAAACGAGACACAATAGACTATAAATATGACGAAGTGTATACGTGGGCAGAAATTTACAACCAGAAAAAATGGCAACAACCGAAACCTAAATCCACCAACACTTCATCTCAAGAAAGTATTGTTTCGGATACAGAAGTCTCCCATTCTAGACAACCAATTGCAAAACAACCGCAATCCAGCACATCGCAGAAAAAGGCTTTTTTAGAGACAAGCCCAGCTGCCAATGCCCCACCTATCGGCACAACAGGAGGGGCAGAAGAAACGGAGGAAGAAGTGGCAAAAAGGACAGGAAGTCAGAAAACATCGAAAGTGATCTAGTGATCAATATATCTTCGAAACAACTCACGAAAGCACAAACGTCAGTGCTTAATAAAGGAACTTCTTTTGTCCCTACATACAACACGAATCTTCCAGAAACCGAAATAGCCCTATTCAAGTTTTTCAGAACATTGAAACTCAGGTATTTCTTTAAGGATGTGCAAGACACCACAACCATTGGCACAAAAGAATTTAGACCCAAGAGCAACTTTTGCGCACCGTACTCACACAAAACTATTGAAGCTTTCGAAAGATCTGTAATCACTGAAATACAAAAAATCAACTTTATGAAACCTAAAAAAATGAATTTATCCAAGTAAGAATTGAGCACATTGAAAAACCTAGCAAATGATCATGAATTGAACTTCCAAAGAGCTGATAAAGGAGGATCTCTCATAATCATGGATACCTCATTTTATGAAACTAGTGTAAACGATCATGTGAATAATCAAGAGACATATCTACTCCTAGAATCCGACCCTACAACTGAGTATCAAAAAATTCTATCACAGATCTTAGATCATACATTAGAGATGAAGTGGATTAACGAGAAAACGTACAAATTTCTTGACACTAAATTTCCCCGGAGGCCCAAACTACATATGTTACCGAAGATCCACAAAGATGCATCCAAACCACCCTTTAGACCCATTGTGTCAGCCTGTGGGTCAATATCGGAAAGTATTGGTAAATATGTGGACTGGTACTTACAGCCTATTGTACAGAAATGTCAAACGTACATCAAGGACACAACTACATTCCTCAATCTACTGAACACCATCCAATTAGAAGAAGAGGCAGAGTACTGGCTCTGCACAGTGGACATCGTAGCACAATACACCTCAATACCGCATGATGAAGGGCTCGAAGCCCTAGAATGGAGCTTGCTAAAAGAAAACGACTGCGAGGCAAATAAAGTATTTTTGATGGAGTTGATTCATTTCTCACTCTATCACAGTTACTTTCAATGGAAAAACAAGTATTGCAACCAATGCAATGGCACCTCTATGGGTTTTGGGGGGACCCCTCATATGCGAATCTGTTCATGTCGAAGTTTGAGAATGACCACATTTTACAAAACCAAGAATGGACCACCAACTTACTAACCTTCAAGAGGTATATTGACGACATAGTCCTAATCTGGAAAGGCAAGAAAGACCAATGTATCGCTAATATAGCCACTTTGAATAACCTTAATCCAAGAATCCGATTTACTCACACAATTGAGAAAAAGAATCCATATCATTTCTCGATGTGCAAATCACAATCATTAATCACCAACTTCATACTAGAGTGTACAAGAAAGCCACAGATCGTAACTCCAGCTTGCTCTTTCAGAGCTTTCACCCCGAGACTCTGAAAAAACATTTACCCACATCCCAATTCATCCACTTGAAAAGAATCACTTCAGATATCAATACTCTGAAAACATCACTTATGGACCAACAACAGCAATACTTGCAAAGAGGATATCCTATGGAGATACTAGAAGAATCCCTAAAAAAAAGTGGAGAAGCTCTCTAGAGAAACACTACTCAAATCATCTATCCCAACCTCAGCACAAAAAACTGTTTGCGTTTTGAAATTCTCTACAGTGTCCCACAGGATCAAGAAAGCTATAAATCGTCATTGGGAGTTAATCAAAGCTGAACACGATCTACAAAATCTGTACAATTAACGTGTTACATTTGCTTTCCAAAGGTCCAGAAATCTGAAAGAGATCCTATCCACTAAAAAGGAGGTGAAACCACAATTTAAAGCATGGCAAAATGCCAAAACTGCATCCACTGCAATAATGTAATGATTGGGAATACTTTTATGCACCCAACTAAAGGCCACAAAATCGAATTACAGTATTCAGGAACATGCGACTCTACTAACGTCATTTATGCAATTAAATACCCCTGTGGCAAGATATAGGTTGGGCAAACTGAACAGAAAATCAAAGTGAGAATGTCAGAACACAAAAGCAACATACGAACCTTGAACAATAAATCCACTGTAGCTATGCATTGGCTTCAAGCTAACCATCAAATTTCGCAGTTGAGATTTACAATACTTGAGATACTCCCACACCGCTGCGACATGGATCCTGTTAAGCAGCGACTAAAGGCAGAATTTTTCTGGATCAAAAAATTGAACTCCTTGCAGCCGGCAGGGATAAATGATAGAATTGAACTTTCTTGTTTCCTATGAACATCTACATATATCAGCACAGCTAAGGCCTAAGGCCATTCTTGTCCCAGCACATATATTGAATGATCCCTTTGAGTGATTGACACTAGAATCACCTAATCACCTACGAAGCCCCAGCATGGACGTTATTCTTTTTTGTTATATTATTTGATATGACTTTCCACTGTTGACAAGCATTTCACTGAATAGAATCTTCTATTTTTTATTTTTTACCATTTGTATCACTATTAATCTGCATTATGTTGTTGTCAAAACTTGCGCAGAGAATCCTCACATGCGTTATAGAATATCGCACTTGTAGTGTCATATCAGTCTCTCACACATAGAAATCCGCCACTGGCTGCCGACACATTAGAGCACGTGACCGGAACTCCTTCGTGGTCATCCAATCAACACGGGTTTTTCGTAACCTAGGAAACACGGCTCGCCAACAGCATTTGCCGAACTTTAAATTTTCAAATTTATCCCGCTATTGTACACTATAGTAGGGCAGTCAACGTCCATCAACCATTGAAACTTGGAAACTTGACAGGGTTACGATCCTGCTCGTATTATTCATATCACCCTATGTCGTCACATCACGTGACTCAGGACATCCCTAGAAGTAGCTTGTTGATTGGTTCCTCGCTAGACCAGCCGACTTTGCAGTCAGAAGAAATCCAGCGCGTTTCACTAAGTAAGCTTTCCCAAATTTGCCCCGCATGTAACTTTATCTCTATGCAATGATATGTTGTACGAAACCACTCCGAGTATCCAGATTTGACCTAGGTCGGAGCTTTTTCGCTAACGGTTCTCTGAATCCCATGTCCCCCAGCGATATCACTATGGGTATGCTCACGTACTCGTCTACTGACATGCACACCTGATGTAGCATTTAACTGATACATATCACCACACTGCGCGTAGGTACCCAACAGAATCTCTCAGTTTTAGATTGTTTTATTTTTTGATAAGTCATATGATTTCAGTTTAATTTGAAGAATTTATGCATGTTATCTATACGTTATGTTCTGAACGCTAAGGTCCTGTATGTTTTTTCCAACAGACCCCTGACGAAGGGTTATTTTGGTTGACCCGAAATGCATTTGGTATAATGAAACGTCCTTTATGAATTCACGACTGAAATGAACAATTTAAAATCTTGAATTGGAGGAAATTGAAATATCAAATAAAAAAAGGAATGATATCAACACCAAATGGCTGATCCTGATGATTGTTGAATACATTTTGAAAAGCCAGGGCAGAAACCATCCGGTTTCATGTTAAAGGAGCGCGCCCTTCGTGATAACACTATCACACAACTCAGTAATATATAAAGGCACTGAGTGACACAGTGCGTCAAGGACAGCGCCAAAATTAATCGACATTTAAACTGCCGAGTTCAACCTAGGTGTGCACGGAGCTAAATCAAATTCAGGCCAGTAAGAAGCCCCAGATGAGTAGGGAACTGAGCTATAGATCCCCTAGAGAGAAGGGACTAGGGGTCCCTAACCTGACCCATTACTTTCAAGCCACCCAACTGCAGGTCCTGTTAGAGTGGTCTCGTAGCAAGTCGGAGAAACACTGGCTCTTTAAGGAATGGGCAATCACAGGGTGGGCATTGTGGGGGGTCACCTTTTTACGCCAGACGCAGCGTCCAGAGGGTATATACAACTCACCAATCATTTGCACGACTCTGAGAGCATGGGATTCCACAGTGGTCAAACACGACTTAACCTCATTTCCGTCGCCCCTTACACTCATAGTTGGAAATGAGGAATTTTACCCCAGGCTGGATCAGCGGGTGCTCTGTCATTGGGAAACTTGGGGTTGCTGGTCCATTGGACATATATTTGATATAGAGGGCACCCTGACGTGTGAAGATCTCCGATCTACATTCGCTCTGCCCGAGTCCGAATGATATCGTTTCCACCAAGTGAGACTCTGGGTGATGCACCCTCCAGTGTGTCTAGGGGCCCAGAGACTGCTAACACCGTATGAAAAGTGGCTCCACAGCAAGACAACAAATGCGAACCTTATTACTGAACTTTATCATATGCTGCGGCCTCCGGAACAGGTGGCTTCTACGCCAGGACAGTGAAGGTGGGAGGCAGAGCTGGGCCGAACACTCTCACAGGAAGAATGGGGTGGTATTTATTATCGCACGCGCCACATACCACAGGATGTTTCGAGCATTGAAACCGCGACTAAGATAGCCACATATTGGTACCTCACTACACCAAGAATACACAGATACAACCCAATTGCCCCTCGCATTGCTGGAGACACTGTGGAGCATAGGGCACATTGACCCACCTACTGTGGGAATGTCCATGTCTCGCCACATACTGGGAACACGTTTTAACTGATATTGATCATCACTTCACTTCAACACTCAAATTCCACGCTTCCCAGCATACTTTGTTTTAGGCTTACCTAACAAGCTTACTTTTCCTCTTAAATCCTGAAGAGGCTGGCAAATGGGGATGGCCCTGGGAGCAGCATTGAAAAACATTTTGTCCCTTTGGGGCACGGACAGGATACCTACACATCAGGGCTGGTTGGGTAGGTTATAGACTGTGCTGGGCATGGAACGCATAATGCTTACGCTATAGGGCGAAGGGACCTCGTTTGCAGACATCTGACACTCATTCTTATCTATACTGAGCACTGACTCTTTGTCAGTGAAATTGCTCTCCCACCCTCGCAGCTCCACCATCAAGTGAGGCCCTCCTGAGCCCCTGCACTGTGTGTTGGTGTTCGTGTGTTGGTGGTCCAGTGGACCTCTCACTCTCTCTCTTGCTTCGTTTTTCTGCATGCTTTTCCTTTTCATTTCATCTACGTTTTTCACCCTTTTTACTGTCAGTATCCATCATTTTCCTTCCTCCTTTCACCTTTCTACTTTGTGTGCCTCTTACCCGCTTTCTTTCCCGCCGCTGCTGCCCGTGCGGCCCCTCCTCCCCAAGCGGCCCAGCCCAAGCCAGTATTCCCTTCCTTCTCCTGCCTCCCAGCTGTGCAGCCCTCCCCGACCCCTACTTAAGGACGGCCCCTGCAGGGACAGGCGAGCTAGACCACTGACTCTTTGTCAGTGAAATTGCTCTCCCACCCTTGCATCTCCACCATCAAGTAAGGCCCTCCTGAGCCCCTGCACTCTGTTATGGTGTTCGAAGCCCTCCTCCACCCGTAGGCTATACCTGCGCCTCATCCCTGGTGGTCCAGTGGACCTCTCACTCTCTCTCTTGCTTCGTTTTTCTGCCTGCTTTTCCTTTTCCTTTCACCTTCGTTTTTCACCCTTTTTAATGTCAGTCTATCATTTTCCATCCTCTTTTCACTTTTCTACTCAGTGCGCCTCCCCCGCTTTCTTTCCCACCGCTGCTGCCCCTGTGGCTTCTCCCCCCCAAGCGCGACCAGCCCAAGCCAGTTTCCCCTCCCCGCTCCCGCCTCCCAGCTGTCCAGCCCTCCCCGACCCCTACTTAATGGCGGCCGCCCAGCGGGCGCACTGCTCGCGGTCCAAAGGCAATCCCGTCTGCGCCCGACCGCAGCCAGCGCCAGGAACCCTAGATCTCTGAACTGCCAATGCTACAACCCAGCTGCACTCTACACGCTCAATCCAGGTTCCAACAACAACTGCAAGCTAGCTTCACCAGCCGACACCCACGGACCCTTCAGCTGTCATCGCTGCCGCTACTCCTGCAGCTTCGCCAAAACCACAGACCCAGTACAACCCGCACGCAACAAAGCAACCGCACCAAGGACCCTGCAATGCATCCTTCTCAACGTCAGATCCCTCCACAAACACGCCACCGAAATCTGGAAACTCCTCGACAGCACCACCCCGGACGTCGCGTTCAGCGGTGAAACCTGGACCAACACCACCTCGGGACCCGACATCGCCATCGCCATTCCCCAAGGATACAAAATCTCCCGAAAGAACCGCCCCAACCCACCCTGGGGGGGAGGGGAATCGCCACGGTCCACAAATCCACCCTCCAACAGAGCACACTTTCCGTCGAACCCAGAGACCTGATGGAACTCCTACACTTCAAGATCAAGGCCAGTCCTGCCACCATCCTCCGGGGAACCCTCATCTACCAACCCCCGGACCCTGCGTACCATTCACCAACGCCGTCACGGACAGCATTACCCCACAGGCCTTCGCGTCCACCAACTACACCTTGCTGGGAGACCTGAACTTCCACCTCGACAACTAACAAGACCCCAACACCACATCCCTCCTGGAAAACCTCCACAACATTGAACTCCGCCAGATCGTGACTGAACCCATGCACTCAGTAGGACACACCCTCGACCCTATCGTCACAACAGGAAACTCCATTCCTTTCAGCCACACCACCGAACTCCCACAGACAGACCATCGCTGCATCCATTGCACCTTCAGTACACCCATCATCCACAAAACCCAGCACCTTCTCCCACCAAGAAATTGGACCAAAATCACTGACCACCAGCTCACCACCACAATTGGCAACTGCACCCCAACCATCACAACCCCAACACCGCAGCCCGAAACCTGGACAGATGGATCTCCGACTGCGCCAACACCTTAGGCCCCCTCAAGAAGAAAAACAACAAACACGCCAGGAAAGCCAGCTGGTTCACCACCAAACTCTAGAGTCCAGACGCACATGCCGCTGCCTCGAAAAGGCCACGAAAAACTCCAAATCTACAGAGGCCCACAACAACTTCAGAGCGGCCATCAACTCCCACCTCCAACTCATCAGGAATACAAGAAAGAAAGCGATCGAAGAGAGAATCTCCACGCACGTGTACAACAGCAAAGAACTCTTCAGCATCATCAAGGAGTTCGCCCAACCCATTAGTGAGTCTACGGACATTCCTCCCTCACAAGATCTCTGCCACAGACTCGGCACCTTCTTCCACCACAAAATCAAGAACATTTACAACAATTTCGACGAAGATAGCCAACACACAGAACCCACACCTACCACCCCGACACCTTGAAGCCAACGATTGACAGCTGGACAACCCTCACAACTGAAGACACACTGAAGATGATGTAGTCAATACACTTCGTGGCCCCCCCTGGGACTCCTGCCTTCACCACATCTTCAACAGAGCCGCCGACACCATTGCCTCTATGCTTTGCCACACCATCAACCGCTCCATCAAGAACGCCTCTTTCCCCTATGACTTGAAGGATGCTGAGATCAACCCCCTCCTGAAGAAACCCTCGGCGGACCCCACCAACCTCAAAAACTACATCTCCCTACCCCCGTTCCCAGCGAAAGTCATTGAGAAAGCCATCAACAGCCAGTTCACCACCTTCATCGAAGAGCACAACATTCTTGACTCCCAATCCAGCTTCAGAAAGAAACACAGCACAGAAAAAGCCCTCCTTGCCGCAACAGACAACATCTGCTCACTCCTGGACAGAGGAGTGACAGTGGCCCTTATCCTCCTTGACCTTTCGGCAGCCTTCGACAGTCTCTCACCGGATCCTAATACGGTGACTACACGACTACAAGGCCCTCGACTGAATCCGCGCATTCCTCTCCGGCAGAATGCAGCAGGTCAGACTCCCTCCCTCTCAGATCCCACACCGACCACCTGCGGAGTCCCCCAAGGATCCTCCCTCAGCCCCACTTTGTTTAATACCTACATGGCTCCGCTCGCCCCCATCGTCAGAACCCACGGACTCACCATTGTTTCATACGCAGACGACACCCAACTCATCCTCTTCCTATCCATTGTACATAACACAGCCAAACACAACTTCAAGAAGGCATGGAAGTAGTCGCGAAATGGATGAAGAGCAGCTGTCTATAACTCGACATGGACAAAACAGAAGTTCTCATCATGGGCCCACACCCCGATGCGTGGAAGGATACATGGTGGCCGCCCGCCCACCCTCACGAACCACGCACGCAACCTCGGAATCATCCTGGACTCCGAACTCAATATGGACCGCCAGATCAACTCCGTCTCATCCTCCTGCTTCCACACCCTCTGCCTCCTACACAAAACCTTCAAATGTATTCCCCTTGAAAACAGAAAGAATGCCACACATGCCCTTGTCACCAGCAGACTCGACTACGGCAACGCACTCTATGCCAGAATAAACAAAAACCTCACCCGCAAACTCGAAAACATCCAGAACGCCACCGCCAGACTAGTCCTCAACCTGCCACAACACTGCCACATCACCCAACTCCTGCGCACACTCCACTGGCTCCCCATTGAGGCAAGAATCAGTTTCAAGATCTTCACCCACGCACACAAGGCCCTCCACAACACCGGACCAGCATACCTGAATAGCCGACTCACATTCCACGTACCCCAAAGGACCCTACGATCGGCCCAGCTCTCCTACGCCGTGGTTCCATGCGCTAGGAAGTCCTGATCAGGCCCATCTTTCTCCTTCCTTGCGGCCAGAGCCTGGAATGCCCTCCCACTCCACCTCAGACAGACGACCTCACTCCCAACTTCACGAGGGACCACAAAACATGGCTCTTCAGTAGACCGCCTCCTTCATGGACTGAACCCTGTGCCTCCCACCTCACCCACCACAGCGCCTTGAGACCCTTACGGGTGAGGAGTTGCACTCGACAAACCCATTATTGATTGATTGAACTAACCTTCCCCAAGTATTTGCGACTGCTACTGCTTTCAGAAACCACACAGGATCCCACCCCACTTATTGCTCCGGATACAGAGGCGGAGAAGCCATGAACTGCCACTTGAGCTACCATATCTAGTGAACTTGGGTGAAAGGGTGGAAGGGGGAAAGTTGCGATGTACACTAGAACTGGACCTGGGTGAGTGTTTTCATTTCTTTTCCCTTCTCTTTATTTTATTTGTCAATGGGGGACGGAGGGAGTTGGGATTCTTTTTGTAAAAGTTTATTTTACTTTTGTTAGCCTCTACCATTCGTCGGAGCTTGTGTGCGTCAGACGGCCAGGGGCCGTCCGAACTGTGCACTCGTCAAATTCCGCCGCACCGCGGCGGAATTTGCGCCGTGTCGAAGAGGTTAAATCCCATGCAACGTCATACTGCTACTGTTGATCCTTTACCACTTGCACTGTTTGATTTATAACAATATCAAAAAAAATTATTGTCACTCCAGATAATTCGGGGCAAGCCACAACGTGGAAAGAACTCCTTTGGGAGTACCTTTGCAGTCGTAATGATATAGTCTTTAGTGTGGTAAGCCTCACCCATTTACTGAATGCACATACAATCACCAAAATGTATTTAAGATTATTGCATCACTCTAATTCTATATAATCCATTAGAAGGACTTTAAAAGGAAAAGTGGGTGGTGCGAAATTACCAGGTAGTGTCTGGGTACCCATCTCTGGGCTATCCATCATGCAGACCATACAGTACTTTACTAAATGTGCAGCTGTCCTGGAAATGTTGTCATTCTGGACAATAAAGTGGTATTGGTCCATGCACAACCTTGGGTTTGGTTAGGGTTTAATGATTAGAAAGTGAATTCATCAACAAATATTCCTTATGTGGGGGGCTCCTAGGGTGAGAATTAAGAAATGCATAAAGCTAATGATGATTCATTCTAAAAACAAAGTTAATTGAAATAATTGAAAATAATTTCAATAAAATTCAACAGATTGAAATCAACGTGGGAATCGTTAAACCTTCAGTCGAATAACATTGATTGATACACATAAAACCTCCACGGAGGCATTCAGGAGCACGCCCAAAGGGGGATGCAACCAAACTAAATTGGCTGCACAGAAAGTTTACTATTATATTGACGTACTTAGGACGGTAACGTCACCCCAGGAGCACCCCACATAAGGAATATTTTTTTATGAATTCACTTTCTAATCTTTAAACCCTAACCAAACCCAAGGTTGTGCACGAACCAATACCACTTGATTGTCCATATAACCTCACCGCCCACAAATCCGTAGCACGCCAATACCATACCAACATTTCATATGAGGAAATAATGAAAACAACCGACCAGAGAGCGGAAACATTTGCTTTTACCAACGAGGAAACTTCAAGGATCTATGCACTAATACAAGAAGAAACATCTCAGACCACCACTAACCGTACCAAAGAACAAAGTATCAAACAACTTATTTATTTGTCTAAAAGAGAAATCAACCAATGCCTACACTCGAGCATATTGGTGAAATATCACAGAGCGCAGCGCATTCCTCGTGGATTACGCATAGCACTTAAGCCATCTCTTTGTAAAAATGTTCAAAAATTCCAGGAGAAATGGTATGCAATATTAAACAAGTGTTCTCTGGATCTGATATTATTAATAGTGGAAGAACTGTCAAGCATACTACAAGAATTATCCAAAGAAATAGTGGAAGTAACCAATGAATTGACAAACATGATGTCAGCGGAAGAATGGTCTAAGATACTGGAAGACATTAACATACAGATCTCTAAATACTCACAGGAAATTAATGATCCGAAAATCAGAAAATTTAAGAGAGACACCTTGGACTACAAGCTGGGAGAGGTGTATACTTGGGCGGAAGTACGCACAGAGACGACAGAACCGTCCATATTCACAGCAGACTGACACATCATCGTCTGGCAGTGAAAGTACAGATAGAAGACGCCAGCAACCAACTCAAAGACCACCAACAAGAACAGACCCACCAAGACCAGAGGAAACGCCACAGACCATCAGAGAAGAAACAACACAACAATCATCCTCAGCGGAAGCTTTTTTTAGATGCAGGTCCATCAGAAAAAGGAGACCCAGGAGGGGGAAAAGAACATCCAAACACAAGAAGTACAACAGGTTCAAAGAAGGACAAGAAGAAAACTTAGTCATCAACATTTCCGATTATGAATTATCTTCCTTAGAAACAAAAGTTCTACAAAAAGGGACATCCTTTGTCCCGACTACAAACACCAACTCTGGAGTTAGAAGTAAGTTTATTCAAATTCACCAGGAAATTGAGACTAAGGAATTTTTTTTACAACATTCTACAAGACAAAGGTCCTAATGAACCTGATGAACTACGAGGATTAAAGAGCGTAAGCACATATATGGCTCCAGTGAGTCACAAGACTGGACCTTTTTGAAAATCTAATAAAAAAAGACATGGCAAAAATAAACCACAAGAAGAAGACACACAAGAATCTCACACAAAAAGAATTGGACACCATAAAACAACTAGCTAACAATTCCAATATAATTTGCATAAAAGCAGATAAAGGTGGCACACTAGTGGTCTTAAACAGAACACATTATATCAACAAAGTGAACGAACATGTCTCCGACAAATCGACATACATGAAACTCATGAACAACCCCACAGGGGAATTTTGCAAAGAGATTGTAAACAAAGCATTTGACACAGCCGTCATTAAAGAAAGAACAACATTTTTTCGAATTAAACAAAATCCCAGAAACCCCAACTTATACATGGTTTCAAAAGTCCACAAAGATTGAAAGAATCCACCGTTTAGACCTATCGTGTCTACTCGTGGCAGCACACATGAACCGGTAGGTCAATTCATTGATAAATATCTACAACCCACAGTAAAAAAGATGAATTCTTACGTTAAGGACACGACTGACTTTTTGTGCAAATTACAACAAGTTACTTTAAGAGAACAGGAAACCGTACTGCTATGCACCGCAGATATCAAATCTTTGTACACTTCCATCCCACACTCCATGTGTTTAGAAGCGTTGGAATACGCCCTTACAAGATCAGAATTGGAAACACCTATGCAGATCTTCATTATGGAATTAATCCATTTCACCTTATACCAGAGTTATTTCCAATGGCAGGAAGATTGGTATCTCCAGCTCACTGGTACATCCATGGGCAATTGCGCAGCACCTGTATACGCTAACCTTGTGATGCAACGTTTTGAAGAACACATACTTTCTAATCCACACTGGAAACCTCACGTAAAAATATATTTAAGATACATCGATGACATCTTCATGGTATGGTCAGGATCAAGAGAAGAAGCCGAAAGAACCATGTTGAGTTGGAACTCCATTGATGAACGGATACAATTCACCAAAGAGATCTCAGAAACACAGGTAACCTTCTTGGAAGTCTTGGTATCTCGAACTAACAAAGGACTGATCACAGATATTTATCGCAAAGAAACAGATAGAAACAACATGTTACACTTCAACAGCTACCATCAAACTTCCTTAAAAAAACATTTACCCATATCACAAATCATGAGATCCAAAAGAATAACATCAGATACCATAACATCACAATTACGGATAAGGGAAATGGAAGACAGATTCAAACAAAGAGGGTACCTTCAAACAATACTAGAACAAGCCAAAAGAAAATGTGAACAAAATACACGGGAGGATCTTTTGAAAACTTCACATAAACCAGAAAATACAAGAATGGTTATAGTTTCAAAATTCTCAACAGCTAGCGTAAGATTCCAAAAAATTATCAACAAATATTGGCCGATGCTAGCCAATGAACCGGACTATAAGAATGCTTTCTTGGAACCCCCAATCTTTGCGTACACTAGAGGCAAAAACATAGGAGAACTATTGAAATCACAGCGAAAAACCAATATGAATCCCAAAGGCACTATGCCCTGTTTGAACTGCTGTAATTGTAATGGTGTTATACGAGGAGTGAAAATAACGCATCCAATGAAAGGATATCCGATCAAACTACATACCACAGCCACATGTGATACGGAAAATGTGATTTACATGTTAAAATGCCCTTGCGGCAAAGTATATGTTGGCAAGACGGAAAAAAAGTTCAAGACAAGAATCAACGAACATCGTAAAAAAAGTTCAAGACAAGAATCACCGAACATAAGTCAAATATACAAACAAAAAACTTGAAATCATCCATGGCAACCCATTTTCTGGAAGCCAAGCATAACATATCCCAATTGAGATATCTGATACTGGAAACTGTAGAACGCACAGAAGGAAGAGACAATAGAAAACACCTGCTGGGACGAGAAAATGACTGGATTATGAGATTACAATCTTGTAACCCGTATGGACTAAATAAACGTATTGAATACTCATGTTATTTATAATTCCTGTCTACACTCTTTTTGAACAGGTCATCAGGTTCGGAGGTACTGATTAATAGTGGTTTGTTACACCATACATTTGTTGCAATGTATTGAACACAACACATAGTTTTTCTTTTATTTTGCCTTACATTTTCTTTCTCTTCTTTCTAAAAACTATTTCCATCTTTATTACGGAAGCACACCGTTTTCAAAACACACACACCACTCGTATTACCTAGCACCCATACTCCACAATCAAGGAACACGAGCATCTGAACAAGTCACTTGGGGACGCTTTAGAATGTAAGTGAAACCGCCAGCATTTAATCATTTATAGACGCGAGTATTTTTACCGCGAGTGTAAGGCTTCCATGCCAAACGTAATCTTTGTAATTTTAACAATCTGCCCCATTGTCACTTACAGACCTTTGAAAATAACAGAACGCCATAATATACAACAGTGAGTACACGATTATGAAACTACATGAATATACACGAGCACATATAAATGGTAACGAAATCACGTTAATAGAATGGTTGGAGTCGGACACATATTCATATAGTTTACACACAGAATGATTCATTGTTTTTGGTTGTATTTTACTTTACAATGTATGTATTTTTCAATTGCACAGAACTGCCTCATTATTGAATGAAATAGCAAATAGTGCATAATCCATTTTATTTATAGAATTCGCTCCCTGATGAAGAGCCGATGGGCTCGAAATGCATTGGAGAATTAAGAAATGCATAAAACTAATGATGATTCATTCTAAAAACAAAGTTAATTGAAATAATTGAAAATAATTTCAATAAAATTCAACAGATTGAAATCAACGTGGGAATCGTTAAACCTTCGTTCAAATAATGTTGTCATTCTGTCATACAGGGGCTAACAATTTACAAATGCCTTTTGCACTAATATGAGCTGCACCATGGACCATCGTAACCACTGGAAGAGCATATGCATCTGGCAACATCCATCTGTTTCCCTGATTTAACAATCCAGCATCCTTCCTCGTTCAACTGCGCTGTACTCTCCTGCCATTACGCTAATTCTTCTATCGGGGCTTCACCTTGTATTTCCTTTACACTCTCAAGGGTTTTCTCAAAAATAATGAATTCTGGAACCCACGTAGCTGGACTTGCTACAAACATGCATTTCTTCTTTGTTTGGGCCGTTTCCTTAGCTGTCTGATCGGCAAAAGCATTTCCCCTACCCACATCATCAGTAACCTTCCTGTGGACACTAGATTTAATTATGGCCAATTTCTTGGGGAGCGTTAAAGCGGACAAAATCCTCAATATGAGTTGTCCATCCTGAATCTTGTTGCCATGAGAAGTAAGAAACCCTCTCTCAGCCCAGAGTCGCCCAAAATTATGCGCGACCCAAAGTCATACTGGCTGTCAGTATAGATGTTAACAACCAGTCATTCGCTCAATTAGCAAACTCGAATAAGAGCAGCGAGCTCAGCAGCTTGAGCCGACTGATAAGGGACCAGTGATGTCTCCACCACCGTGCGTAGCATAGTGATAGCATAAGCTGCAGTGATGGTGCCATCTGGTAATTTAAAACAAGATGTTGTAGTATCAAAGAGAGAGTGAGGATTAGAGAGCTAGTCCTTATCCCCTAGGTTATATGTTAAATCAATGAGAACTAGTCTGTCTAGACATGATTTGAAACTCAGCCGTGTGTTGTTAACAGAAAAAGAGAGAAGAAAGTCTATTTTCTTTTTTATGAAGCCCTCACCCACCAACCTATTTGGTAGCATGCTTCATCATAGGGCCCACCTGGTGACACCAAGTGGGTCCCTGTGGTGCTACTACGCCTGTATTACAGTGGAGCTGGTATATTACTGAGTCTGCAGTGAAGGTGAAGTTAAAAACTGTCCAGTGGTCCCATTACCCAGAGGGATTAACTTTAATATTTGGGCCTCTGGCAGTAGTAAAAACAAGGCGACGGATGAAGGTGGAGTGGTATTTAAGAGACTCCTGAATCCAGTGAATGGTCTACTTGTTTCAGCCAGGCCTTCAAGGTATACTGGCTTTCCTCAGGACCTAGAAATGTGAAGGGTACGGTCGTTACTATCTGTTTTGTATAGATCGGGATATGTGTAGCACACGCTAAGGTGCTCTATGTGTGAGAAGGCAGTTCCTTCTCAAAGCATACCTGTACATACAGACACAAAATGACTAACAACACAGATATTGGTAGGTTTAGGCTCGATGGCATAATCACATTAGTAAGTAATGGCTGTGACGTTAGTGGAAAAAACAGTAAAAGAACGACACGGTGGAGATGTCGTGATAAAATGAAGTGAAGATTATCGAGAGATGCGCTATTGTGTGTGGCAAAGCACATGTTGGGTGAGAATAGTAAGCGAAAGTGGGTATTCTCACACTAGCAATTAGCTATGAATGCCCCTTGAGATTCCGGCAGAGGTTCTGGCACTGTGGCGGGGAGAAAAGAAGAGAGGGGGGCGTGATCGCCCTACGTAAAAACCTGCAAAGGAAAGGTCTTACCGTATTCGTGGCGAGAGCTGCCTCTGGTGATCTACTTACTACTTGAATGCTCAGGACCTGCTTGAGCACCTGTGTTGCTGCGTCGGGTCTCCGTGGGTAATGGATCCCGGAGATGTAGCTGTTTAAATACTATCGTAGTTGCCCAGCTGTCCCTGATGATCAGGTGCAAGTGAGTAGCGTCTGTCAGGGGAAAAAAACATAAACAAAGACTTCGCGCTCCGGGCGGGCCCCTTGCTAGTGACGTAGATAGGCATGAAAACTGTGGAGGGAATGACTATGCGCTCCAGGCAGGGCCCTTGCTAGTGACCTTGAGGTCGATCGTCATGACAACTATAGGCAGATTGGCCTAGTGTATACATTCCCTTGTAAATGTGGTACAAAGTAATGTAATCGCAAAACATTGTGTTGTGGGATTATACTAACAGAGGAGTAAACATTATCCTGACAACCAAATAAAACCTACTAAACAAGTGGCCTTCTGATGCAGCCCCTAGAGTGAGGCTATGTGTCAGTGATGGCGTGTGTAGAAAAAGTACCGGGTATCAGGTCCTTGAATCCTCAGAGTCGTACGATGCTTAAATGGGTTCCACCTCCCGACAGCCCCAAGGTCTGAGTGAAAAAACAGACACGTTGGAGTGATCAGGCGAGGGAAGGTAAGGATGGGAACAGCAGGGAGGGAGACCTGTAACAAGAGCAAGGCACTATGAGACAAACACATACACCCCACAGTATGGATATAAATACACTCTATTTCATGTATCAAGTCCCCTCCTTAATAATACAAGGCTTAAATACCTGTAAAGGAAAATAACGCAGTGATACTTCGTAACAAGTATTTCCACAGAGGAGCAGCCATTAGCAACCTATGGGCGGAATAAGAAAGTCAGAATATAATTCAAGTGTATCCTTCGAATACTGCTGAAGTTATGAAGTATGGCTAAACATACCATTTAAGTTAGCAGTGGCCATCAACAGAGGGTATTTGGAGCTGGCCCCATATTTAAGCTCAACAAGCCCCTGCTCTATAAACAGAAATAAACAAGAACTATTATAATCCCAACTGACGAGCTGGAACATGACCCAGCTTCTACAAGGTTAAACTCACCACAGAGAAACACGCCAAGTGAAATGGTACTATTGAGAACAAAAAGCCGGTTACCACAAAGACCCACTGGTACCGGTTAAAGAACAAAGTACAATGATCGGGGTAATTATTCCTCCATTACCATCCAGATTTTAGAACCCCTTGGGGAGGTATGCCTGTAGAAGATTGTTCGAACAGGCCCGCATGAACCAAGAGGAAGGTTCGTCCAACGGGGCTGAACTGAGCACACAATCAGGCAGCTGTCCATAAACTCAAAGTATACAAAATAAATGTGTGAGGTTTAATGTTGTCAGCCTTATTTAGGAGAAAACTAGAATGACAGCCCGTCGGAGATCGCTCGAGCAGTCCCGCATGAACCAGAATGAAGGTTCGTCCAACGGGACTGCACAGCGACGAAAAGCAATAAGGCAGCCGCCAACCAACCCAGGCAGTAATCCGTAGGCAAGGCAAAGGTAAAACAAAATAAGGAAGATTGGTGCCTTAAGCACCCATACCAGTCCTCATGGATACTCAGCAGTACACGGAATCAACGGCATCCGACCGGCGCCCAGGAAACAGTCATAAGCCGGCATCGTGCTGACATCAGAAGCACACCTGGCCCAGCGCTTCATGGGAAATGTAGTTCTTTTCCCTATTACTATGGATTACGGCAATTCCCTGGCTTCCGAAAGTTTTCACGGACGGCCCCCACCATGGGCCGCAACACCGGGCATGTTCGCGCTAATGAGGGTGATTACGCCCAGTCAAAAAATGGCAAGTTTAGTGGCCTGACATAACACGCTTGAGCGTAGTCGTGCGCGGTAGTAAGCGCGTGTAAAGGTGCATATATGAGAGTGCTTACAGAGTTATAAGGCATATAACACTATGAGGATTTCCATGAAGTTGACATCATCTCAAACGTTGAGAGTGACGTATCTCAGGAGGACGTTGCTCGTCAAGGTGATGACCAGTGGGATGGCAGTTCAAGAAAAGGGGGGGCTGTTTAGAGGTTGATACTGTGCCAAGGAACGGAATCATTTAATCCCTCACGTTGGGTGGATAGGCGATAGATCCATCGTTGTTCTTTGGCCAGTAAGAACCTTTCATTATTCTGAACGGTGTGGTCAAAATGTCCATGACATGTCATTTGGAGTATGTCCATGTTGTAAGTAGTGGTCGGTGAGGCGACTGTTTTTTTTTGCATCGTATTGTGCTTCTGTGTTCATCTATACGTGTTCTGACTTTGTGTATAGTCATGCCTATATAGCGAAGACCGCACGGGCACTGGATTATGTAGACAACGTTGGATGAGTTGCAGGTAGTGTGCCGTAATTTTTTCCAGGTTTTGACTGGTTCCAGATCAAGGGTTTTGGATGAACATGTGAGATGACACACTCTGCAGTCATTGCAAGGGTAATGTCCCGTTATTTTTGGGAGACCCCATGTCGTCAAAAGTGTGTGGGGGTTGATTTGTGGGGTGTCTTAGGGTGTGTAGATAACTGCAAAGAAAAGGGGCCCCCTAGTACTAATGTAAAGTTCACCTAGACAGGGAAATACATATTGTAAATAATCTAGGGCAACTTCAAAACTATGAAAATCTCAGAACATATCAAAAATGAAAATAGTGAGACTAGTGTTTAGAAAAATACAAAAATAATTTATTCAAGAATTCATAATTCTGTTTTAGATTTTAAAAAACATGATAAATCTAGTCTTACAGAGACCATATTTAGTACAACATCCTAACTACACACATTCATAACACATTTATACTACACTATTATTCATACCCATATATATGGTCTGTTTGAGAATAGTCCTAATCACAATAAAGTCTTAATTAATATAGCAGAATATCTCATTGAACACATGATTATTTTTTATGGTGGTTTCCAGATTTATCTCAACGCGCGTTTCGGCAGAACACTGCCTTCCTCAGGAGTTCCACCACCGAATGTTGTGCTCTGTAACGACAATATATACATCACAAAAAAATAAATAAAGTAGTGTCACTATTATATACAGTGAAAAGTATACAATTTATTTCACCTTTCGGCTATTTACAGATAGATGAATGCTCACATCTAATTAATAATTAGAAAAGCCTTACATATTAACAAATTAATAAACAACAATTACTAACAAGCATACAGACATATATCTGAAAGAACATGAGGCAGACTTGTGTTATAGGTATTTTTAAGGGTGAATATGAAGATGCATCACTAACATTTAAGAGAATGCAAAAGTCTGGCTTACCAGAAGAGGACGTATTACACCAAAAGAAGATATGAAATAAATAATGGATGAAATTCCATGATCAGGTCCTGCTAAGGAAAATACAATAAATAAGACTGACTTAGGATACTTGAATCTATCTGTTTTATGATAATACATGTACTGTAGCTAGCATACTGAAATAAACACTTTGCTTACCAGAGTTTATGATAGATGAAAAATGCCTAACAACAAGATAGAGCCAGCATTCCACAGTTTGCTTATTTGATTCCCACTACGACGACAAAATATATATTGTCCGCTGTAGTCGGAAATTGGCGCCATACACGGAAAGAAAAAGTGGGGAGAAAGAAAGAAAACCCTCCAATTATCTATTATGCTGCCTTGACCTGAAGAGTAGGCTGTAAACAAGATATGTAGGATAGAAAGTACAATACCTTGATATGCTGACAATAAAGAGATGGAGGATATTCTTTTGGACCTGTAAATCTTCAAACTGCAAAAAACGTGCATGAAGATAGTTGGCTATGAGGATAAGTGTACAGACATTGGACCACATGTAGATGCATGTTGCTGATTTAAAAGGCTTCTTGTTGAAGAACAATCGCACTCCTTTTTTAGAACGGGTAAAATAAATTGAATACAAAGTGGGTAGGTGCTATTTGGTAATTCCTCCTGAGTAAAAGGAAGCTTAAATCAATACAATTGTGTTGTCCCTGAAGTGGAAAACGTCCCCAAATTGGGCTTGTGGATAGTGCACCCCAGTGCTCAAACAGGGTCTGTTTGATTATTGGATAATTTTTCACCTGACGGGGGTAGTCAGGCAGATCTAGGGTATGCACCGTTGATAGAAATAAAGATAAAAAGAATCGTGAAAAGATAAGAAATAAGATATTAATTTCTCTGAAAATATTGTGAGGTGTGCAGGCTATCCTTTTTGTAGTACAATATTATGAACACCACGATCAGGAGGAGAAAGAGAAGACTGATAAGAAACATAAAGATCTAAAGTCAAAGGTGTTGTTGCAGCAAGCATTTCGGGGCAATAATAGGGGACGAGATGGTCCTTCCAGACAGCTTCCACGTACTAGCAGGCAGCCTTCAATTACACCTTTAGGCCAAATTGTAGTGTGTTTATCTAGGTACCTGAATCAATATTCCTATTCTTTGCCTTTGTCTGGTTATAAATCAATAATATCCCTACAACGGCATAGAAACCCTTTTCATAATTCAGTCATAGCGCATGCTGTCACATTAAGCAAGCCTATTCCTCCAGTCCCCTAGAAAGCACAACGAGTTCTTAAACAAATTCAAGCCTCCAGCAACCTGGGAAATCCCCGCTACTGTTGTTTTGAATTCGTCCAAGAACTCATGTAAAACACTGTAAGAACGACCAGTTCTTAGTGACATCTTTATTGACGTCTTATGTCCAGCCTTACGTCAAACCCGGCACGTTTTAGGTATAAATATACCAACGTTGCCTTAAGCAAACACACGGTGGTGATGAATCTGGAGCAGCTACTACTTGCCCGAGAGCCCAGCTGATGCGAGAGCCCACGGACGCTGCCCCTCCCTTTTGACGCGCTGAGAAAGACGCTGTCTTTTCTCTTGCCCAGAAATCCAGCCTCCGGCGTTTCCAGCCTACCCTTGCGGGTGACTGGGATACCGAGTCCTGAGAGAGAGAGATACCAGCCCTCCTGCCTTCTAATACCCAAGTACTGAACTGACTAAACCCTTACAGAGAATTCTTGAGTCAGATTCTTGGCAAAACAAACTTAACTTAAACTGCTACTTACTTATTCCTTCCCACGTATTAGGCTTAGGTCAGGTACACCGGGGTAGGCGTAGTTAGAAGCACCAGTTGAGTACGATTAGTCAATGTATATATGTATGTATCTATTTTATCCATTTTAAAGTATCATATGGCTAAGAAACCATATCAATGCTTTTACAGTATTATTTCATAATCCTGCTTTTACTGTATGCACTTTACTTAACTATAAGTATTGCAATTGTAGCAATTCATTTCTCTTGTATGAGGAAAGAGACTGCTCAATAAATAACACCTTTTATTGAAAACGCCCGTCTCTCTTTTTCTCTGCAATCTGGTGAAACTAAGTACGCACTTATTGACTGAGTGAAATAGCTGTCTTTTGTTTTCACACGACTCTAGAGATTCACTCTTATTCAGGGAGAGCAAAGTTGTCATGTTTTATGGTTGTCAGAAACTAAATCCCTTCTTGTCTATCCAGGGAGGTTAAACTCCTCCTCGCTTATTCGAGAAAGTTTCTAGTGAACTCTGAGCTAGCTGGCAAAAAACTGAAGTCTAATATAGTCAGTAGAGACCTAGTTAACCTCAGTCCTACGTCTACACTACTGAAGATATTATTCCAATGCGCAGAGCCTATTGGGACTATAGGAACTACACTACATGGCGCCCAACGTTTGGTAAGGCGATAAATCTAACGCAAGACGTTAGAGTAACTCAGTCGTGCTTTTTCACACAGACCCTTTCTCCCGTAAATACTCCAAAGACGTCTGGAGTGGGTCAAAGGTTAAAAATCCGCCGAAACTTAGTAGGAAGAGATTTCTATGTATAGTTTTTGGTTTATTCAACGTTGAAGGATACAGTGTTCCAAAATATTGTGCACCTAATCTTTGTTTCCTTGAAACTTGATCTGCAACAAAAATCTTTCTGTCAGTAAAATGTCAGAAAGTGAAGAAGAAAGGGAGGCAGCTAGAATAGCAGCTCAACTCCTAGCGGATGACACAAGTCTCCTGCAGACTGACCCGGATGCAATACTCATCCCGGTCAACATAAGAAAAACTATAACTATTAAACTTATGGAAAATGGACTAACATCGAGAGGTGGTACAGTCATATTCGTAATTGAGGCACATGAATATCGGCAGACAGAGGTATTCTATTCATGGATAAACTTTCCAGCAGCAAACGCTGTCACACGTGAGTTCCACTATTACAAAATAGAGGAACCTCCGGAAGAGTACACTCCTTTCGAGGAGGTGGAAATCCCATTAAAATACCAAGAGCACCTGCTCTGGTTTAAAGGCGCCCTAAAACATAATAATCACATCACCAGGCTCGGTCCACTAGGTAGACCAGGAGCAACGTGGCCGGTTCTAGCCAGCTACACACCACATCCAGACATCGAAAAAATGTCGATACCAGAACTTCTAGTCCAACTAAAAGTACTAATTAAAATACATAGACAATTAGTCCAATATGTAATGCGAACTTCAACAGTTCAACCAGCTATTAACATTCCACAGCTGACCCCTCATCAGGGGAACACAAATAAAATTACACCACAGAACATACAGTCAAGTACCCATAAAACGGGAACAAATTACATTCTGGTTAGCACAAAAAATAACTCAAATAGAGGCAGTATTTCCGTATACTACCCCTGTTGAGAAACACAGAATTCTGACTATCTGTCTTCCAATGGGGATCGCACCACATGTGGAGGACTGTGACACTTGGGGCACAGTCTTTGCTTCCATTTACACAAAAACACATGGTGTTCCGTCCATGGCGGTAATACCCGATGTGCTAAGACAGATTCAAAATTAATATGGTCCAGAACCTGCTTTAACTCTGGGTATGAAATTACTGAAAGACTTCAAGCAGGTCTCAGCTTTATTATTATCCAACATAAAAGGAGAAGCAGCATCTGTGGCGATCCGCCAGAAATTGAAAGAAACAGATATAGCAGAACAACCATTTGAACTTGCCAGAATCATAGAAAAATCCTATGAAGAGCTAGGAAGAGATAGTTTGGGTGGGAAACCAGTAAAACCCCAACTAACTGAAAATCCTGAAAAAATATTTATTAAAAATAATCTAAACACTCCAAAAAAGAGCTGGGATGGAAATAAACAATCCACTCCCAAAGAAAAAAGATTCCAGTCCAGAGGAAGGTCTCCTCGGCGGAGAGAAAGATCTCCGGACCAAGGACACAATTCTCCCCAGAGGGAGCCCTCTGAGAAAAGATACAACCTTAGAAATAGGGATAATCTAAAGAAACCTGATAGATATCAAGATATTGATACACGTCTCTCTCGATCTTTTCAGACTTCCTCGCAGAAATCGGAAAGAAGAGGACGGTCAGAACACAGGGAAGAGCACGTCAAGTCCAAAGACAAGGAACCTGCTCATCAAAGTAAAAAATTACAATTTCCAAAAAAGAAGGTAGCCAGTATTAAAATAATCAAACATGCCGAGGATCCTGAGGTCACAGCTGAAAAGCGGAGAGTGGGCTCAGACAATGCTAGACAGCGCAGCAGAAGTGAGCATAGCTCGCAAGATCCTGATGAATCATCTGGAGACAGTGGACACGAATGAATACATTCAGGTGGAAACTGCAGATACCAGAGTTAGCAAACCTCATAAAATATACAAAATAACATTACGTATAGAGGGAGATAAGACTAGGAAAATAAGGGGTCTATTTTGGGATAACCTCTCCAAAGGCTATGACATCCTTTTAGCTGAAAAAGACTGGCCACCAGAGTTTGTCAGAGAGTGCCCTCATGGCAAAGAAATGATTATGCCTGCCTTCTCAAATCACATTCCAATTCATAAAAAATATACACTTGCAAGAAAGTGGGCAGTAGCCCAAGCTCCTGCATTGTATAAAAACCATGTTGGATGGGATGAGGACTCTCCTCCTCACAAAATCCAGTTAAAATGTCAACCAACTGCACAGAGGCAGTACCCAATTAAGCAAGAAGCTAAAAAACAGGTCAGGGAGATCTTAGATCAACTTGAATACCAGGGGGTGATTGAAACTTGCACCTCACAAATGAACAATTCTTTGTTTCCTGTCTCCAAGCCAGACGATTCATATTGTCTAGTTTTGGACTACAGACATCTAAACTCATGTTGCAAAACTTTTGCAGTACAAAACTCACATAGTGCAGCACTAATGAATAACATCGTGCGCAAAAAATACAAAACAACATTAGACATCTCTAATGGATTCTTTTGTCAAAACATAGCACCTGAAAGCAGGTATTTGACAGCTTTCTCAATAATGGGCTCGCAGAAAAAATTCTGTTGACTCCCACAGGGGTTCAAGAACAGCCCAGGATTATTCTCAGCAAGAGTAACAGAGTTACTACAAATGTATGATGATGAGGCATTATCTTATGTCAATGACATCTATCTAACAGATGATGACTTGGATACTCACTTGAAAAGAGTGAACACCATAATACTTGGGTTCGCAGCAGAGGGTTACAAATTCAACTTTAAAAAGTCACGAATTGCCCATCTAACTGTCCTGTTTTTAGGATATGAATTATCAAGTGAAGGCAAAAGCCTGGCAGACAATTTCTTAGAGAAATGCGCTGTAATCCAAGCACCAAGAACGCTGAAAAACTTACAATCAATTCTAGGTTTCCTGAATTTCGGAAGAACTTACATTCTAAATTATGCAGAGAGGGTTAAACCTCTCTATGAACTAATAAAACCAGATTTTAAAACAATCAATTGGACTCAAAAACACACAGAAATGTTGAGATCATTGCAAACAGACATGTTAGCTAAAACAAAATTGCAAACACGCGATAATACACGCAACCTTGTAATCCGAGTCATCCCAGGAAGATGCGGATTCACATACCTAATCTCTAATGAGGGAGAAACGCTACCAATAGCATACAAATCACACTTGTACTCACAAGCTGAAAAAACATTCAGTCTCGCGAAAAATGTTGTAAATGCGGTTCAAACAGCTGTAGCAAAAGAAAGAGCCCAGGCCCAAGGCAGACGGATTACTATTTTAACAGCAGAATCAGCCTTCGAGGCTTTAACAAGCCCAGTTAATTTAACTACCGTGGCATTAGATCCAAAATGGATACAATGGGAAAATTCTCTTGCTACAGACAAAGTGAAATACTATTTTGACCCGGAAATGAAAAAATTGAAATATCTAACATATGAAAAAGAATATCCTTTTACAGAAAGAACTACCAAAGACTCACGTGATACATTCATTGAGTCATGAACGTGATGGCGTTCACGTTACAGGGAATTCATTGGCTGAGACAGCCACAGCGGAAGCAACTAAACCGGCTTCCGTAGCTACAAAAAAGCGTTCAGAAAAATACATAGACGGGGAAACCATGCAGGCGGTAAAAACGTCATCAAAAGGCGACTGTGCAGCGCTACCCGTCAACTATCCACTCAATTATACATACATAATCGATGCTAACTCCGTTCCTTTTGCTCGAATCCCTGGAGTGGGGGATAGAGTGATTCCAAACACGAACAGGGGAATCTTCTTAATACAAGAAGCACATATGGGATTAGGTCTAAGGCATCAGATGATCAAAGAATCTCTGACAGAATTACAATCAGTATACTGGTGGCCGGGAATGAGCCTGCATAATCACAAATTTGCAAAAAATTGTGAAAACTGCAACAGAGATCGCAGTGGCGAACCGGCCGAAGTAGTGCCAGAACACATAATAGAAAGCATAAGGAGATCTATACGCATGATCAAACAGGAAAAATGCGTCCCATTGTATATCATTTAAGACTAGATTCACTTAAAATGTAGACCCCAGCTCTCGGCTGACGCCAGAACTGTTATAAAAAGATTTGCGAGTCTATATCAGCACATACGCAATTGGCATGCTACATTCTAACCAGGGTCCTGCCTTTTAGCTCTCGAGCTTACAGGGAGGCCATGACCAGAATGGGCATTGCATTGCGGTAATCTTGTCACTTCCTTTCTGAGGGAAACGGGATGGTGGAAAGAAAAAACTGAGACATATAGCAATCTATAACGGCGAAGGTATTAGGTTCGGGGGATGGGTGGGTCAAACATTTAACAAGTGTCCAACGTAGTCTTAACAATCTGCCAAGAAATTCTCTAAAAGGTTTCAGTCCGTACGAACTATTGTTCGGGACTAGAATGCATATCCAGGACCTCGATAGTCAGACTTCAGTGGTAGAAGGAAAATGCTTTGATATCAAAGATCGTTTGGCTATTTTACAGGACTTAAATGAAACAAGAAAAGACCTGAGCAACATAAAGTTGAAACAACAGCCAACAGCCACTGAAGAGAAACCACCTGTCCCAGCAAGGCCTGTCTGGATTCCAAAGATTGGGGATCTGGTCAGAGAGAAAATCGCGGTGAAGAAGGAATTTGGGCCTTCTTACAGAAAAGCAGTACCTGTCTTAGCTGTCAACGGAACAAGATCAGTTGTACTACCGCCCTTTGCTGGTAAAAAGGAGAACCGAGTTGTATCGATCGACCTGGTTAAACCACAATCATGTGGCCAATAATAAGTAGTAGGCCAAGTGGACTCCCAAGAAATAACAGAACACCAAAGTTTGCTACAAATCAAGAGGTTCAAACTGAGAGACTAATCACATTTGATAAACCTACAGTGAATCAACAAGGACTATGCAACAAAGCCATGGAACTTATGCCTCTTAAAACCCAAATTGCAACAATTCGTCAAGAAACACCTGTCTACAACGATGTAGCCACAGACTATGCTAATGAAACAAAGAAAAATCCAGAAGCAAATCCAACAATTGACAGAACTGCATCAGGCTACTTCATCAATTTCGATGACTTTTCTGAGGATGCAAGCAAACCTGAGGAACAGCCAACAACAACAAAAACTTTTAAAGACAAAGCTAAAGAACTCTTTCATCAACTACAAGAAACCTATCTGATTTCCCCATGGATTGAATTTTGGGTGGTGCTAGGTGTACTTTTCCTCCTGCTTTGGCTCATCATGGTGCTATGCTTGGGACACTTCATTGAGGGAAAATATATTACAATGGACACAGCAAGCCAGAATATCAACCTGGTCCTAAAGCCACACAAGTCTTCACACATCGAGAAAAGAGTACTTTCTTCAGTAAACTTCACAGCCAATCCGATACCCGGTGGGGTAGCATGGGACAAAACAGATTACGAAATATATGGCCTGGTCGAGCTCTTGAAGTATCCTCATCAATTTAAGGTTTCATTAAGTGACTTTGTAAAACCGAGCACATTCTCTGATGATTGGGACTTTGAAAGTATTAATGATATGATGTCGGACTTAGTTATGTCAGAGAAATTTACATAACATGATTATTTACAAGGTTCATCAAATTATGAACAGATGTACTGCTACAACCACTATGCTAACCATTATTTGCATAAATCTGCTCAACCTAGAAATGTTTTTAATTTTAGTCAATGGGAACATTGTGCAACTCCACCAAAAACATTTTATGATAAATTCCCATACTTCTCAGGGTTTAACACAAGTGAAGCAGAAACGTTTTATTTCAAACTGTTAAATAAGACAGGAATGAAAACCATGCTGACAAATACAAAATTAATCTATTCAGAATTGTTTTGTTGAAAAAATTAATACATTTGGTTTTGATTTTTGGAAAAATAACATTGAAACAAAAACCATCTGGGGTACCAAAGATCAGCAAGTCCAAGGTATAAAATCATTATTCAGAGCCTGCATGATCCCAGAACAAATTATATTTTTGAATGACACAATTCAACAAACAACCTGTCTTGGCCTAGCCAAAATTAAAGACTTAAACAAACCGTCTATTCCAAAGCCAACACCTGACAGTAATAGCACTACAGATGTTTAGATAGACGTATCCCATATTTTAAACCAAAATAGAACACATCCTGATTGGAAAAAATGGTTGATCTGGCCCACAGACACAAATAACTGTCAAGATAGATTCCTGAACAAAATATAGGGGTTCAAATTGACCAGGCCAGACCCTAGATACTCCCAGAGGCAACATCCAGGGATAGTAACAACATACAGTGTAGGAAAACTCTGCCTTGAATGGCTACAGACATCCACACTGGCAGAAATTAAGCAACACTTAACTTTACTTAAAGAAGGTGCTGACTTGCGTGATTTCATTATGGGACTACGCAAACAGCGTCAAAAACGTTTCATAGCCGCCTCTATATATATGCAGCTTATAACGAAGCTTGGAAAGAAACTCAAATTGAAACAGCAGAGAAAATACGGGAAATTGACCGTATTAATTTGGACAAATCACTTTCTGTTGTGGACAATGGGTTAATGACTCTGTCTTCCAGAATATATTCACTGGACAGTATTGTATCATCTGCAATCGATATAATAGAGCAGGACTTACTAATGTTACAACATGGTCAGTCCCAATTGCGTTCTATTGTACAGCTTGGCTGGACGTTACAAAATCTGCGTTCAGGCTACGTGCCTTGTCGTTTAATCAACACAACGTCATTATTCTCTATCTTTAACCTTACTGATACACAAATCAGCTTGGCACAAAAAGGAGCAGAATATACAATTCTGAGCATTGAAAAACTTGAGAGATTACCATTGACAATGTCAGAACGACCTGTCATCGAATGGATAATACACGGAATCATAACTATTCCGATAACAACTTTCCAATTTCGATACTGCCAAAAGTATATACAGGCAGGCCAGTATGAAAGGTTGGGTAAAGGATACATTACGTCATCATGGAAATTACCTTACACACACACATGTTATAGTGAAAAAGGACAGAATGTATTTCTTAGTGGTAATAATTGGGAAAAATCACTAAGTGGTATACTTCTGTGTCAGGGTATAAATCTACATGGGGCCTGTGAGGGGACTTCAAATAACCTTTCATGTCACCAGCTTGGCACACCTGCAACTCGAATAGAGCCATTCTTTAGACGGTTTTCGAACGGGAGCTACATTCTAATTGTGGACCACAGATGTTGTGGCTTGATGCCAGGAAAAGCTTATCTTGTAAGCGTTTCGTCCATGGTCACTTGTTGTATGCAAGTATTGTATCCGAACGACACTCCAGACAGGGAGGGAAAAATTTGGTCCAGTTTTGAAAATCTCTTCTATTCGAATTGATACTTTAAGCAGAATGAAGTCTGTTCTTCTACAGACGCCTGTGCCCTTGACGTCATCAAAAGAAACGTATGATCTCCAGGTTGCAAGGACAACAACAGAGATACATGCACTATTATCAACAAATTGCCCCTTGCATTTCGCAGAAATGCTAAACCAAATCTTAAACATTTCAGATACGAATGGTATCCCAAGTGTATTTAAGACAATTATTTCGGGACTGTTGACACCCTTCAAAGCAGTCCTGGGCATCTTTCCTAATTTTGTCCATTCGGTCTTTGGCGGCCTTCCACTCCTGTTGGGACTCGTAGCAGGCATTTTATTTTTGATACTCCTGCTTCGTTATGGCAAGCCATGTCACAGACAAGACTACAGCAACAATGGAAGAAACGATCCTAGCTATACGCTATCGGGACCGCATAACTAAAGTCCTTGGATTAGCCCGGCTAAGAGATCTGAATATGACCTGGTTTCTTTCATTCCGACCCATCTGGCAGAATTGTATCTTACCTGTGTTAAGATGTATGCTGTGCGGAGAAGAATGCGTGTTAGACATCTGTCTCACACTACAATCAGAAGTACCATTGGATACAGATACTTTGCTAAGTCCTGTAACGGCTCATGCATCGTGTTGTCCCCAGCGGTTACCCATCCTGATGACGTCATTCGTGGAAACTTCACCACTGCGATTAAAGGGTAGTGAAGTGCAAGATGAGAGCAGCATCAACCAGGTACGACGTTCTGTGAGCAATGCTGATCAATACATCGATGATAGCAATCATTCTCACGACTGCACAGTTGCGGCATTTTCCAACTTGGTCGAACTTTCACCTGAAGCGGTAAACTGCTTTTTTGAAAGTCTGTCTGAAATGATGTTCTCCCCTGAACAAAAAGAATAACTTTTAAGCAAACGAGCACTCAGCGTTCCCTGAACTCTGAATTTGGCCTTCAGCTTTGAAAAACAAAAGCTTCTGGAAATATTTGGAACTGTTTTGGCTTCTTCCCCTGAAAAACGATTTTTTTTTTCCCCGATTCCAAAATATTTACTTTTTTTTTTGGCACTCATCCTCTGCTTAAAGTAGAACTATTCTTAGAGAACAGAGCTTCTATTTTTAGGAACTCTAGAGACAATATATTACCTCAGCCTCTAGCATGTTTACAAATAACTGTATTTATATGTGATGAAATGGTCTCGCACTTTTCTTTTCTGTATTAAGAGCCATTTCATGTGTAATTTTCGCAAAATCATTCCGCTGATATATATGCATCCTATTTTATGAATGATTACTCTGCTTGAAATACTGTACCTATACTCATTGTTCTTGTATTTCGCATATGCCATTTCAGATGCAAAAAATTTATTTTGGGGTGGATCGGTATACACATGCACCGTTAGATATGTTTACTATTGCTTAGTTTAGTAATTATGGACATGAATTCGTGGAGTGGGTGTAGTGTGTTTATCTAGGTACCTGAATCAATATTCCTATTCTTTGCCTTTGTCTGGTTATAAATCAATAATATCCCTACAACGGCATAGAAACCCTTTTCATAATTCAGTCATAGCGCATGCTGTCACATTAAGCATTTAACAACAAGGGGTGGTGATGGACAGAGTTTCTGAATTAAGCAGAATACTCTCACCCAGTCAAGAGATCAGGGCTAGATCCAACACCGTTTTTTAGCTCACTGCACCATCCCAGTTCAGAACCTGGCTATATGCAAATTAGTCTGTCACATTAAGCAAGCCTATTCCTCCAGCCCCCTAGAAAGCACAACGAGTTCTTAAACAAATCCAAGCCTCCAGCAACCTGGAAAATCCCCGCTACTGTTGTTTTGATTTCGTCCAAGAACTCATGTAAAACACTGTAAGAACGACCAGTTCTTAGTGACATCTTTATTGACGTCTTATGTCCAGCCTTACGTCAAACCCAGCACCTTTCAGGTATAAATATACCAACGTTGCCTTAAGCAAACACACGGTGGTGATGAATCTGGAGCAGTTACTACTTGCCCGAGAGCCCAGCTGATGCGAGAGCCCACGGACGCTGCCCCTCCCTTTTGACGCGCTGAGAAAGACGCTGTCTTTTCTCTTGCCGAGAAATCCAGCCTCCGGCGTTTCCAGCCTACCCTTGCGGGTGACTGGGATACCGAGTCCTGAGAGAGAGAGATACCAGCCCTCCTGCCTTCTAATACCCAGGTACTGAACTGACTAAACCCTTACAGAGAATTCTTGAGTCAGATTCTTAGCAAAACAAACTTAACTTAAACTGCTACTTACTTACTCCTTCCCACGTATTAGGCTTAGGTCAGGTACACCGGGGTAGGCGTAGTTAGAAGCAACAGTTGAGTACGATTAGTCAATGTATATATCTATGTATCTATTTTATCCATTTTAAAGTATCATATGGCTAAGAAACCATATCAATGCTTTTACAGTATTATTTCATAATCCTGCTTTTACTGTATGCACTTTACTTAACTATAAGTATTGCAATTGTAGCAATCCATTTCTCTTGTATGAGGAAAGAGACTGCTCAATAAATAACACCTTTCATTGAAAACGCCCGTCTCTCTTTTTCTCTGCAATCTGGTGAAACTAAGTACGCACTTATTGACTGAGTGAAATAGCTGTCTTTTGTTTTCACACGACTCTAGAGATTCACTCTTATTCAGGGAGAGCAAAGTTGTCATGTTTTATGGTTGTCAGAAACTAAATCCCTTCTTGTCTATCCAGGGAGGTTAAACTCCTCCTCGCTTATTCGAGAAAGTTTCTAGTGAACTCTGAGCTAGCTGGCAAAAAACTTAAGTCTAATATAGTCAGTAGAGACCTAGTTAACCTCAGTCCTACGTCTACACTACTGAAGATATTATTCCAATGCGCAGAGCCTTTTGGGACTATAGGAACTACACTACAAAATCAGTTTGTGTATTGTAAGGAGGAAGGTCATGGACGTAGTCAGTGTCCTGTAACTTTACAGAAAGTTGCGTCTCCTAAAGGGCGAGGTTCTGGTGGGAGAGGTTGTGCGACTGATAGAGCTCAGAATGCTACAGTTTCACAGGGTCTCTTTGATAATAATGACTTTGATGACCCTAGTGATGGACAGTATTATCATAATGATTATGATATGGATGAGCTGACAGGTTTGTCTTATAGCTGGGATAGCCAGGGACAGGGTGAGGGACCAGTTCAGATACCTGTACATCAGCGTGGTCCTTAGGTCACAACGGATTTGCAAGGCTTGACTAATGACTTTTTGGTGGTTACTGGTGGGACAAAGAGTTCTGTTTCTCGACATATGGTCCCCCGGGCGGCTCGGTCTGGCCACAATAATGTTTCAGAAGTTTTTTCAGGTGTACCGGTTGTAAGCCCCATTTTATGCCCCCTTGCATTGACTGTGGAATCTTCATTTTTGTTGACATCCAATTGTGGTGAAAATTTGATGGGTTTGGATTTGTAGAAGTACTTGCATACTACTATCTATTGCCCTCCTGCTGGTGTCTATATTAATATGGGTCTAGATGTGAGTACTAAACAATGTTTATCTAAGGATGCACCCCTCCCAGCTGAATTCACTGATGTCCCACCCACTCTATGGGCAACATATTGTTTTCTCAAACATGGAATGTTAGGTACAGATATGGTTATAGAAAAATGAAATGTAACTCATATGTCGTTTTTATTATATAACTATGGTACATGTTTTTTTCAAAAAGATAAATCAGAGTTACAGGGGGTTAAGTACTTCACACATAGGTCTCCAGGGGGTATTTCATGACGTCACTGGTTGAAGTTGAGGCGCACACCGGAAACTGATTGTAAAAGAGGAGAAGTGGCGGTTACCATACAGATAGTGGGATTCATAGAGTTTGAGTGCGAGTGAGCTTGACTCTATTATTAGAAGACTTGAACCACCTTATTTGTGGTTGTTGACGACTGCTAAAAATGTTTTATTTTCAATATCATTATCATTTTTATTTTTATTTTTATTATGACTACTCTTCTCATTATTATTTTTACTGAGTTCCTTATTGGTAATTTCTTATGGGATTCGGTTACCTAGAACATCATAAAAAAGAACTCTTGGGGACACTGAGCGTAATAATACATCCTTACTTTGGAAACGCTGTGAAAGTTGGAGTCTGTTGTCCTGCTCTTCTGATAACAATGTTAGTCTGTTGTCTGCTTTTACAATTGAACGCGGGACGCGTAATGCGGAAGTAGAATAGATAGGCGTGTGGGACGCCACGGCGTTCATCGCCGACACAATGGTTTGATTTCCAAGAAAAGGAGACACTGAAAACTACAGGTTATTGGGAGTATTCACTCGAATTCATACTTTGCGGGACGCTTTATTGGGTTTCAGTCACGAGTATTGATTGTAATGTATTCTCATGCAGTTGAAGATAAACTTTTGCAGTTGGGACCGAAATAAGAGGAGGAATACATTGGGTGTATGGTGTGATATCAATTCAGGAACACGTGAGTTATACTTTACTACGGATTTTTGGGATAGTGCATCAACAGTTTCGTGGACACTTTTGGTTAATTTGGTTATTGTTTGTTAGGCTGGTCTTCAAGTAATAAAAAATACGCGGTTGTCTTGTTAGGAGCAGAAAAGGTCTCACCTGTATGCATCGGAGGTGAGTGTAATGGATTGGATAGTCCCATACATTTTTTATTTTTAACTTGGCACAGCCTTAAACACACTAAGCATGTCACCGAGTGTGGAGTATTTTTGCATGTGTGCACCTCTTTTTCACATACTGGGAAGATGCCACATCTTAGAGCATTGATTTCACGTTGACGTCTTTTTGAAAAAAGCATAAGCTTCATCCTGATGTTTAATGCACATTTGAGGATACTTTGATGCAAGTGTTGTTACATCAAATTGGGAACTAACCAGTGTTCTTTCTTTATTTTAGCTAGTGGTGTTTGTAAAAGAGTATGATAAAGATAAAAATATTGCATATAAAAACATGTTTTGAGACACTGCACAAGATATGGAATGTATGGACTGTTCATATGTTTTTACAGTGTTCCCCTGATGAAGGTGCCCGCACCGAAACGCATTGGGAAAGTTGGACGATGCACTGAAGAACAAAAACTGCATTTTGATTTGATTTCATTGAATCTTGTGAACAAAAAGTATACATTGAGTTGACTCATGATCATTTAGTTTTTTATCTTTCATATACAGATTGCTAAGCTGTTTCATTTTGAGTGCAAATTTGTTTAACAGCACATTACTGAAGGTATATAAAAGGAAATGTGTTAAAAACTCGTAATGACTCATGCATTATTGTTTGTAGTAATTTTATTGAGATGTTGACATGAACACATAAAATATGTACAGCACCAGATTGGGCTTGTGGATAGTGCACCCCAGTGCTCAAACAGGGTCTGTTTGATCATTGGTTCATAATATTGTGCCATATTGAAAATAACAGAGGTGGAAGACATAGATCAAGTACTTTCAGACGCTCGCAAACAAGTCATTATCTCAGGAAGGAGATCAATCAATCATAGCATTTGTAAAGCACACTACATACCCATGAGGGTCTCAAGGCGCTAGTATGGGGGGGGATTAGTAACAAGCCTGTCCACAAACAAGCGGACTCCACCTTCAGTGGACGTATCCTGCCCAATATAATCCAAAACTGTATCTTCAAACTTAGTAAAGAAATCAAACACACTCTCATCTTTCTTCTGTCGACAAGCCGTCAATCTATCCCAACTTACCTTCTATGGGGTAATAAGAGTATGCATGTAAGTAATAATTCGACCAGGCAATGCAAGTATCTCTGCACTCGGCTTATCTCCTGGCTTCCGTTCCCGTCCTTTAAACACATCCAAGTACTACCCAATTCTGCAACATGATCTTGAGTATGCACCTGCTGCCAAATATCAACCAGAACAAGAAGACCAAAAAACATTTCAATATCAGCAAGAGTCATTACAGTAGAAGTAGCAGCCTCTTAATTCCTTATAATAAGCTGTAGGATTTTTCCTAGGGTCGGGCAGGGTAGCCTTAAGGGCCAAAAACTCACTCCTTTCCCACGGAGTATAAACCCATTGTTTCTGAAAACGAGCTGCTACGGCTGCTCTAGTGACATTACCGCACTGATCCGTTAACTCTGGAATTTCTGGATGATATATTGGATGAAACTCACGCATCGGGAATTGAGTGATTTTAGTTGTCTCTGTTCAAACAACCAAACTCGATAGGAAACTATAGTATTAATATTTGCGAGCACCTGTCCTGGGGCTAAATGAGCAATATAAACACGATCTTTAATACCAAATAACACTTGTGGAGCCTCAATTTTAATATTTGTGTGCCAAAGATTGATCAGTGTAGTAGACATATGCTGGAGAACATGCTGCTGTAGAAAATGCTCAAACCACTCACAGCCTGCCAAATGTCTTCAGTGTCATAAACCGGATTACTAGCCCACTTCATAGCCTGCCTGGCCCGCACCTCCTTCTTAACTTCCCCAACTTCAGAGTGCACTAACAGACCTATCCGTTCCCTGAATTTCATCCAATCTCAATCTCCAAACCCATGTACTGGAGTCTCAGCAGTCAAGAGTGTCAGAGGATGAAAAAACATAAAAGGTGAACCAACAGGGGTAACAAGCACAATTGTTGTTAACCCTTGCACCTGAGGAGGAAGAACAGAACATATAGGAGTTAAAATGGTAGATGTTCTAGGGGTCACAGTGGTGAAAGATGGCGAGGACAAAGAAGGAGCAGGAAGTAACGTAGCCAAAGCCGCAGAAACAACAGCCATAGATACGGGAACAGCCAAAGCAGGCGTAACTGGCTGCTGAGAATGGTGGGATATATCGTCTGCGGGGCATAAGGAGGCAGAGGCCAAGTGTCTAACAGTTCCTCCACAAAAGTATCATTTTTCTCTTTGGCCAAATAAGATTTATCAATGTGTAGCCGAAATCTCCTATCCTCAGATTCAACTCCTGCCTCCTGTTTTTCTCTATCATATGGTACAGCTTTCTGCGTTAATGTTTGCATTCTCCCCTTCCGTGCATCTCTTTTCATCTTTAACCATCTCTGCCTAGCCTCCTTCTGCCAAGTTCGAAAAGAATCAAACATCGACTGCCTACCTTGTCTCTTAAACAACTGTTCCTGTAAAAACCCAATCTTTTGTTCATCAAAAGTGCCTGTCAATGGCCACCGCAACTCAGCATTGTCCCTCGTTTATTTGTGCATAATGTACTAAACATAATAAAGCCAAGGCCATGTTTCACATACATATAAAAATTAAGACTGCCTTCACGAGGCTCCGGCTGAGCTTCTTCCAATCCGCATCTGCAGAAAAACGACAACACAAATTCCAAACTTTACTGAAGCCAGGCATCTTGAAAAGGAAAACAAACTCTTTATTTTCACCTGGCAAAGTAGTTGCAAGTACTTTTTTTCAAGATAGTCCTTAGACTCTACCAAACTCAAACCACAATGGCACCATATCCACAAAGAACCAAAACAAACTTCCCTGATATCAGCAGTACAAACAAACCAGTTCTCCACTGCCGACTCTTCACACCAAACGGTCAGATCCAAGGGTTTTGCCGTTCAGGACTCCAGTCGGGATGACCACTGGGCAAGGCACCGTCCGGCAGGACAGAAGGGGCAGCTGCGAGCAAATAAAAACTCTTTGTGCCGGGATCACTGAGCCATCAGTCTGACCCGACGATGTCCTAGGCCTCACCCCCATCCGTGGAAAGGGGATGGATCAATCACCCGAAGGAGTCCCTGTTCGGGCACCAACTGAAGGAAGTGGCCCGATTAGGGTCAACTGGGTCACTAATGACCACCTCTCAGTCTTCCATACCAAATGAAGAGCCGGTCAGGCAGTAGAGAATACAGACCAATAACTGTTTATTAATATACGCTCAGAGTGGAGCCCGGTCTGCCCTGTCGCTAGGAGTGCTGCAGAGGGGACTGAAATCGAGAAGCATAAAGATACATTATGTACATTTCGTAACTGGGCAAGAACACCCGGGCAGTGGAATTTTCCAGGCAGGTGCAGTTAAACAGTGAAATTCAAATAAACAGTTTCAGCACTTCTATCTTCACAAAGTATTTCAATTCCAAGGTCATTCCATTTGGCCCGTAATCAGACAAGTGCAAGAGGACCTCCATCTAGTGAGAAAGGTATGCGTTAATAGGAATGGTGTATTCATTACTAGAACAGAACAGAAATTAAGAAAACGAAACTCTAAGGGGAGCATTTCTCGGTATTTGAACAAGATCAGTTTTAAACAGATTAAAATGGCGCCTGTTGAGAAAATGGCGCAGCGAGTGCTAACTTACATAGTGCAATGCACAAACATGAGCTTGTTGTGTTGAAAGATTGCCATAAGCTTACTGAGAAGGAAAAAAGACACAAAATTGCCATTTCCTGAGAATGGCTTGTTTGAAATTAAATGACTGCACTATTTGTGAAGGTGCCACCTCAACCAGTAGAGGTTCAGGTGCTGAATGATTGTGAACAGCGAGTGACTGACAAAGCCAATGAAAACCAGGTAAAGGCACAGGTGTGCAAGGTGTTGGCTGGTATGAAAAAAGTAGCTTTGTAGAAACAGTGTTTGTGTGAGAATGCTGTGGAAGAGACTGGGTTACATCCCTCTTTGATGGTGCCTCCTGCTCCTGAGGATGAGGAGGATTGCCTTGTTGAAGATCCGTTGAAGGTTGTCCGCCACCATCGCTTTTTGTACCAAAAAGAATGCCAGATAAACGTCTGAAAGAGCAAAGAGAACCATTACACTAATATGTTAGGTGGTAAAAGAGGGTACCGTCATGGGAAGGATTTAGTGGAGATGAGTTTGATCAATTAATAGTACAGGCTAGTAGTCAAGCAAGAACGATCAGCTTATTACATTAGCTGGGCAGCTATAAGTGGATTTGGAGAAAAAGGGAATATGTCGCTCGCATATGTTGCGTTTTAATGAGGTTGAATTGCAGAAGGAGAAACTGGTTACATTGCGTCATTGGTTTGATGAATTGCGGGAAAAAAACAAGAAGGAGGTTGGAGCAGGTGGAAGGTTTAAAGAGAGAGTGGAGTAAGGACTTGCCAAGAAAGCAGGCATCAGAGGTTGAGTGTGATTTTCCAGAAATGTATTTACTTGAAAGGACTGAGGATACTCAGTGGGAAAAATGCTGGGCGCAAATGGGCAACCTGTACATATTCATGGACCAGGTAGGAGTTGTGGTCATTTACTGTGGCCTTTCAGAGTTTGCTGGCCGCACACAAAAAAATGTTACACAGAAGTGGAAAGGATAACAAAGCTGTCTAAATTGTTATGGGCTGGTTTGAATGCATTGTTTTCCATTGTAGCGCCCAAAGACTTGTGGGACAGTTGTAAGGTGTCTCTTAAGTAGCCAGCGTGTGGGTCTGGAGTTTAAACCATTATCAGAATTGATAGAACAGTACAAAGAGGTGATATTTGAAGGAAAGGGTGCAATCACAAACTGGTCCAAACTCGTGCTTATCATTAAAGATTATTGCAAGTGTCTAAGCCATATACTAGAATAGAGGATACAGCTCTGAGGGGAATGAGGGCCCCAGTGTCAACTTGTATAATGTGTCTGTTATATGTTGCCATGCTAAGAAAATGCAGAAAATGTTGACTTATGGCTAGCATTGTAGTGAATATCTTGATTGGAAACGTGATAAGGAAGAAGTCATGGTAGTACAAAGGGAGTATTTCCAACAGCCACCACCTGCTACGCAGGCACTGGGGGTAGGAGGGTGCATGAGCATACAAACCAGTCTAGAGGGCAGAGTAGGAGGGTGTGGGGATGGAAGAAGCCAGAGCAACCTGTATTTCAGGTACAGAAAACCAGGGCACAGGAGAAACAAGTCCCTGCAAAAATAATGCCCTGGGTGTAGCGCCACAGAACTAACTTGCCCCGCCAGCTATGCCAACTGGTTCTGCCTCATGGCTGTTCCTACTCCCCCACCCACAGCACCAATTCATTTTACTAACCAGCTCCCCCCTCCTCTTTCCTGTGCCATGGTACCTGCGGTCCAACGAATGACTGTGCTAAACAGTGTTCTTCTCCATGGATGCTTCATCGGAGGTCCAGATTGGCACTTGTTATGTCCCATTTGGCTGTCCAAGTGGGGGTGAGGTGACTGCTTGCAAGCTCCTATGCTCCCAGTATATCAAGAAGGCTGTACATGAAAGGAAGAGTGAATGGACGCCTTGTAGATTTCTTGGTTGATACTTGGGAGGCATATTACTATAAGACCTACACCAACCATCCAGCACAGCAAAATTAGTGCAAGCAGTTGGTATTTCCGATTCTGTTATCATGCATCCCCTTACTAACCCCACCACAGTAACTGTAGGTCCTGTTACCAAACAACATGGGTTTTCGGCCTGTTTCACAAGCCCAGTAAATGTGTTGGGAAGGGATCTGTTGTATAGGATGAACTGTATTGTGGGTTGTACCCCAAAGGGTATGTTCATGCAATCAAGGGATCCCGACATGTGTTAAAGTGATGACATTTATGAAGATGCTGAGTGGACCTCTCTAGAATTCAATGAGATATTTGAAGATTTGCGCAAAACAGTGCTGACTGAACTCAGCGGTCGACAGTGGAGAAATGGGTGAGATGCACAGTGCCCAGCAGGTACATGTAAGATTGAAGGATGGTGCAAGATTACTATGAATTCCCGAATATAAATTGTCCCAGGAAGCAGGAATGGAACCTATAATACAAGATTGGTCTAGATGGGGAATTATTAGGAGGGTCAGAATCAAGTGGATATAACAAGCCCTTCCCTTTTCCCTTTGTGCAAAACCGATGGGGTATATTGGAGGATGGTCCATGTTTTGAGAGCTTTTAATGATATAGTGATCCCCAGTTTCTCTATTGTGCCAAACTCTGCTGTGATTATGTCTCAGATTCCTGCCGCAGTGGAAAGTTTACTGTCCTAAATGTTTGTTCCCCATTTTTCTCAATACCATTGTATCGAAATGTGCCTTTTCTGCGGAGCTACCCCAGATTGTGTTTGCCTTTTTGCTAAAGTCTATTTTTGCTTGTTATAAACTCTGCGCAGATTACCCTGTGCTACTCATTTTAACATAGTAAAATTGGTAAACACCAGACTGGTATATTTAATTTGCCTGTAAATCCCCAGTACATGGTACCAAGTGTACCCAGCCTGTAATTTAAATGCTACTAGAAGACTGCAGCAGTCGTGCCATCCACAGCAGTAGCACTGTAAAGCATGTCTTTAGGCCTATTAATGTAGCCAGGCTGTGAAATTTTAAGCTGCAAATTTTAACCTGTCAAAATAATCTATTTTGTGACAGGCTGCAAAGTTCCATTTAAATATTAATGATTCACCCCTAAGTCGGTCCTGTTGCCCATAAGGCAGGGTGCTTGGTATCTAAAAGGAGGGCATGGAAATGTTTCATCTTAAACTTGTACTTAATGTGAAAAGGCATTAAAATCTATTTTCAGTGCATCAGGTTTGGCTGGTCCATAGGAAAGCATTGGGATATCATATTAAGTTTAATAAATGTAAATCTACTGCTAGGAAACAGCTTCAAATCTGGGCATTTTGAAATATCTGTTACAAGTCCAAATCACTGGGGAAGTTGGATTTGTAATACATATTTTACCTTTACTCTACCTGAAGTCCCTGGAATCAAATTCTGAGTTTTGCTCTCTCACTTCTGCCAGACAGTAACTAGCATTTGAATAGGTGTGAATGAGGTGTGAATTTGACCCCCAGAGCTAACAAACGGCTTGCCATAATGGACAGAAATTACCTATCTGAACCTGCCTGAATATACAGTAGGGGCTGGTAGGATCATTTTTATCAATAAAGTGTCAAATCCTGCTTGAATATAACATCCTTCTTGACAGATCTTCTGGATTGTTTTCATAAGGCACTTTGTGCGCACTTCGTGTGCACTTCAAAGAGGCCTCCCCGGTCACAGGCAAATGTTAGCTGACACTTGAGTAGGGACATTCTTTTGTTCCACCAGCCGGACATGCCCCAATCACAGTGGGCCTCTTTTTGACATTACAATGCCAAAGTATGTTAGACAGGTCTGCTGGGTTTACATAATATATTTGGGGCACACTGCAAAGTTGGAAGATAGGATGCCAAAACAAATTGGGTTGCTTTGTTCTACCAAACGTATGTCTCTGAGGTCGTTGTAGGTACAGGGACTGCTTCAAATTGGATGTTAGTGGTAGATGTGAAAGGATACTATGATTATGATAGTGCACTCCACCACACACCTCACGTAGAGCCCCAGTTTAGTGTGGCAATTTTGAAAATGCCCAAATTCCCATCCAGTAGCTCATGCCAGGCATAAATGTGGCATTTCTATGGAACCTACTTTAGAACCCTCCTGCACCTGCCCCATTTGCAACAAGAGGTGAGGGGATTCCTTGGTATAATGGGGTGCTGCAGGCAATAAATTCAGATGTTTTCCCTTCTAGCCCAACCTCTTCAATGATTGACAAAGACTGATGTCTCTGATCCTATGCCCTGTCCTTTTGAATATAAAAAGTTATTCCTGGAGATTAACCATGCTTTGTGTTCATCCGCAACTCGGTATACCAGATTACGATAAAAATATTTTTCTATACTGTATTGGGAGGGAGGTCCTTTTGCACTTTGTCTGTGCTGACACAACGCCTAGTTAACATTTTTTCAGCTTTCTTTTTGCATCCTGTAGCTGTAGCTCTCCCAAGGTGATTGAAAGCCATTGTAGCTGTGGAACCGTCCAATAATATTGTGTTGGGGAATCCTGTAACATTGTTTGTACTCCATTCATTTGAAAGTTTGTTGATTTGCTGTGCTCGTCATCTGAGCTTTCCAGCTTCCCAGGTGAGAGGGGGTAAGAGCGGTGAGCGCGGAGGGAGTGGCTGCCCGGCATTGATGGTCGATTTGCAGCGCAGTGCAGCCAAAACCAGAGAACTGGCGAGAAAGGGGATGCAAGCACTGAACTGAGCACTAAGGATTTAAAAAAAAACTTTTATAAGATTGTTGCCCCAAGGAAGATGCTGTGATCTCTCCCCAAAAAACCGGAAAAAACGGAAAATAAAATAAAACGTGGGGTAATAGAAAGGAAAGAGAGAGAAAAAAAGGGGGAAAAAGAGAAAAATCCTCTTTTTACAGCTTGGTGCTTTGGGTGCTTTGGTCTATAAGCGATAGGCTACTGCATGCTTATGAGCTCCAGGCAACCGACGGGGAGGTCATAAACTCTTAACAACTGATTTTGCCACGAAGGGGTGTAATTAGGGGAGACGCTCGCAGCCTTTACCGGACCTTGCAACAGGCAACAGCGGGGCGCACGTCAGGGGCGAACCACGCTCCCCAGGAGACACTGGGCCGAGCGCTGCACCCCCGCCACGCCCCTGACCACAATAGGCGTATTTAATCAGTCCCTCATTTCTGTCCCGCGGGCCAAGCCCGGGCCAAGGGCAGGCCCATTTGAGTCCATTCGAGACCGAAGAAGGCCAGGCCGGGCCGGGCCCACTCCCTAACATCTGGCCTGAAAAACGGAAGTACAAAGTTGGCCGGTAAGTCCAGTACCTCATCAACAGGGGGTTTGAATTATTTACCAACTAGTAGAGATGGCGACGGGTGCCAATAAGGACAAGACGAATTTGAAAAGCGGGGGTATAATGGGAACATTGGACTATTTTTACGGGCTCGGCGACGTCACCACTTCGTCAGAACTGGGGAGGAGCTGCGAGCCGTATTGTTAGGGGGTTTCTGGCTCGTGCTGGAAAAATTCCTCTGTGCTCGTGCTTTTGCAGTGCTTTATTTTATAATCTGAATGGTGATTGGTCCTCGCGGTGCTGTTTTTTTAGTAGTCTTGATGCAATAGGGCATATGTAATTTTCGTCCGCCATTTTTGGCATTTTCTGTGCGGTTTCGCGCACGGCAGTCCATTTATTTTATTTAGGAGTTGTCAGGGTGCCCTTCTAATGCAATCCAGATGGTGGGAGCGCGTTCACCATTCTGCATTGCATGTATAGGGCGCGTTCGTCTGCAGCGTTTTTGGGGCTGAAAAAGAGGCAGTATTTAAATACAGATTACCGAATGAGTTACACAATGATTGTGCTCGCCTGTAACTGCACGGAATCACTTTTGTATTAGCATGGGTAGTCTGCGCGCGGTATCCAGAGAGGGGGATGTTTTCACTCAGGCGTGTCACACACTTGACATGAGTATGTTGACAGGAATCAGATGCCCTATTGATTGTCTATATTTTTAACCCGTCCTTTCCTTATTTAGTGTGCCTCACGTTACACGGTGGCTTGCTAGCATGATGTTGTCTAAATGCACTCCGATTTCACTGCAATATGTGGGGTTCACAGTTCATTTGAATATGTTGATTCTCGCACCTTTCTTTTAATTGGGCGGAGAATTTATTATTCTCACTTGGGTATTATTAATTGTTTTGTTACAAGATTATGAGCCGGATTTGTGATATGTTGCATTTGTTTTCGGTTTGTAGCCATGAGGAAGTCCGTGGACAATATCACGACGAAACGTGTTGGCTACTTCTGTGAATGGCTATTTCCATGTTTGCATCCGCCAAGACTGAATAAAAAGAGCAGTAAAATACTGCATATTGTGGACGTATATTGTATTGAACTTTTATGTGAATTATCATTGCTCGGAAAAATGTGTGTTTGCAAGGAAGTGTTCCCGATTAGAAGGACATGGTGTTCGCCTTATTTCCTTTGAAGCGCTGATCTGATATGTATTTCTCTTTAATAGCAACACGTACTTTGGGTACAACACATCAATTGCGCATTGACACAACCATGCCACTACAAAGAGTATCAGATGACATCGCGCAATTTGATTTGATTGCAGCATAATTTACTCAACCCTGCCTGCTAATTGCGTCCTCCTCTGCCGCATAATTTCAGTGGTCCAGGTTAATGTAAATGAATACATTTTCTCCTACAGCGCACTGACAACCTAAGCGCTCCCTTGATTGTGGCAGGCAGGGAGATCGCTCCGAATGTTTGGTGGCTGTGAACAGTGCTCGGAAGGAACGCAGAGAAATCGTGAGCATTGAACACCGTGGGCAGCAGCAGTATGCAGCATGCTCCTAATGCACTGTCACTCATGTCCCATTCATCTCGCTCCAGAGAGATCAGGGTCAATGTCTGTTTCTCTGCCAAGCTTTTGTCTGCAGAGAGGTGTCATCAGTAGTTGGTTTAAAGCCAGAATCCATGCTCACTCGATAGTTGGCATTGTTTGCAGTGAAAGCCATTCCCCTAGTTGGAGTTACTAGGGCTCAGTCTGCATTCCTGTTCAATTCTTGGAATCTGCCTAGAGGAATCTATCTCTGTGGTGGGGTCAACAGTAGGCACCAGTCTGTGCCCATTCAGTACCTGCCATCTGGTTGATGTGATCTATCACCTCTGATTAGATTAGCTCTCAAACTGTGTGGCCATTCAATCTTTGGCCTCTTTGTGAGGAGCTTTACCTCTCGTGGCTGGTTTGAACCTAATTCTCTGCACCCATATTAAACCTATCCTCTCTCTGCAGAGTTTGAAGCACATTTATGAAAAAATAGTTGCTGGTGTGTGTTTGCAAGGAAGTGTTCCCGATTAGAAGGACATGGTGTTCGCCTTATTTCCTTTGAAGCGCTGATCTGATATGTATTTCTCTTTAATAGCAACACGTACTTTGGGTACAACACAACAATTGCGCAGTCCACCACACACATACATAACACCACACACACACCATACACACACATACACCACACACACACACCACACACACACCATATACACACCACACACACATACACGACACACACATACCACACACACACACCACACACACACCACTCTCTCACCACCACACACTCATCACCACTCACCACAACACACTCACTACCACAGACTCACCCCCACAGACTCACCCCCACAGACTCACCAATACAAACACAACCACACACACAAACACACACACAACAACATAACACCAGCCGTCAGTGCACGCTTTCACCAGGGCCAAACACCACCAGCCATCAATGCACTTTTTCACCAAGCACAAACACCATCAGGCGTACAACACCAGGCAGCCGTCAGTGCATGCTTTTACAAGGCGCACTCACCAGCAACCGTCAGTGCACGCTTTCACCAAACACACACACCATCAGCCATCTGTGCACGCTTTTACCAAGCACACCCCCATCAGCCGTCAGTGCACCCTTCCACCAGGCACACACACCTCCAGGCACCAGTGCACTCTTCCACCAAGCACACACACCACCAGCCATCAGTGCACGCATCAATTGTTAACGCATCCACAATTAACTATTGTAGCAATCGCAGTATGGTACACTTTACTTTTAAACATATTAATCTAAAGCACAGCATGCCACCATTGGTAAAATTACAATCCAACCCACATAATTCCACTACACACCACATGCACACACTCCATAACACATGGCGAAAAGACATTGCCATTTACAATGCCATTAGCTCAAACTCAAATAAATCCGAGCCCGATTGCATTTCTAATGCTTGTTTTACTAAAGCATCGAATGTCCTTGAGCAAGAAATAGAAGTTGCAGAGCGGCGGCTATCGATGGGCACGCTTGTCCATTCTCCCCAGCTGGGGGCTTGCTTCTTATCTGTCAATTCATCTGCACAGAGCCCGGCAAGCACCGTTTCTTCCCCCTTAGGGTGACAAATTCTCTGGAAAGCACTTAGACACCCCTCGTAATAGACCCAAGGCCACCAGCTGAATCATCACACCTGAAAACAAGGTCAATGACTGCCCAACTACTAAGGAGAAAAGATCCTTCATCTAAGCCCAAAAGAGCAGTTAAAAAGAAACGGGACATGGGTAATTGTACAAAAAAAGTCCTCTGTTAAACAAAGAAGAAGGCCGGAGGAATCTGAGTCTCAAACCCTGGGTCCACGAGAAGTAGAAGAAGATGCGCCCACTGATGTGGAACTCATGAGCGGTGTTCCACAAAATGTTCAAGTCCCTACCATGAATAATGACTTCTGGACTAAAGTGGGGGTTGTCTTCTCTGATCTCTTGTCCCCTCTTATTGAGAGACCAGCTGCAATTGAAGCAAATTTATTGTCTTTATCTAATGCTTCTAATCAATCCCAGGGGGCGGTAGGAACCCAGAAGACAGACAGTGACCATAATGCTCTTATTTTAAAATTGGGTCTACCCTAAAGCTGTGGAAGCGATGTTGCCTCCTCTGAAGGGAACGACGGTAATCTCACTGTCTCTAATGATAGACGTAGAGTTAGCTGGCACAAACTATATGAACATCCGGAATTATTAGGGAATCTCTATAATTCAATTCTACCCATGTTCAATGAGCTCGCAACACTAACCGGCCAACCTTCACCTCAAGATTATCTATTGCAACTAGAGGAACTTAATAATAGGGTCTCTCATACTTTGGCTGAGCTACTGAATTCACGGGTAGCGGGGAGGACCAAAAGGGCTTCCCATAGCTCCTGGTACACACCAGCCTGCAGGCGGACGAAACAAGAGCTTTTGTTGGCCATTAAGGACAATGACAGAATAAAAATCAAAATTAAGAGGGTAGATTACAAGAGGATAATTAACTGTGCCAAGGAAGAATGGGACCACGAAAAATGGTCCAATCTTTCATTGGCACTGGAAGCCCAGGACTTCCTTAAATTTTGGAACATAGTAAATAATGGTAGTGGTGAGCTGAAAGCAGCAATCGAACCGAACATAGCCCCTGAAGCCTGGGAAGGGCACTATCGGGTTTTATATTCTCCAGAGGGCCTCACCGATCACACAGTGGATCATGCGGTTCAGGCCGCTGTGATATCGCACCCTGAGGCGACCGTGTTTACGGTCCAAGAAGTTTGTAATGCCATCTCCAAACTTGCCCCTGGGAAAGCCCCGGGCCTGGACAAACTTCCAGGGGACCTCTTCAGGCAGGAGCCAGGAATCTGGGGTCGTTATTTTCAGATTATGTTTAACGCGATTCTGAGAGGCATGACGGTTCCCTGTACTTGGCTGGGCGCAGAGATAGTGCCCATATTTAAAAAGGGCTTTCCTCTGCACCCATCCAACTACAGACCGATCAGTCTCATTGACGTTCCCCAGAAGATTTTTGCCAGACTCATACTGGACCAGATCCAGGATTGGATGGATGAGTCGGCAATTCTCAGTCCCTACCAAGCGGGGTTTAGAAAGAATACCTCCACTGTGGACCAAATTTTTCAGCTCCAACTTTTATTTTGGAAAACAGTGAGAATAGAGGGTGGCAGCCTCTATACGGTATTTGTAAACCTTCGCTCCGCCTTTGACCTTGGCCCCAGGGCCAAACTTTGGGCTGTCCTTCTTGATCTTGGCATACCCACACACCTTTTGATGGTCCTGATGAGGCTCCACGAGGTAAACTTTGGGCAGGTCAGGTGTGGGAAAAATGGCTCACTTTCATCTAGATTTCCCGTTGACAGGGGGGTATGACAGGGCTGTGTCCTTGCACTGACCCTGTTTTTCCTCTATGTCAACGGAGTTATCAAGCATCTCAATGGAGTCTCCCACAACGATGCCCCAAAGTTGGCCGGCAATAGGGTCCCGGCAATTATGTTTGCCGATGATACCCTTCTGCTGTCCAAAACCCCTATGGGAATTCAGAGAATACGGGATGGTTTCCAGGATTTTTGCACCATTCGAGGCCTGGAGATCAACTCTTCAAAAACTAAATTTATGATTTTCAACCCCCCACGAGTGACCAGGACGAACCCCACCCTAAGGCCGATACCCTTGGAAAGGGTCAGTATCTTTGATTATCTCGGGGTCACACTAAATGCAAACCTTACCTGGGGCCCCCAGCAGACAAAAGCCCAGCTAAAATTGGCCCAACTTTCGGGTGGGATCCTCAAAGTATCTAATAAATCTACAATCAAACCTCTGAGACCACCCATTGAGATCTATAAGGCAAAAGCCAGGGGTGTTATTATGTATGGGGGTGAACTGTGGGGTTACTCACCGAGGTCTGAAATCACCATGACTGAAAACAAATTCCTAAGAGGGTTATTAGCTCTACCATCTTATACACCACTTCTTCCCCTTAGGCTCGACCTGGGCATAAGACCGATACATGAGATTTTGGTGCAGACTCTGGATTACCCCGGAGCTGCTAGACTAAGAAACGAACTCAAGGAGATTTTGTCTTTTCCAGGCTCGGGGAAATTCCCTTGGCTCGCCTACATAAAGAAACAATTCATAAGGTTAAAACTTCCGGAGCTTTGGTTTAATCCAGAACAGGGTTGTATTAAACTTTCACGCACACCCAGCTCACGAATGTTCTTCATGTAGATAGTCTCACCACTTCCCAATACAACCCACATACCGGTTCTATAACAGCTTCCTTTCTCCTGGTTAAAGATTCTTATTTTTATGAGGAATTTTTTGACGATATCTACCCTCTTTTGTCAAAAAAACTTTATGTGCAGTGGAGGCATGGTGTTTTACCGCTCAGAGGCTTTACCTGCAAGTGGTCAACTTACGCCCCGTCCACTTGTCCAGCCTGTAAATCTGCCATTGAAAACGAGTTGCATGTGCTGTTTTTTTGCCCAGGCTACTCTAAGGCCAGGAACTACTGGCTGGTTCCCCTATGCAAAAACCTGGGCCTTTGAAGATGCATGCAGGCATTCAGAATATTAAAAACTGACACAACAGCAGTGATTGTATTCGCCGTTTCAAACTTTTTGGCTGCTATGTGGTTTAAGCATAGATCATTGATTGAACGCACTTAATCCTGTTCTCATAGCCCATGGCCTACTGCTTTTTTTTACATGTTCTTATATGTAAGGTTATATTTATTGTTTTAACATTTTAACTGTGGCTGATACCTATGTAATTTGTATAACCTTTTGTGTCGCTAAATTCTGTTCAATTGCTTCTTACACAATGAATTTATACTGCTATTAATATTACAATGTTTTATTAATCACTGTTTCTTTTATGGCGCACTGCCGAAATAAAGATCTTTTGAATGATTTGCTGTAAAACGCAATATTTGACAGATGCCAGACATACAGGTTGTGTAATAACCTCAATTGCTTCTCCCACCATGTAGAAAAGTATGGAGTTTTGAATGTTACCGCATTATTGCCTTCTCAGCAAGATGTTGATCACGATTGTGTACAGAATTGTGGGCAAAATCTCACCTGGACATCAAAGATGAGCGCCTGGAATGTTGCAGTAATGTATACTTCATAGATGGATCATATTTAGGGGACAATGCAGGGAATTTAAGGGCTGTATATGGTGTGTGCACAACTGAAAAGAGTTATTGAGGCCTCTGCTTTAGCAAGTATGCGGTCAGCATATATCGCGGAATTGATTGATCTCTCGAAACACGTCAAGCTAACAATGTAAATGTGACAATTTATACTAATTCTCGCTATGACTTTGGTGTGTTGCATGATTATGGGCATCTTTGGTCACAATGGGTGTGTATAACATCAGCTGGTCGATGTATGACGTTACAACGCATACTTTTACAACGACTACCATTACAACGAATTTTTTACAACGCAAAAACTTTTACAACGCATACCATTACAACGCAAGATTTTACAACGCAAGTACCTTTACAACGCATACCATTACAACGTAAATATTGGTAAGTATATAATATTTTTTTAAATATAAATTATTGTAAATTATTAAAATATAATTAAATTGTATTTAATTTTATTTAATTAATTTAATTTATATATCATTTTAATTTATTTTTACAAATTAATCCTGTACCCCAAAAACCCAAAACTGACCCTAAACCCTAAAAATAATTTTTTTAATTTAAATTATTAAAATATAATTAATTTTTATTTAATTACATTTAATTAATTTAATTTAAATATAATTTTATTTTATTTTTACAAATTAACCCTGTACCCCAAAAACCCCAAACTGACCCTGAACCCTAAAAATAATTTTTTTAATTTAAATTATTAAAATATAATTAATTTTTATTTAATTACATTTAATTAATTTAATTTAAATATAATTTTATTTTATTTTTACAAATTAACCCTGTACCCCAAAAACCCAAAACTGTCCCTGAACCCTAAAAATACCCCTTTACCCAAAAACCCAAAACTAACCCTGAACCCTAAAAATACCCCTTTACCCAAAAACCCAAAACTGACCCTGAACCCTAAAAATACCCCTTTACCCAAAAACCCAAAACTGACCCTGAACCCTAAAAATACCCCTTTACCCAAAAACTGAAAACTGACCCTGAACCCTAAAAATACCCCTTTACCCAAAAACTAAAAACTGACCCTGAACCCTAAAAATACCCCTTTACCCAAAAACTGAAAACTGACCCTGAACCCTAAAAATACCCCTTTACCCAAAAACTGAAAACTGACATTGAACCCTAAAAATACCCCTTTACCCAAAAACTGAAAACTGACCCTGAACCCTAAAAATACCCCTTTACCCAAAAACTGAAAACTGACCCTGAACCCTAAAAATACCCCTTTACCCAAAAACTGAAAACTGACCCTGAACCCTAAAAATACCCCTTTACCCAAAAACTGAAAACTGACCCTGAACCCTAAAAATACCCCTTTACCCAAAAAGTGAAAACTGACCCTGAACCCTAAAAATACCCCTTTACCCAAAAACTGAAAACTGACCATGAACCCTAAAAATACCCCTTTACCCAAAAACTGAAAACTGACCCTGAACCCTAAAAATACCCCTTTACCCAAAAACTGAAAACTGACCCTGAACCCTAAAAATACCCCTTTACCCAAAAAGCCAAACATATAATATTTTAAAAATAATTATATACTTACCAATACTTACGTTGTAATGGTATGCGTTGTAAAGGTACTTGCGTTGTAAAATCCTGCGTTGTAATGGTATGCGTTGTAAAAGTTTTTGCGTTGTAAAAGTTTCGTTGTAATGGTAGTTCGTTGTAAAAGTTGCGTTGTAATGGTTGTTTCCCGGTTGGGAAATGTGCAGAACATTGAGGAGGGTCAGAGAAAGCGTCAAGAGGAAATAATTTTGCCAACGCAATTGGCAGGTTTTACTCACTAAGGGCCAGATGTAGGTAATTCCTATTTACCTACTCTTAAATACCGAATCATACAGATTCGGTATTTAAGAGTAGGTAAATAGGAAGGAGGCATATGTAGGTAAATCTCATTTTTAATTTACCGATTCTGTAACAGTCGGTATTTACTGATTCTGTAAATACCGAATCGGTATTTCACATTGATTCCTATGGGCCTTGAAGCCCATAGGAATCAATGTGAAATACCGATTCGGTATTTACAGAATCGGTAAATACCGAATCCTGCAAGGGTGCAGGGGGTGTCACTTTGACACCCTCTAGCACCCCAAGTACAGGCTTGTGTGACATGTGGCACACATACATGCCCTAAGGGCATGTCTGTGTGTCACATTGCACAGGTGTGCATGCACACCTGAATTCGGTATTTTACCACACAATAGGATTGTGTGGTAAAATACCGACTCTTAAGGGCCTGTGGCACTCTTAGGAGTGTCAGCTACATATGGATTTACAGAATCGGTATATTTACCGATTCGGTAAATATACCGATTCTGTAAATAACGACCCACCTACATCTCAAAAGCCAAATACCGGTCGGTAACGGCCGAAATCGGCCGTTACCGACCGGTATTTGGCTACCTACATCTGGCCCTAAATGCCTTTGTTCCTTTATTTGCAGCATTGACTGTCCCAACTTCCCCTGCATTTGCAGTGGAAAAGGTCAAGAACATTCAAGGAGATGCAGGGCAGAAGGAAAAGCAGGAAAGGGAGCAAAAGAGTTGCAAAAAAAATAAAGAAGAGCTGTGGGTAGAACAGTTTTGTTGCTGAATTCTTTGTTATCACAGATGGTAAAGAGATGCAATGACAGCTAGTTTTCAACTAATTTGATAGAACAAACACTATTGAAAATGTTCCCAAGACTATGGCTCACAGTGTTTGGTTTGTGAGAAGAACAATGTGGGAAAAGGAGCTGTGACAACGAGTAATTCCCATAAGCTTACGGACCATTTTGATGTTATAGATTGACTTTATAGAAATGGCACCATGTGGGTGATAGATGTGCACTCACCATGATCGGCATGTTCTCAAGATGGGTGGAGGTCTATCCAGCACACAGTTGTGATGCTATGAATGAGGCATAACAGTTGCTCCAAGAGCTGATCCTGCTGTACAGGATAACAATATACATAGAGTGATCAAGGTGGCATTTAATACAGGCCAACATCTTGAATGTGGTAAGGGGGAGATTTTGTAAAACAAAATTGGGGGAATTGATTTTCCCCATTGACTTACATCGAAGAGGAGGAGACACCTAACATAAAGCATTCTTGCTGCAATCCCCACTGGCTATTACATCATCCAAGCGAATAGAGCCTCTGGTAAGTCGGGAGGTAGGGTCGCAGCGATTGTTAAAAACGCTATCAGATTCTCCGCCCTGACTCCAGTCGGTATCCCCTCGGTCGACTATCTTGTACTGAGACTGGAATCTCCAGTGACCCCTTTTATCTGTGTCCTAGTCTACCGCCCCCCCCCAGTCTATGCCCAATTTCCCTACGATGTTTGGGGACATGCTCTCCCAACTCGTTATTAATAATTCCAGAATTTTAGTTCTAGGTGACTTTAATTATTGGCCCTTTGATGTAAAAGAGAGTGCTTGCTCTGCTACATTCTCTGATCTTTTATCTAGTATGAATTGTCTTTCTCACATAAAATCAGCAACCCACATTAAGGGTCACATTTTGGACCAGATTTGGACTTCCAACCTGGACATATCCGCCCTTTCCATCTCACCTTGTCTATGGTCAGACAATTTTATAATCTCCTTTTCTCTCATGGCCGCCCCCTGCCCTAGCAGAGCCCTGGATGGTAACCTTTCGGCCCGGAATTGGAATCGGGTCGATCTTAGCGAATTTGTCTCCTTACTGAGAACCTCCTCCCCCTCTAATTTTGGTTCCATTGATACCCAAGCTTCTGCCCTTACACACTGGCTGGAGTCAGCAAGCGATACTGTGGCTCCGCTTAGACAGATTAAGCTTAAGCGCTTGCATGACGCTCAAAGGTGGTTCGCTGAGGACCTTAAAGTCCAGAAGCTGGGTCTTAGGCAGGCTGAGCGCCGGTGGCGACGCGGCTATGCCCCTGACATGAAACTGCGGTTTTTAACCCTGCTTAAAGAATATAAAACAGCGGTCCTGCAAGCTAAGACCACTTATTTCTCTAAAAAGATTGTTGAGTCCGCCACTAGAACCAAGGATATTTTTTCTATTGTGGAGGAACTGTCGAACCCAGATAGGGTTACCATTAAACCTCTCCCTTCCCGTGCACTCTGTGACTCCTTAAATCTTTTCTTCGTGGAGAAAATTGCCAATATTAAAAACAGCATTTTGTCCTCGGTCCCGCTCCACCCCCTTAGGTCCGACTCCTCCCTGTTCTCTCCCAACCCCACGCAGCTGACTCAGATTCCTCCAATCTCGGAGAAGGAGCTTTTTGCTCTCTTAAAGAAGGTTGCTTCTGGATCCCCTATGGATTGCTGCCCTCCCTTGATTCTTCGTGAAGCTTTTAAAGCCTGTCCTTCCCCCCCTCTGGCACTGCTGAACAACTCTCTCTCCTCTGGCCTAGTTCCCGGGTCATTTAAAAGAGCAGAGGTTGTGCTCATTCTGAAAAAACCTACGGCAGACCCCACGGTCATGAGTAATTTCCGCCCCATCTCCCTTCTCCCCTATCTCAGCAAGGTCCTGGAGTCTCATGTTACTAACATCCTGAGCACTTTTATTGAAGACTCTTACTTCCTTGACTCCCAACAGGCCGGATTCAGACCCAACCATTCCACGGAATCCGTCATTCTTTCAGTTATGGAGGAGTTGCGGAGAGGGGCTGACTCCAATACCAGTCAGGTCTTGGTGCTCCTGGATTTGTCGGCCGCCTTTGACACGGTCGACCATGATATCCTGGTCCGCCGTGTCAGGGAGGCTGGCATCCCGGGCACCGCCCTTGACTGGGTTCGCTCCTTCTTGAGCAACCGCCGTCAGGCGGTTCTGCTCTCTCAGTTTTCTGCTGATGAGGTCGGGCTAACCTGCGGCGTCCCGCAGGGCTCCTCCTTATCCCCTCTTCTTTTTAATTTATACCTGACTCCCCTCATTCGGTCCTTACGAGGCAGCTGTGTCACCTGTTTAATTACGCGGACGACATTCAGCTGGTCTTCGATATTAACTCTTCGGACCAGTCCATTGATAACTTTCAATCCACTCTCTGTCACATTAGTGACTGGATGGGGGTGAATCAAGACAGAGTTGGTGCTTGTCGGGGGGGCTGCCAACCCTTGGAAATCCATCTTCTGGCCCACGAGGTTGGGTCTTTCCCCCAATCTTGTCAACTCAGTAAAAAGCCTTGGGATCATTATCAGTAATGACCTCACGATGAAGCCCCAGATCAACGCGGTAGTCTCTTCCAGTTTTTTCCAGTTAAGAAAGATCCGAAAGATTGCCCGTTTCTTGACCACCGAGGCTCTCACCCTGGTCCTGTTGGCTTTAGTCAGCTCTAGGATAGACTATGCCAACTCCCTTTATGTTGGTATACCGGCATACCAACTGAAGAGGTTACAACTTGTACAAAACCAGGCTGCACGGCTTATCTACCATCAGCCCAGACACCAACATGTCCGTCCTTTGTTAAAATCTCTCCACTGGCTCCCTGTTTCTGAGCGCTGCAAGTTCAAACTGGGCTGCATTATTTTTAAGTGCCTTGCAGGTACAGGCCCCTCTTTTATTTCTTCACTATTGCACTCATATGTTCCCTCCCGCAATCTCCGTTCCTCCCATCTGGCCTTACTTCGGGCCTCGACCTTTAAACGCAAAAAACTGGGAGGACTAAGGTTCTCATTCCTTGCCCCGGCTTTTTGGAATGCTCTCCCGTTAGGTCTAAGACTAGCCTCCCCCTACACCCATTTTAGGTCCCTTCTTAAAACCCACTTGTTTTGTAATGCCTACAACTAATGCTTCTCGCCTCACGGACTGTCTGTTTTCCTTTTGCTTTAGCGCCAAGAAACCGTTGGGTGTAAGTTGCGCTTTATAAATTTTTTATACATTACATTACATTACAAGCCATTTTGGGCTTTAAAAAAATCTGGACTCACCAGCCTGAATAGGGTCTTTAGTCACGTATGACATGTCAAAAATGAAATCCGGAAAATAATATGTGAGGCCTTCACACTCAGACTGCATTTTGGTTGTCAACCTTCATCTTTAGGCATGGTAGAGTGTTTGAGCTGTGTCATAAAGAGCAAGCTGGCGAAGTTTTGTGATGCCCTACCTCTGTCGCTAATGAGTATCTGCTGCACACCCAATATAAAGCAGGTCTGTACCCTCATATAATCCTAATGGGGTGGACAGTGAGCATTTCTGGCATGCTGTGGAAAAAGACTGCCAGATGTGGTGTGCTCAGTGTCGCACCAGGTTCAGAAAGCAACCCCAATGCCTTTGGCTGCTGCTGGTCACAGCGTGTAACCCGGAGCATGGATCCTACTGAAGAATCCCATCCAGAAACGCTGCCTCTAGCTCTGATTGAAGGAGCCCTACCAGGTCCTACAAGTAATGAACACTGCTATGAAATGTGAAAATCTGCCATCTTGGTCGCATGCATCCCCCTCTAAAAGTGAGCTATCCTATTCAGTGGTCACTTCCAGAAACGGCAAGCCAGGCAGGTGGCCGGATCAAGGGAAGCCAACAGAAAGGGGACAGCGCAACAAGCCAATGAAGGAAGCAATGAGGGGGTCTGGGGCAGATGACAGTACTGATCATCATGGGGGCCGCATTTGTTACCTGCACAATAGGAGTGATCCTGCAGTTGCTGTTGCATATAATCCACCCAGTGAGAAATTATAGGTCCTTCACCCCAGTGATAATGATGAAAGAAAATTATGAAAAAGAAATGTGCCCTGCTCGCCAAAATGAGTATCAAGAAAACACATACGTCCAGCTGATCTAAACGTATTATTCGATTAGGAATGTGTCCAACTGGTGTACCATCACATACCAGTCTCCTTGGCTGAAGGAGGTACATATGCACAAAGACCACTTTTTTCTATCGTCCTGTAGTTTACCTTTTTGTTTCCACCTACAGGTACCTGGGAGGTTTCACACCAAACCAATTTAAAGGTTTAGATGAGAAGCCAAGATAAATTAAACTTACAATGCCTAAATATTTACAATGCATGTTGTCTGAAGAGTAGAAACAATTTATAGCTACTCATGAAAATGATACTAGAAATGATGTATATATGCAGGGGAGAGTGATAAGGTTCCATAATGGCCTTACTTTGAGGGAAGACACTTTGCTACTAAAAGCATTCAGCTTTGAATCTGTGGCATAAAAGAGCAGGAACGGTTGGTGAATCCTGCAAAAGAACCTTAAAGGTGGGTGAAAGTACCTGCGTGTACACTTTTAACATTCCAGAGCAATGTATGCGCTACTATGAGATATAATTACTGAGATATGTATCATATTTGGGTAAAGAAGGCCTACTTCTTTCCAAATGGGTCTAATGGCTCTTTTTGTCTAGCTTCAGTATCTGCAAATATAAATATTCTCAGCAATGGTTCCTCCAGTAGCGGTAGCATTAAATGTAAGAATAAGAAAGCAAGCTCAATTAATAGAGACTGGCTAATGACATTGCTGCTTATTTAATATTACCAAAGAAATGGTTGCAATGTGCAGTGTGGTCGTCATAACAGAATGTCTTTGGTTTGATTTTAGTAAAGGAGGGTGAGGTCTACAATGTCATGAACACATAGGGCCTCATTATGATGTCGGTCGGAAAGGCTCTGAATGGCATTCGGATTTTCCTAACCTGTGTCGAAACCCATGTCTCTGACCGACTTGAAAACATTCCCTGTAGGAGAGTAGGGTCTGCTTCCTATGGTTACCCTCACTTTCTTTGCCCTGATACACTGGTTTTTTGACTTTAGTGTGGCGGTGGGCCTGCTAATCAGACCCACAGCCCAGCTGTTCTCTCTCTAAATTCATAACATGTACTTTAGGTACATATCCAATTGGGTATTGGGTCACCTTTGTAATAATAATAATAATCCACATTTGTAAAGCGCACAATCACCCGTAAGTGTCTCTAGGCGCTGGGGGCCGTCGGGAAGATTAAGCAAGCTATTGCCCAGAGTCACATGGTGCTGGGCTAATCTGCCGCCGGTGCCGGGGATCGAACCGTGATCCCCAGATTCCAGCGTCAGTCGCCCTGGCCGCGGCGCCACACAGCCCTGTATAGTGTTTCATAGGTACCCAGGGCATAGGTGCATCCAAGGCCTACCCGGGGCTGCAGCTTGTATTATGCCACCCCTGGCTGGCCATCCAAACTGACACCACAGGCTGATCACTCAGCTTGGGCAAGGTTGTGTAATCACCCCTTGCTTAGATATAGTATTCCTATATCTACCCTTTTATATAGACACATATATACCTGTAAGTCACTCCTATGGCAGGCCTTAACAATCCTGGAGGCAGAGTGCTTGGTTTTATGTGAGATGGTGCTCTAGCATGAGCTGAGCCTGTCTGCAGCTATCGGAACCATGTCCTTATAGCTGTTCTATGATATAGCCATACCATATGTTCTTAAGTGCATTATAATCCTCGCGGTTATTGCTAACTTTGGTTTGGCTTTATCAAAACATGTCGTGTAATGTGTCATATGCTTTGGAATACTACCCCCCGCCAGTTTTGGCAGCGGTGGTAGTATTCTACCCTTCTAGAGGGAGGAGACATGTAGTTACTGGTAAACCCAGTTAAAGTTAAACAGAGCCTCAGCATCACAAAATGGATGCTGCTGCCACTGACACAAGTCTGACCTCCTGCTTCTGGACGAAACTCTGGCAGGGGAGGCCTGGACAATAGGTTTCCTGCCTTGGCAGGTGCTAGCACCTCCCCAGACAGACTTTAGTGTACTGGGGCAGGGTGGGTTGAAAGAAATGAGACACTGTCTGGGGCACACAATGTGCTCCACGCATAGCCCGGTTCAAACCAGTTGCTGGGGCACTCCAGTCCCAGCTCTGGCGCGAAACTGAACAAAGGGAAAGGGGTGTAACCACCCCCTTCCCAGGTTCCACCCACAGGAGGGACCTAGCCGGTAATCCAGCCCCTTAATTTGGTATAAAGATAGGAGCTGAGTGTAGAGACTTTACATTTATCCTGGAAAGAAACTCTGACACGAACTCTTGGACCTTCGACGTTCCATATCGACTGGAAGACTGAAGACATCTCCCTTGTGGTCAAGGAGTGACCACCCTGTGCAAACAGGCACCAACAGTACCTTGCCGGTTTGCTTTGTCGACGCTCCAGCCGGATCCCGAAGACTTAGTGACGCAGCCTCTGGACTGGTGTGGCTCACTGGTTAGAGGCGGCCGACCCGGAAGCAGAGAACGGCCCGGGACCAGGGTTCAATTCCCGACGCGGCAGGGTCGTGGACCAGGGTCAGCAGACTCGACAATTCTCGCCTCAGTGCCTACTCTAACCAGGGATCACACTCGGCAACTCTGGGCATTAAGCTTGCCTCATCTCTACAACGGCCCCCCACAGACGCCGGGGATGCCTGGTTTCACCTTGGAGATACCCAGAAGGGACCATCTCACAGGGAAAGCCAGGACGGGTTCCCCAGCGGTCTCCAGCGCCGGGACGCTTACGGGCAGCTCTGCGCTTTACAAGTCCAACACATTTACATTTACATTTACTTCTCGGACTCCGACCCACATCCACAGCAAAGCTGATACCAGTGGTGGACACGAGATACGTGGTACCGGACATGCTGCAGTACCTGCTTTTTGCTACTTGTGCAGCTTCTGAGGCGTCCTCGAAGTTGTGCATTGGGGATTGAGAAGCCCCAACCCCGAGCAGTAAGTGCACCGAAGCTCAGCCCTCCACACTCCACGAGTGCCGCGTGGGGCCTGCGCCTGCATTTCTCCTCGACACGTCTTTGCGGTTGCTAGCCCGTTGGCTAGTGGCCCTCCTGAAGACATCCTTTTGAAACAACACCACTTGCCTGGTTTCACTGGGCTTGCTCCTGGTTTCCTGTAAAGGGGAAGCTCCCCAGACCTTGCTGGTCTGAACAGAAGCCGATCTTCCCTTCCTGCGTGGATTGCCTTTGCCAAGGCTTGTTGGGTCCAATCCGGATACCGACACCCCAACAGCTAGATCCTTTGTGGGACAGTCCGTATCCAGCTCTTGGCCGTCGTCGACGCCTCCTGGTCCACGTGGCTGCAGAGACAAGCTTCACATCCTCACCTGATTTCATCTCCACATCGCCTGGTTCCTTCCTGGTTCCTTCCTGGTCACTGGCTAGTGACCCAGACTCTGTCCCCTCTGCTTTCAGGTTCTTCACTGCTCCGATCCACCCTTGGATCCTTCCGGACATCTTCCTCCTGGTCGCTTGCAGCACTTTCTTGCAGCTCTCCATAGGATTGATCGATGAAACCCGACACGAAAGAACACCTATGCACCCGGCTTCCCTGGGTGAGGTAACTCGAGTACTCCGGTGCTCCCGTGGGTAACAACTATCCAAGTGTCCTAGATTAACAGGGTTTTCCCATAGTCCACCCGGAAGTGTCCGAAATCAACTACTTTGTAACTTTTACGTTCCCATTGATTCTCTATAGTAACTTGTGTGTGTGTTTAGACACTGCACATGCATCCTGTGGGCCTCCTACTTCCATTCCTTTGGTTGATCAGTGTAGCCCCAGCGATTTCCTAGGCCCTAGGCCTACTCACCTTTCCTGAAGTGGTTCTTATACCACTTCTTTAGTATATGGTTTGAGAGGCCCCTAGGGCAGAATTGTATTTGTGCAACTTATAGTATGCTTATTGAGTAACTTGTGCTGTATCTTGAACTCTGACCTCATAAAGAGTGCAGAGGGATTGTGTTAGTAATAAATACATATATATTTGATATATATGCCTTAAGTGGTGTCCTTTCATTTGGTATTCAAGGGATTGTCATTGGTAAAACAAATGGCTTCACATGCTCTCTAAAGTATTAGCCTAAGACTGCTTTGTCCATGCTACCACTAGGATAGCTGGTCTATAAGGTTGACTTTACAACCATCACCATAAGGGTTGTTTGGACTGGTGCAAGGTGCTCACTAGAATAGTGAACATCATATACCAGGCCATCTTTTCACATTCCCGACCGACCAATTATGATTGAAGGAAACCGTTCGGTCATGCCGACTCATTTCCGTCCGGCATTCGGAGAATCCAAGTCGTTCGGAGCCGATTCTTACAGCTCAATGGCAGTGTTTCCGACCGACCGATTACGATGTCTGTTCCGACAGCCTTTCTGACTCGGTCTGCCCGACACGAAAAGGCTGTCGGAAACTGACTTTGGGGGCCCGTAGCAGCCCCCCATTCACCCAGAGGATGCCAGTTGCGTTCCGTGGGGGTACCCATGGGACCCCTCTTTCAGACAATGCACAGTGTGGTAGGCACCTTGGGGTGCTTGCCACAAGGTGCAGGGTTTTCCGCAACCACCCCTTTTTGCAATGGGAACCTGTGTTGTCGGTCGGTACACAGATTCCGATTGAAGTCAATGGGAGTCTGACCGACCGGTCTTCGGAACCACTAGAAGTGGTCGGTCGGACTACCCGAACCTGAGTCAGTCAGAAACTATTCTGACAAGGAGCAGGTCGGAACATCGTAATGAGGCCCACAGTGTTACATTTTTACCCCTAAAAATACTCTGAATATACACTATTTTATTTGACATCTCAAAGATTTCACAGAGACAGTATGATATGGGGAAATCAACATTTCGGGAAGAACTAGACCAGCTAGGAAGTTGGAAAAAGTGGATTTTAGGCCGTTTGGCATTGGTAATTGTTTTAGTTTTTATCCTTGTTCCTACTAATTTGGGCAGGGCCAGCTTATGTTTCATTTGATTAAATATGGAGGAATTGTGAAGGTCCCACAGGGTGATCAGGGCTTAGAAGAAATAGAGAAGGAATATGAATTCCAGAAAGATGTCAGGTATCTGAATGACATTGAGTGGTTAAAAGATTGACAAGCAGTGGCAAAAGCAGGGAAATGTGAGCTCATAGCCATAACACAAAAACTAAACCAACTCCATCTTGCTTGTGTCATGCACATTCATTTCTGCAGCACTAATACACGGTACACAGACATAATATCGACTCCAAAATATCGTTTGGACATAATATCGACTCCAAAATATCGTTTGGAGAAAATATCGACAGGACAGAATATCGACAGCCAAAATATCGTTTTTAAGGTAAGTGAAGTAATATCGTTTTTAAGGTAAGTGAAGTAATATCGTTTTTATTTTTAGGGTTCAGGGTCAGTTTGGGGTTTTTGGGTAAAGGGGTATTTTTAGGGTTCAGGGTCAGTTTTGGGTTTTTGGGTAAAGGGGTATTTTAAGGGTTCAGGGTCAGTTTTCAGTTTTTGGGTAAAGGGGTATTTTTAGGGTTTAGGGTCAGTTTTCAGTTTTTGGGTAAAGGGGTAGTTTTAGGGTTCAGGGTCAGTTTTCAGTTTTTGGGTAAAGGGGTATTTTTAGGGTTCAGGGTCAGTTTTCAGTTTTTGGGTAAAGGGGTATTTTTAGGGTTCAGGGTCAGTTTTCAGTTTTTGGGTAAAGGGGTATTTTTAGGGTTCAGGGTCAGTTTTCAGTTATTGGGTATTATTTTATTATATTTTATTACTATATATATATGTTTAATAAATATGAAATAAAAAAATATTTATTTAACTTTCATTAATTATTTAATTATTATAAGTTAATTTAAGTAATTTTAAGTATATTTTAGTAATTAATTATTAATATTAATTTAATTTAACACTGTTTTTAGTAAATACGATATTTTTTACAACTATATTTTTGTAAACGATATTTTGTACTCGATATTTTTGTACTTACCTGTTTGTACATACAAACTCGATATTTTTGCTGTAGATATTTTTTCCTCGATATTTTGGGTAGTCGATATTTTGGTAGTCGATATTCTTTCAGTGATCCCTAATACACACGTAAGCTTCATAAGCAGGATCGCTATTTTGAGATTGAGGATGTATTCAGCTTAATGACTCGAGAGCTCCTGAAGCTTCAGCAAATGTCTGACAAAAACATTGGATCTTTATTATGAATGTGCATCCACCAATACAATGGGTGAACTTTTGGCTAAATGAATGCTAGACAGAAACACAAAAGAAAAATCACTCGAAAATAAACTTTCTAAACTACTCTTGATAAGATCCTCTTGTCAGTGGGGCTAGATTGGTTCACATACCAGCAAAGGTTGCAGAAAAAAGCAAGATTTCCAATGCTAGATGGAAGTAGAAAAGAGAATATAAAATAGAAAGATTATTGACTTGGATATTGGAAACATGGAAAAATAAGAAAACATAATATTTACACATCAGTCTAATAATGATTGTGCATTTATAGTTTGACACATAATTGTTAAACCGTGACAATTTTACCAACATACTAGTGAGTAAAGTGAAGGCCTAGATTAAATATCTGATGCAAAATAATTTTAGAGTTTTATTTCTGACAGATCCACTAACAATTGTTTAGCGCAAGTAACAGGCAGACAACATAAATACTCTTTCCTCTCCTTAAAATGAGACTTTTTTCAGATGTTCCAAGAGGCGGTGAGTTTGGAAAAAGGATTTATAGACGTGCCTAAGTTATTATATTAAGAGCCTGAACTAAGACTGATCTCCTTTTTACTCACTAACTACAGTTGAGAGAGGGACCAGACCTGGCTTCCTCACTTGTGCAGCATTGTTTATCCTCTCTACAGAGCCAGTTGCTGCTGCAATACAGAGGGCAAGCAAGTGCGGGTATAGTGCAAAGATGTTTGGAGCATAGTGTATTAGTTTATGCTGACAAATGCCTATTTGTTTTGCACAAAGCACATACTCCTATCTTGATCGATTTACTCTGGTAGCTTGCAAATATTTAAAAATTGAGAATGAAACATGAAATACTCAAGAAACTGATACAATTTAATTTAACAGACAACATACATTTGCAGTTTGATATAACCCAAGATGTTGACAAAGTATTTGAAAACAGCTCCTTAAGAGGTACATTTTCGGTGCAGATAAACATCTGGTATGTTAAAAATGCTCCTTATCTCGTAAAAATACCACTAACACACCTTCATATGTTTATCACTGAGCCTTGCAATATTTCTGAAAGGAAATTAAGAAATTAATATCGGAAATGCCACGTTGTCTCTGGGATTCAGAACCATCAAGCAAGTGTAGATGTTCAACCAGTACTGCTTACAAAAGAGCACAAAGGGCAAGCCCCATTGGCCACAGAGCAAAAATGGCTTTGAGACATGCTTTTACAACCGTGCGTTAGCTTAAATGAGTATGCAGGATACATTACAATTAACCCAGAGCAGCAGTTCTTCACCTGTGGTCCGTGGACACTTGGGAGTCCTGACACCTATTCAGGGAGTCCGCAACTTCTTAGTAAATAAAATAATATTAATGGATTAATATAAAATGTATAGAACTAAAGAAGCACAATATCAAACTGAAAGTTGAAACACGTTCTGTAAATGTTAAGGAATTTGACATTGGAGGCTAAAACATATGTTGCTTGTGCCGTGGACTGTCGGTACTACTGATGACCTGCAGGCTTCGCTAGTGGAGATTAGGCGCATTGTTGGGTGTACGAATCATGTATAAGTCTGGGTGGTGAACTCCGATCCGCTTGCGGAGTTTGAAGAGATCTCAGCACTCCGCATTACGTGGAGTTTGCAGAATTTCGAAAAACACCGCTCCGCATAGCAGATTTCTTTCCCTTGCTCGCGTTCATCAACGTCAAGCGCAAGCGAGGAAAATCCACCTCCCGGCAAGATTTTTCCTCGTTCGCGATCGTCAACATCAAGTTGACGAGCGCGAGCGTGAGCGTGGAAAAACAACCTCCCAGCGAGATTTCTCAACGCAGGCGGTCAGATTTCTCATTGCATGTGGTCGCGAATGCTTGCGACCGCTCACGTTGAGAAACTGTCCGTTCGCGTTGAGAAAGCTGCAGCTCGAGTAAAAATCTACTCGAGCAGCAGAAAGGAAGCAGCGCCCACTTGCGCTGTGCATGGTGCCATTCGTAATGATTGCACAGTGCGGAGAAGCACCTGCCACTGAAAATCACTGCAAACTTCATTTATCTAAAGAAAATCCGCCACTTGCAAAGCTACGCGTAGCTCAGCAGAGTTTTTTTTGCTCTTCGCGTAGTTCCATGTAGCAGAACTCTGTGAACTCCTCCCAGGCTTACTCATGTAGATTTTCGAGATCTGCACCTTGACATTCAGTGAATTCCAAAAAGAGGAGGCAACCTACAAAGATATCTGAAAATACATTCCCATTGTGTCAGTGAATCTGTTCTCGAGTTTTTGTAGTTTTCTTGAGCCTCGTATTTATGCCCATGTTACTTCAAGGTAACCAGTGAAGTGGGAACAATTGCATACTTTATTTAAAAGGAAACGACACGTGTTGCCATTTTCAATTTCCTCTTTTCTTTAAAATCTGGAAACACCTCAAAAGTCGGTTAGTCAGGAACGCAATGTTAACTTTCATATGGTAAGGTTGTTTTTTTCCTCTTATGATAACAAGAAGTTATAAAAAGATAAATTCCTGCCCTCAGGTTGGAAATCTTCATGACAAGGTCCAGATTTCAGGAAGGAGGGTATTTCCGCCTCCTCCCCACTAAGGGGGAGCACTAGAGCAACCATCAGTCAGTGATGCGAACAGGAGGGGTGGGGAATGATCAGGGAGAAACGTGTGGTTGCTGATATAAACCAAATGCCATTCTTGTTATTTCAGCAATGCTCCCTCCCTGTGGAAGGCAGTGCTCTGCACCGTAAGCATCCGAAACGGGGCCAGATCGCTGTTTTGTCTCCCAGCCCCACTAAAATCCAGCCAGACACACTTCTTCTCCCAAGCAGGTCATTAGGCACCTTCCCAGCAGCCTTTGGGCTGACAGTCATGAAATCAAAAGTCATAACACAGACAAACAAGCGAGTGCATGCATACAAAATAAAAAAAGTAAACAATAAACTAATAAAAAATATATATATGTATATATATATAAATATATATATATATATCGCAACATCCATAAAGTGGGTGACGCGCTGAAGATGGGAGGGAGCGGCAAAGAGTTTGCAATACCTGCACGGCCTGAAGGAAAGTAAACAAGTTAAAAATAAACAAACATTGAAAATGCAATAGGTCTCGCCTTTGATTAAGTTAAAGCGATTTGTTTTGCTAATGGTATTGTATAGCAAAGGAAATGGCTTTAACTTGATGAAAGGCGAGACCTACTGCATTTTTAATGCTTGTTTTGCTTGGCCCCAACTTAATGGATTATCCTGAAACTTTCCATAAACAATCACCAGGGCACATTTTGACAAAGATATAGGCAACTCAAAAAAATTAATCGCCAGTGGGAACTACCTACTGGCGACCACCAGTAGTAATGTGTGTATATATATATATATATATGTTCACCAAAAAAAACATAGGTTTCACAATCGTTATAGTTAGGAATTAGCATTTAAAAAACCTTTGAAATTCACTGAAAAAAACATAGGTTTCACACTCGTTACAGTTAGGAATTAGCATTTAAAAAACCTTTCAAATTCACTGAAAAAAACATAGGTTTCATACCAGTTATAGTTACCCGAACATTTTACTCATACAAAACCATTGAAATTCCCACGTTATAGTTAGTTGGACTCACTATAACTCGCGCGCCCGCAATCCACTGCTGATGATGTCACATATTACATCATTCATGACATGGTCAGTGACATCACTGATGACATCACTGATGACATCTCAAATGACATCACTGATGACATCACTGATGACATCACTGATGACATCATCCAGTAAATGTGTGTTCTTGTAAATTAAAAATTAAAAACGTGTTTAACATATTGTGGAATGAGTGTATGTATGAGTGTTTGGATAATGGATTTAGTAGGTGCGTGACTGACTGTATGAGTTGGAGATTAAATGTGTCTTATTGAATGCATGGGTTAGTGACTAAACTGTCTGAATGTGTGCATCATTATGTCTGTTGTTGTGTAAGCTGCTGCATGTGTTGATCAGTAGCTATCTGAGTGGCTATATGGGTTATTGATTGGTTGTCCAAGTATTTGTATGTGAGGGTGAGTGTGTGTGTGGGTGGCTGGGAGGTGTGTGACTCTGTGCATATATGTGTGAGCAGTTGATTCACTTGGTATATGTGTTCAACAGTGCATGTGGAAAAAAGCTGTATGGGTGGTTGACTGTCTGCATGGGTGTGTTGGTGAGTGAATAGCTATCTCAGTGCTCCATGTCCAAGTAAGTGCATATGTAAAACACAGTGCATGTGAGAGTTGGCATATATAAATGACTAAACATAAGAGCCTGTGATTGCGTAAGTGACTGTATGGATCAATGTGTACTTGTATTTGTATTTGTATTTGTAATGTCAATTTATAATGCGCTAGCAATCGCTCCAAGGAGCATCTCGGCGCCAATAGAGAGACAACTAGATGTGAAGGTTGCCTTACTGCTTAAGGAGACCCGGACCGGGATCACACTAGTGCTCTGGCCATTGAGTCTGGAAGATTGTAAATCCAGGTTTTCAATTGCTTGCGAAACTCAGATTCCTTGTCCAGTGCTCTTAATGGGAGGGGTAGGGCATTCCATGCCTTAGCACCCAGTACAGCTAGGGATTTGACCCCGCGGGTTTTGAGTCTAAAACTAGGAATGGTCAAAAGATTGGCATTTGAGGACCTTAATGCGCGTTTTGGACAGTATTTTACAAATTTTTTCCTTAGGTAAATAGGGCCTGAATTATGCACAGCGCGAAAGGTGATTGTCAATACTTTGTGGAGGACCCTTTTAGTTATAGGCAGCCAGTGTAATGCATTGAGGGCTTTGGTTGCTGAGGATTTTCTCGGCCATTTCAGAACCAGCCTTGCAGCCGCGTGCTGGACCATCTGGAGTTTATGGGTAACCATCTTATTGGTACCAGCATACAGGCAATTGCAATAGTCAATGCGAGAAGTAACTAATGCAATCGTAACAGATTTCCTTGCTTCGAGGGGCAGCAAGTCGAAGAACTTTCTGAGCATTTTTATTACCCCGAAGCAAGTGCCTGCCACTTTTGACGCCTGATGTTTAAAGGATAAATCGGCGTCAAACTGTACCCCAAGGTTGCGAGCCGAGGAGGTAGTGTGGGGTGGTATTTCCGCCTTCTCAGGCCACCACAGTCTGGGGATGAAATCATTATTTGGGCCTATGGGCATGATCTCGGTCTTACCTGTATTACATTTTAAGTGGTTTTTCCGCATCCACTCGAAAGTGGCCGTTAAACAGCACTTAAGTTTTTCCTCCCAGGCCTGGTTCCCTTTGTCCATGACCAGTATCAGCTGAGTATCGTCGGCATATGCTATTACCTCTATGCCGTAGGACGATATCAGCTGTATCAGGGGTGCAGTGTAAACATTGAACAATGTCGGACTCAGACTAGAACCCTGAGGTACTCCCGTAGACAGTGACTTCTCACTGGAACGGAATTCCCCCAAGGTCACCACTTGTCTCCTGTCACTAAGAAAGTTTTTTATCCACTCTAAGGCAATACCTTTAATGCCAGATGTTGTTAGCCGGTCTATTAAGATGGCATGTGAGACCGTGTCGAAGGCCGCCGACAGGTCTAATAGTATCAAGACGGCCTTCTTGCCTTGGTCTAAAGCTGAGCGGATGGTTTCCGTAGTGAACAGGAGAGCCGATTCGGTGGAATGCTGAGTCCTAAAACCAGATTGATTAGGGTGCCATACCTCGTTATCTTCCAAAAAAAGTGTCATCTGTTTATTCACTGTGGACTCAGTGATTTTACACAATGATGAAAGTAATGAAATTGGACGTAGATTGGAGAGTGTAGAGGGGTCAGGGAGTTGTTTTTTTTGTAATGGCTTTACAGCTGCCAGTTTCCACTCAGGGGGGACATAGGCGGTGGACAAAGAGTTGTTAACAATAGCATTTATGTCCGAGTTGACAACATCAACAATAAGATGTAGGAGTCCTATAGGACATGGATCAAATGGTGATCCTGATTTGGTTGCCAGGATGGCCCTTTTTGTCTCCTCCAAGCTAATTGTACGGAAAGCTGTAAGCTGGGTGGCTTCCTGCCTAGCATTATCATCCTCATGAATTTGGTCAAGGATAGGAGCCTCAAAATATTTCGTCAGACCCCTAACCTTTTCCTCAAAAAAGTCTGCGATGGAGTCACACAGCATTTGTGAGGGAGGGATATCCTGCATTAAACATTTGGGTTTACTAAAATCTTTTACAATATTAAAAATCGCCTTCTGTTTACAGTTGGCTGTTGCTATGGCTGACGTAAAGTATTTTGTTTTAGCCTGTTTGATTAGAGCATGATATGCTTTCTTTGTCTTTTTATATTTGCTGCGTTCTGTGCTAAGGTAGTTTTTCCGGCAACTACGTTCAGCCCGTCTTAGTTCCCTCTGTTTGTTTTTGAGCTCTAGGTCAAACCAGGGGGCCGATCTCTTCTTATTCCCGGATTTGACCTTGCGCCTTCCCTGTCTAGTTATGTTTTTTAGTTCCGTCATCCATTCCCTAAAGGTGTTTAGGTTGGGGGATCCTGTTAACTTAGGTCTACATTCTCTAGCTATTGGTATCAATTCAGGGTGCTTCATGGTGGCCTTCCAGTCCTCCTGTCTGGCCTGGTTACCTTTGCAAGAAGTCTTTTTATTGGCAATCGTCTCTGATGTAATCGAGAAAGGCATTAGTACATGGTCAGTCCATATTTGGGGTTTCAGCTGGTCTATTGTTAAGGTGTCTAAGTTAGTGGCAATACAATCAATCGTGTGTCCCGCCTCATGAGTGGCTGGGGTATCACGTATTTTAAGACCAAGTACTTCCATGGTTTCTCTAAAGGATGCAGTAGATGCCTCAGTTGTAGACTCAAGATAAATATTCACATCTCCCAACAAGGTAAAGTTAGAATATCTGAGTATCAATGAACTTAGCGCTTCTCCCACACTTCCTAAAAAGTCAGTGCTGGTACCGGGAGGGCGGTAAATTAATGCTTGTATCAGTGATTGTAAAAGAGAGTAAGTATGTGTTAGTATATGTTTGAATAAGTAATGTTTAGTGTGTATAACTGTGTAGTTGAGGAAATGGGAGTGTGATTGATTCTTTGCATAACTGACTAGGTGTTTGAGTAACTTTGTGGATGAGTGTCAGCATGTGAGTGTCTGTATAGGTGTATGAGTGGACATGATAGTGTTCTATTGATGAGTGACTGTATGTATGAGTGATTGTATGGGTGAATGAGTGGATGTGTGTGTAGACCTAGGAATCAGTGAGTGCGTATGTAGTTACGGGTATTGGTGTGTCAATAATTTCAGGAATGGTAGTTTGTATTTAACACTGGGTATATCAAAGGTTAGATTAGAGTGTGAGGAGGTGCATCGTATTATCACATGGATGATGTCATCAGTGATGTCATCAGTGATGTCATTTGAGATGTCATTAGTGATGTCATCAGTGATGTCATTTGAGATGTCATCAGTGATGTCACTGACCATGTCATGAATGATGTAATATGTGACATCATCAGCAGTGGATTGCGGCCCACGAGTTATAGTGAGTCCAACTAACTATAACGTGGGAATATCAATGGTTTTGTATGAGTAAAATGTTCATCTAACTATAACTGGTGTGAAACCTATGTTTTTTTCAGTGAATTTGAAAGGTTTTTTAAATACTAATTCCTAACTATAACGAGTGTGAAACCTATGGTTTTTTCAGTGAATTTCAAAGGTTTTTTAAATGCTAATTCCTAACTATAACGATTGTGAAACCTATGTTTTTTTTAGTGAATTTCAAAGGTTTTTTAAAAACGAATTCCTAACTATAACGTTTGTGAAACCTATGGTTTTTTCAGTGAATTTCATAGTTTTTTTAAAATCTAATTCCTTTGTATATCGACTTTGTAACCTACGTTTTTTTTTATTAGCTGTTTTTTACAACAATTAATTATATTTAAAAAAAAAAATTATTTGTTCAATGTATATATTTTTTTTAAACATTTTTTCCTGGTGCGCTCAGGGTGCGCGCACCGGTAAGCTCTCCCGAGAGCGCACCGAGAGCGCTATTTCTGCGTTCGTAAAAAAAATATGTATGAAAAGTAAATAATAATGCAAGACATTTAGTACCATACTTATAAAAGCAGTATTTTTGATTTACGAAATGAAAATGATTTTGCATTTCCGTAAAACTATCAAAACGTCACTCAGGCGCGCCGCGTAAGCGCCCCCGGAAGCGCCTACGTTCGCGCCGCGTAAGTGCCCTCGGAAGCGCTCCGGTGCTCGCAGTGTAAGCGCGTCAAGTCATGTGACCTTAAAATAACTCTTTTCATTGGCTGCTAACAGTTTTTTTTACAAAGAATGAAATCCCCACCCATTTCCTTCACTTCTTCTTTCACTTTTGTGACTGCAAGACCTGTCTTTTTGCTCTTGAATCTTTGTTGGATTACCATGGCTGCCAGAGCATCCAGCAGCGATGATGACACAGAGGGATTTATTGATGAAGAGGGTCCTCAGCCCAGGGTAAAAGAACACTTCATATGGAAGTTTTGTTCCATTCCAGATGATAAAAAAAGTAAATGCTCCAAAGGTGGAGTGCCGAATTTGTCACAATGTCCTGTCACAGGGTGACCCCACCAGAAAATATTCATTTGGAAATTCCACCATGGTTCGCCACGTCGAGAGGAGGCACCCCCAGAACTATGCCCGGGAGAGTGTCAGGGCTCTGGCACGAGAGGCTCCCAGGGATGGTGCCTCTACTTCAACCGGAGGACCAACTACATCGGTGAGGGGGCGACCAGAAGAGCTGATCCTTAATATTCAGCCTGCTTTTAATGAAGCCATAATTAAATGCAGAAAATGTGATCAGCTACTTTGTTATGGGGAACAAAGTGTTATGCTCATGGTTCGAGCATTAGACAACCACCGCTGCCGTCCCCAGTCCTAATTTTGATTATTTTTTTTTGCTCCTGTTGAGCAGTTTCCCATTCCCTGTTTTTGTTTTTGTTCAAAAAAAAGGAAAAAAGAAGAAAAAAAAAGTTCTTTTCAGAACTACCTCCAATTCTCATCAAAGAGCTGTATTCTTAAAAAAATGAAAAAGAGTAACTGAAGTGGAGTGCAGTGAGAGGAGATGAAAATGAGTGAGAAAGCAAAGAAAGGGACGAGAGGGGAAGGAAAGTGAAGTAGGGGGACTGAAAGAAGGTGAGTGTGGGGAAGGAGAGTGAGGAGAAGGAGAGTGAACATGGGGAATGTGGATAAGTGAAGAAAATGTAGTAAAAGAACGGTGGTGTGGAAGGGTAAGAAAAGAGCAGTGATGTTTAGGAAAGAGTGGAGATACAGACTGGATAAAGACAATTGAGTGTGAGACAAGGTGAGTAAGGCAGTGAAGAAACAGAGAAAGTGAAAGAAAAATTAAGAGTAGAAGACTGAAGGCCTCATTTATGAGGCCATGCGTCACTTTTACACCGCCGGTGCGTCACTTTTTGTGACGCACCATTGGTGTAAAAAATGCACCTTGTTGAGTCATATTTACAAAGTGACGCATCTAGGTAGATGCGTCACTTTGTAAACCCCTGCGCCACATTATACCTGCGCCAGGTGTAATGTATGCAAAGGGGGCGTATTGACGCAAGAAAGGGTCGTAGAAGTGACACAGTGAAATCTATGAGATTGCACTGCGTCACTTTTAGGATAACATTGGGTAAAAATCTTGCACCTGCCTCACAGCAGGCGTAAGACTGACGCAGGCCCTTTCACATGGGGCTGGCCCCATGTGAAAGGATGCATTGCTGGAGTTGCGTCACTTTTGTGACACACTCCAGCAATGCATCACTTTTGCGCTTACAGATACGTCAGAAATACTGACGTATCTGTAACTCCTTGCGACATAATGCGTCATACATTAAATATGACGCATGAGTAGAAGACTGAAGGCCTCATTTATGAGGCCATGCGTCACTTTTACGCCACCGGTGCGTCACTTTTTGTGACGCACCAGTGGTGTAAAAAATGCACCTTGTTGAGTCATATTTACAAAGTGACGCATCTAGGTAGATGCGTCACTTTGTAAACCCCTGCGCCACATTATACCTGCGCCAGGTGTAATGTATGCAAAGGGGGCGTATTGACGCAAGAAAGGGTTGTAGAAGTGACGCAGTGAAATCTATGAGATTTCACTGCGTCACTTTTAGGACACCGTTGCGTCAAAATCTTGCGCCTGCCTCACAGCAGGCGTAAGACTGACGCAGACCCTTTCACATGGGGCTGGCCCCATGTGAAAGGATGCATTGCTGGAGTTTCGTCACTTTTGTGACACACTCCAGCAATGCATCACTTTGGCGCTTACAGATACGTCAGAAATACTGACGTATCTGTAACTCCTTGCGACATAATACGTCATACATTAAATATGACCCATGAGTAAAAGACTGAAGGCCTCATTTATGAGGCCATGCGTCACTTTTACGCCACCGGTGCGTCACTTTTTGTGACGCACCAGTGCTGTAAAAAATGCACCTTGTTGAGTCATATTTACAAAGTGACGCATCTAGGTAGATGCGTCACTTTGTAAACCCCTGCGCCACATTATACCTGCGCCAGGTGTAATGTATGCAAAGGGGGCGTATTGACATAAGGAAGGGTCGTAGAAGTGACGCAGTCAAATCTATGAGATTTCACTGCGTCACTTTTAGGAAACAGTTGCGTCAAAATCTTGCGCCTGCCTCACAGCAGGCGTAAGACTGACGCAGGCCCTTTCACATGGGACTGGCCCCATGTGAAAGGATGCATTGCTGGAGTTGCATCATTTTTGTGACACACTCCAGCAATGCATCACTTTCCTCTAAACACTCTACATTATTTTTTTACTCTATTTTTTACACTGTTTTTCCCCCTGGTGCGCTCAGGGTGCGCGTACCGGAGAGCGCACCGGGGAGCGCAGCCAGCGCTACCCCGCGAAAATTTAAAAAAAAAAAAAAAGTTTTTTTGCCCTTCAGGGTCCTTCTAGGCCCCCCTCAGAAAACCTAGGGGGTGTCTACTCTGCCCCCTTTTAATTATTTCCCCCTTTCTTTTTCACCTCTTGTGTCTCGATTCTACCGAGACACAAGATGGCGGACTCTCCGGACTGTTTAGAATGTTGACAGACACCCGACAGCCAATCAGCTTTCCGCTCGCGCACTTCCGTAGCGCGCCGGGTGCGCTCCCCGGTACGCGCACCTGTGAGCGCTCGGAGAGCGCCTATAGATATATATGTGTTTTTTAAGTTAATTTTCAAAAAAACCACTGGAGCAATTTTCAGCAAACATAGCAAAGGCACATCTGCGTACCAGTCCCTACAATTTTGCCAAGTTTGGCGTAATTCCGTTCAGCGGGTCGGGCTGTAGACTTGTCAGACCATCCTATGGAAATTAACATGGGGAAAACACGTTTTGGGACCCCCTTTTTTCTCAGCCCCCACTTCACGAATCCCCCGAAACTTTCAGGGAAGGAGCGGAGCGGAGCTGGCCAAAATTTTGGAAAATTACACACAAATTCCTCAACCGGCGCCAGAGTTATTCCCAATAGAATGTTGCGGATTTCCTATGGTAGCCAATCCTGTAATGATTTCCAGACTGGTCCTGCAGGAGCGTCAGGAATCTGAAGACTAGTCCTCAGCCTTCCCCCACGGTCGTTCGACTCTATGAAACACTAGAGTATCGAATGGCTCGTTAGGGGAAAACAGGGAAACAAAACAAGGAAAGGTAGGGGAGCACAAAGTCTTGGCAGTAGACGTCTACGAGGATACGTGATGACCAGACAGGCTGCAAGGAAAAGGCATATATTACAAGCTATTCTTGTTAACAATCCTTGACATATATATGCACCTACAGACATCACATACCATGATAAATCGTCTCAACAGCAGGATACACAGGTGGGTAAGGAAGGTGTTTGTCTTTTTTCTATACACTACAAGACAAAAGATAATAAGACCACTATCCCACTCTATGTAAACATATGGGGTTCACTGATATGTAAATCTTACTGTTATGTTCTGGTGGAAACTTGTAAAGACATCCCCTTCTCCTTCTGTAATTCTAAATAAGTGTGTGTGAGTCTCTATCTTGTTGTCTGTTCAGGTCTTCTACATATAATATGCAAAATTAGTCATTCATTTAAATAACCCCTCAACATAAGGTAATATAAGGCAGCGCAAGGTGCTGTTACAGTGATTCTATGTAGTGACTTCCTGAATATACACCACCTCCGGTCCACGCAAGATCACCACTGGAAAAGTACCACTGCCAAAGGGAATATTGAGGGGATTCACCAAACGGGAAACAGCTCCGGTCCGTGAATCAAAGGACAGGAACACAGGGGTGTGCTCAGCCGGATGGGGGTGCAAAACCCAGGCCGCCGTGCGGAACACAAGGGCGTGGGAAGAGGGTCTTGATTATGACCGGCAGGACGGCGGAGGAAAACCAGGCCGCCCTGCGGAGCACAAGGGCGAGGGAAACAGAAAGGGCAATAGCTGTGCCCGGCAGGACGGCGGAGGAAAACCCGGCCGCCCTGCGGAGCACAAGGGCGAGGGAAACAGAAAGGGCAATAGCTGTGCCCGGCAGGACGGCGGAGCAAAACCCGGCCGTACTGCGGAGCACAAGGGAACAGAAAGGGCAATTAACCTCAGGAGCACAAACGAATACCAGAACGAACTGCCCAGGGACAAACAGCGAGGAGCCGTGGTCTCACGGGGGAGTCTGGAGAACAAACAGGAAACGAACTGCAGGACAACCGGAAGTCAGGCAAAACCAAAGAGGACAGAAACTACGGAGTACGAGCTAGACGAAAGAACGCAAAGCGGCGTTCTGATGGCATACTGCGTCTTATATAGTGCCTCTCCCAGACAGTTACAACATGAGAGGGACCACGGGGCATGACAAATCCTAACTATAACTACCTACTGGCGACCGCCAGTAGGTAATATATATATATGTATATATAATATATATAATATATATATTTTTTTTCACTGAAAAAAAAACATAGGTTAATGTACCGTTGCTGTTAGGTGAATTTCTCAGTGAGAACATTTTCGCTTTTAACCAAATAAAACACAGATATTCAACAGTTATAGTTAGTAGCACTAACTGTAGCTTGCGCCCCCACCAGCACTGCTTATTACCTCACATATGACATCACTAATGACATGTTCTATGACATAATTTACGACCTCACTCATAACATTTTCAATGACATCAATGATGACAACACTGTTGGCATCATCCAATGAGTGTGCTAGTTTCTTTTACAGTTTACATAGCAGCGAGAAGCTGTCATACTACTTTTCAAAATAATTTTGTTCAGCTTGGATTCCGCTAATGTGAGTAAGTGTTTACAAAATGCATGTGCTTCTAATGCACCATATCTGTGTAGACGTATTGAACACATTATACATTTTTTTATTCAAGAGTAACTCTGTGCAGTTGACAGTTGACTTGTATTCATTATTCTTCAGACAAGTTTTTGGGTACCACAGAAAAAGTTTCTTACAGGAGAAAGATTTTACGTAGTAGATACTAACTTTTGTAAGCTGCCTTGAGTTATTAGAGAGAACCTCGTCAGCATGACAATTTATACTTATCATAGAAGATTGGCTGTACCTGGAAGTAAGATATGCTTGTGTGCTAGTTATGCTGGAATCAAAAATGTGCTAGCATTCGCGCCAAGAATTTTCAATTCTATTAAGGACACAGAGGCGAGGATTATGCTATCTCTTTCTTTACTGTATAAATCACAGCAGCCAATAAACATACAATTTAGTGTAACAAAACTACATTGTCCATGATGCTTTGCATCAGCCACGCCTCCTTAACCCTCCATAAGAGCCCTGCTTACTGTCCCATCATCCTCTTTCTTTGCTCGAACTGTATAAAGTCCATTAATTCAACAATTGCCGAAAATCCTCCAGCATGGAAGTTAACAGGAAACCCAGTTCCATCGCAAATCTTCAACTGGAAGAATTGTCTTACTCAGATTTCTTATCTGCACCTAGGAAAAACAAACATGAACAACCCATAATTTCTGCTTAATATTATTCGAATTCAGTTTTATATCAACGGGTGGGTAAGCATAAGCATGAACAATCATATTGTAACATAGCCGGGTGGGATAATCCTTGCATCTGTGTCCTTAATAGAATAGAAAATTCTTGGCGCGAATGCTAGCAAATATTTGATTCTATTACAGGACCGGAGGCTTCAGATTATGCTAGTTTAACGCTTTATTAAATACAAGAGATGTAATGTCTCCCACCGGCTTATAATAAAATTGTTTAAATGTCGATTCCGCCGACCAGTCAGAACAATGCATAATATCTTGAATGTTATAACCTAACATGTAAGACTTAGATGCCATGGCACCCCGTACTGAATGTGCCCCAAATTTCTGAATGTCAATACCAGCCTCTTTCATAATGTAAGGAAGCCATCTGGCAATAGTCGCTGCCGACACCGGCCTAAAAGGTTTCTGTACTGCACTGAGCAGCTGAGTGGAACCCTCTGGTCTCAACAACCTAGTACATTCCTCGTACTCCTTCAAACAGTGCACAACACATAACTTCTCATTGCTGGGAAAAGCATTATATGTAACATGTCTAGATAGAGTTTTAGTATGACCTGTGATAGTAAAAGAAACTCCCTCCGGAGTAAATACTCTGCCTGTAATATCCAATGCCCTTACATCTGAGGAACGCCTGCATGCATAAAGACATAAAAGCATTGCCAATTTGGCAAACAACTGTTTCCGTGATAGAAGATTATTCACTGGCCAGTTGTTAAATAAGGAAATAACAAGTGAGACGTCCCATAAGCCAGATTATTTCGGTTTAGGCGGATTCGCCACCCGTATACTCTTAAGAAACCAATGGGTTTCCCGTCCACTTGAGTATGTCCGGCCGAGATGGCTGAATTATTTTTTAATTTCACTTTATTGGCATTTAGCCCGGCAGAGATGGCTGATCTGAAATTATTTACCGATCTGTAAGCCAAACCCTTGGCTGCTTTGTCAGAAAGAAAATTCACAACATGGGGTAGGCCTGTCCCCACGGGATCCAAGTGCCGTTCCAGGCACCAACCCATCCAGCCCCTCCAGGCTGAAGAGTATTGTTTCCTAGTTGACGGGGCCCAAGCCTGCCTGATAAACGATGAAGCTATCTGCGAAAGCCCCGGCATTTCCCACTGTTGCCAGAAAGCCTCCATGCCATCGGGGACAGTCTCTCCTCCAGGATAAACGGATGCTGGTCCCCGTTAGGAGTAGGGATTACGACCACAGTAGCATCCTGGGGAGGTCGCTTAACATCTCCAATAACACTGGGAACCATGGTTGCGACTTCCACAGTGGTGTCACCAGTATCACTTCTGCTTGTTGTTTGTAAACGTGTGACGTCACCCTGGGTATTAAGATGAACGAAGAGAATGCATAATTCAATGCTCCCGACCAGTTCTGAAGGAATTCATCGGTTGCCCTTGCCGCTGACATTGACCCCAAAGGTCCTGTAACCATCGGGACACTCTCGGATTCAGTTGCCAGTCGCTGTAATCTTTGAGGTGTCTCGAGTTCCAGTCCGCCACTAGATTGGACTGACCCGGGATGTAGTCCGCTATCACAGTGATCTGCCGATCCAGGCAATAGTGCCGAAAATCCTTGGCAATTTCCACTAGAAGAGACAATCTTGTTCCCCCCAACGTGTTTATGTACCTCACCGCCGAGATATTGTCCATCCGTAGAAGGATGCAGCAGGAAGTCTGCTTGGGGGATAGAGCTCAAATCGCTAACGAATCTGCAAGGAGTTCTAGACAGTTTATGTGCAACGACAACTCTTGGGGCGACCATCGACCGCCTGTGGAGATATCTCCGCAGCGCGCTGCCCAGCCCCAATGGCTGGCGTCTGATTCGATGATGGCTTCAGGTTGTGAACCGAAAATGGCTCTTCCATTCCACGCTTCCACATGGCCCAGCCACCACTACATCTCGTCTCTCACTTCCGTGTAAGTGAGCCCTCTCTGTAAATGTTGGATCTTTAATCTTTGCAGCGCTCTGTAATGCAGTGGTCCTGGGAAGATCGCCTGAATGGAGGACGCTAACAAACCCACTATCCTGACAATAGCTCTGAGGAACACCTGCTGCTTGCTGAGAAGGATCGTGATCTCTTTCCTGAGATCCTTCAACTTCGATTTGGGAAGGCTCAGTTGTGCTGACTGAGAGTCTCTCACAAACCCCAGAAATTCCGTAGTCTGTGCCGGAATCAATGCAGACTTGGCGTGATTGATCACAAAACCCAAACTCTGCAACAGTGACATTGTCATTTGAAGATGGTGAGCCACCAATTCCGGGCTCTGCGTCATTATTAGAATGTCGTCCAGATAAATAATCATGCGCACTCCCTGTTCCCTCAGGTAGGCCACTACTGGCTTCAACACTTTGGTGAAGCACCACGGAGCCGAGGAAAGCCCGAAAGGAAGGGCCGAATACTCGTACCACCGACCTTTCCATTGAAATTGTAGGAAACGGCGGTGTAGTGGAAAGATGGGAATGGACAGGTATGCATCTTTGAGATCCAACCTGACCATCCAATCTCCTTGCTTCAACAGATCCATCAGAAAATGGATCCCTTCCATTTTGAAATGCTTGTAAATGAGATACTGATTAAATACGCGCTTGATGCCTGACTGCGCTTTATCCAGGGAGGTGAATGTCCCCACATATTTTGATACAACCTTCACAAAGTGGTCTCTGAAGAGATTACCCTCCCCCAAGGGGCCAGGTTACGCCGCTGCTAGCTCAGTTGGTGTCCATGCCCATAAGCAAGGACTTACGCCTCTCGTTGGATATGTTGCAATTTGCATTGCCTAAGAGGCAAATTGCCCTCTGAGTCCAACCTGCTAGTAAATCTGGGTCAACAGGGGTTGCAGCTTCTTTGGCCACCGGGCCATCTCCCGGATTTTAGCAAGTGGGCCCACGACATCAAGGAGCTTATCTTGACACCCACACCAAGCGTGGTCGATCCCTTTTTTGGGGTCCTTAGCAAATTATTTCAGAAAGGTGAGGATACTAACATCTATCTCTGGGGTCTCTGCCACCTTATCTGGAACCTCAGGGCGTGGACATTCGGACCTGAGTCGGTTACGAACCTCTTTATCAAAACCTTGACGAAGGTTCTCATGAAGGTATTCAGTTACTTCTGGAGCCGGGGACCAATCCGATGACCTGGGATGCACAATGTCACTAGGGTTGAAAGTGAACGGGATATTAGTTGCACTCTCCGGTGTGGCAGAACTCGCCACCTTTGCATTAGCGGGCTCCTCATCAATAGTGTTAGTATCCGTATCGGTATTAGTATTAGTTGTGTCGGTATCGGGATACACCTTCTTTTTGCTCTTCGTCTTGCCACTAAAAGAATATCCATGCTCCCCTGTGGAAGCAGGAGGTAGGTCGTTCAATACACTGGCGTGCGGGCACTGACTTTGCTGCGCTGTGTCTGCAGGTGGTGGAGTGCTTTTCCCTTTCTCTTTAGTGAAGCCATGCCTTTTAGCGAAGCGCTCAAGCTGCTTAGTAATGGGTTTAAGTGCAGCAGATAGAGCTTGTTGCACAGTGTTTGGTACTGTGCTTTCAATTGCCTTATTAACTGAGGATTGGACGGACGCATCCAGAGCCTCCACAATGTTGTTCTCTAAGACAGTCTCCTGCTGTCCTTCATAATATACCTCCTCTTAGTCATCTTCATATCGCCCCCATTCCTCCATTGTACTTTTAAAAGCTGTGGTGCAGGATATAGAGTGACAAGCAGCGCCAATCTGTATATATTAATCAAATAGAGGATTCAGGTGGGGGCCAGCCCACGTGGCACACTAATACACGATGACCAACAAAGTTTGTACCAGGCCCCCTAAGCAAAGCTGTAGTCAACTACTATTTCAGCTCCCAAAGGCGTAGGAGCCAAGTAAATGATCTATGGAGTGTGTGCTCACTCCAAAAAGGCAGGTATTATTACAGCTGATCTGGCGTTTTATCTCCACCACAAAAACTCTGAGGAAATGACTCTTGGACCGAGCACGACGTGCGCAGCACAACGCGAGCCCAAAAGGAGCCCAATTGGGCTCGCTTGTGCCGTGCACGTCCGCCGTGAACCACTCGGCTCCAGCGTGATGCGCGGGCGATTAGGGGAGCCCAGTGCGCTTCCGCGCCTAACGTGCTGCTGAGTACCGGCAAAGAGACGGACCGCAAGACAACGGTCTGGTACACTTGTGCGTTGAGCGCTTATTGCTCTAAGGCGAGAGGACTCTCGAGCGGCGCTGGGATTGAGAGACAAGATCCCGTCACAGCGCGCATAGCGCGCTAAGCACAAATGATTAACCAAGCAATTATCAGTCGTCAAATATGACACAGCACATCGGAACAAGGCCTTACCACAAATATTATCGCAAATACCACATATGCAAACCATATATATCTGCATAAATCAAAATGACATATCAAAGCAGAACATAGTATTCTCAGTCAGAGCAATAGGTGGGCACTTATCTCTTGCTGTGAGCAGCAAAGAAAGAGGATGATGGGACAGCAACCAGGGCTCTTATGGAGGGCTAAGGAGGGGTGGCTGATGCAAAGCATCATGGACAATGTTGTTTTGTTATACTAAATTGTATTTTTATTGGCTGCTGTGATTTATACACTAAAGAAAGAGATAGCATAATCTGAAGCCTCCGGTCCTGTAATAGAATAGATGAGCTATCTGTGAATTTTTCACCAGCTAGGATGTTATTTAGCACCTGTTTTTTTTTCAATGTTTTATAGAGGGTACACTGTTCTTAGTAATTATTTTTTAAATACTCTTTGGTGCATTTCTCATGATAGTTTCACTTTCTGCAAATAGAATGATACAGAGTAAACTCTTGCCATAGAAAAAACATCCCTTGCAGAACGCATACCTCATTTGGGTAGTAAAATGTTTTCCAAAATATGCACGTTTTCAACACAGATAAGTCAATTAGAATGTGCTTTCACAGCCCTGGGAAAAGCACTGGCATTTTTTTTATTTACCCCTATTTACACCCTTTCCCAATTTTTTGGGGCTATGATAGGTTAAATGCAATGATAGATAGACCACATGTGCCATGTTTTCCTATGGTAAGTATAAAATGATTATTGGGGCGGAGCTTGCTCGAGTCGGAGATGGCCGCTTGACTCCCGAGCTCCACCGAGTCGACAAACTATCCTGCACTATCCTGAGCCCCCTTGGACCTTGGAACTATAAATTACGGCTGCGACTGCACGTGGAGTGGTCCGACGCCTGCTGACCTGCCAGGAAGTGTGTCCGGCTGCTACACATTGAGATCCTTCGTGTGGCAGTTTGGCGGCAGAGTAGGCCGCTAAGCGCCGGCCTCGCATTGCTCGGCGCCACGGCGGCGTCACTCTACGTGCGGCCCCCGTCGAATGGTATGGTCCGCTGCGGTCGCGGTCGAGCGGCTGTGCCGTTTTCGGGACGGACATGAGCAGTGGTTTCTGCATTCCAGTGAGGGGGAACTTGAGACCCCGTAAATTACTGTGGACGGCGCTCGGGGCGGAGAACCACTTTCCGGTTGTGGTGCCGTACCGGGTGTAGCCAGTGATCCGTCATGGCGGCACACTAGAAGGTCTACGGGTGAAGCAGTGTAGGAGGGTAATCCCTGCTATAACGACCGTGACCACGGTATATGAGCGGAGGAACTAACGGAGCCCAGTGACGACTGTTTGGACTTGCTGCAGTCGTGGCAACGTTCGGGGGGCTGTGCTGGTGAGTGACGGAGCTGCGCCTTTCCCCATCGCAGTGACACTACGTAGTTGAGTGCCTGAGCGCTGCGGCAGCCCTGGAATGCTAATTGCGGCGAGCATTAAACTTGGTAGCAACATCACCGAACCCATCAAGATCCGAAGGGGAACCCGGCAGGGATGCCCTTTGTCTCCTACGATGTATGCTTTGGTTGCAGAACCACTGGCGTGCGCTATGCGCGAATACCACTCTCACCGGGAACTTAATTTCCCCACATACCAACTGGTCATAACTACGTACGCTGATGACACACTGCTGTACGTTCGGGAGCCTGAGACGAACCAAGTCCCGTTACTACGTGAAGTGGTGAGGTTTGGTGCACTCTCGGGATTAACGGTTAATTGGTACAAGTCTATTGCGTTCCCCTCACGGCAGCTACAGAACAATTTGAGATTGACTACCCACTGAGATGGACCTCTGAGCCCGTACAGTACCTAGGGGTGCGTCTACACACTGATGCTGAGACGGTATTCGTGATAACTACGGTAAGGCTATAGATAGATTGGAAGATAACGTTGAAAAATGGATCGGGTTACCTCTCTCCCTCCTAGATAGGATCTCGATAATGAAGATGGTGATATTACCTAGACTGCTGTATTTGTTCACAAATATTCCGATGGTGCTTCCAAAGTGCTTCTTTTCGCGACTCACGTCGCTGATGATTAAATTGGCTTGGGCCGGCAAACAGGCGCGAGTGCAGTGGAAAATTCTGGTCCTCCCGTATCAGATGGGCGGCCTAGGAGCTCCCGATTTCGAACCATACTATTGTGTTGCGCAGGCAGCACACTTACACCAGTGGATACAAGATAGGGAGAATGCACCATTCCTTAAGCTTGAAAGACTCTTTGCTGCCCCATTACCACTGCCGGCAGTTGTCTTTGACACAGCGGACAGATGCACAGGCCTGCTTGACTCTTTAAATTCACCTAGACATGCCTGGCACGCGCTTTTGCAGTACCACGCTGGGGCGATTTTATACGCTCCGCTTATGCCCATTGAGTGGATGACCTGGTTGGCCCCATGTAGGGACAAAGGCGTGATTACGGCTTTGAAGACCCTGGGTATACACACGGCTGGAGACATGTTTACAGACGGGACTCTTAAAAAACAGACCGATATAGCTACGCAGGAGGTACGACCAACTGTGCTGCAGCGTTTTCAATTCCATAGAATTAGAGAGGCTTGGCGGGAACAGCTGGGGGACGATATGCAGGAACCTCCAGAGCTTATGGAACTCACAAACGTAATTAAAACGGAAGAGCCGAGAAAAATGGTCTCCGCTCTGTATAAGATGACCATGTCTGAACGAGTAGCTGGGTATAACAAGGCAAGCCTTGCCTGGCAGCGCGACTTGGATACAATTAGTTCTGATGACATGTGGCGTTATTGCTGCTCCAACACGAGGACCGTCTCCCTGAATGGTAGGCATAGGTTGGTGCACTTCAAGTACATTAATAGAGCCCATCACACCCCAGAAAGGCTACATCGGTTTGGGTTGTGCGAAAGTGCGTCGCGTGATAGATGTAACGCACCGGACGCAGGGTTCATGCACTTAGCCTGGGAATGTCCGGGGGTTCAGCACAATTGGGGAGCGTTGTTTCAGGAATTAAGTAATATTCTATAAGGTGAGATAGCCCCGTCCCCGTCGTTTGCGCTGCTGGGTTATTCCAGGTCATTGCCTAAAGCGCAGCGTAAGATTGTTGATATGGGATTGCTGATGGTGAAAAGGAGGTTAGCGATGTGTTGGATGAGAGGCCCCCACCCCAAGACTTTTGCAGTGGATTGGTGACTTGACACACTGTTGCACGCAATCAGAGAACTATAGTGACCTCCTGTCCCCCAAAAGCAGACCCAAGAACTTTTGGGGATTATTTTTTGACTACAGGAGGAGACTAGAAGCGGAGACAGCAAGCAGTAAGGTGGACGGGTACGAAAGCGCCCTTGAGGGGGCAGAGGGGGGTGCAGAGGTTGGTTGATAAGTTATCCCTCCACGTATACTATCTGAGCTTATGTCCCACTGGGTTGGGTGGGCTGGACCTGCACTTGGCTAGCTGGGTTCTATAAGATTTGTCACATGGTATGAACCACAGGGAAAAGAGTTTGCAGATGATGGGTTTACACCTCTGGTATGTTAACGTTTTCTTCATAAAAAGTGGTGTTTCAATACTGGTTGATATATGATGCAAGCTTACGCACTGTTTGCTTCAGTCCATTAGTTGATCGCCGCCCGACCCTCGGGTTGTGGGCTGATCGGCTGTGTATAGCAAATTGAGATATGGACTTATCCTCCTGACTATGCTTGCTTGAACACATTTTCTTCTGAATGTATTGTTGTTCTCACAGCTATAAACAAAAAATTAAAAAAAGTATAAAATGATTATTTGTTTTATATTGCCCTTTGTACGGTACTCTATTGCTCCAAAGTGGTGTCAATAAATTACTAATCAATTTTCCGTCACCCAAAAAGATGAAAGCGTCAGACTGTGAATTTGTAACCACAGACAGATCACAGCAGATGTTAGTAGCCCTGGAAAGGTTATTTTTGTATTCATTAAAGGCATGGATACTGATTTGAAACATACTGTGCTGTGGCCAATTGGAGAGATCCTTCTAGTTCAAAAAAGGCTCTAGACACCAGGGACCCAACCAAGTGACAGAGCTGGAGGGTATGAGGTTCAGCTGATCAAGGTGTGATCTAGACGTGCCCCCCCCCATTTTATATGTGGTTTCACCAAGAATCTTTTCCCATACCGTAGGCAAAAGCAGTCTCGTTGCCGACGGAAGTGGGCGTTGTCAAGGTGAATTTTTCGAATTCTAGAATGCAGCCTTAATGAATCCAGATATCCAAAATTTCACTTTGGGGAGTGGGCAAAATGCAAATAATACCTATTTGATAAGAATATAATATTTTTTTTCATTTAAATGAAAAAACTATGTTGGTTACCAATTTGGTGGAGCCAGACAAAAATGTTACTATTACCAAAAATGCGAAAATTACGACTATTGAGCTGAATAAATAATTTACAACAAAAAAAGATTCAATGAAAAAATAGTCATGACGGTCTATCTTCTATATCTACCATGAACCCTGGAGGAGGAACAAAGGTCATGTGGAGGAATAACAAAGAAAGGGCAGCGTGACACAGTAGAAGAAGCCCAAGGGAAGTAACTTATGAAAAAGGGATCAGGAACACACATAGTGAAGGAACCGCAATACACAAGGACAGAGGGGAGAAGGACATGAGTGTGGATGAGGGGCGCGAAGAAGGTGGCATCTGGGAATGGATGCTCGTGCCGTCATACAAAACACCAAGAGGAGCCAGAGGAGGAGCGTGGGGGTCAGAGGGCGGTAAAGAGCAAAGACGCAATGAAATGTGCACACAAAAGTGGGGATTACAAAAGAGTCACGGCAACACCAAAAAACAAAGAAATTCAGAGAAGCAGAAAAGCGGCAATAAAAGTGCTCACAAAAGTGGGGATTAAACAGGAGTCACTGCAACAAAAAAATAAATGAAAAAAGTCAGATGCCTAGAGAAGCGCATGAATGTACACACAAAATTGGAGATTACACGGGAGTCACTGCAAGAACAAAAAAAAGTAAAGACCCGGAAAAGCGGCAATGAAATATTCACCCAAATGTGGAGATTAAAAGGCTTAGCGCTAGAGAAATGAAAGGCGCGTCAGCCATTGTTGAAGGTAAACACGGTAATACAAAAAAAAGTACTTAGCGGCTAATTAAGAGACACTGTCTCCCACCGCAAGTAAAAGATCCAATCCCGGTGGGCAGGGCCAAAAGCAGACAGGGTAGCAACCAGGAGGCATTAAAATGCCTACGGTGCAATCATTACACTGTGTTTTGCATAATCCATGACGTAAAACGACGTGCACGATTAAAAATTTCAGGCAGAGCAGAGGCACGACTTCTGGAACCGTATTGATTCCAAGAAGCCTTCGCATGACGAGAGCAGCTCATACGCGCTGCTAACACCAGGCGAGACCTAAAAATGAATCGTGCATCGAGTCGTAAATAGGACAAGGGGGTGGATGCCACTATAAAGTGTGGCTTTAAAGAAGAAGTGCTATGTCTGGCTGATATAAAAGAAGCAACCGAAAAGCATGTCATGTCTGCTTCAGCAAGACTTATTAAGTAAATAGTTCTAATGAAGTGCTAATGAAAGCTACAGAGTATGGACACATGTAAAGGTTGTGTGCTGAATGAAGAGACTGGCGCAAGAGGAGTTGTTCAGCTCTGGTAGAAGAACCAGCTGAGGCCTCTCGGAGCAGCACTGGCGCCGCTGCCCAGGTGAAAGCAGCATGACCTGCAAGGCAGGGAGAGGCACTGCCACTCTCTTCTTCAGGGGGCATGCCTTTCTGAACTGACAACTTGTTCAAGTGAACTTTCCTTGTGTTAAAGCCAGCCGGGGCAGGCGGATGGGGGGGCTGTGCCCCCTTCCTTCAAAAGAGATGGTATTTCGGGATGCTCCTGCTCTGGACATAACAGCACTGGTCGTGGTCTTGTGACCGTGGCAGGTAGTCAAGGAGGGGCCATGGCATGATCTGCTGTTGGTACCTGGTACCAGAATGGGGCGAGCTGCAGAGTTTTAGTTTGCAATAATGAATTCCGCCAGCGAAGCAGCAGAATTCATTAGTAATTCTGCATTACAAGAGAAACGCAGAATTACTAAATACCTCCCATTCTGCCAACGGAATAAAAAAATCCAGCCACCCTTAACTATGAGAGAGCCACGATAGAGGCCTACCTGGATTACACAGCCGAGGTGCAGTTGCAGCACAGTTCCTTTGCGGCGCTCAAACAGCAATTGCGCAAGTTGTGCTTGAAATATGCTCTCCTCTTCCCCATTAAATTGCGAGTGGTTGAGGGAGACACAACGCATTACTTCCAAACACCTGAGGAGAACTGGATACTCTTGAACGGAGGGTCGATTCATGCAAATGGCAAATGCCTTACAGGTAGGGTGACCAGGCGTCCCCGTTTTGCCAGGACGGTCCCAGTTTTTCACCAGCTGTCCCAGCAAATTTCAAGAAATGTAGCTCATGTCCCGGTTTTTAAAGAGGGTCGACTGGAAACGGTGGGAGGTGTTTTTTATGTTTTACAAAGCAGGGATAGTTAGCAGTTGTTTCAAGAAAGCAATTTAATTCACTGTCAAGCCACTGGGTTTAAAAATTGCATTTTATGTATGTTCTTACTGCCTGTTCTGTAATTCTCTGCTAAGGAGCGCTCTCATCGCTTGAAGTAAAATTGTAGTCCTTCTTCTATTTTTGTGAAATGTCCCGGTTTTTGGCTTTAAAATTCTGGTCACCCTACGTTACAGGGCTCTGAGAGACACAGAGACTGCAAAGGCAGCGCACCCGGAAATTCCAGTCTTGGCCAACAATAGCAGCAGCTAAGTAGAGAGCTCAGGTGATCGCAGATGTATCGCTCCTTGGTGAAAACTCCTTTCCTGCTTTGTCGTCGGATCAGGCCTTAGACAGAGTCTGGCACGGACAGATCCGGTGGGTTGGATGGGGAGGTGGTCCTCTCTCCTCGTCTGGCCGATGATATAGCCTGAAGTGGACTGACCCTGGGACTGTTTTAAATTGTCGGGTACCAGTATATAATTATTTAACTATATTGTTTGATTATTTAAAATCATTACAATTAGGAAATGCTTTATATGAAAAAAGAGATTAAAAATTAGCCATTAATACAAAAGTTAAAAACTATGATATTTCTAAATTACATTGGGGCATGGTATGTCAGATTTAAATTTAGATAATTTTCCAGCGACATGGTTTGTCTGATAAAGAATGTGTGCCTAGAGGAGCAAAAACTTCATTATTAAACGGGAGAACAATCCAATTAAAAAGAAAAGAAAGAAAGGCAGACTTGGCACTTGTCCCTAAAAGTTCGGAACTCCTGTGTAATCTCGAATATCGGCAAGAGTGTACAGACTGGGGCGAGATTACTGGTGATCCTGCTGCGTTAAAATGTTGTCTGCTCTTGAAACAAACTTTGGTGAGCCCGATGTTAAGCATCGTATTTTCCGGATTCATGGCTGCTATAATGGCTTGTCAACAAGATCGGACACCACGTTTGTTCCATTCACCCAGTAGCAGAATCCTTCTGTCGATAAGTGAGGCGGGACAGACACATACCACGTGCGCAATCAACTCCGAGGTGCACTCGGTATTGTCACTTGGACTGCGCCAGTCTGGTAGATGGTGCAAAAAAGGCCATTCAACCATCCTCAGTGCCAAAACACTTTTTTCCATAGTAGCTGGAGAGGCTGGGAGTGGGGTCATCCTACTTGCAGTGGGTAAGAACACTGTATAGCAAACCAATGGCGAGGGTCAAGACTGGCCAGATGATCTCGGGCAGGTTTGAAATACTCAGAAGTACTAGGCAGGAAGGCCCATTATCTCCGCGAATTTTTGCACTAGCGGTGGAACACCTGGCAAGCTAACTGTGCACCAAAGCCCAGATGTGGGGTGTGCAGACGTTTGATGAATGACATATAGTATCCCTCTACGCAGATTTTTATCTATGCAATGCCTAAACGTCCAATCATTTACTGCTGGAGATGCTCTACAAGTTTGGGAAGTTGTCAAGACTCAAAATTAATTGGTCCAAGTCCTGCTTGTTCCCACTCCAACGAGTACCAGATCATCGGAGGGAGTCTGTGACGGCCACCAGGCTTGTGTGGCAATTTGATACCTTCACATATTTGGGGGAATATTTATCAATCTAATGGGGGTAATCAGGACAGTACGGTAACATTGGCGTGCCTCTGTCTCTCCTTCTGGCTCTCGTTGCCTCTGTCTCTGGGCAGGGTGGCTGTAGCAAAAATGTTTGTGCTGCCCTGCTTACTGTAGCTTTTTGCGATATTGTTGTTAATTCTTACCAGGCCTTTTTTTAATGGCCTTCAGGGACTACTTTCAGACTTAATTTGGGGGACAGTTAGAAAATAGGTCGCACTGCAGGTAACACAACACTTACTAGATGCTGTCTGGAAGCTCCCAATTACGAGCTTTATTATGCAGCGACACAACTGTGGTGGCCTATGCAATGGTTGGGGACAGTCCTCAATGAGGAAAGGGAAATAGTTAAGCGAATTTTGATAGGTGAAAACATTCTCATCTGGCTGCAGCGTCACCACCGGCCAACAGAGGTATGTCTGGGAGGGGGCAAAGAAAGAGGGGGGGTTACGCGGCAGCCGGCGCCGGAGCCTGCCCCTGCATCTGGGAGACAGTGCGGATGACTTGGGCGTGCCCCCGCAGGAGGGCCTGGTGGGCTTTAATGGCCCAGACAGGGCCCGGATGCTGCCGGTTCTGAAGCGGAGGGGCGGGGGAGTGGGACCACCTTGCCGGTGGATGGCGGGCAGGCCCGGGAGGCAGAGTGTGTCAGAGCGGGGGGTGGGGTGGGCCCGGAAGGAACGGATAGGTGGAGGACAGCTCTGAAACACACCATGTCCAGGATGGCTCCAATAAAGGGGAATCATTGAGAAAAAATAAGGTGTGACTTCATTTTTTTAAAAAACTTTTTTTCAGCATGTTGATGGAAAAGCCCAACAATGTCAACAGGCCGTCTGGAGGTGGCTTATGACTGCTTGAGGTGAGCCCACCTTCAGTACCTAAATGCCAAAGTATGGGAAGACTGATATATGCAAACTATCCAGATGTGCTGCCACCATCGCCTTTGTGAACACAGGAGGTGTACTGGTTATGCCAAAGTGGAGCACTGAGAATTGAAAATGCTCATGTCCTATCTGAAACCGCAGGTAACGTCTAAGGGGTTACAGAAGTAGAATGTGAAAATAGGAGTCCTTCAAAGCCAGAGCCACCATCCAGTCCCCTGCATCCAGGGCAGACAGAACATGAGGCAGGGTAACTTGTTCTTCCAGCGAAAGAGGTTCAGAGGGCATAGATCTGGAGTGGAAAAAAGGCTTCTTCCTTTTCAACACCAGAAAATAACAGCAGTAATAGGCAGTCCTGATCTCTGATACTGGCACCCTGTCTGTTGTTCCCTTTGTTTTTGTTTTTAAGAGTTTTATATAGCGCGATCTAGACCCGAGGCATCGAGTATCAGAGCGCTTTACATGAGCACCAGTTTTCATTACAGATGAACACATTCATTTTTGTTAGGCACGGGGAGATTAAGTGATTTGCCCAGAATCATTGGATGTTGAGCAACATTGCCGAGACCCGAACCCGGTTCCCCAGGTCTGAGGTCGACTGCTTTAGCCGTAAGGTTACATCATCTCCCTTGACCAAAAGAGCCTGAACTTTGCCATAGAGTATCGAAAAGTGGTCCTCCTGGAAGTGTTGTGGTATGGGTGGCATGTCCAGGGTATATGACAGGAAGGATAGTGTGAAACCGAGTTCCACGATTTGGAGCAGCCATTGGCCGGATGTGATGCTGCTCTATCTGGGGAGGTAGAAGGTGATACGTTCTCCCACAGAGCGATCTTAAGCTAATTAGGGTAAATCACAGGGGCTTTTCAGAAGCTGGGGGGTAGTTGTGGAGTTCCTACAAATCTATATAGGATCTGTGCATTTAGACAGGTGAACAACCGTTACAACGAAACTTTTACAACGCACTACCATTACAACGCGGTCATTACAACGCAAACTATTACAACGCATTGCGCTGGGGGGCGCTCTAGGATAGGGAATACGTTTAATTTTCTATCCAACACCTTCCCTAGTGTCCATGGGGACTGGAGTTGGAATAGAAAATTAAACTTTTTACTATCCAGCACCTCTAAGCGCTATGCGTTGTAAAGGTTTGCGATGTAAAAACCGCGTTGTAAAGGCAGGCGTTGTAATAGCCTGCGTTGTAACGTCATACATCCATTTAGACAACATAAACTAAGGGATTGGTGTCCAGACTGATTCCAGACACCCCCAAAGGATATGTTAGTCGGCAGATCAGCTAGCTCACAGTGCCACTATAAGCCCCACAACCTTACCAAGGAGAGAATAGTTTCTGGCACTATCAAACATTACAACCCTGACCCCTTAGGGATTGTGAAAACAGTACAGTACTTTTCGCTCAGTCACTTGTGCTCACTTTGTCTCAGAGAGGTACACAGAATAAATGGTGGGGACGTTTTCAATAAGTATTTATTGAACCAACGTCATTCTAGTATAAAATATGTGTACTGCAACAGCCTTTAGACAGAAACAGATGTATACAGTCATAAGCACCAACAGAGTAAATAAAAGGTAGAATTCTACCATAATGCTCAAACAGTGAACATATGCATGCAAATAGATACATGACAGTAATCATGAGAACTCCTAAGATGCAAACTCTAACTAAATGTACCTAGCGTGTATGTAGGTGTAAAGCCAAGAATCCATCTTGGAAAGAGCCAACCCCATTACCTGATGGGAGAGAATGAAGGACCACGTCTTGATCTCGAGTTGGACACTGCGTGCAGGGACTTCAGCCTTTTGCTTTTTGCTTTGGCGACGGAACCGTTGGCAGCGCGGCTGAGGCAGCACCATAATGACATGGCATTGCGGTGCAATATGAGACAACTATTGGTCTCCATGTATGCAGATGATATTACCCTATATGTGCGAGACCCCTAGAATAACTTAAATACACTCCTTCGTGAGTTCATTGTCTTTGGACATCTGTCGGGTGTCCAGATAAATTGGGGGAAGTCCTGTCTCTTTCCGTTAACAGATTCGGTAGTGCGTTTCCATCTAGATTACCCGCTGGAATGGTGCGAAGATGAACTACGATATCTGGGTATCGGTATCACTAGAAATAAAGATGAACTTATGAGACTCAATTTTGGGGTGGCGCTGACTCGAATAGCAGACAAGGTGAGTCGGTGGATAACACTCCCACTCTCCATGGCAGGTAGAGCGTCGCTGATAAAATGGTGATATTGCCCCAGTTGCTTTCTTTGTTTCTAAACATCCCGTACTATCCTGGCCGACACTTTTTTCAATTTCTCAGTACAGAAATGATTAGACTGTTGTGGGGAGGTAAACAGGCCAGACTGAGGTGGGACGTTCTGACTAGGCCGTACTCATCAGGCGGATTCGGTATTCCAGACTTTGAACTCTATTATATGAGCGCTCAGGCCCATTATCTATATTTTTGGATCCGGCAACCTAAATATATGCCGCAGTTAGCAGCCGAACACTGGCTTGTGCACCCTATTCCGATAGAGGGAGCCTTGTATACAGTACTGAACGCCCGTGAAGGCACTCAGAATACCGTATATGCCACGATTACGGCATGGAGACGTATTGAACGCCTCCTGAAGGCCCCTGTGCTATATTCCCCGTTATTACCACCAAAATATCATCCAAACATGCCCATTCTGCAAGAAACGCTTTTTCATAAATTTCAGGAACGCACGTCACTTAAAAACTGGGGCGACTTATATGAAAATGGGCAGTTTAGGGAGTCGGAAAATATCTTTCAAGATGTGCAGCGTACCCCGCTAGATATCTTTCTGTACATACGGCTCAGGCAAGGGGTCCGGTCTTTATATTCTGACTTCCCAGCTGAACCTCAGATACTTTCACTACTACAGTTGCTCCTCCAATAATTAACACCTAAGCGCTTAGTCTCCTTCTATATCGCGCAGTCCACACACAGCGAGAAGTGACGTCTCGCATGCGGTGGGGGGAAGAATTAGGATCTGAATTGACTAGAGGACCAATGGGAACACTGCTGCTCGCAGACTGAGCGAATTTCGGCCAGCATCAGGCTGCGCATTATACACTACAAATACTTGCATAGGCTGTACCATACACCGGTTAGATTGCATAGACACAACCTTCGGGACTCGGACAGATGTGATAGATGCAATGCGCCACAAGCTGATTTTCTGCACTTGGCCTTGAATTGTCCGGGAGTATTTGAGTATTGGACACTTGTTTTTGAAGCCTTGACTCAAATGACTAACACCCACATACAGGCCACGCCATTGCTGGCACTGTTAAGTTATGTCCATGATGTCCCACTGGCATACCGTAGATACATAGCACTTGCACTCTTGTTAGCCAAGAGACGGATAGCCTGTTGGTGGGGCAGGGGGAGGGCGCCCACATTTAAGGATTGGCTTAATGATATGGTTTATTGCCAGGAACAATCTGCCATTTATGCTGAGTTGCTGCCTAGTGCGTCCCGTCCTAGAGACATTTGGTCGCCATTGACATCCGATCTACTGACAAGACCCCAGGAGACTAGCCATTCATGAAGACCTTTATGTATAGCACGATAAACAATGTCCACTGAAGATGCACACGTGGCTTACGGCATTGCTAGAATTGGCTAGAAAACACTGCATTGAGACTGTAAGGTGGAGAGAGGGTAAGATGGGGTAAATACGCCTTCTGATTTTATGTTCTTTTACTGGACTTTACAAAGATCGCTTTGATAGTATGCCCTAGGTTCTGATGCAATGCATTTCCTGTGGCGCTGAGCTTTGAGCGCAAGTTTGATGCACCAATGTGACTCATATTGTGAATCTCTTACACTGTTACTTTTGTTTTATATATATATATGTCTCCTATTAACCAGCACAAATAAATGATAGATTATTATTGGTTCATGAAACGCGGCCGGCCCGAAGTGGTTGTAGGCGACATGCTGCGTTTTACATAGAATGCTGATGGTATTTACCGTTTGATCACTACACTGCAATGCAGCCGGCTGATATATGGTTGTAGGCGGAGAGATGTACCTAATGGTTTATACAACTAATGAAAGTTTTTGAAACTTAAAAAAAAAAAAAAGGGGACTTCAGCCTTTCATGTCAGCATGGAATCTTCTCCTCTGGTTTGCTCAGCGAAGATGTGGTACTTATATACCTGAAAGGTACACACAGGAGTTCTACCTAGATGTGTCATGGTACTGTGGGCCTGTCGGCCAAGTATTACGATACTTGTGACTGTTGTACAGAGTTATTATGCAGGAGATGGTAATTCTGATGTGATACTAAGAATCCTCATGCATAATAAATGAGGCTAGTTTTCGAAGAAAACCACACAATATTTATTTGGCACCTAACTAGGTAAAAGGTCAGCACCAGAGTTGTTATGTAGAGAAAGGTAGGATAACTACCTGGGCCTATATTGGGGTACATTGGGGCTCATTACAGGGCAGGGTGTGGTAGACTGAGGTTTGGGTTCATTATTACCCTTGAGGGCATGGATTCTGTCACCTTCACTCCCAACTTTTAACGTGAAAAGACAGGGAGACCTGTTGCGGCTGATGCCCGTATTGGCGCTGCCTACGCCGATATCCTCTGCCAAAGCCTTAAAAGATGTGAACTTGCTGGGGATCTGACAAAATGGCAGAGCACAGCCTAGAGAAGGAGCAATGACCTTGCTCTCTTTGAACCATTCTAAGGTTGAATCTGACTTTGTTCTGAACAGCCTAGAGCATGTCAAAGGGCATTTTTAGCAGTGATTGTTAAAAGTCCGAAGATAAGCCCATCAAGCAAATCCATGCATGGCGCTGAAGTACCACGCTGATCCCAACTCTCCTACCTAGACAGTCCAAGCCTTAGTAAATTGAGTGGTTAGCTACAACTGGTCTATAAGTGATATCATCTAGGACAGCCAGCAAGATACACACCACCCTGTTTTACAACATATGCAAGTACCTGTTTGGGAGGCAAGACGTGTTAACAGATCTTGGAGCAAGGTTGGTGGAAGAAAACATTTGCTTGGTGAATGTGTCCATTTGCTGTGACTATCAGGAGGGGCTGCAGGGAAGCCATTAGGGGTTAGGAGACTTCTGGACACCTGTACCACCAAGCTCCATGGAGCGTGATGCTGCACCAGGAAATACAGATCTACGGGAGAAGGCCTATTCCCCCTTGCCTCTTGCTTATTAACAGGGAGGCACGATCCTTGCTTTGTCCAGGTGCCCACCAGTACATTAGTTGAAGGCATCATTAAATAGGTATAGAAGTTCTTGGTTTGTTTGTCCATGGGTGAGGACCTCAGTGAGAGCATTCGTTTTAACTTCTTCTGTGGGCAGAGTAAGGTCCAACATGTCTGGAATTGCAACACACAGAAAGGAGACTTAGCACACCTAATATTCCACTGCTCAACACTCAAGGTTTTCTGGGGTAGGTTGTTTGACTTTATAGACGAGATATTCAATTGCAAAGCAAACAGCGACTTTACCTCCCTTGTCATAGCGGGAATAAGCTCAGACCTTACATTGGAAAAGGATGAGGAACTAATGGACCTACTGTTGACAGCTGCGTTCAAAACAATCCTAAACAACTGGAAAGACTCAAGCAAAACTACCTTCCAAAGTTGGCTAAACTGGATTACGTACCTAAGAGGAGCAGACAGCTTGGCAATGCAGAACTCCCCATGGAAGGTGTCTACCAGGGGGCTGTGGGAGGCCCTAGACAGGACTCTTGCCCCTCATAAACCCCCATTAACTGCCGCACGCCAAGGTGTCGCGGGCCCGGCGCTTATGATCAACATTTGACCAGCATAATCTTGTAGCAGGAAACGGTCAGGATTTTGTTTTTGTTTATGATGCCTAGCTTGTGTACAGCTCTCTTTCATACAGGGCTTTCCTATCCCTCTCCTCTTAGTTCTCCTTTCTCTCTTTACCCTCTGATTGTACTATCCCTTTCCTTCTTTATTACTCTCCTAAGAGTTAACCAGACCGTAACAAGAAATGTTTATGACTGATGTAAAACTCTTAAAATCCCAATATATATATTTTTTTTAATGCTTTCACTGCGCGCCAGCATCATCGTACACTGTGCAATCCCAGCCTCGGTGCTGCACCTTTTCAGAATGTTGCTCAGGGCCCCGTGGTCATAAGATCTGACACCGCGACGAAGCGATCCAGTAAGGAAAGTCCCTTAGGCACGCTCCCCGCCTTCCTTGCCCCGAAGTAAAGGAAACTAAACCAACAGAGTGATTGAAGAATGTCAAAATACAAGGTGACTAATGTAGACTTGTGAAGGAATAAGCAACAGTACTGGGATCCGAGCTCCTGACCTCCTAGGAAGCTGGAAAGAGAACATGTATTTAAAACTGCTGGAAGTCAAGTCTGAACATAACACAGGAGCTGCAGAAAAATGCTGAATGTCGGGGAGACTAGAGGCAGCCTTTAAACTAATAGAAATCACGCAACACGCTGCTGCTTGGTGACTTGTTCTCTGAAGGCCTACTGCATCTTGGAGAAGAATGTATATATAGAACAGTTTGATTTAAGCGGATGGAAATTGCCTCAACCAATTGTAACACTGAGTTGGCACCAGACAGGTGAAAGAATCAGCAGGGAGGGAAAGGACCCAGACAGAACTGACCTCTTACCAGAGGCAGCGAAGCTGGTCTTAGCCAGGGCTACTGGAACTATGCGATTGAGCGGGCGTGGCGATTTTCGCATAACTACAGATTTGCGGCATTTGTAAATGTAAATGTAAATGTAAATGTATGTGTCTTGTAAAGCGCACTGCTGCCCTGAGGCGTCCTGGCGCTGTAGACCGCTGGGGAACCCGTCCTGGCTATCCCTGTGAGATGGTCCCTACTGGGTATCTCCAAGGTGAAACCAGGCATCCCCGGCGAATGTGGGGGGCCGTTGTAGAGATGAGGCAAGCTAATGCCCAGAGTTGCCGAGTGTGATCCCTGGTTAGAGTAGGCACCGAGGCGAGAATTATCGAGTCCGCTGACCCTGGTCCACGACCCTGCCGCGTCGGGAATTGAACCCTGGTCCCGGGCCTTTCTCTGCTTCCGGGTCTGCCGCCTCTAACCAGTGAGCCACACCACTCCACATTTGCCACGTAATCCATCATCTGTGCATAATCGGCAAATGTTAACAAAAAATAATTGCATCTAGCTCAAACTTTTCAAAAGTTACTAAAATACAGCGACACGTATTGCAACGCAGTGGAAGGCCCTTTGCGAAGCTGGACTGCTCACATTTGTTTTTGGTATTACTATATTTTGGTGTTAGACTGGTTCTAATGAGATGCTACCAATGCTCAGATAGTGCTACCAAGTTTAACAAGCATTTGCAATGCAATAGGTCTTGCATTTGCGAGAGTTGCAGCTATTGCCATTGTAAATGACAATGCCTTTTATTTCTGTATTTGGAAAAGCTGCATGCGGTGCATTAACACGCGCTTTGTACTTATAGTCCTTGCTTACGAAAAGGAAGGCGGGCAGTGAAAGAGGCCTAGTTCCTGCTAGAGTTGCTTCTCGCAAGCAATGACTGCAAATACAATGTGCATGTTTACGCACTTCTTGCAAGTTTTTTAAAATACACAAATAAAAGGTATTGGTATTTACAATGCCAATAGCTCATACTCTCTCTCAAATGCGAGACATTGAATTGCAAATGCTTGTTTTCTTACTACGTAGTAAAACTACCCTTTGTGGAAAACAACAATCATGCCATGCCAGTTAGTCTTACAGCCATTCACAGATATACAAACCTGCAATATGTTTCCTATATTGAGGTATTGGAATGTTCAGTTTTTAAAGCCCAATAAAGATGTGGGGTCTTGGGGGGGGGTTCAGGGGGGGGGGGGTTGGTAGTTATACATTCGTAAAGGAAGCCCCCCAGTCATGTACACCTAAATGTTCCCTCTACATCCTCATATCTCAAACTGTTGGCTCATGCATGAAATGGCTTTCTGAAACAGACAAAGCCAGCAAAAGTTGATGACTGAAACAGGCGAAACAACAGACAACCATAATCACATTTCAGATAAAAAAAGTATTGTCAAACTTGCATTAAAGTGTGAGGATGAAGGAAGAGGATATGGCCAGACATTGCCTAAATATGAAGACAAAGGAGGGCCACAATAGTATTCAAAAAAGGCCAAGAAGAGTTAACTCCCACTATTAACTTGTGAGGGCCTGAGCCGGGTGAGGTAGACTGTCTGCTTTGTTTCACTGTTCTACCAAGGTTTTAGGAACTGTAAGACTCCTATCAACAGCAGCGAGTGATGGATGATCTTTGGCCCAAAACAAAGTAATAATTGTAATATTTCATTATTCATATTTAGACCAGATTAAATATTGATAATGAATTATTACAATTACTACTTGGGATTACGTTTTTGGATTACATTTTGGTTTTGGTTTGAGTGCAAACATCATTTTGTGTGAATATTAATCCAAAATTAGGCATGAATGCTATCCACTAAAAACAAAAAAATCTGTCCATCCCCTATTTCTCCTTGCTATTTTTCCAGATGTGGTCTGGATGAGATGCCCATAGATTCACCCGAGCAGCCTGAAGTGCACATCTGCTTGGTGTTATGCCCCGAATTTAATCTCTGTGCATGTTTGAAACACATTAAACTTAATCTATTTAGCAATAACTACTCCCTATAAGATTCAGCAATATTTCAAGTAATGTTCACAGCACACCACTTATCACAATCTTTAACAAACTATTGTCTGGCTTAATAACAATCCTATTGATTAATTTATCAATGTCAGACAATATAATTTCATGTCACGTGCGTAATTCCCTACCATGATATTCTGCGTCCATAAAGTGCACACATTCATTCCATAAATGAGAGCTCTTTCATCTTCGACAGTCTCACTCACATTAACCGTCCAGTTGTTTTAGAAGTGAGCCAGCTCCCTTTCCCTCATTCTATCATAGGGAAATGACACAGTGGTCTCAGCTGGTTTAGGATGAGGGTTGATCACTTACACTTGATCTGATTAAAGCTTTTTTCTGACATGTCGCAATATGAATTTTAATGATTGCGCAATAGATGTGAAGTGTTGAAGCTAAGAAGGTCAACGGCTCTGTAACTAATGGAATGCCATGGCAATATGTTTGTTGATGTCATGCATGCCACACATAAGAATTTTATAGTAATACTTGCACAGGATTGTTGGAAACTGTGGGCTCTGCAACTTTGTATGTAGCCCAATGGATTGTCTTATGTTTTGTGAAAATAGTTGTTTGTTACAGATTGTGATAAGAGGTGTGCTGTGAACATTACTTGAAATATTGCTCAATCTTAGGATTGTATGGAGAGAAGTGGGGTGCTCTCTTCTCCCATTTGGTTTGCAAGCACCCAAGGGAATTACATTGAGGATTTACAAATAAGTGTGGGGCATATTACCAACAACTAGCGATAATTTTTGTCTCTAACTTGTTTAGAGACAAAAATTATCGCCGCACATCGGCGATTTTTATCGCAGATAAACCTTGCTATTAGCAAGGTTTTTCGCAAATGCGATAAAAAACGGCCGCAATGCATGAATATCGCTGAAAAGTCAGCAATATTCATGCATTATCGAGCAAATGCTCTTAGCCATGTTATCCACCTCCCATTGGATAACATGGTGAGGAACTGCTCAGGGCAGGTGTTAGCTTTTGGAGATATTCGCGCTTAGCGCGAATATCTCCAAAAGTTGGTAATAGGAGATAGCGATGTTAGCGACTGTTTCCAGTCGCTAACATCTTGGCACGCCCACTTTGCATGTCATTAGTGATAAATATCACTGACATGCAAAGCGGGGCCCAAGATGGTCGCTATCTCCTATTAGCTGTCACTAACTGGTGTTAGCGACAGCTTGGTAATAGGGAGATAATTTTATCTCCGCTTTCTTGGCTTTTAAATCCAAAAAAGCGGAGATAAACCCCCTTGATAATATGCCCCTGTATTCCTATATGAGCGCTAGAGATCTCATGAAACACCCAACGTTAAATACTCCCTATAAGAGTACACAAATGCAGCTACAAAAGACTGGAGGGGAATCTCAAACGTTGTACTAACTCTAAAAGGCTCATATTCAACTACCATACTGGCAAAATAAGGCGAAGCTCCACTCAAGCCTGTGGAAGTGCAACATTGTGACCAGACCTAAGTGAATCCTTACTTGGTGCTTCCTGAACGCCTGCAGTTGAATGGTGGCTATTTCCTCAATGCTAGCACTAAACATTGAAGCTGTCCACATAGCCTTGCTGCCAGTTCTGCTGCTGTTGAGTCTTTGTGCATTGCTCTTGCAGGTTGGTGCACCAGGAAATGATGATGTGCATTTATTTTGTTACGAGGTCCCAGCTTGCTGAAAGCACTGTAAATATGCAAATCATTAGTTTAATATTCTATTACCCACAGTATAGGTAGGTTGCCACAAAATGTGTGAAGAGATTTTTGGCTGGATGTAGAAAGCCATTTAGCACTGTCGACCAAGGCACAAAGCACCCTACTTATAAGATGGAAAGCAACTAACAACAAATGAAGCAAAAGTGCAAGTGAGTTTTTTGGGGAACCTATACACGCTAGCCTCTCCAACAAGTTTGTTTTCTTTATGTGGACACCCCCAACTAGCCCAATCTTCAGCACCCATCATTCACCCTTTTTATGCAGTATTACAAAGCGCAAACTCGACCCAAAGTTAATGGAGCGATTTACATAAGCACCAGTTAGGTTACACAAGGACACATTCATTTTGGTAGGCCCGGGGAGATTAAATGATTTGCCCAGAATCACAGGATGTTGAGCCAACCTGTTGCGCCAGCTCCAAAGTCGGCAGCTCTGGCCTTTATGCCACATTGCTGCTGTGAAGAGAAAGCAGACCTATCACCACACACGTGGCTTGCTGCTAGAAGTAGCGTCACTGGGCCACAATTGCTGGTCATGCACATGAACAGTGGTTCCCTTACTTGCTTTTTGTCCCCTAGGGTTCACTCCTAAAGTTACCAGTTTAAAAATGGAAATCGGAGACAACTTTAAGTCTCTTATCATCATTTACTTTTAAATCGGGCGGTACAGCTTTGGGGCACAATGTCAATTGTGCTGAGTTTTAACACAACATTTAAGGTCTGATTTTAAAATGAACACAATTATGTGCATTAATTTTGTACTCTGTAATATTACACATGGTAAATGCTGGCACAGTGTGTGCGGTATTTACCAGATGAGGTATTACTTTATCAGATTGAATTTGGCACCACTGAGTGTTAGATAATTCAGTAATATTGTGAGATCTCCCCGAAGGACAAAAGCATGAATAACACATTTTTACTATTTCTATGGTATTCTAAATTTACAAATTGCTCTATCCAGCTCACTGAGACACCATATAGCAAACCTTGTATGAACAACCAAGAGCCGTTTGGGAGCTGTTGTCCTGATCCACCTCAATTAATAAAACTGCACCGAAGTTCCACGTTACATTTATTTGCATATGGAAACCCCAAGGGCGGTCCAGGTATCATAGAGTCAGCTGGTATCCTTCTGTTTAAATTAGGTGATCATGTGAGGGCATGTGTTTAAAAAGTGTCCAACTGAGTCAGTTTTTCTTTTTGCGTGGATCAGAAGTACAGAGGGGATTCAGATTACAGGCCTTTGTTTAGATAGTTTAGAGGCATTAGCCCTGCTTATCTCATGGCAGCACCTTCACATGTAGTATCCCAACCCTGTATTCGGATAACGTCATGTATTTAGAGGAAACTACGGAATCATCTGTAAATGCGCATCTCACATATCTAAATACTCTAAAGATCTCAGTATGCATTATCATAATGGGATTGTCCTGGGATTTCTTTACCTTGCTGCTGTGTAAACGCTGGGTTTGCTGTGCCTCTGAACTTTTCCCTGCATCTTTGGAAAACTGCTCGCGGAACCCGCTGCGCGGGTCCCGCTTCGTGTGAGGCGTACTTTGAAGGATATCACGTGAACATTGTCGTGGGAGCTTGGTCGTGCAGGGCTGCGAGCGTGTTGCTGGCGCAGGACTACTAGTCCCAGGAGCGCCCGCAACCCCCAATTGTCACCAGCTGGGACGCTCTCCCTGCAGGCTCCTCCCTCGCTCAACACTGCGGTAAAAACCCCCGCCTCAGGTTCATTTGTGGATTTCTTTACCTTGCTGCTGTGTAAACGCTGGGTTTGCTGTGCCTCTGAACTTTTCCCTGCATCTTTGGAAAACTGCTCGCGGAACCCGCTGCGCGGGTCCCGCTTCGTGTGAGGCGTACTTTGAAGGATATCACGTGAACATTGTCGTGGGAGCTTGGTCGTGCAGGGCTGCGAGCGTGTTGCTGGCGCAGAACTACTAGTCCCAGGAGCGCCCGCAACCCCCAATTGTCACCAGCTGGGACGCTCACCCTGCAGGCTCCTCCCTCGCTCAACACTGCAGTAAAAACCCCCGCCTCAGGTTCATTTGTGGATTTCTTTACCTTGCTGCTGTGTAAACGCTGGGTTTGCTGTGCCTCTGAACTTTTCCCTGCATCTTTGGAAAACTGCTCGCGGAACCCGCTGCGCGGGTCCCGCTTCGTGTGAGGCGTACTTTGAAGGATATCACGTGAACATTGTCGTGGGAGCTTGGTCGTGCAGGGCTGCGAGCGTGTTGCTGGCGCAGGACTACTAGTCCCAGGAGCGCCCGCAACCCCCAATTGTCACCAGCTGGGACGCTCTCCCTGCAGGCTCCTCCCTCGCTCAACACTGCGGTAAAAACCCCCGCCTCAGGTTCATTTGTGGATTTCTTTACCTTGCTGCTGTGTAAACGCTGGGTTTGCTGTGCCTCTGAACTTTTCCCTGCATCTTTGGAAAACTGCTCGCGGAACCCGCTGCGCGGGTCCCGCTTCGTGTGAGGCGTACTTTGAAGGATATCACGTGAACATTGTCGTGGGAGCTTGGTTGTGCAGGGCTGCGAGCGTGTTGCTGGCGCAGGACTATTAGTCCCAGGAGCGCCCGCAACCCCCAATTGTCACCAGCTGGGACGCTCTCCCTGCAGGCTCCTCCCTCGTCAAACACTGCGGTAAAAACCCCCGCCTCAGGTTCATTTGTGGATTTCTTTACCTTGCTGCTGTGTAAACGCTGGGTTTGCTGTGCCTCTGAACTTTTCCCTGCATCTTTGGAAAACTGCTCGCGGAACCCGCTGCGCGGGTCCCGCTTCGTGTGAGGCGTACTTTGAAGGATATCACGTGAACATTGTCGTGGGAGCTTGGTCGTGCAGGGCTGCGAGCGTGTTGCTGGCGCAGGACTACTAGTACCAGGAGCACCCGCAACCCCCAATTGTCACCAGCTGGGACGCTCTCCCTGCAGGCTCCTCCCCCTACATCCTAGTTAGTTCATTTACGGCTGCCGAGTCCCGCTGCGCGGGAGCGCGCGGGAGGGCGCCGGGAGAAGCCCGGGACAAGGGCGGGACCGACTGTGACCGACAGAGACCGATTGAGGCTGGGCTGGGCCACTCCCCTTTAGTCTCTCAGTTTTAAGACCGATATAGTATTTAATGTTTTGTGCTAACTAATAGACTATACTGTGTCTTCTTCTTTCATATCTTGTTTCTAACTGACTATTTTTAAGGTGCTATCATATATTGCCCCTCTAGACAAGATGACTACTAAGAAATTGAGATCTGGAAGAGTTGTAGTCGGTAGAGCCTGTTCTAAAACTAAATCCAACCCCTTGCGAAACAGAGATGGGTCAGCACTACAAGTAAAAAGTAAATGTCAATTATATTCTTTATGGGATAAGGGTAAGGATAAAGTAGATCGGGAAGGGGCCCTCAATGAAAATATTAATATCAGCAGCAAAGAACAGGTGAGAGACCCCCCTGGTACTAAAAGTGATAGTACCTTATTAGGTATCATTGCCCTACCCCATTTAGAAGATATATCATATAAGAACCAAGAGAAAGACCTCTCTCATCATCCGGAAGTCCAAAAAATAGCTATAAACGTTGTAGATCGAGGTAACTCCTCTGTTTTTCCTGTTATAGCTGCAGTTCATAATTTTCCCCCTCCTTTAAAGGCTGATCAAAAAATCTATCCTGGTACCTCTTCCTCTCTGCATATCCCCCCAGAGGACTATACCCTTCCTGATATAAACTTTGAGTCCCAGAAAGGTTTAATTAAAGCACAGAACTCTATTATCTCACAGGATATTGTAGCTACTCCTAGGTTACATCTCTTTAGCAGTACCCCTTCAAAAAATTCTGAGTTTTCCACCCCTGAAATAAACTTATTTCCTAGCCCTACTCATATTCAAAATAAAGATCTCCTAAACTTTTATACACGAGAAGATAATGTAATATCTAACTCTTTAACCTCTTTAGAGCGGCTTATTTCATCTATTTTACAGCTTTTGGAAAAATTAGTTAATGGGTCAGATAACGTATTTGAAACAGTAACCTTGATCTTAAAGGCACTGTTGAGTCACAATACAGGATTGGAAGGTGCTATCCATTCAAAAATAATTACTCCATCTAAAAATCCAAGTAAGAAAGGAAATAAGGAAGTAAAGGAAAAAACAACTCTTGATGTATCTTGTCCGTCTGATCCCCTGGTTAAAACTAACACTCATACTGTAGTTCCTACTAAATCTCCCGTATATAGGAATAAGAATCCAATCAACAGTAATTGTGTAGCTCTTATTAGCCAGGAGATCGAGGTATTACCATCTACAGAGGATAACTTGACTAATACTTTGCCTCCTATTTTCCCCATTTTTTCCCAAACAAATAAAGAAACATTAAACTTCCCTGTTTTATCGGATAAAGTTTCTCCATCAAAAGAGAAAAAATCCGAAATAACAGTATCAAAAAAACAACGATGCAAAAAAAGAAAACCAAATCGTAGATTCTATAAAAAAAGGCAAAGGAAAATTACGTTTGAATATGAAAAAGAGCCTTCTTTGGATAATTCCAATCCTGTGGATTTGGACCCTAATTCATCTTATGAGCAAGTGGGAACTCCAAAGTTGATTCCCACAGTGATACAACAAGAATTACTATCTCATACAAACCAACAGTACTCTGATGATCAGATCAAACTGGTGAATGATCAAAACTTAATACCAATTTTAGATTCTAAACCAAAATTAATTCTTAACCCTCTGGCTACTCCATTCTCAGAAGTAGTTGCATCTGAAAATGTATCTAAGACTGTGTCTAAGATTTGAGAAAATGTGGATACCTTTTTTCTCGACTTTATACCCATTTTCGATCCAGATCTTATCTTAAATAGATCTGCATTAGTTAATTGCTTTCATGAAATAGAGAGCTTAAAATTGATCCAATCTGCAGATATAGATGTTGTAACACTAATAAACTCGGAGAATGGAAAGATAGCACGGGTAAAATTCTATTCAAAATTGGTAATAAATCACATCCTACAATGGGCAGAAGAATTTCAAATAAGAGGAATCGATGTCGATCCTTTTATTCCGGTTAAAATAGAAAGCCAAAGATCCCAAAATTTTTTAACCTATCAGGGTATAAAATCTTATTCTTCAGGTGGTTTTCCTGTAACGACTGAAGAGTTAAAAATACGTATATCAAAAAATAAGCGACAGGTGATAGTAAATAATCCACTATCTATAAAACAAACTAGGGTAAAGGACGCCGATCTGGAGTGGAGTTGGTTGCCCGCTATTTTGTCAGTTAAATCTGGTTTTACACCTAGAATGAATTCAGATTTTTAACGATAACCTAAAAATAATATCGTGGAACACTGCTGGATTAATCCAGAGTGCCGCAAAGTTGCTATTTTTGCATTCTTTAGAGGCAGACATTATCTGCTTGCAGGAAACTTGGCTGGCAGGGAATCTTCCGGTTGTAAAAGACTATTATGTATTGGAGAGTAATGCTACTCCCTCTACAAGAGGCCGTGCGAAGGGCGGGCTAGCTTGTCTTTTGTCAAACAAAGTCAATTGGAATTATACCCATTATTTAGATCCGAACAAATTATTTCAGGCAATAACCTTAACAAATTTTGCTAAGGATGCCCTCCAGAAATCACTCATAATAATAAATGCCTATTTACCTCCAGATACAAATTATAATTATGGAATTAAGATGATTTGTTCCTTTATATTAAATCTTCAGGAATCTACTTTCCCCCCTCACATTTTATTATTAGGTGACCTAAATGGTAAAATATCTAATAGTGCCTTAGAGCTATTTAGAAATAAGGTAAAAGAGGAAACATTCCTGATACCTAAAGCTATATTCCCAGAGAACATTAAAACAAATAAAAGAGGGAAACTAATCTTGGAGAGTTTAGCCGAAGCAGATCCGTTGGGGGTGAAAGACTAGAAGTAGTCAAATCCTATCCCTTTCTTGGAAAGATAGTCACGAGTAATTTAAATGAAAAAACCCACACTGATAACAATAGCAGGAAAGCTCTTGCTCAAGGGAAGAGTCTTATCTCTCTTTACAAGGCGACAGGTAGAAGGCATTTTTCCATACTGCTCGAGGTCTTCCGAGCAAAAATCCCCGCATCCCTAATCTACGGACTAGAAATAGTAGACATGGCATGCTGGAATTTTTTGGACTCTACCGAAGGAAAAATACTACGTAACTTAGCTTCTGTAAATACTGCAAATTCTACGTCTTCGTTAAGACAAGAATTTGGCCTGCGTAGTTCTTGGGCTCAGGCAGCTGCGAGTGTGGTGCGTTGGGTTTTTAATATAGCTGGAGGAATGCCTGGCACATTGAGGCACCTAATAAAGAATGAGCTGTTGGGTTCCTTTAATGCCTATTCTTCAATTGTAAGGAATTTCCGACAGGCTGTTACTTTATTACAGCTAGATGAACAAAGCCTCTTTTCATTATCTACAGCCCAATTAAAGTTATCTTTAAAGACTGCGTCCTGGGAGCTGAGTTTTAGAGTAGATAGTAGGACAAATAAACCAAAGAGAGGAATGTTCTCTATTGATAAATTTTGTGAAATAAAAAAAAACCCAGCCATACTTATGTTGGAATCTCCCACATGGAGTTAGGCGATTTACCCTTTTGTTAAGGCATAATTTACTTCCTCTGAACTGTCTTTTGTCCAAATGGTATGGTGGTTCAGATATTTGTGATTTTTGTAATTCTAATTTCCAGGACATGTACCATGTTGTTTTTGTTTGTCCGGCCCTTATGGCATATAGGCGCAAATGGTTAAAACCTATGTGCCTTCAATTGGGTATTTTTACTGCTTTTGACTTTATTGCAGCAATGCTCAACCCTCCAAACGAAATGTTCTGTTTTAAACTGTTTTATTTCTTTAAATGCTTCTTAACATTATATTGATATTTTTATTTATTTTTCTTGTTGTTTCTTATCAAATTGTTATGTGGATCTCAATTGAGTTCCGTTACCATAAATAAATAAATGAAAAAAAAAAATGAAAAATTATCATAATGTAAAACCGCAAAACAGAAGGAAATCAGAGGCAGTGAACCTATATAAATGCAATTGCAATTACGTTGAGTGATGGGGGGAGAGGGGCTCACACATATTGTGACTGCTCGCCTTGGATTACAGACCTTTGTTTGAAAGGTTTAGAGACAATAGCCCTGCTTATTTCATGGCAGCCTCTTCACGTGGAGCGTCCCAACTCTATTCAGAAACATCAGGTATGTAGAGTAAAACAAGGAATCATGTGAAAATGTGCAACTAACATCTAAACACTATAAAGATCTCTGTGTGCCCTGTGCGTCATAGTATAATACAGCAAAATGAAAGGAAATCATCTCGGACTCGCTGAAAAAGCGCTACTACGCCTCGTCAGAGGTAGTAAGCGCTATATAAATAAAATACAATTGCATTGTGTGACAGGGTGGGGGGGTAAGAGGGACTCACACACATTGCGGGAGCTCACCTTGGATTATGGCAGGGCCTACGTTACACTCCTGAATCACATGTTTAAAGGGTTGGCTGCAGCTCTCAGCCTGCTACGGTAACGCTTGTGGCCAATTAACAGCATCAATATGATAGACTGGCTAGGAGCGGGGTCTGCCTTCCTGGGTGCAGTGCGCAAACAGAAGGCTCTGGGCTGCTGCCGGGGCTGGCAGCGACAGCATTTAGACAGCAACAAGTGTTTACCAGAGCAGGCAGTTATTTCAGGAATCTCCCTTAAAGACATTGACGAAAGGATCAGTGAGAGGAGGCGAAGAGGGCGCACGAGGAACACCAGAGTGTACATGTTGGAGGAAAAACTGAGAAGCGGACGAAAATGTTACAGCGACCTTCGTCCCCATGGCGTGAGTGCGCGCCGCCAGCATGAAGATCACCAGAGACAGACAGACAAACGGAAGAGTGGTGTGTGCACATCACTTACTGTTTTGGATAGTGTGATACATTTGGCGCATGCGTATAACGTAAGTTAGCGTGCTTATGTTACTGCGCACTATTTCTTTTAAAAAACAATCAGCGTGACGAGATTGTAGTTAGGCAATGCTGCTTCCGTTTTAAACGGAAGTTACATATCGTATCAAAACCCAATAGTAAGCAGGCTAACAAAAAAAAGAGAAAAGTTAACCAATGGCAAGCAGGGAGATATTATACGGCAATAGGTAACCTTCCTGCACCCATATAGATTACTAAATTTCTCGGAGAGACAGCGCATGCGCGCTGCCTAGCTGAGACCTAAAAATGACGAAATAATAAATGAATACTGTAATGAAAAGAAATGTGCTGCATTATGCCACATACTTTGCCTTTCCTTGCCGAATTATTACTCACCCCTGCCGCATAAATTGGCCCTCTCCTGCCACATATTTCTAGTGACCCTGGGCATAGCTGACCTTTAATGTCACATTTATTTATTTATTTATTTATTTTTATTTTTTTTAAAACCTTTATTGAAAGACACGTATAAGTACAAGCGCTGGCCTACAACCACAGGGGCCGGCCGCAAAGTCAGGAGAATCAAAATAACAAAGCAATGTATACGATAGGGTAAATACAGGATGGATGCAAATAAAGTCGTTACATCGCCAGCGCCAGGATAAAAGAGGTTTCATTTTACATTATATAAAGGAGGCAGCAACCATATCTACCAGCGCGTCATGCAACATATACAGAAAAGAAGGGGGGGGGCGGGAGGGAAATAGCCCCCCACGCAAGCAGACGACCACAGTAGGGCAAAGCCCAAAGACCTCACACGCCCATACCAGGTGCAGAATAGAGGAAGAATACCAGCAAACAAATAAAGTGGACGCCACACGTACAGCCCACCCGCCCCGAAAAAGGAGAAAGTGCAGACGCTAGCGAAACAGAGGAGTAAACACCAAGGGACATAGCCCACCCCCTGGAAAAGGCAAAAAAGGGACCATAGAATAAAACAAACTAAAATAACAAACACCCCCCCCCACCCTACATCACTGTAATGGCTACGGCCTACCCCACTAAACAGCGTGCCTGTCGCCCAGAGTCACCCGAAATATAGAAAAAGAGAAAGGGAATTAAAACGAAGAAGAGAGGGGAATAAGAAAAGGAAGGAGAGGAAAAGGAAGAAAGAGAGAGGAGAGGAGCCAGCGACCGAGACATAAAACACTACCCCCCCGCAACAATAATGCACTAATCGAGGTCGAAAAGGAGAGTCAAGAAAAGCCTACACCAGGATGGAAACAGGAACCATCCAGAATAACGAGGCCCGGAGATGCCATGTAAAAAGGGTCCCACAGACATCCGGGCACGATCACCCCTGTCCACTTTTATGAAGAGTCGAGCTTCCCAACCCCGCCACAGCCAGAAAACAGCAGAACACAGTGGGTCCATACCAGTCAGGAAAAGCCGGTGGGATCTCCGCAAAACAACGTCCCGGCAAACTAGAAGCAACCAGGAGAACTCGGCAACAGTCAGAATGCAAAAGTTCCTCAAAGATCCACGTGGTCAAGCACAGTATCTGGGCCGTCCAGCACGAAGCAAAGAAAACAGGACGTAGAAAGCACTGCAGCATCAGCACCGGGTCCGCTAGATCCCATAGAATCGAGCACCCAGCCGGAGATCCCAGCACAGCCGCCGGCGAAGTTTCAGGCAGTACAATTCGGGGAGACGACACTTCGTCACAAAATGGCGGAGCCACCATGGCAGCTATCCGCAACTCCAAGGCTCGACATTTCAAGGACAGGTCGATCCGCAGAGCAGACAGGGCAAACCAGATAGCACTCCGAGTAGGGGCCGCCCAAACCAAACGAGGGCTGGAGAAAGCAAATGCGGCAACCTCCCTGTCTCCAGGAGAAAGACACCCCGAGGGGCCATCCGCCATCTTAAGTACAGCACCCTCCGCCATCGCCGCAGGTTCTTCCAAGTCCATCAGGAGCACCGGCGGCCCCAGGGCTCACCGCCAAACCGCGGCGGATGGCGCTCGGCGGAGAAAGGAGAGTCACCAGAAGAACGGGCGTGCTCCCCACAGCACTCGGGGGGAGCCCAGCACCGGATCCCGGGCGGGACTAACAACAGGAGTGGGTTTCTCACTTGAGGGGTGCCGGACAGCGCGGCTTCTCTTCTTCGGGCCGGTAGGCGAACGGACATGCGGGGTGGCCCACCAGCAGGGGCGGGTCTGCCCCGGGGGTCCCGGCCCGCGGCTCTCAGGCTCCCACCATCGGGTCTCTCCACCGGTTCCGGACCGCCGGCACTCCGATCATCTCCGGGCAGGCACAGCACTCGAGGCCCCGGCGTCAGGGCCGGGAAGGCCAACAAAGTGACCAGGGCAGAACGCCGGAATCACTGCACGCCAGAGCCCCGGAAAAGGATGGTAAGTGACGGCTCTTCCTCAGTGACCAAATTCGGAACACCCCGAGCAGGATAAAATACAGGATAGGTGGCGGGGAGGAAGAGATCACGGAGCGAGGCGGTTATGCGACCGTTCCGATCGCCATCTTGGCTCCTCCCTAATGTCACATTTATAACCTAAGACCCACACACAAACCTCATGACATGGTGATATCGAAAGATGCCTGGACCAAAGTCAGGGTCTGAGATGCTAAATCCTCAATATGTGTTTAACATGAGGCAAATGCTAAAAAAAGCTGATGACATGGTGGTACCTGGCCCGGCTTGGCCAGAAGCGATATCTGGAGGGCTAAATGTTAGCAAAGGAAAACATACCTGTCTGACTTCGCCATAGGCGTTGATCTCCTTCAAGCTCTATGCATCAAGCCTTTAATATAAACGGTTTTAGTGCTGCTTGCAACTTTTTACATATATTTATAGGAAAATGTTCAAGTTCAAATAATAATACACTTGTCCATTGACGAAATTCGAGTTTATTTTATTTGCTTTACACGGTTTTATAATGCTCTATTGACTTTCTTAATGGTAATATGAATTGTATTAACCCTAACGATTTAGTATTTTGGTACACATTTTGTATTTTATTTCTGTGAATATTTTTGAACATTTCTTGTTTCAATATGAATTGCATTTCACTCCAGAGAGTAAACATTTTGTACTCATTTTTTGTGTCAACATGAAGTGATTTTAATAATAAAGGAGTTTCTGTGTTTTGTGGAGGGCTGAATAGGCTTAGGGAGGGGCGTGGAGAGACGGGCACTTTGTTCCAGATTGATGGACATGCACAAACACACTCACATGGAAACAGCTTATTTCAATCCAAGAGCATAAGAGGGATGGTGCTTCCAATGTGCCCTTCAATATTAATGTATGAGGCCTGGGGGAGGACTCAATATATCTACTCACAAATGTTATGAAGGACTCAATATATCCACTCACAACTCCAATTGAACAATCAATTACCCACTTGCTTGTAATTTTTCTTGCGATTACACCTGTTTGGAAGCTCCAGATTAACATCTACCTTTGGTGGCGGAAGGTCTGGGGTATATAAGCAATAGAAAAATGATCAGCACTGATTAATAATAAAGTGCATAACTTTGACCAGGTTTGGTTGCCATTCAAAACTCCCATGAAACAAATGATGTAATCGGGAGTATCCATCTTATATGTCGGATGTATAGCTGTATAGTACACAAAAGGACAACCCAATTTTCTCTTGTCGGCTTGGGTATCTATAATAAGCTAGGTAAAAGTACACAGAAAATAATTAAAGACACAAAGAATCAATCATGTAGGCAGGTGTGTATGCTTTTCAAAACTGTATTAGAATCAAACAAAAAATAGAAATATATGGGTTCAGAATAAATGATACATTGTATATCACAATACCAGCTCGCCCGCCACACAGCCGCAGGACCTGGCACCGAACCTGCGACGCCTAGGCAAAGACGGGCCCACAGCAGGCGGCGGTCCAGAGCGTCTCCAGGCAGCCCCAGGCCGCGGGATGCCGCGTCGCGGTAATGTAGCTTGAAAGGTCCGCCGAGACAGCAAGTGGCCCTCTCACGCGATCGCCAGTGCCAGCGGGCCGCTCGTCACAGTCCCCAGGCCCCCAAGTAGGGTCGCTCAGTTCTCCGGAAGGCTCCGATGCTCCGGGACCCCTCAGGCACCGCCATTTTGTGCAGCAGTCAGGTACGGGACTTCAGCGGGAACCGGAGGGCACAGGAGACGCCCTGCACAGTCCGGAGCTCGGGGACCGTTGCCCGTGCCCCACTGCTTGATCAGGAGTAATTTGGGGGTCTTAGGGAGCCCCCAGTACAGGAGTAATTGCGGGGTTAGCGCGGAACTGCAGGCTCACGCTTCCACACTCATCGGCACCGAAGCCACGCCCGGGGTACACAAGTCATGTGAAGAGTTAGGAGGATTAAGTAGTGGTGGATGTAGTTTGGTGTGTGCTGGGGCCTTGGGAAGGCCTAATTATATCCTGGTCGCTTGCGCAGGGGCATGTCGCGCACCAGTAGCGACTCAGACACACACAGCGTCATAGTCGGAAGTGACGTGCACGAGCGCCCGTCCTCCTTTTATTCAACCCCGCAGGCCACGCCTGGCCTGCGGATGTAGGGGTGCGTGTGCGTGCATAGACTAGAAAGTTACAGCACTACAGTGGAAAAAGGTGAGGTGATTGGGAGTAGAAAGGGAGAGCTGTAGACAGTGAATTGGTGAGTGGGGAGTATGGTTGGGTTGTGCCGAAGAGAGATGCCTGGAATTGGATAGTGTGAGGTAGACTGCATACATATAAGAGAGGTGCAAAGAGTGGAGAATGTTGCTGGGAAATGGGGAGGCAAAGGTGCCTGCGTTGGCACAAATGCAAAAGGAACAAATGATGGCTGCAATGCTGAACAATATCAAACACTCACCACCTCTACAGAGACCTGGGCCTAAATCCATAACTGTTTTGCTCACCATGCCATTCCAGTTTGGACTCAGCCATATGATGGACTGTTGCTATGGGAGAGCAGACTGATTTGCCTATGGCTGGGTCCAAACTGGAATTACATGGTGAGCAAAAAAACGGTTGTTTTAGGCTCAGATCTTTGTACTGCGTTGAATGTTCGACAGTGTTCAGCGTGGAGGGTATACCAAGACGTGGGTCAAGTGCATGCCATACCACTGGACTCACACTAGCCTGGCTGATGAGGGGTGATACAATGAAACCAGTCTTAGGATGCTTGTTTCCGGTCCAAGGAGGTCCTGAACTGGCAGTTCAGGCTGTACTGTTCCCATGGGGAGCAGGGTCAAGACTGATTTGAATATGGCTGGGTCAAAATAGGAATTGTGAGCAAAGAAACTATGGATTTAGGCCTAGATCTTTGTACTGGGGTGAATGTTTGACATTGTTCAACATTCCGTCCATCATTTGTTCTTTTGCATTTGTTACCCTAAGTGGGAAGGGTAGGCCCAAATGTGGATTCTGTGTTCACCAAGCCACTAGAGTCAAGCTAGCCTGGCTGATATGGGGTGATACCCCAAAACCGGTCCTGGGATGCTTGTTTCGAATCCAGGGAGGACCTGGCTTGGCAGCTCTAGCTGGCTGGATTGTTCCCATGGGGAACAGAGGCAAAACTGATTTGCATACGGCTGAGAACTATAACTGAAATGGTAGGGTAAGCAAAAGAAGGATGAATTTAGGTTGATTTGATCTTTTTTTTTTTTGCATTTCCGTTGGTGCAAGGCAGCACATTGTGTGCCAGCGCAAGGAAAGGACAGAAATGCGTCATATGATGTTAAATATGGCACATTCCTGCCCTCTCCCTTTCACCTATTGCAGCACAGCAAGGTGTCTTGCTGTGTTGCATTGCGTGAAACCTTGATAAATTGGCCCCCATGTTTTTAAGTTTGCCTTGTGTCAGTGCCTGAACCATTCATGGTAAACATATTATATGTTATTCATGCTGTAAGGAGCTTTAGTTCATCTTCCTTCAGCCAATGGTTTGAGACATTGTCAGTTCCTTCTTGGATCAGCTGACAGGAGCATTATGCACTCACCTTCTTTCTACTCGCTTTTGTTTGAATTGTTCCACCTCCATTGAGATGAGAAACTATTTAACAACTTCAATTGTTTATTTAATCAATGCATTCTATACACAAAGAAATCATTTGGTAATGATGTGCACTGCAGGAAGCATATGTATTGCTTTGGTCAACACTCGAGTGCAAGAGTCAAACCTATTAGTTTTTCCCATGCTTTATACCATTAGAGATGCTTTTGAGGACAAATACCTTGCCCTGGGCCAACAAGGGGACAGGGTGAAAGTCCCAAACACTTCAATACTGCCCACCCTATTCTGCATTCACCAGATTGTTAGTGGTAATCCACCCCTAAAATGGCCACACAAGGGGCATAGCTACAAAGAAGTGACAGAGTGAGGCGTCAGCCTTTTTGGCTTAACGCCACACTCCGCCACTTCTAAAACGCAGGGCTGCACCGCATTTACAACAATATGGTGCAGCTCTGCGTTTCCCCCTGTGCTGGCGCTAAAGTTGGCTGTCTAGCACCAACGCAGGCACCCTTGCACAATGGTACAAGGGTGCCTGTGTTGTGGGGAAGGATTGTTTATATGAACAAAGGTGTTCCTTCCTGCACATAAACAATCTTAAATGCTGATTTTTAACTTCTAAGTATGCTGCATTGGGCAGCACACAAAAAATTTGCAACTCTTCATTTTAAAAATGCTTGTACATAAATATTCATTCATGGCATTTTGCTGTTTTTATGTGTGCTGCACAATGCAACACACATTAAAACAGCAAAAAGGAGGAGAAATAAAGCATTTCTCCTTGTTGCACCCTGTTAAAACGGTAGGCAGACAAAATATCAATTTTTAAATATCGACATACAATAATGTCGATGTTTAAATATCGAAGGGACATAATATAGAAGGTAAGTTATATCGATATTTTTAATATCGATTGGGACAGAATTTCGAAGGTAAGTAATATTGATTTTGTTAATATCGATGTTAGTAGTATCCATGTTACTATTATCGATGTTAGTAATATCAATGTTACTAATATCGATTTTTATTTGATTTTTATGTATATTATTATGTATTTCATTTTTATTTATGTAATTTAAGTACATTTTGTATTTTAGTACTGTAGCGGGTTGTGGGTTTATAGGGGAATAGGGTGGGAAGTAATTTAATTATACTAAATTAATTATACATTTTTAGGAATTATACAAATTTTTTTATTAATTTGTAATTACATTTTATTAATTGATAATGACTTTTAATGAATTGATTAATTGATGATTATGTTCTGTAGCGGGTTATGGGTTTATAGGGGAATAGGGTGGGAAGTAATTGTCAGGGTTCAAAGGATACAAGCCAGATTCCACGGGAACGAAGAGGAATCCCCTGAACCTCCAGAAAACAGTGCCAAGAATGCAACAGTAAACACACTCCTGACAGCTGTTCCCTAAAAGTATGGGGGAAAAACCCAAGGAGTGTCATCCACTCTCCCCATACGAGGGGTTAAGCAACAGGGCGGATGCAGGTCTGGCTGGTGTAGTAAGGGCTGTAAGAAAACAGGCCATGCAATAACACACTAAACAATATCCAAAAGGGCGACCTTTTAAATACATTGACATGCGTTTTATACATAGGTCACTTACCCCATTGAAGTCCATGGGCTGCCTTGAAAAGAGTCCTTGCTGAAGAGCGTGGCCTGAGAAATATGATGCCAGGTCTAAAAGAGCAGGACTCTTGAAAGGACACACACACTCACCAAACATACACAAAAATGAAAGGGGAAGGACTTGAGGTGCACTGTCCGGCTCTCTCGGGGGACAAAGAGCGGAGCAACTACACACTCAAGAGGAGAGCCACCCGGCCCGGGTAACGATTCCAGGCGGAGCAAGCTCTCTCTGAGCAGGGCATAACAAAAGGAAAGATGAGCCCCAGTAGCAGGGCTTCCAAAAATAAAGAGAAGTTCCTGAATGGCCGTTCGGCCAAGCAGAATCCACAGCAAACTGTAAACAATTATAGCCCGGGTCACAGGCAGGAGAGAAATCCCTCCGAAGGGCTTCGAGCTCCAAGGGCGGGGCAATAGGTTCCCTACGAGAGCGGAGTGCCACTCTCAGGGCTGGAGGTAAGACGGAAGATACGGGAGACTACCCGATTTCAAGAAGAATGGCAAACAACCAAGGGAGAAGGGTAGGTAATCCAAAAGACGAGAGGAGACAGGAGCAAAGCAGCGAACGCGGCAGGAAGGAGCATCTCGAAACCAGGAAGCAAGGAAGGGGGCGTGGTACCGGAACAGTAAGCCAAGCAAAGGCTACATTCCGACGCGTCCCTTTACGTGGACAAGGGAGCGTCTAAAAATTATCCGCATGAAAGAGAATTCATGCAGTAGGGACCATGTGTAAAGGACACAAGGGGAAACCTGGGAACAAAAACACATGTCAAGGTCTTCTATAGCGCCCATGCCGTGAAATCCTAGCAGTACCCCTCCCCAAAGGCCTATTAACCGGACCTGGTTTAGTGAGGTGTAACGTGTGAAACTTTCTGACTAATCTAGCAGCATGGATATTCTCTGCTGGTTCCCAAGACCTGTCCTCAGGGGGGTAGAACACCCAAACTATGAGATATTGAAGTTTACCCCTGTATCTCCGGAAATCCAAGATTTTATGTACTTCATATTCTTTTTCTCCATTAATTATTAAAGGCGGGGGTTGTAGTACAGGGGGTATGTATTTCTTGATCAAGGAGCAATGGAAAACAGGGTGCATCTTCATTTGGGGGGGTAGTTGTAATTTCAAGGTAACAGGAGTTATTATCTTTTCTATAGAAAAAGGTCCTATGAATCGGGGTTGGAATTTCCTAGACCCTTCCATTCTAAGATTTCTGGTGGATGGCTACACTTTTTCTCCTGTGGTATATGTGGGTTCTGTTCTTCTATGTTTGTCTGCCTGTACTTTCATGGCTTCTTTCGCTTTACTTAACACTCCTTTAGCGACCTCCCATACCTCTTTGATCTTTACATGGTGTTCTTCTAGTGCAGGTATGTCCTTCTCGTTTTTGTTTAGTACAATGGGTAATAATCTCGGGTGTTGGGCATAAATAAAAAAAAGGGAGAAATGCCAGTAGCGGAGTGTTGAGAATTGTTGTAAGCGAATTCTGCTAATGGAAGAGCCTGAACCCAAGTGGATGAGAGAGAGGTCAATAAACAACGTAGATATTGTTCAAGGGTCTGATTGGTTCTTTCAGACTGTCCATCTGTTTGCGGATGGTAAGCAGTCGAGAGCCTATGATTGATGTCTAGAATGGAGCACATACCTCGCCAAAACTTTGATACAAATTGGGGGCCTGTTGGACCCGGCCTCGTGGCGTGGTCCCAATTCTTCCGCATAGCGGGCCCTGGGCAGCATCGACCCCTGTCCTCCGGCCTAAAGCTATCCCCTCCAACCTTCAAGAGAGCCGCCACCCCTGGCGACCCCCGGCTCTCCCCCTCGGAAGCCCGGCGACCCCTGCTCGCCCCACTCTGCGGATCCGACCCCAACTCCGGCCCACCATTTCAGGCCCCGACTCCATCTTGGACCCACGTCCGGACCACGTGGCCTCGGCCCGACCTCGGCCACAGCCCCAGCGAAGCCCCGACATCGAGGCACCAAGATCCAACCAGGTGGTAAAGCCGCCACTTGGCAGATCCAGAAGGAGGGGAGTTTCAATGGACCTCCAGCCGTCCCCGGACGCCTGGTTTCGATCGCCCTCCGGCCTCCCTGGGCGCTGGCTCCACCCCCCTGCTGGGTGTCTGGACACTCTCATCCCGGCCCCTCTGACCCCCAGGCGCGAGGGTCCGGACATCAAAGAACTCCAGACCTATATCTGGGGCAGCTCTGGGATGGGTCGGTAGTTGTATCCTGGAGTCGAGAGCCCTGCTGACGCTGTCGCGGCTGACCCCGAGAAGAACTCGCTACTTTAAACCCTGAACCTCTGGAGTCCTGCTGGCGCTGCCGCGGCCCAACCTAGCTGAAACCATCTTTGGAGTCCTGCTGGCGCTGCCGCGGCCCAACCTCGCTGAAACCATCTTCGGAGCCTGCTGGCGCTGCCGCGGCCCAACCTCGCAGAGCCCCCCAGCTCGAGGATTGAGAGCTGAGCGTAGGGTATCCCTGTGCCAGACTGGTATTAAGACTGTCCCGCTACCCCTTTCCCTCCAGTTACCGAGACTCTAAGGATCCCTCGATCCGCTTGTACAGATTGCCGAAAGAACCAATCATTGGTGTTGATAAAGATTCTAAGAAGTACTCTCTTGTGTGGTGTCCCTTTGTAGTGGCGTGATTACTCTACTGTGACGATTCTAGGAGAGGGCCTTCACCCAGGAGGCCTCTCGACGGCGCTCGGCCAATTCCCTAAAGAGAGGTGGGCCTCGGGGTGGTCAGTCAGACATCTTCTGCCTCCCCAGGGACTGCCTTTCTAACATTGGTGGCAGGCGGTGCGATCCGAGCCGACGCAAATTGTACAGAGAGTGACTCACCCACTACTGACAGAAACACACCGCAACCATGACGACCAAAGAAACCAGACCAACCGCAGAGTTCCAGAAAAAACGGCTGGAAGATTATAATCACAAAGAATTGAAACAATTCTGCAAGGACCTGGGCATCGCTACCACTGGACTAAGCACCAAGGAGGATTTCAAGCAGGCCCTACAAACATGGGTGGAGGCAGGAGCAACGCCACCCCAGAGCGAAGACAACACAGGTCCGAACATACACCCGGAGACCGACGCAACCCCAGCGGGGGAAAGACCTAAGAACATAGACACGGGCCTCTCCCCCGAAGACGCCCGAGAGCGAGAAAGAAGCCGGCTCCACGAATTGGAGCTCGCCCGACTCCGTCTGGACGGAGAACTACAACTGGCCGAGAAAAAGATAGCCCTTGAGCAACTACGGCTGCAAGGAGACCTGGAGGAGAAACGAAGGCAGAGAGACTTGGAGGAGAAAAAGCTCACGTTCGAGCACGAGCGTGGCTTAAAAGAACTTGAGATCAAGGCCAAAACTGGGGAGGCCAGCGCCTCCGGGAACCGGAGCCCACCTCCTCCTGCGGACACGAAGGTCCACATCCCCAAAGATGTTGTCAAGGAATATTATAAAAACTACGACATCCAGCAATGGTTTAAGGCCTACGAGGTAGCCATGGCCTCCCATCGAGTACCCCAGAAAGACTGGAGTGCCGGCTTGTGGGGGAAGTTCGTCAACGAAGGGAGAGACGCCCTACTGGAGCTCCCAGACGCAGAGATGACCTCTTATGAACACATGAAAGTCGCCCTCCTTACTCGCTATGGACTCACCCCCGAGATGTACCGGCAGCGATTCCGCGACTGTAAAAAACTCCCCGGTACTACATGGGTGGAGTACGTGAACTTCTATAGCAGAGCCCTAGAGGGGTGGATCAAAGGCAGCCAGGTCACCACCTACGAGCAACTGTTCAACCTCATTGTATGGGAGCACCTCTCCAACAACTGTTTTATCGAACTCAGGCAGTATCTCCTCAACAGCAAACTGACCGAGCCACGTAGACTAGCCGTCGAGGCCAATCGATGGGTGAGCATCCGGGTCCCCCGGAGCCTGATGGGAGACTATGGCCGAGGTTCCCCGGGGAACCACCGCCTGCGAGGCGGTGGAGGAGGCCAGAACAGGAGCCGCGACTCCCCCGCGGGGCCGCCCCCGACCTCCACTTCACCATCCTTGGCTAGAAGAGGGGCCCCCCCAGCACGGCCGGGGCCCGCCCGAACGTTACCTGCCACAGAGGCCAGCGGCCCGGTCACTATGCCAATGACCCCCTCTGCCCGATGAACCAACGACCCGGCACCACCGGTCCCCCAAACCGCCAGATCGCCGCCGCCGCCCTGGGAGAGGAAAGGGGCGAGGAAGAGGACTATGACCACGATCAGGCCGAGTGGGAGCCCGCCGCTATGTCCCTGGTGTGTCTGGGTGAAAGAGACATGATCCCCCGGGCCCGATCCCGGGCAACACTCAGAAGTACCACCAGTGGGTCACCATTAATGGGAGCCAGGCCGAAGCCCTCCGCGACACCGGAGCCAGCGTGACGGCTGTCCGTTGCCACTTGGTAACCCCTGACCAGATCCTGCCCAATGTGCTGTGCCCCGTACGGTCGGCGGACAATTCCGAAAGCCTGTGCCAGATGGCCCGTATCCCCTTCGAGTGGGGGGGGGGTGTCGGGCATGCTGAAAGTGACCGTCCGGGACGATGCCCCCGTGGACTGCCTCCTCGGAAACAACCTAGAAAGTTCCCCCTGGGCTGGCGTCGAACGGAGAGAGCATCTGAGGATGCTAGGCCTCCCAGAGTGGGCCTGCGCGACCACCCGATCCATGGCCGCCCGGGTCACCACCCCAACGGAGGTCGCCCCGACTGAAGACCCAGAGTGGCCCGCACCTCCGCAGCCCGCCGTATCCGAAGACAGCGAGCCAGAGCCCGACCCACTGGGGCCCAACAGTGAAGAAATTGCTGAGCTTGGCAACCTCCCGGAACTAGCCCAGTGGCGCCAAGAAGGTGGCCCCACACGAGAACAGTTCCGGCAAGAACAGAAAACCTGTCCCTCCCTCGAGGGAATACGACAGCAAGCCGCCTCTCAAGCCGCCGGAGACCCCTCGGGGTCCCACTGGGTCTATTGGGACCACAATCTCCTCTACAGTGAACAAAATATTGCCGAACTGGGGGCCAGCCGGGTGCTGGTGGTCCCCCTCCGATTCAGAGACTTCCTCCTGAACCTGGCACACGACGTGCCCCTCGCCGGGCATCTGGGGCAGGACAAAACATACAGCCGCCTGGTGACCCATTTCTACTGGTCCAAAATGAAAAATGATGTGAACAATCAATCATTGACACTTATAAAGCGCGCTACCTACCCGTAGGGTCTCAAGGCGCTGGGGGGGGGGGGTGCCGCTACTGCTCGAACAGCCAGGTCTTCAGCTTCTTCCTGAAGGAGAGGTGGTCTTGGGTCAGGCGCAGGTCGGTCGGGAGGGAGTTCCAGGTCTTGGCGGCCAGGTAGGAGAAGGACCTTCCTCCTGTAGTCGTTCTTCGGATGCGGGGGACGGCGGCGAGGGCGTGGTTGGCTGATCGGAGGTGGCGCTTGGGAGCGTAGAAGTTGACTCGGCTGTTGAGGTAGCTCGGGCCTTGGTCGTGTAGGGCTTTGTGTGCGTGGGTGAGGAGGCGGAAGGTGATTCTTTTGTTGACGGGGAGCCAGTGAAGGTCTCTCAGGTGTCCGGAGATGTGGCTGGTACGTGGGATGTCGAGGATGAGTCTGGCTGAGGCGTTCTGGATCCGCTGGAGTCTCTTCTGGAGCTTGGCGGTGGTACCGGCGTAGAGGGCGTTGCCGTAGTCCAGTCGGCTGGTGACGAGGGCCTGGGTGACGGTCTTCCTGGTCTCGGTGGGGATCCACCAGAAGATCTTCCGTAGCATGCGTAGGATGTTGAAGCACGCCGAGGAGACGCTGTTGACTTGCCTGGTCATGGAGAGGGAGGCGTCCAGGATGAAGCCCAGGTTGCGTGCATGGTCTGTAGGTTTGGGTGCGGTGCCCAGGGCGGGGGGCCACCAGGAGTTGTCCCAGGCGGAGGGCGAGGAGCCCAGGATGAGGACCTCCGTCTTGTCCGAGTTCAGTTTCAGGCGGCTGGTCGTCATCCACTCGGCTACCTCTTTCATCCCTTCGTGCAGGTTGGTTCTGGCGGCGGCGGGGTCGTTGGTCAGGGAGAGGATCAGCTGGGTATCGTCGGCGTAGGAGATTATGCTGAGGTTGTGTTTGCGTACGATGGCCGCGAGGGGGCTCATGTAGACGTTGAAGAGGGTGGGGCTCAGAGATGATCCTTGGGGGACGCCGCAGATGACTTCGGAGGCCTCTGACTTGTACGGTGGTAGGCGAACTCTCTGTGTTCTTCCGTCGAGGAAGGAGATGATCCATTCCAGTGCCTTCCCCTGGATTCCGGCGTTGTTGAGACGCTGTACTAGGGTGCGGTGGCAGACCGCGTCGAAAGCCGCGGAGAGGTCTAGGAGGATGAGGGCCGCTGTTTCTCCCTTGTCCATCAGGGCTCGGATGTCATCGGTGGCGGCGATGAGGGCGGTCTCGGTGCTGTGATTGGCACGGAAGCCAGACTGTGAGGGGTCGAGGGATCCGTTCGTCTCGAGGAAGGCGGCCATCTGCTTGTTGACGGTCTTCTCGATGACCTTGGCTGGAAACGGGAGGAGCGAGATGGGTCGGTAATTCTTGAGGTTGGTGGGGTCCGCTGTTGGTTTCTTGAGTAGAGCGCTGAGTTCGGCGTGTTTCCAGCTCTCCGGGAAGATGGTGGTGTCGAAGGATGTGTTGATGATGTCTCGCAGGTGGGGTGCGATGACAGCGTCGGCCTTGTTGAAGACGTGGTGAGGGCAGGGGTCGGTCGGTGATCCGGAGTGGATGGAGTTCATCGTGCGGATGGTGTCTTCGGTGCTGATCGGGGTCCAGGCGTGGAGGGTGGTGGTGGGGGTGGTTGTTCGGTCCTGGTGTGCGCAGGTTGGTTGTTGAAGCTGTTGTGTATATCCGCGATCTTGTTGTGGAAGTATGAAGCGAGGGAGTTGCAGAGGTCTTGCGATGGGGTGATGTCGTTGTTACCTGCGCTGGGGTTGGAAAGCTCTTTCACGATGTTGAAGAGTTCCTTGCAGTTGTGTGCGTTGCTGTCCAACCGGTCCTTGAATGCTGTTTTCTTGGCGGCGCGGATCAGCTGGTGGTGTTTCCGGGTGGCAAGTTTGAAGGAGGTCCTGTTGTCCGGTGTCGGTTCCCTTCTCCAGACTTTCTCGAGGGCTCGGCAGTTCTTCTTGGAGCTCTTGAGTTCGTCGGTGAACCATGGGGCCTTCTTGCTGCCGGGTCTGCTAGGCGGGGTCCTCAGTGGGGCGAGTTCGTCGGCGCAGTTGCTGATCCACTTCGTGAGGTTGTCGGCGGCCTGGCTGGGGTTCGCTGAGCTGGCAGGAGGGTGCTGGCCCAGGGAGGTGGCGAGCTGGTCTGCCGTGATCTTGTTCCAGCTTCTGCGGGCGGCCTGTTGCTGGTGTTGGTGGGTCGTTGTTCTCTTGAAGGTGAAGTGGACGCAGCTGTGGTCCGTCCATTGAAGCTCTGTGGTGTGGCTGAAGGTGACGTCTTTGCTGGATGAGAAGACGGCGTCGAGTGTGTGTCCGGCGAGGTGGGTGGGGGTGGACACCAGTTGCTTGAGTCCCAGGTTGGCGAGGTTGTCGAGCAGGGTGCTGGTGTTGCGGTCGTTGTTGTTCTCCAGATGGAAGTTGAGGTCTCCCAGGAGGATGTAGTCGGCGGATGGGAGGGCATGCGGGCTGACGAAGTCGGCGATGTCCTCGCTGAATTGCGTGCGTGGTCCAGGGGGTCGGTAGATCAGGGTGCCTCTGAGGGTTGTGTTCGGGTTGGTGTGGATCTGGAAATGCAGGTGTTCGGCGCTGGTCGGAGTGTTGTCGGTGCTGGTCGTGAGCCGGATGGTGCTCCTGTGGATGATGGCGATGCCTCCTCCCATCTGGTTGGCGTTTCGGTCCCTCCGGACGATCTTGTAGCCCTCCGGGATGGCGATGGCGATGTCGGGAGCTGAAGAGGCGTTCATCCAGGTCTCCGTGAGGAAGGCAACGTCAGGGGCTGTGGTGTCGAGGAGGTCCCAGAGTTCGATGGCGTGTCTGTGGACGGAGCGGGTGTTGAGCAGGATGCACTTGAGGTGGGTGCTGCTGGTGTTCGACTTGGCGGGTGCTGGTGCGAGGCAGGTCCGGCTGCAGGTGAACTTGCAGGCGTGGCAGCTGAAGGGTCCGTGGGTGTGCTTCGGGGCGGCTCGGTGACATCCTGGGATGTGGCCGGTGTTGAGTGCGATGAGGTCGGTGGCGCTGTAGGTTCGTCGGGTCGGCTTCCGTCGGTGGGGGCCAGGGGTCCTGGCACTGGGCGCGGTCCAGGCGCGGACGGGCGCAGACGGGCTTACCTTTGGCGCGCCTTCGGCGCACAATCGGCGCACCCGCTGCGCGTGACCGCTGCGCGTTCGCACGGTCGCCATTTAAGGCGAAGTGCGCGGGTGGGTGGGTGGACAATCACTGCCGGACTTACCCCACCTGCCAAGCCAGCGGGAAGAGTGGAGGGAAGCACAAGGCCCCCCTCCAACCCTTCCCCGTCGTCAGCACCCCCTTCGAGCAGGTGGGAATAGACATTGTGGGGCCTCTGGAGCCCCGCACCTCCCAAGGACACCAGTTCATTCTCGTCCTGGTGGACCATGCCACCCGCTATCCTGAAGCCATCCCTCTCCGGACTGTGACGGCCCCCGTGGTGGGCCGGGCGCTGATGGGGATCTTCTCCCAGGTGGGCTTCTCCTGAGAAGTCGTCAGTGACCGGGGTACGAACTTCATTTCTCGATACATGAAATCCCTGTGGCACCAGTGCGGGGTCACGTATAAGTTTACGACCCCCTACCACTCCCAAGGGAATGGGTTGGTGGAACGTTTCAATAGAACTCTCAAAGGGATGATCATGGGCCTGGAGGAGCCCTTGCGTCGCCAATGGGACGTGCTGCTGCCCTGCCTCCTCTTCGCCTATCGGGAGGTCCCTCAGAAGTCCCTGGGATTCAGCCCCTTGGAACTATTGTACGGACACCCCGTCCGGGGTCCCCACAGCCTAGTCAAAGAAGGCTGGGAGGTCGCAGCCCAAGAAACTCCCCCCGACGTCTACCGGTACATCCTGACCCTCCGAAATCAGACTCTGAAGTTCCGGGAACTTGCAGAAGCCAACCTCGAGGCCAGCCAGGAGGAGATGAAACGCTGGTACGACCAAAACGCCTCGTCCATTGAGTTCGAGCCGGGCCAACAAGTTTGGGTCATGTCCCCAGTCGAACCCTGTGCCCTCCAGGACAAGTGGACGGGGCCCTTCAAGGTGGTGGAGCGCAAGAGCCCTGTCACGTACCTGGTGGACATGGAGTCCCCCAGGAACCCCCTCCGGGTCCTCCACTCCAACCGGCTCAAACCGCACTTTGCCCGAACGGAGCGTAGCCTGCTGATGGCTACCGATTGCGGGGCCGAAGACGACTCCGAGCTCCTACCAGACCTTCTGAGCACCTCTGAGAAAGACAGCTCCGTCGAGGGGGTCACCCTCTCCTCCGCCCTGACCCCAGAACAGCGCCAGGATTGCCGGAAATTGCTGGGTCAATTCGCAGACTTGTTTTCCCTCACCCCCGGAGTCACCCACTGGTGCATCCACGATGTCGACACCGGGGACAGCCCGCCTGTGCGACACCGGGCCTACAGAGTTCCCGACCGAGTTCGGAACTGCATCCAGTCGGAGGTCGCCAAGATGCTGGCCCTGGGGGTAGTCGAACCCTCCGACAGTCCGTGGGCCAGTCCAGTCGTCCTGGTCCCAAAAGCCGCCGCCCCTGGCGCCACTCCCGAACTACGATTTTGTGTCGACTACCGAGGATTGAACGCCGTCACCCGGACCGATGCACACCCCATTCCCCGGGCTGATGAACTGATCGACCGCCTGGGGGCGGCCCGCTACCTGAGCACCTTCGACCTCACCTCTGGTTACTGGCATATCGGACTCACGCCGGGCGCCCAAGAACGCTCCGCTTTCTCGACCCCCGATGGCCACTACCACTTCAGAGTGATGCCTTTCGGGATGAAGAACGCCCCCGCAACCTTCCAGAGGCTGGTGAATAAGGTATTGGCAGGGCTAGAAGGGTTCAGCGCCGCATACCTGGACGATATTGCAGTGTACAGCCTCCACTGGGCCGAGCACCTCAAGCACCTCTGGGAGGTCCTGACGGCCCTCCGACGGGCCGGACTGACAATCAAAGCCAGCAAGTGCCAGATAGGCCAAGGTTCCGTGACCTATCTGGGACACCAAGTAGGGAGCGGTCATGTGGCTCCCCTCCAACCCAAGATCGACGCCATCATGGCCTGGGAGCCCCCGGTCACCCAAACAGCAGTCAGAGCCTTCCTGGGGCTCACTGGGTATTACCGGCGCTTCGTGAAGGACTATGGGAGCATTGTTGGCCCCCTCACCGAACTCACTTCCAAGAAGCAGCCACAGAAGGTGCACTGGACCCCCGAGTGTCAGGCCACCTTTGAGACTCTGAAGACAGCGATGTGTACCGCCCCCGTGCTCCAAGCCCCCGACTACAGCCGAGAATTCGTGGTCCAAACAGATGCCTCGGAGCACGGTGTCGGGGCGGTCCTTTCCCAACTCAACGCCGAAGGAGTTGATTAACCGGTGGCCTTCATCAGCCGGCGGCTGCTGGCCCGAGAATAACGCTGGAGCACCATTGAACGAGAGGCCTTCGCCGTAGTATGGGCCCTCAAGAAACTCCGACCCTACCTCTTCGGCACCCACTTCCGGGTGCAAACAGACCACCGGCCCTTGCACCGTTTGCAAATTGCGAGGGGAAAACCCAAAGTTGCTGCGATGGTCCATCTCCCTCCAAGGGATGGACTTCACTGTGGAACATCGCCCCGGCAACGACCACGCCAACGCCGACGGCCTGTCCCGCTTGTTCCGCCTCGACGAGGAGGACCCCCAAGAAGATGGGTGACTCTCCCCGCCTTCAGCTGGGGGGGACGTGTGTTGGACCCGGCCTCGTGGCGTGGTCCCACTTCTTCCGCATAGCAGGCCCTGGGCAGCATCGACCCCTGTCCTCCGGCCTAAAGCTATCCCCTCCAACCTTCAAGAGAGCCGCCACCCCTGGCGACCCCCGGCTCTCCCCCTCGGAAGCCCGGCGACCCCTGCTCGCCCCACTCTGCGGATCCGACCCCAACTCCGGCCCACCATTTCAGGCCCCGACTCCATCTTGGACCCTCCACGTCCGGACCACGTGGCCTCGGCCCGACCTCGGCCACAGCCCCAGCGAAGCCATGACATCGAGGCACCAAGATCCAACCAGGTGGTAAAGCGGCCACTTGGCAGATCCAGGAGGAGGGGAGTTTCAATGGACCTCCAGCCGTCCCCAGACGCCTGGTTTCGATCGCCCTCCGGCCCCCCTGGGCGCTGGCTCCACCCCCCTGCTGGGTGTCTGGACACTCTCATCCCAGCCCCTCTGACCCCCAGGCGCGAGGGTCCGGACATCAAAGAACTCCAGACCTATATCTGGGGCAGCTCTGGGATGGGTCGGTAGTTGTATCCTGGAGTCGAGAGCCCTGCTGACGCTGTCGCGGCTGACCCCGAGAAGAACTCGCTACTTTGAACCCTGAACCTCTGGAGTCCTGCTGGCGCTGCCGCGGACCAACCTCGCTGAAACCATCTCCGGAGCCCTGCTGACGCTGTCGCGGCTGACCCCGAGAAGAACTCGCTACTTTGAACCCTGAACCTCTGGAGTCCTGCTGGCGCTGCCGCGGACCAACCTCGCTGAAACCATCTCCGGAGCCTGCTGGCGCTGCCGCGGCCCAACCTCGCTGAAACCATCTTTGGAGTCCTTCTGGCGCTGCCGCGGCCCAACCCCGCTGAAACCATCTTTGGAGTCCTGCTGGCGCTGCCGCGGCCCAACCTCGCTGAAACCATCTTCGGAGCCTGCTGGCGCTGCCGCGGCCCAACCTCGCTGAAACCATCTTTGGAGTCCTGCTGGCGCTGCCGCGGCCCAACCTCGCTGAAACCATCTTTGGAGTCCTGCTAGCTGCCGCGGCCCAACCTCGCTGAAACCATCTTCGGAGCCTGCTGGCGCTGCCGCGGCCCAACCTCGCTGAAACCATCTTTGGAGTCCTGCTGGCGCTGCCGCGGCCCAACCTCACTGAAACCATCTTCGGAGCCTGCTGGCGCTGCCGCGGCCTAACCTCGCAGAGCCCCCCAGCTCGAGGATTGAGAGCTGAGCGTAGGGTATCCCTGTGCCAGACTGGTATTAAGACTGTCCCGCTACCCCTTTCCCTCCAGTTACCGAGACTCTAAGGATCCCTCGATCCGCTTGTACATATTGCCGAAAGAACCAATCATTGGTGTTGATAAAGATTCTAAGAAGTACTCTCTTGTGTGGTGTCCCTTTGTTCAAGTTCAAGTTCGAGCATTTGTATAGCGCACTGCTCACCCAGAGGGTCTCAAGGCGCTTGGGGAAGGGGTTCATTATTTGTCGAATAGCCAGGTTTTAAGTTCTTTTCTGAAGGAGATGTGGTTTTGAGTAAGTCGGAGGTGGGTGGGGAGTGAGTTCCAGGTCTTGGCAGCAAGGAAGGAGAAGGATCTGCCACCCATGGTGGATTTCCGGATGCGCGGGACAGTGGCGAGGGCTTGATTGGACGATCTTAGTTGGCGGGTGGGTATGTAGAAGGACAGTCGAGTGTTGAGGCATTCGGGTCCTAGATTGTAGAGGGCCTTGTGTGCGTGGGTGAGAAGGCGGAATGTAATTCTTTTGTTGACGGGAAGCCAGTGGAGGTCTTTTAGGTGACCGGTGATGTGAACTTGGCGAGGGATGTCTAATATGAGTCTCGCTGATGCGTTTTGGATGCGTTGTAGTTTTTTCTGTCATTTTGCCGTTATTCCGGCGTATAGTGTGTTACCATAATCCAGTCGGCTCGTGACCATTGCGTGGGTGACAGTTTTTCTTGTCTCGTGGGGGATCCAACGGAAGATCTTTTTGAGAATGCGAAGTACGTTGAAGCAGGAGGATGAGACTGCGTTGACTTGTCTGGACATCGAGAGAGAGGAGTCTAGGATAAAGCCAAGGTTACGTGCATGGTCTGTGGGTGTGGGTGCTGTGCCCAGGGCGGAAGGCCACCAAGAGTCATTCCAGGCAGAGGGGGAAGATGCTAGGATGAGCACCTCCGTTTTGTCTGAGTTGAGTTTTAGGCGGCTATGTTTCATCCATTCGGCTACTTCTTTCATACCTTCGTGAAGATTGTTTTTGGCGGTGTTCGGGTCTTTGGTGAGGGAAAGGATTAATTGGGTGTCGTCGGCGTAAGAGATGATGTTAAGGTTGTGATGACGCGCGATGGAGGCGAGTGGACTCATGTAAACGTTGAAGAGGGTGGGACTGAGTGAAGATCTTTGAGGTACGCCACAGATGACTTCAGTGGCCTCAGAGTGGAATGGGGGAAGTCGGACTCTTTGAGTTCTCCGAGCGAGGAATGACGTGATCCAGTCCAAAGCTTTTCCTTGTATGCCGATGTTGCTGAGGCGTTGTATGAGGGTGCTGTGGCAGACTGTGTCGAAAGCGGCGGAGAGGTCGAGTAGAATGAGGGCCACTGTTTCACCGTTGTCCAGTAGTGTTCGGATGTCGTCAGTCGCTGCAATGAGGGCGGTTTCGGTGCTGTGTTTGGCTCGAAACCCGGATTGGGATGGATCGGGGGAGTTGTTGGATTCAAGGAAGGCAGCGAGCTGGCTATTGACGGCCTTCTCGAAGACCTTGGCCGGGAATGGGAGGAGGGATATGGGTCGGTAGTTTTTGAGTTCAGAGGGGTCTGCTGTGGGTTTTTTCAGAAGGGCGCTGAGTTCGGCGTGTTTCCAGCTTTCTGGAAAGGTGGCAGAGTTGAACGAGCAGTTGATGACATCACGGAGATGGGGTGCGATGATGGAGTCCGCTTTGTTGAAGATGTGGTGGGGGCAGGGGTCGGTTGGCGAGCCAGAGTGGATTGAGTTCATAAAGCGGATGGTGTCTTCGGTGGTGATTGGGTTCCAGGCGCTAAGGTTGTTAGTTGGCGGAGTAGGATTTGAAGGGGGTGGGGTGGGGGGGGTTGGACGCTGGGAGTATTCTCGAAGCTGTTGTGAATGTCGGCAATTTTGTTGAAGAAGAAGGAGGATAACGCATTGCAAAGGTCTTGGGAGGGGGTGATGTCGTTAGATGCTGCAGTGGGGTTGGTGAATTCTTTGACGATGTTGAAAAGTTCCTTGCTGTTGTGAGTGTTGTTGTCGAGACGATTCTTGAATGCTGATTTCTTGGCGGATCGAATCAGTTGGTGGTGTTTGCGGGTGGCTGCCTTGAGGGTGGACATGTTGTCGGTGGTTGGGTTTTTTCTCCATGTTTTCTCCAGGGTGCGGCATTTTGTAGTGGCGTGATTACTCTACTGTGACGATTCTAGGAGAGGGCCCTCACCCAGGAGGCCTCTCGACGGCGCTCGGCCAATTCCCTAAAGAGAGGTGGGTCTCGGGGTGGTCAGTCAGACATCTTCTGCCTCCCCAGGGACTGCCTTTCTAACATGGCCCCTATCTGATATTATGACGGAGGGCAACCCATGAAGCCGTACTACGTGGTCTAGAAAGATGTGAGCCAGTTTTTTAGAGGTAGGTATCTTTCTTAACGGAACAAAATGGGCCATTTTTGTCAGCATATCCCCTACCACATAAATAGTGTTGTAACCTTGACAATAGGGAAGGTCAGTAATAAAATACTTATAGAATGCCACGGTGAGGGAGGTACGGCTATAGTTTTTAATAACCCAGTAGGTGCACAATGTGAGGCCTTTTGTCGTGCACAAGTGGAACAGGATTGAACAAACGTGACGATATCTTTGGACATATTTTCCCACCAAAACCATCGTTGACACAGGTTAATGGTTTTACCACTTCCTGGATGGCCTGCTAAAGCACTGGCATGACACCACTCCATGATTTGCTGTTGTAGAGCAGGAGTGGGTAAGTACAGTTTACTGTCATGATAATACAACCCTTCTCTGATCGTGTTTAAAGAATTCTTTTTCCACTCCTCCTGAGAGATTGTACTAACTTGGTCTTTTAATTCATCAATAAACTTCTTATCGGGGAGGAGCCAAGCTCGTGACCGCAATGGCCGCTCTGTAGCTCGGCTCCGTCAGCCTTCCTGCCCAACACGCAAATCCTGACAAATATCCTGCCCCGAGACGACACACTCGGGAAGAAACGGAAACGTGAAGTAACGCTCGTACTCACCCGTCTGGCCTGGGGGCTCCTGCGTGCTGTGGATCCGAAGCTGTGCTCCTGCTTGGTCCGGGGCCTTCGCGGTGTGGAGACCGGAGCCTTGCCTACGTGGATCGGCCGGGGTGGCGATGTCGGCGGCGGCCCCCGGCGGGAGAGAGGGCCGACTGTGAGAGGCCGTTGTGCGATTGTTCCGGTGGATACTGACCGGGCCCGGTCCAGCGGCCGGGAGGCCCCGTGGTAGGGCGCGGCGCGCCGTGGATGGGGGTAGACCGTGCAGGAGGACGCCCCCGTTGCTGCCTCGTCCGGCCATCTTGAAGCCCTGCGCCCGGAGTCGGCGTGTGATGCCCCTGGGTGGTGGCACAGACGGACCCCCCGAATTTGGTGGCGCATCTTTCTGCACCAAGATTGCCATTATTGGGGCCTGCGTGACCTCCAGGGTTGTTCTCGCTTAAGAGCCCGCTCCGGGAGTTGCGGAGGGTGGTGACGCGGCTGAACCCGCAAAATGGCGGCCGACGCCCTGGGAAACGGATTTCCTCAGAGCGGCGGACTTGTGTGGCTGGAGTGCGCGGGGGCCTGGTCATGTGAGCGTGAGCCCACGATTGGTGATGTCCTTGACGCCCTGCAGTCTCTGCATGCGGCCTTGGCCCCCGGTGCCCCTGTGAAAGGTATACGGTCCGCCGCCATATTTGATGGACCGTTCTTCATGGACGCGGATCGACTTCGTGGTGGCGCTGCTTCGTCCCCCTTGATCACTGCGAGGAGTGCTATCGCAGTGCATCGACAAGACTGCAAGCCTGCGGCCCCGAATCTCCTGGCAGTTGTGAGTGTGGAGTGCGAGGACGTGGGCTCCATGTTGGGGCCCGAACCTGCTCAAGTGTTCGAGGAGCGTTGTGGACTGCTGCTCCGATCTACTTTGGTGAGGTCGTGCTGTTGTACTGCGGGGGAGCCTCTACTTTCTTATACGGCGAGACTGAACTCCTGTTTTATGCTGCTCTTGGTGTCATCGTTGAGAGTTCCGGACTGCAGAGAAAGATTCTTGTTTTGTTGCTGGTTGCCGGGGCCCCCTGGTCTACACCCTTGCCTTGTTTTGTTCCTATCGAGTAGCCTCTCCATCTTGAAATGTTTGCTTTCCACTGCTATATCATGTGTGGTAGTGATGACTAGGAAAGGCCAGGGGTGAGCCAAATTGAACCCTGAGGACTGCCGGTGAACGGATTGTGATGAGGCAGACCCCGATCACGATAATATGGACGATCCCCTTGAGAGTTTATGCTACCTGAGATTGTGTCGATCTCGTTTAGACGCTGCAGGATTGTGTGGGTGGGCAGGGGGCTGGGGCCGAACGACTCGATTGATGGTCTCCTTCCCTCCCCTCTTGATTCTTTCCCCCCTTTTTTTTTTTTTGCCTTTTTATTCCTCTCTTTCTCCTTGACTTCTCTATATTTCGGGTTCCGATTTAGGGCGACAGGCACGCTGCTGGGGGGGTAGGCCGTAGCCTTCTGCAGGGGTGCAGGGTGGGGTGGGTGGGCGGGGGCTTCTTCTCTGTTTTCTTTTCCTTAGTTCTATGGCTCTTTTGTATCCCTTTATCGGAGCGCCGCGTCTGTGCTTGTCTCCCATGGTGCGATTGTGGGTGGGAACTGGAGGTGTGTTGTTCTTCTTCTTACGGTTTTGCCACATTGCTATTACGACTCACATGCCCACCTTGCTGGTGATATCCTTACTTTCTTCGTGTGCTTATTGCTGTGGGGCGCTTGCATCGGCGCGGCGCTCTCTCCTTCTTGCTTATATTATTTCTCGCCTTTCCTCCCTCCCTTCTCACCTCTTTTTCTTTTTTGGGTTAGTATAGCGGATGATTGTGTCTACTGTTGCTATTCCGGTTCCTCCGTTCTGTCTCAAACATGTAACTGGGTGATAGGTAGACAAGGGACGAGCCACGGTGGGTACTGCTCTGATATATGGCGTCCATATCCTGCTTGATGTAAACTGTTGCTGATGTTTATCCATATTGATGCCCTTATGTTTCGCTGTTTGCTTCGTGGCCCGCTATGGGACCTCGGATATCCATACACTGCAATTGATCCTGCTATACTCCTTATTATAAAATTAACCTTCTTTGATCCTGCTCGATGGCCGTACTTAACCTTTTCAGACTGTCCTGATTGCCTCTATATTGTTGGCTGCTTCCAGGGAACATCCCTCCGGAGTCATTGGCCTCTCATACTGTGTCGTGGCCGGCCTGACTGGTTGTAGGCCCGTATTTGTACTTTCCTTACTGCATAATAAAGGTTTTAAAAAAACAAACAAAAAAAAAAAACTTCTTATCCTTATCTCCTACTCCTAGGATTTTGTGTCCTGAAATGATAGGGAGGGGATTCACTCTCTCCATATCTGTAGGATGTCCTAACCATGATAATGCATCCGCTTTGCCATGCTGAGGTCCTGGGCGATTGGTGATAATGAAGTCATATTCGCTAAAGATAGATAGCCATCTCATCTGTCTGGGAGTGAGTGCTCGTGCAGAGTTAAAAAACTGTAGGTTCTTGTGATCCAAATAATTGGTGATTATGTGCAGAGACCCTAATAAGTGATGTCTCCATTCTTGGAAAGCTAATTTAATAGCTAACAATTCCCTTTCACCAATGGTGTAATTCTGTTCGGCAGGTAACAGGGTCTTGGAAAAATAGGCTATGGGATGCATGTGACCGAATTCTGTGTTTCTTTGTGAAAGTATTCCTCCGACAGCATATTGGGAAGCGTCGGCTTCTACAAAGAAAGGCTGTGTATTGTCAGCGTGGTTGATGATGGGCGCTGTGGTGAATTTTTTTTATTTTTATTTTTTTTGAAAGAACCTTTATTGTTGTGGCACGGAAATACAAACATGGGCCTACAACCAATCCGGCCGGCCGCTATTCAGATCGGGCAAAGAGGAATGGAGTGCAAAAATATACAGCGGTCCGGAGTTCGAAGGCTGAGTAGCATCCACGATATGACATATATTTAAGTCACCATGCAATAATAAGGATCTGAGACGGTTCATTTTGCAATAACAAAAAATAAAGTGAAAATCAATGTCGCACAGTCACACACGCCCCTATTACAGCTAAGTAAAAGCAAAAAGTTTTACGCCAGTGATGCACACTTATTGGGAGTAACGGGGGAGGGAGCATAAGAATCAGGTGAATTTGTTTTTTAACGAGCAAAAGGCTTGTTCTGCTTCTTCGGACCATACGAAGGGAACTCCTTTCTTTAACAGCTTTGTGATTGGAGTCACCGACTCAGAAAAGTGATCTATGAACCGCCGATAAAAATTGGCGAAACCAAAGAATGACTAGAAGTAGGACTAGGCCATTGAATCAATGCTCTTACTTTCTGAGGATCCATTTGATGATAAAACCCAGAAAATCTATTTCCTTGGTGTGCAAAGTACTTTTATCTAACTTAGCGAACAACTGGTTTTCTTGCAGTTTCTTCAATATCTTTCTTACATGAATAATATGGTCCTGTTCGTTTTGGGAAAATATAAGAATATCATCAATGTATACAATAACAAAGATGTCGATATATTCTCTCAGAATGTCATTAATGAAATATTGAAATGCAGCAGGTGCATTGCACAATCCGAATGGCATGACACAATACTCGTAGAGACCAAGTTTAGTTCTAAATGCCGTCTTCCACTCATCTCCCTGCTTGATTCGGATGAGATGGTATGCACCCCGGAGATCTATTTTGGTGAATATCTTGGCGCCTTTAATCTGATCAAGAAGAACAGGAATGAGCGGAAGCGGGTATTTATTTTTTATAGCTACCTTATTTAAGGCCCTATAGTCCAAGCACGCTCAGAGACCCCCTTCTCTTTTATCTATAAAAAACAGAGGAGATGACACTGGGGAGGTAGAGTGTCTGATGAAGCCTTTTTGAGTCATGTCTTCTAAATAGTTTTTTAAATATTCAGTTTCGGAAGGGGTCAGGGCATAGATACGGCTACACGACAGCTCTGCACCTGGTAAGTCAATGCGGCAATCGTAACAATCGTAACTAGGATGGGGTGGTAGTTTCATGGCTTCTTTTTCACTGAAACCCCCTGAAACTCGGCAAAGACTTCGGGGACACACGAAGCAGCAGCCGCTATTTGGACGGCACAATATAAAGGATTGCCTTGTTCACTGGCTTCCTGATAGCAATGAAGCATACAGTACTTTGATTTCAGAGTTATGGTCCTACGGGTCCGGTCTATTTGCGGGTTGTGTACCTGTAACCAGGGAACACCCAGTATTGCCCTGAAATTGGGGGCATCGATCAAATCAAACGTAATGTTCTCAGAATGCCCATTGATAAACACAATAACCAGAGGGGGAGTTTGATATGTTATCAGGCCAGAAGACAATTCAGAACCATCCACAGCTCGTATAGGTTCTGGATGTTTTTTAGGGACAAAGGAGATTCCTATGCTTTTGGCAAGCTGTAAATCAAAAAAATTACCTGTAGCCCCTGAATCCAACAAAATAGACATGTTATGTCTACTCTGTACTGAATAAATTAACGTGATGTTTGGGGTGAAATGTTTTACCATTTTTTGCCACATGAGTTTGTTTATGGAGATCTGTTGGTTGTACATGCTTGAAGAATCGATCTCTCTGTTCTTCAAGCTGTCTAGTTTTCCGAGACCAAGGTGCCACTAGCTACCGTTTTAGGGTTCTTGGGACGTACTGGACACTCTTTGGCGTAATGTCCCCCTTTTCCACAGTATAAACAGAGATTGTTCTTTCTTCTTTTATCTTTCTCATCAGCTGACAAGGGCCCTCTTAAACCCCCAATTTGCATAGGTTCAGAAGTGTCTTTAGGGTCTTTTTTCTCGGTACGTAGCATGACGTATTTGGGTACCCCTACGCGAGCCTTCTCTTATTTTCTCTCATGTAGCCCATGATCAAGTTTCACGGCTAGTTCTATGAAAGAGGGACAATATTTTGGGGGATTTACAATTTGAGAAAGTAAATATTTCAATTAATCGCACAATCTTCTGTAAAACAGGGAGGTTCTTTTGTCCTCAGGCCAATGTGTTTCTGCAACTAGCCTGTTGAAACTAGTTATGTATGACAGGAGATCTTTGGATCCTTGTCTAAGGTTTTAAAGGGCATTATCGCTGGCCTGTATATATGTATCTTTTGGAAACAAACTTCTCATTTTTTCCTGGAACAACGGGAAATTATATAACAAAGGGTCATTGTTTTGCACCAGAGGAACTGCCCATTCTGCAGCGTTCCCTGCCAAGTAGGATATGATGAAGGCAACTGTAGCCGAATCATCTGGAAATGCTGTAGCCTTACATAAGAATTGAAGCTGACATTGGTTCATAAAAATGTTGTATTTTGCACTATCACCCGAGAATCCTTCAGGCATAGCCAAAGGAACAGGACTGAGGGTATGAACGGTAACTTGCACAGGAGATAAATTAGTATCCCCTCTAGCCCCCACGTCTGTAGAAGAGGATGACATGGAAAAACATGCTGGTTGAATATAATTCTTTCGAATTTTAGGAATAGTTCCTGTTTCCCTGTACTCTACTGCCTCTGCCGTTTTGAGCTGTACATCTTCTGCTTGTAGTTTCTGATTTTCACTCCGTAATCTCCCTACTTCTGATTGTAGGTCTACTAATGCTGCCGCTAACTCCTCTACTGTGTGGGCTTGTAGTGTGTTATGTAAACCCTGATCTAAGGAAACGGCAGTATTGTCAGGATTCATCTTCGCTCCGGTGAAATAATTATTCGCGGGCTTGGCTTTCTGTCAGGGTTCAAAGGATACAAGCCAGATTCCACGGGAACGAAGAGGAATCCCCTGAACCTCCAGAAAACAGTGCCAAGAATGCAACAGTAAACACACTCCTGACAGCTGTTCCCTAAAAGTATGGGGGAAAAACCCGAGGAGTGTCCACCACTCTCCCCATGCGAGGGGTTAGCCAACAGGGCGGATGCAGGTCTGGCTGGTGTAGTAAGGGCTGTAAGAAAACAGGACATGCAGTAACACACTAAACAATATCCAAAGGGCGACCTTTTAAATACATTGACATGCGTTTTATACAAAGGTCACTTACCCCATTGAAGTCCATGGGCTGCCTTAAAAAGAGTCCTTGCTGAAGAGCGTGGCCTGGGAAATATGATGCCAGGTCTAAAAGAGCAGGACTCTTGACAGGACACACACACTCACCAAACATACACAAAAATTAAAGGGGAAGGACTTGAGGTGAACTGGCCGGCTCACTCGGGGGACAAAGAGCGGAGCAACTACACACTCAAGAGGAGAGCCACCCGGCCCGGGTAACGATTCCAGGCGGAGTGAGCTCTCTCTCAGCAGGGCATAACAAAAGGAAAGATGAGCCCCAGACTGCCCGTCAGTAGCAGGGCTTCCAAAAATAAAGAGAAGTTCCTGAATGACCGTCCGGCCAAGCGGAATCCATAGCAAACGGTAAACAATTATAGCCCAGGTCACAGGCAGGAGAGAAATCCCTCCGAAGGGCTTCGAGCCCCAAGGGCGGGGCAATAGGTTCTCTACGAGAGCGGAGTGCCCCGATTTCAAGAAGAATGGCCAACAACCAAGGGAGAAGGGTAGGTAATCCAGAAGACGAGAGGAGACAGGAGCAAAGCTGTGAACGCCGCATGAAGGAGCCTCTCAAAACCAGGAAGCAAGGAAGGGGGCGTGGTACCGGAACAGTAAGCCAAGCAATGGCTACGTTCCGACGCGTCCCTTTACGTGAACAAGGAAGCGTCTAAAAATTATCCGCATGAAAGAGAATTCATGCAGTAGGGACCGTGTGCAAAGGACACAAGGGGAAACCTGAGAACAAAAACACATGTCAAGGTCTTCTATAGCGCCTGTCAGGGACTGTCCGGGACTATGTGGGGAACACAGTCAGGGACTTGGACAAGGACTGGGAACTGGGTAGAAGATGTACACAGAAAGGAGGAGTACAGTTCTGCCCAGGATCATACAGGGAGTCAGAGGAGAAAAAGGGATCCAAAGGGGAAGCCTGTACAAGTGAACAAGATGGGTAAGACTCAGAAAGGAAGGGCACTCACAAGGCAATTTAACATTCAGACTAACTACACCCAGGACGGACGTGCAAGACATATATATAATACAACATTAACAATAAAGGGGGGTTAGCCACGCCGATATTCCTTGATATGTATGTCTGCACATACCTGTGATTCCCATAGGCCCATTCTACATTATAAGAACTGTGCCTTAGCTGGCCCTCACATAAATGTCCTACTTCGCTCGGATCTGTATTAGTGATGCCATTCATGGGGTAGTTGGTTATTGTTAAACTGTTAAGTAGTATGAGAATGCAATACGAGAAAACTGGCGAAGACACTGATAGTCTCTTATCCATAGAGCACAAATGCAATTCTCCCTTCTCTTATCCATGCTTTACTCCTACGCCGCCCAGCCTCCGGGATGTGGGCCATATATGGCTGTGTATTGACCTTGGACCAGCATGCTACCACCGGTTACATGTAAGAGATATTGATGACTATACACTTTGTGCCTCTTTTATATCTTCGCAATAAAAAAACAAAAAAAAAACAATAAAGGGGGGTGTGGGGTAAAGCACTCAGGAGCTCCACATGGTAAGACTGAAGCTCAGTAAGTTTCTTACCCGCAATTGCTGTTACAGATACTGACTGCAAATACCCACATGTAGGATATGCATGCAAAGGCAGGGTCTGTTGAGCTTTTACCTATAGTGATGTTATAAATGTAACTCAAAGACAAAACTCACAGTGAACAAGAAACACCACCTAGGTAGTCAGCTGAGCCCACGGATCCTGGCGATCAAACAGGAATGCGCAAGGCAGTAACAGCAAAGGGGTAGAACTAAACACAAGCACAATAGACAAGGAGCTAGCAAGGAGGAGTGCTTAACAAGAAAGGATGGAAATGACACGGCACACTTGGCAGAAAGCAGGTAACAAACATACAAGGTAACAGAAGTAAGACAGCAGAATAGAAAGGCAGCAAACTAGAACTGGAACCAAGGAAATGGGAAGCAAGGCAGGGACAGGAAACGGATATACAGAAGGGGAGGCTACAAGGGTATACTAGAATAGTGCAGGTTAAAGAATCAAAACAAAGTAGCAGAGAAGGCAGTGCTGGGGCAGGAATAATAAGTGAGCTAAGGCTCAGGAGTCAAGGCAGCACTGCAGACAGTGCTGGTTCAGGAACAGGGAACTACCAAAACTTCAGGAGTCAAGGTAGTACTGCAGGCAGTGCTAGTTCAGGAACAGGGAAATTACTAGAGCTCAGGAGTCAAGGTAGCACTGCAGGCAGTACTAGTTCAAGGAAACCGGACATAGCTACAGCTCAGGAAACAAGGAGTCAAGAGAGCACTACAAGCAGTGCAAACCAGGAACAAGAAATAGCTAAGCCCAGGAACAAGAACAAAGAATAACTATAGCTCTGGAACTCAGGAAACAAGGTAGCACTGCAAGCAGTGCTAATTCAGGAGAAGGGGAACTGCTGCAGATCAGGAACAAGGAATACTAAGACTATGGGGTCAGGGTAGCACTGCAGGCAGTGCTAATTCAGGAACAGGGTAAACAGCAGCAGGTCAGGAACACAGCATAATTAAAGCTCAGGAAACACTGGAAACAAGAATAGCAAAAGCTCAGGGAACTCTGGAACCAAGGATTGGTCTCACCGGTAAATAGCTACAATGACCAACCTTGGCCTGAAGGGAGCTGGGGCTTAAAAGAGCTCACAGTAAACACATGCAGCTGGTGTGAGCAGGCTAGCAGCAGCCAGCCACAGGTGAGCTGAATTCCTCCATCCATCCTTGGCCTGCAGGGGTGGAGACAAAGCAGTGAGCAGGGAATTCTGGGTAATGGAGTTTCAGGCATGAGTAGGCTGGTTTAAGTCTAAGCAGGCTGGCTTTCACAAAACCCGGCATGGATTGGGAATGGATGTCAATTCTCAAATAGTGTCCAAATGGCTGGAAGTCAAGATATGCGTACAGGTGAATGTCTGGAGGCATATTAGAACACTGGAACGCCCCACAATTCGGCCCCCTGGTGGTGGGCACGAGAGCACAGGGAGCGAATCATGACAGCGCCAATGCCGTGAAATCCTAACAGTAATTTAATTTTACTAAATTAATTATTAATTTGTAGGAATTATAAATTAATTTTAATTAATTTTTAATTACATTTTATTAATTGATAATTACTTTTAATTATTTGATTAATTGATTATTATGTTCTGTAGCGGGTTATGGGTTTATAGGGGAATAGGGTGGGAAGTAATTTAAATGTAATTAAGTAATGATTTATTTGTATTAATTGTTTTGTTAATTATATTATTGTTAATTAATTATTAATTGGTAATTAATTATTATTAATTAGTATTTATTATTAATTTATTTTTACTTAATTATTTATTGCTAATCATGTTTTTAATAATTATGTATTGGTATTTGTAAATAGTTTATATTTATTTAATATTTTTTTTTAATATGGTAAAATATTAATTTATTTATAAGTATGTTATTTTTAACTTCTACGCTATGCAACACTTTCCCTACTGTTGCACTCTCTGGAGTTGGAATAATAATTTTTACCCCTACGCTATCCAACACTTTCCCTACTGTTGCACTCTCTGGAGTGGGAATAGTAATTTTTACCCCTACGCTATCCAACACTTTCCCTACTTTTGCACTGTCTGGAGTTGGAATAGTCATTTTTACCCCTACGCTATCCAACACTTTCCCTACTGTTGCACTCTCTGGAGTGGGAATAGTAATTTTTACCCCTATGCTATCCAACACCTTCCCTACTGCTGCACTCTCTGTAGTTGGAATAGTAATTTTTACCCCTATTCTATCCAACACTTTCCCTACTGTTGCACTCTCTGGAGTTGGAATAGTAATTTTTACCCCTACACTATCAAACACTTTCCCTACTGTTGCACTCTCTGGAGTTGGAATAGTAATTTTTACCCCTACGCTATCCAACACTTTCACTACTGTTGCACTCTCTGGAGTTGGAATAGTAATTTTTACCCCTACGCTATCCAACACTTTCCCAACTGTTGCACTCTCTGGAGTTGGAATAGTAATTTTTACCCCTACGCTATCCAACACTTTCCCTACTGTTGCACTCTCTGGAGTTGGAATAGTTATTTCTACCCCTACGCTATCCAACACTTTCCCTACTGTTGCACTCTCTGGAGTTGGAATAGTAATTTTTACTCCTACGCTATCCAACACTTTACTTACTGTTGCACTCTCTGGAGTTGGAATAGTATTTTTTACCCCTACGCTATCCAACACTTTCCCTACTGTTGCACTCTCTGGAGTGGGAATAGTAATTTTTACCCCTACGCTATACAACACTTTCCCTACTGTTGCACTCTCTGGAGTTGGAATAGTAATTTTTACCCTACGCTATCCAACACTTTCCCTACTGTTGCACTCTCTGGAGTGGGAATAGTAATTTTTACCCGTACGCTATCCAACACTTTCCCTACTGTTGCACTCTCTGGAGTTGGAATAGTAAGTTTTACCCCTACGTTGTCCAACACTTTCCCTACTGTTGCACTCTCTGGAGTTGGAATAGTAATTTTAACCCCTACGCTATCCAACACTTTCCCTACATATTTTTTTTAATTAAAAAAACCGATATTTTTTAATTACGATATTTTTGACATTGATATTTTTTAAAATATTTTTGTACTTACCTTGTTAGAAATAGCAGGTCGATAATTTTGTAATCGACATTTTTTTTGCGGTATTTTTGTAATCGATATTTTGTCAGACATTCGTTAAAACCAGGTTTCCCTTAGTCTTAATTTTGGCCCTGCCCCATATTTACACCACCCTTGTAAACGTGAAGCAGAGTCAAAATCACTGGATGTTGTGGTGGAACGCCCACCGCAACACCCATTGCCTACCTCTTTCATGCTAAGTATAGCATGAAAGGGTGCCTTATTCAATAGGCGGTGTTAAGCCACGTTAACACTGCCTTGTCAATAAGGCTACAAATGGGGGTGGGGTCGCACACTACTCACACACCGGCAGTGTCGCCCCTAAGGACTCTGGTCAATGTAGTAAAGTGTTCGCGATGCATCATCTTTCGATCTTCTGCTATCTTCGCTGTCTTCGCCATCCCTGGACACGTGTTTCGGGGTATTACCCCTCATCAGCAGGGATAGGCCGTGTACTGGGGTTGCCGATGGCTGCCAATATCTGCCAGGTATAGTACCACTCAGGCGCGTAGGTGCGGGATCCCAGGCTCGTCAGCCCGCTGCTCAAGGGAGCTTTAAAGTTACAAATGGGGGTGGGGTCGCACACTACTCACACACCGGCAGTGTCGCCCCTAAGGACTCTGGTCAATGTAGTAAAGTGTTCGCGATGCATCATCTTTCGATCTTCTGCTATCTTCGCTGTCTTCGCCATCCCTGGACACGTGTTTCGGGGTATTACCCCTCATCAGCAGGGATAGGCCGTGTACTGGGGTTGCCGATGGCTGCCAATATCTGCCAGGTATAGTACCACTCAGGCGCGTAGGTGCGGGATCCCAGGCTCGTCAGCCCGCTGCTCAAGGGAGCTTTAAAGTTACAAATGGGGGTGGGGTCGCACACTACTCACACACCGGCAGTGTCGCCCCTAAGGACTCTGGTCAATGTAGTAAAGTGTTCGCGATGCATCATCTTTCGATCTTCTGCTATCTTCGCTGTCTTCGCCATCCCTGGACACGTGTTTCGGGGTATTACCCCTCATCAGCAGGGATAGGCCGTGTACTGGGGTTGCCGATGGCTGCCAATATCTGCCAGGTATAGTACCACTCAGGCGCGTAGGTGCGGGATCCCAGGCTCGTCAGCCCGCTGCTCAAGGGAGCTTTAAAGTTACAAATGGGGGTGGGGTCGCACACTACTCACACACCGGCAGTGTCGCCCCTAAGGACTCTGGTCAATGTAGTAAAGTGTTCGCGATGCATCATCTTTCGATCTTCTGCTATCTTCGCTGTCTTCGCCATCCCTGGACACGTGTTTCGGGGTATTACCCCTCATCAGCAGGGATAGGCCGTGTACTGGGGTTGCCGATGGCTGCCAATATCTGCCAGGTATAGTACCACTCAGGCGCGTAGGTGCGGGATCCCAGGCTCGTCAGCCCGCTGCTCAAGGGAGCTTTAAAGTTACAAATGGGGGTGGGGTCGCACACTACTCACACACCGGCAGTGTCGCCCCTAAGGACTCTGGTCAATGTAGTAAAGTGTTCGCGATGCATCATCTTTCGATCTTCTGCTATCTTCGCTGTCTTCGCCATCCCTGGACACGTGTTTCGGGGTATTACCCCTCATCAGCAGGGATAGGCCGTGTACTGGGGTTGCCGATGGCTGCCAATATCTGCCAGGTATAGTACCACTCAGGCGCGTAGGTGCGGGATCCCAGGCTCATCAGCCCGCTGCTCAAGGGAGCTTTAAAGTTACAAATGGGGGTGGGGTCGCACACTACTCACACACCGGCAGTGTCGCCCCTAAGGACTCTGGTCAATGTAGTAAAGTGTTCGCGATGCATCATCTTTCGATCTTCTGCTATCTTCGCTGTCTTCGCCATCCCTGGACACGTGTCCAGGGATGGCGAAGACAGCGAAGAAAGCAGAGAATCGAAAGAAGATGCATCGCAGAACACTAACTACATATACTACATTTACCACAGTCCTTAGGGGCGATCCCGCTGGTGTGTGAGCAGTGTGCGACCCCACCCCAATTGTAATGTTTAAAGCTCCCTCGAGCAGCTGGCTGACGAGCCCGGGACCCCGCACCTGCACGCCTGGAGTGGTACTAAACCTGGTGATATTTGGCAGCCACCGGCAACCCCAGAAGATAGAAGATGGCCTAATCCCTGCTGATGAGGGGTAAATACCCCGAAACACGTGTCCAGGGATGGCGAAGACAGCGAAGAAAGCAGAGAATCGAAAGAAGATGCATCGCAGAACACTAACTACATATACTACATTTACCACAGTCCTTAGGGGCGATCCCGCTGGTGTGTGAGCAGTGTGCGACCCCACCCCAATTGTAATGTTTAAAGCTCCCTCGAGCAGCTGGCTGACGAGCCCGGGACCCCGCACCTGCGCGCCTGGAGTGGTACTAAACCTGGTGATATTTGGCAGCCACCGGCAACCCCAGAAGATAGAAGATGGCCTAATCCCTGCTGATGAGGGGTAAATACCCCGAAACACGTGTCCAGGGATGGCGAAGACAGCGAAGAAAGCAGAGAATCGAAAGAAGATGCATCGCAGAACACTAACTACATATACTACATTTACCACAGTCCTTAGGGGCGATCCCGCTGGTGTGTGAGCAGTGTGCGACCCCACCCCAATTGTAATGTTTAAAGCTCCCTCGAGCAGCTGGCTGACGAGCCCGGGACCCCGCACCTGCGCGCCTGGAGTGGTACTAAACCTGGTGATATTTGGCAGCCACCGGCAACCCCAGAAGATAGAAGATGGCCTAATCCCTGCTGATGAGGGGTAAATACCCCGAAACACGTGTCCAGGGATGGCGAAGACAGCGAAGAAAGCAGAGAATCGAAAGAAGATGCATCGCAGAACACTAACTACATATACTACATTTACCACAGTCCTTAGGGGCGATCCCGCTGGTGTGTGAGCAGTGTGCGACCCCACCCCAATTGTAATGTTTAAAGCTCCCTCGAGCAGCTGGCTGACGAGCCCGGGACCCCGCACCTGCGCGCCTGGAGTGGTACTAAACCTGGTGATATTTGGCAGCCACCGGCAACCCCAGAAGATAGAAGATGGCCTAATCCCTGCTGATGAGGGGTAAATACCCCGAAACACGTGTCCAGGGATGGCGAAGACAGGGAAGAAAGCAGAGAATCGAAAGAAGATGCATCGCAGAACACTAACTACATATACTACATTTACCACAGTCCTTAGGGGCGATCCCGCTGGTGTGTGAGCAGTGTGCGACCCCACCCCAATTGTAATGTTTAAAGCTCCCTCGAGCAGCTGGCTGACGAGCCTGGGACCCCGCACCTGCGCGCCTGGAGTGGTACTAAACCTGGTGATATTTGGCAGCCACCGGCAACCCCAGAAGATAGAAGATGGCCTAATCCCTGCTGATGAGGGGTAAATACCCCGAAACACGTGTCCAGGGATGGCGAAGACAGCGAAGAAAGCAGAGAATCGAAAGAAGATGCATCGCAGAACACTAACTACATATACTACATTTACCACAGTCCTTAGGGGCGATCCCGCTGGTGTGTGAGCAGTGTGCGACCCCACCCCAATTGTAATGTTTAAAGCTCCCTCGAGCAGCTGGCTGACGAGCCTGGGACCCCGCACCTGCGCGCCTGGAGTGGTACTAAACCTGGTGATATTTGGCAGCCACCGGCAACCCCAGAAGATAGAAGATGGCCTAATCCCTGCTGATGAGGGGTAAATACCCCGAAACACGTGTCCAGGGATGGCGAAGACAGCGAAGAAAGCAGAGAATCGAAAGAAGATGCATCGCAGAACACTAACTACATATACTACATTTACCACAGTCCTTAGGGGCGATCCCGCTGGTGTGTGAGCAGTGTGCGACCCCACCCCAATTGTAATGTTTAAAGCTCCCTCGAGCAGCTGGCTGACGAGCCTGGGACCCCGCACCTGCGCGCCTGGAGTGGTACTAAACCTGGTGATATTTGGCAGCCACCGGCAACCCCAGAAGATAGAAGATGGCCTAATCCCTGCTGATGAGGGGTAAATACCCCGAAACACGTGTCCAGGGATGGCGAAGACAGCGAAGAAAGCAGAGAATCGAAAGAAGATGCATCGCAGAACACTAACTACATATACTACATTTACCACAGTCCTTAGGGGCGATCCCGCTGGTGTGTGAGCAGTGTGCGACCCCACCCCAATTGTAATGTTTAAAGCTCCCTCGAGCAGCTGGCTGACGAGCCCGGGACCCCGCACCTGCGCGCCTGGAGTGGTACTAAACCTGGTGATATTTGGCAGCCACCGGCAACCCCAGAAGATAGAAGATGGCCTAATCCCTGCTGATGAGGGGTAAATACCCCGAAACACGTGTCCAGGGATGGCGAAGACAGCGAAGAAAGCAGAGAATCGAAAGAAGATGCATCGCAGAACACTAACTACATATACTACATTTACCACAGTCCTTAGGGGCGATCCCGCTGGTGTGTGAGCAGTGTGCGACCCCACCCCAATTGTAATGTTTAAAGCTCCCTCGAGCAGCTGGCTGACGAGCCCGGGACCCCGCACCTGCGCGCCTGGAGTGGTACTAAACCTGGTGATATTTGGCAGCCACCGGCAACCCCAGAAGATAGAAGATGGCCTAATCCCTGCTGATGAGGGGTAAATACCCCGAAACACGTGTCCAGGGATGGCGAAGACAGCGAAGAAAGCAGAGAATCGAAAGAAGATGCATCGCAGAACACTAACTACATATACTACATTTACCACAGTCCTTAGGGGCGATCCCGCTGGTGTGTGAGCAGTGTGCGACCCCACCCCAATTGTAATGTTTAAAGCTCCCTCGAGCAGCTGGCTGACGAGCCCGGGACCCCGCACCTGCGCGCCTGGAGTGGTACTAAACCTGGTGATATTTGGCAGCCACCGGCAACCCCAGAAGATAGAAGATGGCCTAATCCCTGCTGATGAGGGGTAAATACCCCGAAACACGTGTCCAGGGATGGCGAAGACAGCGAAGAAAGCAGAGAATCGAAAGAAGATGCATCGCAGAACACTAACTACATATACTACATTTACCACAGTCCTTAGGGGCGATCCCGCTGGTGTGTGAGCAGTGTGCGACCCCACCCCAATTGTAATGTTTAAAGCTCCCTCGAGCAGCTGGCTGACGAGCCCGGGACCCCGCACCTGCGCGCCTGGAGTGGTACTAAACCTGGTGATATTTGGCAGCCACCGGCAACCCCAGAAGATAGAAGATGGCCTAATCCCTGCTGATGAGGGGTAAATACCCCGAAACACGTGTCCAGGGATGGCGAAGACAGCGAAGAAAGCAGAGAATCGAAAGAAGATGCATCGCAGAACACTAACTACATATACTACATTTACCACAGTCCTTAGGGGCGATCCCGCTGGTGTGTGAGCAGTGTGCGACCCCACCCCAATTGTAATGTTTAAAGCTCCCTCGAGCAGCTGGCTGACGAGCCCGGGACCCCGCACCTGCGCGCCTGGAGTGGTACTAAACCTGGTGATATTTGGCAGCCACCGGCAACCCCAGAAGATAGAAGATGGCCTAATCCCTGCTGATGAGGGGTAAATACCCCGAAACACGTGTCCAGGGATGGCGAAGACAGCGAAGAAAGCAGAGAATCGAAAGAAGATGCATCGCAGAACACTAACTACATATACTACATTTACCACAGTCCTTAGGGGCGATCCCGCTGGTGTGTGAGCAGTGTGCGACCCCACCCCAATTGTAATGTTTAAAGCTCCCTCGAGCAGCTGGCTGACGAGCCCGGGACCCCGCACCTGCGCGCCTGGAGTGGTACTAAACCTGGTGATATTTGGCAGCCACCGGCAACCCCAGAAGATAGAAGATGGCCTAATCCCTGCTGATGAGGGGTAAATACCCCGAAACACGTGTCCAGGGATGGCGAAGACAGCGAAGAAAGCAGAGAATCGAAAGAAGATGCATCGCAGAACACTAACTACATATACTACATTTACCACAGTCCTTAGGGGCGATCCCGCTGGTGTGTGAGCAGTGTGCGACCCCACCCCAATTGTCTTGTCAATAAGGCGAAGCCCGTATCGCCACAGGAACATCTTTAAAAGTGACGTTCCTGTGGCGATAGGGGCTTGTAAATATTACCCAAAGGTATTCTGCACTCATTGCAGTAGCCTCGTCCTTCACACAAAATTATACAGCTGTACAAAAATGCACATATTTTAATGCTCAACAACCAGATGTATCACTAATTAAGAGGCCCTGGGTCTATTGATTTTGTTAGTTATTGTTCTGATTAAGACCACACTCCGAGTCGGAGAGTACAGTTTTAATGGGTTCTGACGTACTTTCTGACGTACTCTCAATAACGGTTCCAAAATAACTGTGCAACGTGGTGGTTAGGATGTCACGTGCAACAAACACAGAAAAGCGAGTTACTCAAACTGGACAGAAATGCAAGAGCTCGGAGGAGGGTTTTGTCCCCCGTCAGCAGTTTAACGAGTGACAGTTAATTCCAAGTCAACAACAGCGACACAGATGGCGCATTGTACCGAGAGCAGCGCCAGGGACACTGGGAGGGGAGGGCGGGTGGCAGCCAATCTCGTGCGGGCAGGAGGAGGTGTGAGGAAGCAGAACGTTCATGCGAGCCCGAGGATGAAATGCTGGTCGGAGAAGATGAGAGAGTGACAGAAAGTACACTGTAGACCCGAGGAGATGCGACGATGAAAGAACACACGGTGCAGGCCTGAAGGATGTGGAATCTCGGTAGAAAACCCGTTGCAGGTCTGCAGCACATAGAGAGGCGTAGATTAGTCAATTAGATTTTGGGATGTGTGGAACAGAGATTTCCCAACCAGCACTGACATTAAAATGGCAAAATAGATTAAAATAGTTTTACATTTTAAAGGCTTCTGTGCACCACATTAAGAGCCAACCACTCCTTTGTTTATTCTTGGCCTGTGTTGTGTGAGAGGGAAGAAGAGGGGTGGGTGTTTGCAAGCTCTGCAAACTTTCATAGAGGCCTGAGCCTGTGGTATGAGGGCTGCTAATCCCACTGGAAACCAGACCACAGACACTGCTAGCCTGACTGATTGCCCCTGGACCAAGCTAAACACAACAGTATCCATTTATTAGGGGGGGTATTGAATCACCTGGAGACAGAATACTCCTACCTTTGAGCTCCCATATCATAGCTCTGACAGATTCTCTCTCATTCCGCCTGTGGAATACTCACTCCCTCTGCAAAAAAATATCCTTCATCACCAACCACTTTGACTCCCACAGCCCCTACTTCTATTTCATTGCAATCACTGAGGTTTGGATTGGCCAAAAAGTCTTGAACAAGCCGTTCTCACTGCTCATGCCACCTTTTATGACATACCATGCCACAACCGCTAAGGAGGGAATGGAAGTATCCTCACCCAGTCACTCTTGAGCTCCCCTGTTCCTACACCAACCACCCTCCCATCCTCTTTCGAATACCAATGTACTACATTCATTGCACTTTAAAAGTAAACATATTGACTCTCTGCTGTCCCAACTATGACTAACCATCTCTTCAATGAACTTGACACTGTGTTATATTCACTCACACCAAACCTCCCAGTTATCATACTTGTTCATTTCATTGTCCTACTCAAATAACAACTGCAACACACCCTTTTCTTGCAGCTTTTCTCTAACTGCTTGCTAACCAACCATTGCTACAAACAGCCCTATGCACAGGAACCCCATAGATCATATACTCTTAACCAACATTGTCACACTGTAAACCCACAATTAAGCCATCGTATCAGAACATCGTGCATATTCTAAGTACTCCCTCTTTCTACCAACACTCTGATCTCTAACAGGAAACATACTCCAGATTCTATTCCACCATTCTTGAAACAGAATATCCAATGACTTTACTCCACTTTAAAGCATTACATCGATACATCCAGGCCCGGACTGGGAACCACAAAGTATTCACACTGTCCACTAGGAACCTTCCATGCCACTACCACACATGCCCAACACAGGATTTCCCCTTTGCATTTTGAATCTGAAAAACAAAATAAGAGCACTTCTTCACAAGCGGTGCAGGAACAAGACCACCACAAGCTCAAGACATACAAACAAACGCTAAGCACACAGTCTAACAACCTTGACAATGCTAGGCCTCATACTTTCAAAACCTCATTACCTTACTTCAGCCTCAATCACAACTTTAGTGCACTATCAGAAACCTGTTCTTGCCAGAAGGCTCACTTTACAAGGACCCGATTCATCTTGATCATCTGTAGGTTTTGTAGCATACTTCTCTTCAAAAATCCCCACTGTAACAAGCAAACTTGCTACATTACTCCCTTTTCCACCTCCACCCCCTTAGAGCCTCACTGCACCCTTGTTATCCCCTTACTCCATCACTGCACCTTTCCTTTCCCTCCAGTGCATCAGCAACCCCTTTACGAAAAAATACTGGCACAATTGAACTTCAGCCGTCTCAGACTCTGTCTACCCTCTAATAAACTGGGTACCCCTTAACCGGGTTTCCTTACCCTTCATTCAATGGAAACTGCATTTTCCCATGCATTCCACTTTCTTTCATCCTTTTGTGCTTTTAGACTTATCTGCTACCTTCACCATTCACCACTCCACAGCCCTTATCCTCCTCGATCTATCAGCGGCCTTTAGCACAGTCTCCCAACGCACACTAGTCGCCTGACTACAAGATGCAGGCATACAAGGACTAGCCCTGGACTGGATTCGATCATTCCTCACTGGAAGAAGCCAAAGGATTACACTCCCACCCTTCCTCTCCGACCCCACAGAAATCACCTGCGGAGTTCCACAGGGTTCATCCCTGAGCCCCACCCTCTTCAACATCTACATGGCCCCCCTCGCAGCCATCATCCGACAACACGGCCTCAACATCGTATCCTATGCCGACGACACCCAGCTCATCCTCTCCCTCATCAAAGACCCCACCATTTCCAAACTCAACTTCTGGAAAGGAATGTAAGACATTGCAGTCTGGATGACCAACAGCTGCCTGAAGCTCAACGCCGAGAAGACAGAAGTCCTCATGCTCGGTACCACCCCTTCTACATGGGACAGCACCTGGTGGCCGACTGCCCTCGAAGCCCACATACCCCCTCAGACCATGCCAAGAACCTCAGCGCCGTACTCGACTCATCACTCACCATGAACCGACTGGTCAACGCCGTCACCTCCAGCTGCTTCAAAACCCTCCGCATCCTCCGCAAGACCTTCAAGTGGATTCCCCCTGAGTCATGGAAGACAGTCACCCACGCACTCATCACCAGCAGACTGGACATCAACAAGTCCCAATTCCGCAAACTCCATACAATACAGAATACTGACGCCAGACTCATCCTCGGCATGCCCCGACACGAACACAACAGCCAATACCTACGAAGTCTCCAGTGGCTCACCGTGGAGAAAAGAGTCCATTTCAAAATCCTCACTCACGCCCACAAATGCCTACACAACAACGGACCCAAACACCTCAACAATAGAATCAACTTCCACGTACCCAAAAGAAACCTCCGATCTTCCAACCTCGCTATGGCCGAAACCCCGCACATCCACAGAGTTAGAGCAGGCGGAAGATCCTTCTCTCACATTGCAGCCAATACCTGGAACGAGCTACCAGCAGACATCAGACGCTCCTCCTCCCTGAACACCTTCAGGAAGACCCTCAAGACCTGGCTCTTCGGCTAAACAGATGTGCTGACCCTTCCCTCCACACACCCCGGCCCCCTCAGCGCCTTGAGACCCTCACGGGTGAGTAGAGCGCTTACAATTCCCTGATTGATTGTAGATCATCTTACTCTAGAGTTTCCTTATCAGAACCCCAGAGAAGATATTGCAGCCTCGCTTCCACTGTGAGCTCAGGCACTGAGCGACTTTAGCTCCGCCCCCTGCCCCCAATGGCTTGTACCTTCTCAAACCAGTCTCAAGAAAAATGGTGGTCCTTTTCTCCTCTCAGGACAAAAGCTATGGTCAATGGTCCACTCTGCAAACTCCCCCTTTCTAATTAAAAAGGTTCTTAATAGCAAGATTACAAAGTAACGACAGATGCATACATGTGAGGCTGACAACAAGAGAAAGATTTAGGATATTTAATAGCAATCAGCACAACACCATACAGTGTCCCCCGATGGCTGTGCTCTGACATACAAGACTAAAAGTTGGTACATTTACACATTAGGTTAAACAAAGTGAAACAAAAGGCCCATGTGCATACACAGTACTTATAAATAATTAGCCATTATCTTGACATAGAAAAAAAAACACATTTATTTGCATGCCTTCCTGTACCACTGGCAAGAGAATACAACTGGGTCTGGGAGAACAGGGTAGAGTTGACACAGTCTAAGGGTACGCCCTTCCCCCTGAAGTCAGGGTGAACCCTTCCACCGTCTTTTTCAAAAAAGAAGTCAAAGGGCTCTTGATGAAGAAATTTCTGCCTTAGCCTGGCCCCTTCATCGGATTCTGGGTCCGTAGACTTGACTTTGACCCAGCCACCTGTCTCTCGAGTTTGTCAGACAATTCTAGAATGTGATTTTGTCGCTGGGGTGATTCTGTTGTGTTTGCTTTTTCCTCACAAGAATATTGGTCAATCTTTGACGTTGACTTTGCAACTTTGTTTATTCTGTTTTGTATGCTTATACCCTTAGTGATGCATACTCTGTAAAGCGCTCTGATACCCTCGGTGGTCATGTTCGCGCTATATAAAACTTTCAAAATAAATAAATAAATAAGGTCTACGGAAGTGGGGAGATTTACAAGCGAGGAGTGGAGCTGGTGCCTGGCACATTGTGAGACCCTTCTTTTAGACCCAGAGATTTCTGCTGGCACGCACTCCAACGTTGAAGGGACGGGGAAGGAAAGAGCGGTGCCTTGCTGCGGACTAAAACAGAGGATGATATTTGAGACTATCTTAACCTCAAAATGTATATTATTCGAAAAAATGTAAATGCCATAGAGGGTTATACACTTAAATGTAATACTATGATATAAAATATAACCTAAAAGTAATACAATATTCTATACAGGACCACACTTCTCTTGACTCTCCAGTTAATTAATGGCTTACCTTTTTTTTCTGTAACTTGGGACCCCAAGATGTCAACATCCACCCCATGTCTACAGACATCTCCGAAAGCTCCATCATTGGCCATTTCCTTTTCCTACCCTACACTACCTCCCTCAGTGAAATAATGGGTTCTGTTATGCTTAAGATACCTAATTGTTTTCTCTTTTCCTACTTTTGTATACCCATCTTTAGACATGTTTCTCTAGGTGTCTCACTGCCATCCACCACTCAATAACCTCTCCCTCATGTTCAACTTCACTAAATCTGGTGGCCTTTATTTTCGGTCATCGTCAGCACCTTCCTTTCTTTCTGTCTCTTTCTATTTCCCCCCTGGCCTCCTGAAGTTCGCTCCTTCAGCCTGAAATTTCGGGTCTTCTTAAACCCACTAATGAAAACACAATCCTTCAAAAATGCTACGGCTACCATAGCATGTTATTGGTTAACGACCATATCCATCAATCAATCAACAAATCAGGGTTTTGGAAAGCGCGCTACTTACCTGTGAGGGTCTCAAGGCGATGTCATATGCAATATCCCCTCACACATTTCCCCCAACACAACCATAAATACTCATCAGCTCAATAGTACTCAGCTGACTGGATTACTGCAATAGTCTACCAAAGGCCATCCTTCGGTATTCCTTCGCTATACTAGACAAGGCCCTGAAATTCACCTTCAAAACTTTGTACAATCTCAATAGTCCTACTTTATCCTCATCTCATCTTCTCCCGGAGGGTTACCCACAAAAAACAAGAACACTTTGCTTTGCATTCAAGGCAGTACCTGGGACAGCACCTTACCGACCTCTTTGTTTCTTCCAAGCAGTCAGCTTAGAGTATACCCACTGCTTAGCATTGGTTAGCTTGATTGCCAGTTTTATCTGCTTCTTTCTTATTCAATTACTTTCCTTCCTCTTCTTGTGTTTGTTCCTCCCCAGGAATTTTTCTCTAGCTTGCCCTGAGGTGGAAGCCGGAGTATCTAGGCCATTTATCTCGCTACTCAGTGCTTACTACTGCTGCTATTGCGTTTTGCACATTGTTTTCAATTTTTGTTGTTGTTGTGTTGCTTACTCTCCCAGAGACTGTTTACTTACCCTGATCCCGACAGCCTTCCCCGCAGCCGATTAGGAGCTGACACGGGATGCTGGAAGGGTAGCCACCATCTTGTGTGAGGCGCCGGGTTGCGGACCAGTTGTTTCGTCCGCCCGTCCTCTCGAGTATTTATTTCCCCAAATTCCTGTTCCCCCTTGATTTTCACTAGCTTGCCCTGAGGCGGAAGCCGGGGTATCTAGGCCATTTATCTCGCTACTCAGTGATTACTACTGCTGCTATTGCGTTTTGCACATTGTTTTAAAAAAAAATAAACAAAAAATGTAATTGTGTTGCTTACTCTCCCGGAGACTGTTTACTTACCCTGATCCCGACAGCCTTCCCCGCAGCCGATTAGGAGCTGACACAGGATGCTGGAAGGGTAGCCACCATCTTGTGTGAGGCGCCGGGTTGCGGACCAGTTGTTTCGTCCGCCCCGCCCTCCTCCCGTATATTATGGCATGCATTTCCCGTCCGCGCAGCGGGCGCGCCGAAGGCGTGCCCGTCTGTGCCCGTCAGTGCCCAAAGGGGCCCAGGGGCCATACCCCCTGGTCAAATTTCTACTTTACCTCATAGCTTCATTTACAGCGCAGAACAACTGCGAACATATAGACCCCATTACAACGCGGACTGCTCCACCTTTGATCTGTCCTGCAAACTTCCCCAGTCTTGTACACGTTGTTCACTCTCTCTGGAAGCCCCTCGGCCGTGCCACATCTGTATGCCTCATGTAACGGTCTTTTCTAAAGCCTCATTTAATTTTCTCAGCCTGAACTGTCGTTCTGTGCCCAAGCATCGACGCGAGATCTTTGATCTCCTAAATGAGGAGCAACCCGATGCTCTTTTCGTCACTGAATCATGGCTTCATGATGGGTCAGGACCCGACATTGTGGAGGCACTCCCTCCCAATTATGCTATTGTCCGGTATGACAGGGTCTCGAAAGTAGGTTGTGGAATTGCCATCATTTTCAAAAACATATATCAATGTCATCTAGACCACATTACCCTAAACAATTGTCCTTTAAACTTGCCCTCCATCCTAAAACTACATTGACGGGCTTGTTAATTTATCGCCCCCCTGGCATCCGCCACTGCTTGGGTTACTCACCTGTCTGATCTTATTTCCTCGATCCTATCAAACTCTAGTACCTTACTGATCGTGGGTGATCTGCACAGTCACCTGGACGAGCCTAGTAACATCACTGCTAGAACATTGATTGCTGACCTTAAAGCAATGAACATCATATTGCACAATCACGGCCCCACGCACAAAGGTGGGCATCTCCTAGACCCCATTTTTTCTAATCTGTCGCTCGTACACTATCCCCCTGCCTTGCCTGTCCTTTGGTCTGACCACTACCAAGTCAAGTTCAGCACTCATGCTGTTAGCAGGAGGGAATGGAAAAAGTTGGACGTTACCTCTTTAAATGAAGTGCTGGCCTCTCATCTTCCCGCAGATCTACTTGCATCGGCGGACGCCGATACAGCTGCTACTTTGACGAACTCCTGGCATCAAACTGCCATTGATACTTGCCTTCCCGCCTCCTTTAAGAAGGATGCTTTCCATAAGACTCCAGCCCCTTGGTACACTGAGGCGCTAAAAGTGAATAAGTCATACTGCAAAAAGCTCGAACGCAGTTGGCGTATAGATTATTCTCCTCCAGCAGCACTCGCCTATAAAAATGCCCTAAAAAGTTACCATAAAGCTTGTGCTTTGACCAGGGCCAACTTTGTCACCAAAACTATAACAGAAGCTATCAACAAATCGAAAGTTCTGTTTGGCCTGGTCAAAAATCTTGCTGGTTCTACTACCATAGTGAAACCTCCTTCCCTGTCCAGTAGCAAATGTGATGAAATTGCTTAGTTTTTTACTAGCAAAGTGGATAAGATCCATCACGATATTTCCACTCAAAATAGTGGTAATAACTATTCGGCCTTTTCCACACATGCAATGGGCGCTAACGGATGCCCGGCCCTTGTTACGGATCCATTACGGGCTTGGCCCGAAATGCAGCCTGAGGCTCTTTACGAAATTCTGTGTAAAGTAAAGTCTGGCTCCCCTGGTGACCCTCTGCCTATCCCTGTACTCCGTTTATTAGCTTCTTCCCAACTCTCTGCTATTTGCACCACCTTGAATCTTTCTCTCAGGACCGCCACCGTCCCAACATGTTGGAAATATGCAATGGTTACTCCACTACTGAAAAAACCTACTGCAGACCCTGAGGTCCTTTCCAACTATCGCCCCATTTCTTTACTGCCAGCCTTCTCTAAAGTTTTAGAACGACATATTCACCATTATTTGACTCAGTTTGTCACTATGAATAATTTATTGCATCCTTCGCAGTCCGGATTCCGTCCTGGTTTTTCCACGGAAACAACACTTCTTGGCGTTACGGAGAACCAACGGTCCCTGATTGATAGAGGGGAGACGGCCAAGCTGATATTACTTGATCTCAGCGCAGCGATCGATACTATCTCGCACAAAACTCTTCTTGAGTCTCTAGCCGCCATGGGCATTATGGCCCTGCCCTTGACTGGCTGGCTTCTTTCCTTTCTGATCGCACCTTTTAAAATTTTTTCTCACACTGCTACCTCTAAGACTTATTCCCAACCCCATGGTGTTCCTCAGGGTTCGATTCTTAGCCCGTTACTTTTCAATCTTTATGTTACCCCTTTGGCCCGCATTGCAGACAGCGTCGGATTAACTTTGTTTACGTACGCCGATGATTCGCAGGTTGTTTTTTCCCTTTCTAAATCGGACACGGCCTTTACCTCCCTCCTTCAGTCTGGACTTGGCGAAATCGCCAAGTGGATGAATCAAAATCTACTCAAACTAAATGGAGGGAAGACGGAAGTCCTTGTCCTTGGGCATAAACCTGACCTTTGGACCCCTAGACACTGGCCTGCAGAGCTGGGTCCGCTTCCTTCCCTGGTGGAGCATGTGCGTAATCTAGGGGTGATCATTGACAGGGATCTGTCAATGCATTGTCAGGCTAATAAGGTCTCGTCTACCTGCTTTACCATCTTGCGCTGGCTGAAGAAGATCTTATGGATGCTGCCTAGTGACACCCAGAGGTCTGTGGTGAATGCCTTGGTCACCTCTCGATTGGATTATGGGAACATACTCTACCTGGGGGAGACCAAGGCAGTCGTTCGGCACCTCCAACTTGTGCAAAATGCCGCGGCACGTCTACTCAGTGGCTGTTGCAGAACCGACCATATCTGAAAAATGGAACCTCTATACTGACCTATTGCTTTTTAGCAACTAAGAATAAATCTAATACTTTTCTCTAGAGATGCAACATAAGTATAAGTATTCACATACACATAAAGTACTTTAGTTTGTTGTTTCTTGTTATTTAACAGTTAAGATCAACGAAACATTTCATCATTTTTTTCATATTTTATACATATTTTAGTGCAAAAAACATATTACGTATGTGAAAGAAGAATTGATTCGGACCCCACAATGAAAAAATACTATAAAAAAACCTCAAGCATTCTTCATCATTCATTCCTAGTCTGACATACTCTCAATTATGACATAATACAAAAAGAATTACATACAAAAGACAACAATACAACTGAGATCCCAACATTTTTCATCTCTGACAATTTTCAAGTTCATAAGTCATTTATTCTTAGATGTCTCTCTCCTTGTAATCTTGTTATGTACGGGTCTCCGATGTGAAAGGCCAACTTACGTTTCGGTGAACTCGGTAATATCACCTTCATCAGGGCCAACATTGAACACAAACCAATACAGACATAATTAAAATCAGGGGGTCCTTTATATCTGAAATTTGAACAAAAGAATATAAAAATAAATTGACATATTAATTTGACCTTTGTCTGTTATATCTGTTGCATCCTAGTAACAAAACATCATATATTTCCATTTATTTATCAATTTTTTGCTGATGTGCTGATTAACAGGCTCATTTGAGCATGCCTGTGGCGAGACTCTATAAAGGCGATGTAGTTTAAGTGGCTATATAGATGCGTCAAAACAGATTAAAAATAGCAAATTAAAATAGCACCCCAATGTAGGAGAATACTATGTGGTTCAGTTTATGAAGAAAGAGAAAAAGGGCACACAGAATTTCTCCTCATGCATGTGCTAAGCCAGAAAAAATCAAAAGAAAAAGGAAAAAAAGAAGAAAAAGAGGTGAGTTTACTCTTCCTCCACCTGGCAATATTCTTATCATCAATTACCTGCTTATTATAAAGAGGGGATCGCATTAATAAGTCCAAATTGTAGGTGTAAGTTATCCAAAGAAAGGTTGATTAGTTCAGCTGCGTAATAGTCTAAGAAATGGAATAGACATGGTTAGGACTACGTGTTATCGGACGATGAACCATTATTCAGTGGTCAAGGGTAGTATACTACCTATTATTGCTTTGAACAGACTCTCCAGATGTCAGCTTACAGATATATCAACGGGGTGCGGTCGGTACTTGTCACGCGGTGTGTTAAAGAGGTAGACAATTTCTAGAACAAAGTATAGCTTGTGTTAATTATCGAGCTATTAGGAATATTAGTGGTTGTTACAGTGATAATGAAGGGTCCTCATACCTATGGGTGGCTACTGTAGCAATCAATTAAGATTGTACGCTATTTCATTTTAAAGTAGCTCACTGGTTAGATGAGGCTCCATATAGTGAGAACCTGCACGAGTAAAGACATAAATTGAGTTGGTACCGTAATGAGTCCCCTAGGGCAAGATGGAAAGACACATGATTAAATCCCAGATTTTATCTCCCACATTGCTATGGTGAAACATATGTTATCCACTGATACCCAGATTTAAGAAGGGTGATAGTTTCTCTCTTTCAGGTGCCAGCCAGGGTTCGGACGGGATAGCTACGTAGTACATCGATATTGCAAAGTGAGTTTTTCAATGATGTCACCGTATTGAAAAACAAAACGGATTGCTGGAGCTAGCTAACATGCGGGCAAGATGATAACTCCTCGTGCAGCGAGCAACACGTTGATAAAAACGATAGCGCCTGGCTTCAAATTTGAGCATTGCAAGATGCTTTTAATTTCCTTCCTCTTACTAGAGAACAAGCTGAAGGAACTTCGATGATGTGCACTGCGTATTCTATATTTACAGCGAGCATATGTTTCGAAAGAACTCAGAGAGAGTTCGGACATGAGGGGCATAAGACTGAATAGATATGCCAGAACTCTGGTGCAAGCCGCAAATAATTATCGGCTATCCATTTTTCTCACCTCAACTCGGACTGACGAGCCTCGTCTCCGCCTCAGCACTCCCCTGTGATGTCGTGACTCAAGACAGTCTCGGATGGGGGCGGCTTAAATAGTCGGTGAAATAAGCTAAGATACATCGCAGCTGTGAGGCACCTCATGTGGTAGCTAGATGTACACGAACATAGTTGAAGGACTACCTTACTGCCAAGTGTGACTGAGATAGCAGCATCAAGGAAGGACTTATTGACACCGTTGAATCCTCATGTAGGATGGCGCCTGTTGTTGTATTCGAGAGAAGGAAAACAGTACATTCATTTTATAAGATAAAAAGAGCTGCATATATTTTTCGCAATGTCTTGATTCCGCCCGAAACTACAAGTTATGACAGAGAGCAATTCAGTAGAATGTCATAAATAATTCCTAGCTGTTATTGTCAAGGAGAATGAAGAGAGGGGGATTAAAATAGATCAAAACAGTATCCTGTTTACAGAAAACCTTAAGATAGTATATGATCATTTAGTTACTATCCAGATTATCTCTTCGTTATGTCCATGACGGACTGTGTCCAGATTATAGATCCAGAATGTTTCTCGCTTTTTCCTAAATTTGGTAATGTCCATACCCGGTGCAACATGGATATGTTCCAAAATTATCCATCGCATGTCCTGTTCTGTGTGCTGATATTGCTTGTAGTGTGCTACCATAGGGGCATTCACTCTTCCTGTTCTTATGGCCGACTTGTGTTCAGAGAGTCTAACCCGTAGTTCTCTTGCAGTTTCACCCACATATCCTATGTTGCACGGGCACAAGATAAGGTAAATTATGTTTGTAGTTCTGCAATTAGTCATTTCTCGTAGTTGCCCTGATTTATTGCCATATGTCCAAGACTGGCTAGTGATGGCTTGGTCACAGGCGTGGCATGTGCCACATTTGTGATTTCCTCTGGGTAATGGTTTGCCATCTATGGTTGTTTGTTGTAGTTTATCTGTGTTTCTCATCCTACTATGGACTAGTTTGTCTTTCAAATTAGGATTTCTCCTGAAGGCTACTAATGGTTGACTAAGTTTAGTGATGTCATCACTGGTCGTTTTCGTGACCTTCACTGGCTGAAGGTGGACAGTCGAGTGAAGTTTAAAGTGCTCAGTTACATGCATAAGATTAGGAGAAAGTTAGCTCCCAGTTACTTGCAAAACTTAGTGAATTTTTATTCCCCTTCTCGTTCTCTCCGCTCCTCCTCCCAAATTCTTTTTACTGTCCCTAAGTTTAGACTCGCCAGGATGGGCGGAAGATCTTTCTCCTTCCTGGAGCCCAAGCTTTGGAATTCCCTCCCTTTCGATATTCGATCAGAGGACTGCTATACTCGCTTTCGCAAGGCTGTCAAGACCTGGCTTTTTAATCAATGTGAATGAAGCATGGTCCCTACCTTGAGCGACCCGACACCTCCCTCAAGTTCCCGAGCCTCGCGGGCCGAGCCGACGGCGTCCCTGGCAACCCGGACTCAATTTGTTTCTCCCTCCTTGCAGGACCCGAGCCGGAATGACGAACAACCGGAAGCATTCCTGAGTGACCCCGGAAGTCCCTCCCCCTACCCGACAACAGAGGAAGAAAAAGCAGGAAGCGAAGACGGCGTGTTGTGCAGAGAGGTCGACTCGTGGCAGAAGACCGACGGCGGCACCCCAGAGAAGCAGAACGAAGAAGGAGAAGATGACGAGGTCTGGACGGAGGACTGGTGGAGTCCTTTGGAGGACGCTGGAGAGCGGCCGTAACTCGCGGGAGAGTTACGGCGGGGGCCTGTGAGTACCAACTCCTCCTATGTGTTTACATCGTGCAAAGCCCTAGCGTAAGCCGACACCGCCCCCTGTATATAGAGTGTGTATACCGTGCCAAACCCTAGCGTAAGCTAACACCAACCACCCCCTTTGGTCTCACTAAAACACTGTATATAGAGTAAAGTCATCCTTCGCCCACACTGGCACTTGTAAGATATTCCTCGCACTGACACTATCTTCCGGCACCCTCCTCTCCTTCCCGACTGGATTGTTTCCCTCCCCTTACCTCCCTCACTGTCCGCTTTCCCTTCTGTACTCCTGGTGATGGTGAGAGACGCTCATACCGTTCGGAACGGTCAGACTAACGGCCCTTTTTCTATCTCTCCTCAAACCCCCTCCGAGGAACCACCAGCCGAGGAAGAAGCCGAACCGACCTGGTGAACGACGCCCCTCCAGCAGAGTCACCGCCTACATCCAGGAGCTGTCATTGGGACCCTCAACCAAGCACCTTCCCCATCGGAACTACCCCTATCTGTATATTTGCCTCTGCTTGACCTGGTGCACGAACTAATAAAAAGACATAGCCCACTATATACGGCCTCCACGCCTGTCATTCCGGCCCGCACAACCCCCACGACAACAGTTGGTGTCAGAAGTGGGATTGCCCGGAAGCATGGAGGCCGCAGTGAAGAAACTCGCCGAGACCCAGGAACAACTGGGGAAGATGATGGAGCAATTCCTAAAAACCGCCGAGGATGACCGAGGCCAGTTGCATGACGTGTTGAAGGGTCAAGGGGCGGCACAAGACCAAGCTATGGGAAAGCTCACGGATGTACTAGGCCACCAAAGACCTATCACCTCCCTCCCCTACGCGGTTCTCCAAAAGTACGTTCCGGGAGAAGACCCGGACTTCTTTTTTACTAACTTCGAGCGGCTGGCCCAAGCAGCTGCCTGGCCCCCTGATCGTTGGGGACACTATTTAGGACCACTACTTACTGGCGAATTACAGGCTGCGTATCAACAGGCCAATGTACAGGGCCAAACACCTTATGCCGACATCAAAACCTGTATCCTGGAACGTCTAGGCATAGACGACGAAACCTATAGGGTGAAGCTGCGTCAAGCTAAAGAAGGACCACAAGAAACCCCAAGAGCTCTGTCCTTTCGCATCAGGGACCTGGCCGATCACTGGTTGCGATCCGCCTCCGTCACGAAAGAAGATATCCTCTCCAAGAACTATTTGGAACAGTTTCTGGCTTCCCTACATCCATCTACCCAAAAATGGGTTCGCCAACACGCCCGTCTCACCTTGAAGAGCGCGGTAGAGATCGCCAGTGCCTACAGCCGCGCCCAAGACTTTCAGAGGCCAAAAGAGGAACATCCACACCGTCCCCAGTCCCATAACCTGACCCAACCATCGAGACCTCCCCTACCCAAGAAACAGGAGCCAACCCCTTTGTTCCCGTACCCTGTTATGCCCCGAGCACCCCCACCTGGTCCTCAGTGTTATCACTGTGGGGGATATGGACACATCACCCGAGTGTGTCCTCAGAAAGATGAACCAATGGAGGTGGGTCTCGCCCGGAACTTTGTATGCCTCCCTGCCGAACCAAGCCCCCCTAGATTTCATTGCCCGGTACGGATCGAGGGACACCCTGTTCTAGCCCTCGCTGACACAGGCTGCAGACAACCCTGTGGGACCAGTGACCGGTACGGTAGCTATCCAGTGCGTACATGGAGACACGAAACTATACCCCACCGCCCGGGTTCGAGTACAACACCCGACGGATCCGGGTACTACACTCACCGTTGGCCTTATTCCGAACCTCCCGGAGCAAGTAATACTGGGCAGCGACTACTCGGGCCTTCCACATCTCCTCCATGAGACCACCGACTCCCTGGAAAAGTGGTGGTTAGAAGCCCCATTTCCAA